>NC_039359.1:151071097-151754780 GCF_003573695.1 Papaver somniferum
AGATAGAATTTCTTCCCGCTTTCATTTCCAACTAACATGAAACCTAATTCTTTTGTGTTTTTGTGTAAATCCATGGAATTTTAACCTAACCCGAAATCACTATAAAACACATTAACTTCTCCAAAGAAAACATCAATTAAGGATTCAAGATAGTGAAAGAAAAAAAAAATATTCAAAAACAGAAGAAAAAAATACACATTTGAAAAATCTGTTTGTTTGCAATGGAGGTGAGCATTGAGAAAAAGGAAAGTAAGACGGAAGATTTGAAATCGATGTCAGATAGTTTAAAAATGCTAGCAGATGAACGCGAGAAAGAAATGGAACCTGTAAAGCTTATGGTCAAGAATGCAATTGAGAAGGGTGATACGAAGCAAACTCGCATCCACGCAAGAAATATGGTACGTATGAGACAAGAAGTGACAAATTACCGTCAAATATCAAAGCGTCTCGATTCTATGGTTGATTACTTTGACAATGTACCGGAAAAAAGTACAGTGCTTAGTTCGATTCCGTTGATTATTGAATCTATTGATTCCGCCTTGGCGACTGGAAATTCGAAAAAGATGTTAAAAACAATGGATCAAATTGAAACACAATTCTTCACTACCGAACTTGTGGCAATATTCAAGAGTTTGTCAGGTACCGAGAACATACCGAATTCCTTGTCCGAAGATGAGGAAATTAGTAGTTTGATTCAGAAGGTAGCCGATGAATACAATTCGCAGGCGACTGTCGAGAATGGAGATAAAGAGGCACAAAAGATTAATGAAGATGATGTTGAAGTTAAGATTAAAACTCCTGGCTGCTTCCGCCTTTTTGCTTGTTGGTCTCATTGATATTTTTCATTTATCTACATTTTTTCTAGTTTTCACTGCATATTCTTTTGATGTATGCTTGTGATTGAATTCAAGATTGTGTTGCATGATTTTGAATTTTTGATGGACACGAATAAATATCTAATTATATGCCAATATTAAGTTCCAGGGCCACGCTCTCTTAAGGGCAGTGGCACACATTATTTGACATGCTCTTTGTATCCAAGTTGCTCCAACTCAACAAAACGTGTGTCGAGGAAGCTCGACGACAACATATGTATTATATGTACTATGTAGTGATTGACTAGTTATATCTAGCAAGTTGCCAATCCCAACTTGTTCATTTTTGTTACGACTCTTATCATAAAGCGTGTCTGAAGACTCTGAACCAACCACTATTTAATATCTTACTTCTCTTTTGCAAACAGTTTTATCATCCACAACATAAAATATCAACAACAAAAAAGTGATAGAAAAAAAAAATCCGATATCAAAACCGGTGGAAGAAATTAAGAAGCATTTGAATAATCATTCCAAAACAATTTGTTCCAAAAGGCGGGCAGTTTAGAGAAAATGGAAAGCAAAACGGAAGCACTCAAATCTTTATCGGAAAATATAAGAAAGCTAGCTGATGAATGCGAGAAAGAAATAGGACCTGAAATCCGTAGGATTACGGATGCAATAAAAGAGGGAAATACCAAGCAAGCTGAAAACCACAGAGACAGTATGAACGGCATAAGACATGGGGTCCTAAATTATCGTCATATATCTATGCGAATAGATTCAATGGTGGAATGCTTCGACAGTGAACCGGAACAAAGTGTTGGATTTGGTCGGTGGTAAGTTTGACCAAAAGTCAAACTCTATCTTGCACAAAGCTTATTCCTAAAATTTAGAGAATCTTAAGGACCAAGCTAGGGAAATTTGATCCAAAGTAATTTTCTTAAGGGCCAAGTTTGTTCCTCTGTATATAGGATTAGAATTGTAGGTTTATAAACAATTCAATCTAGAAGAGTGGTAAATCCTTGTGTTCAAAATTTTGATCTCTTTGTTGGGAGGATCGTGTGCTACCGTGAAGGTCAATATCGGTGTGATAGAAAAACTTGTAGAGAGAGGATTTTGGTGTTCTAGTGTTTAGGGTTTAGGTCTTTTCCCTAAACCTAGTTTCTAGCGTTTCCATGTTTCTCCTCTGTTACTAGCAATTATGAAGACGGTGTAGAAGAGAAGACACGAGGCTGGTTTGGCGAATGTTAGAGAGTTGATATCTATAGTTTCTCCGATGGTGTTCTCGGGTATGTCTTGTTAATTCTTTGGGTCTTGTCTTGGGTTTCGAAAGAGCATGTAATAGTCTTTGATTTTAATGGAAGTTTTTCTGGTGGTGTTGGTCGTGGATGTAGCCTGTAAAGGTGAACCACGTATATCTTGTGTTGTGGTTGTGTGTGCTTGTTTATCTTCTGTCTATTTCTTATTATTTCTCCCACGTTTAGTTCAAATCACCAATTTCCTTTTGTGATCCTGATTTCCGCTGCGCTCGGGGTACCAATTTTCCCAACAATTAGAATCAGAGCCAAGGACGGGCTGGTGTGATTGAACCTGTAATTGAACGATGGTTTATTGTTCGGGTGGAGAAATATTTTTGAAGATAATGTTTCAACCGGTGTTTACACAAAGATGGGTTTGTGAAGTGATTTACAAACTGGAGGTTCAACTTGGTAGAAGTTTATGTTCTTCGTTTGGTTTTCATGATGTAGTATGGGATGCAGAATAGAACTGAATAAGGTGGAATACATATTTACTTCTTGAAGGTGTTAGTAATCATACACTATAAATAATGGGTTACAAAATTTGAAGAAATGATGGGGCTGTGAAGTCTCATGTAGAAGAAGGACCAGCAATTCTTCGAAGTTATGCACGAGATGTTATAGATTTATGTTCTTAAGTCTATGTTAAAGTATTCTTGATGGCTTGCACGTAATATCAAGAATGTGCCCGATCTCGGAAGCATGTTCCACAATAATATGGGCATTCACATAGTATATATTCTAAGCGAGTATGTTGGGGGTGATGGTGGTAAAGAGTATGTCAGATTAGTGATGGCTTTGAGAATCGCTTAAAGGATTAAGCATGTTAATCACAGTGGAAATATCTGATGGTTTCTTTTCAGATACACGGTAATCATGACATGTGCTGGAGTATGATATTGAAGCTAATTCTTCCTTTCTGGGTTAGAGTTCAATATGTTGTTAGCTTACTGGTTAGGTGGAGCTAGTGGTGATTCTTCTGGATGGTTCTCTTGGTGATCAATGGTGGAGTCTGTGCAAGGATTCGTTGATAATGATTGAAGATTTTCATGGTGTTTGTGAAGCGTGGCCAGTTTCACAAGAATTCTTCAAGAAGAAGATGGTTTGAAGACTTTTATCAACGTCATGGTGTTTTGATCAAAGAGATGGTTCTATGAAGATGAAAGTTCGGGTTTGAGATTCAAAAGTAATTCTACGGATATATAGAGATGGTGAATAACTCTTGTGGAAAATGGAGGTAATTTCATGTGATCGTCTCATGCTTGAAAGCATGATCCGAGGTGGAGAATTGTTGGATTTGGTTGGTGGTAAGTTTGACCAAAAGTCAAACTCTAACTTGCACAAAGCTTATTCCTAAAGTTTAGAAAATCTTAAGTACCAAGTTAGGGAAACTTGTTTCCAAAGTAATTTTCTTAAGGGCCAAGTTTGTTCCTCTGTATATAGGACTAGAATTGTAAGTTTATAAACAATCCAACCTAGAAGAGTGGTAAATCCTTGTGCTTGGGATTTTCGTCTCTTTGTTGGGAGGATCGTCTGCTACCGTGAAGGTCAATATCGGTGTGATAGAAAAACTTGTAGAGAGAGGATTTTGGTGTTCTAGTGTTTAGGGTTTAGGGCTTTGCCCTAAACCTAGTTTCTAGTGTTTCCATGTTTCTCCTTTGTTACTAGCAATTATGAAGACGGTGTAGAAGAGAAGACACGAGGATGGTTTGGTGAATGTTAGAGAGTTGATATATATGGTTTCTCCGATGGTGTTCTCGGGTATGTCTTGTTAACTCCTTGGGTCTTGTCTTGGGTTGCGAAAGAGCATGTAATGGTCTTTGATTTAAATGGAAGTTTTTCTGGTGGTGTTGGCCGTGGATGTAGCCTGTAAAGGTGAACCACGTATATCTTTTGTTGTGGTTGTGTGTGCTTGTTTATATTCTGTCTATTTCTTATTATTTCTCCCACGTTTAGTTCAAATCACCAATTGCCTTCTGTGATCCTGATTTGGGGTGTCAATTTTCCCAACACAAAGTACGATGTTCAGTTCGATTCCCGCAATTGTTAAGTTCTCCGTTAGCAGCTGGAAATCCGAAGAAACTGTTGAAAGCCATGGATAAAATTGAGAAACGATACTTTGATAAAGAAGTGGTGGCCAAGTTCAAGTATTCGGCAGCTACATTCATGTCCGAAGAGACCAAATATCAGAGTTGGAGGCCTTTCAGTCCACATAAACTTTTGTTTGCACGAGCTGCTTTTTTTTAACGCACGACTTTATGCGATATTAATCACCAAAAAAACTACATCCAAACATATGATGGGTTTTCACTAAAATTATGGTCCTCTCATTTGTTTGAAAATGTATAATTAGCTTTTTGAAATGATGATTAGTGAAATACAAAGAGAGCTAAGCTACATATGGGCAAAAATACTGCATCCCAGTTACAAGACCATGAAATAATCAGGTGTTCACAGACCAACTAAAAGAGAACAGCTGATCAGGGCCGTCGCTGGCTATAGGCCAACTAGGCGACGGCCTAGGGCCCCCAAATTATGTATTAGTTGCTATAGGGTATGTTTTAGACCCTTTGATATTGGTTTACTGTTTTGTGAGTCGTTGATAATTACAAATTCACCAAATGTTAAATAAAATCTCATGTTTGATAATAAACTTTAGGCTTTGGATCAGGGACGGAGAGAAACGAATTTTAGGAAGAAAAGGTTTGGGATTTCTGTAAGTTGGATGTCTTGTAGGTGCAAGTAATGATGGCAAAATCAAAATCTGTGTCTTTAGTGGAAAAACTCTTGGCAGAGGAAGAACTCAAGAAAACAACAATTGTATTGATGATCAAATATATCACTTAAACATAAAGCATATTTACTTGATTAATTACTAAGTTGTTTGCTTGATGAAATTGTGCGTTGGGACTCTGGGAATTAGCTCCTTTTACTAGATTGTTTTTCCGTTTTCTAATTCTCCATTATTAACGTTGTAGAACTCATAAGAAACTTTTTATGCGCTTATGCACTCTTGTAGCTTAATGAGCATTTATGTGGTGGGATTGAATCAATTATCTAATGTTGGAATCGATAAGGTATTGCACGGGAAGCTCTCCAAAAATAATGCATATATGTTTTAATTTCTTCTTGTCTTAGCTTGAGTTTTATTGTGTTCTTTTTTTCAGCTGGTAACTTTTTTTCTTTTCTTGGTTTTTAACAAGCCAGAATTGTTAATTGCATCCGCTCTCATGTTGTGTAATGCACAGGGAAGTCTTTTCTGTTGTCTCCTCTTGGCGTCGATGTGCACAATTCCTCCTCCAAGCTTTTATACCATATCGGTTTCCATATTACTTTAAACCGTAGCTTAATTATGAATCGAGAAGAAAATTGAGAATGTTGGAATTTTTTTTTTTTTTGGCCCCATAGCATATATGGGCTGGCTCCGTCCCTGCTTTGGATGCATGGGTTTAGAAACAATGAATGACTGTGATGAAGAATGAGAAAATTTGGTTAATGAGATGGAAACAAATAGTGATTTATTGGAGAATGATGAGAGTGCACATATGCAAAATGAAGAACCAATTGGGCAAAAATTGTCACCACCAAATACAAAAGATATCGAGGAAGATGAAAAGGCAGAAAAAAAATTATTTTGTTTTAATAGGCCCTCGTTTCAGTAAGTTCGCCTAGGGCCTCGTTTTAATAGGCCCTAGGCGAATAGACCTATTGTTCGCTTTAATAGGCCCTATTGTTCGCTTTAATAGACCCTCGTTTCAGTAAGTTCCCCTAAAACCTTTGATACGGCCCTGCAGCTGATTAACTGATCGAAGTTCCTCTTAAATCCATCGTAAAGCCTGCAGCTCTTTTCCTTTCAAATAACCCACAAAATGATAAAAGGTAATAAGCTCCACATCTGGTACATAAATTTGTGTTGGTAAAACGTTCTTCAAAAGTAAGTCGTGCCTATTTTTCATTAACTAAAGAACCAAAATTGTAGTATGAACTGCCTGATCTATGCATTACTTCCGGTTTATCTATTTCCCATCCTCACTTTCACTAAATTCCTTCCCAACTATACGAACCATATTTTGTATAACTCTTTTTAAAATGGGTAGACAAAACTCACTCTATCATTCTCTATAGTTAACCTAAACCTAACCTAATTAGGTTTGAAGATGAATTGCAAAACTCACTTTACTCTATACGTAATGTGATAGTCAAGATAGTGTGGACAACAAGTAAATCAATACATTAATATGCAACCGTTGAATCTGGGGAAAATAATGTAAACTTAATTGAAACAGTAAACTTCTATGTTTCCCTATTAGATCAATCATATCAATCATAAATTAAAAGTCCAACAAAGACAAAAAAGAATTAATTACTTTCCAGGATTTGTAAAATTATGCCGGGAGGAGAAGAAGGAAGATGTCGTTTGATGGTTTGGTTAGTAGTGGTAGGTTAACAGATTTAGGATTAGATTACTTTCTTAACGCTGGATTCGACGGAGAAGGGGAATAAGGAAGATGACGTTTGATTCGTGTAACCGGGGAGTAATGTTTACTCAACAAAGAATGAGTTAAATAACAATTGATTATGTATTTAGGGAAAGTTTGATAGTGTAACCGGGGAGTATTGTTTCCTCAACTAAGAATGAGTTAAATAACAATTGATTATGTTATCTGGATGGGATTATGGGAAATAGGTAAAACCTTACTTTTTTTCTAATATATACTTTTTTGGTCATGTGATGTGATTATAGAGATTATAGAATTTGACAAGATTATCTTTTGGAATTGAGCTTATCTTTTTCTATGGCTAATTCCAAATATATATGTTTGTTGAAATGTTCTGAGACCGAAGGCATAAATTACATTCTTCCTCTGCCATAACTATTTTACTTTTGTGTGCTACAAAGAAACGGAAGAAATTTCTCTGCTCATTAGTCATGGCAATGAACTTATTCAAAATTTAGACATCTTGGCACCAAAATTATGAAACACCATAAAAATCCCACAATCTAACTAGAACCAAAAGAATCTCAAAATGCAGTAAAGATTCATAGAATAGAAGGCAATTTGGAGAGTCAATTTGGAGAGTTTAAAATCTGGAATTGAACATCATGAACCAACAGGAGTAATCTGGTAACTAAATCTTGCGGCACTCATAGACAAATAGAACTTCCTTAGTTCAAACAAGAATTAAACCATTGTAGAACGAATGAAATATGAATCTCATAATATTGAACCATTGGTAACATCATGATGGCACCAACTTGGATACTAATTCATAAAAACACTTTTGAAGGACTAATTTCAAGACAATAAATCTAAGAATCCAAGAATCCAAAAGGAGAATAGACTACTGATATTCACTTCAATAGATGCAAAGAAGCAAGAACTGTAAGACTGATCAAAACTAAAGAATCCAGAAATAACAATTGAAGATGTAAAATACCACTGAAATACTACTAGCCATAATAAGGTTAGTTCCAACTGTAGGTACATTTCCAGGCCCGCAAAATCAGAGCGAGTGCATCAGAGCAAGCAGACATTAGCACCAACTCTTTGATTTCTGTACACAGTACCATGCTTCCCTCATTATTTTTCCGGAGCATCGGCTTAATTGTGCACAGCTTTACAACTTAAATAAACAGATAAACCAGCAGCGAATGCAAGAACAAATCCAAAACTCTTCAGCATTCAAAAGGCTGACCAAACGAATACAACACAAAGTTTGATAAATAAATTTGACAATAAGGAAGTCCTAATCAAAGCCTCAGACCGTCCTAGTTCATGATTTTCTAACAAACTGCAAACTAAAATTTGCATTTCTGTCAACCATATTAAAACTATCATCACCGGCTCATCAATTATATTTCAAAATTTTCGAAAATTGGTGTCAGAAGATAGAAATATCAACACTGCTTTACTCAGACAGGGATAAATGTAAATTTCATATTATCATCATTCACATTTCCATAAGAAACACTAAACATACATACAAAGACACAGATAGAGACTAACTGGCACTGCTCCAATCTCAATCACACATAACAGATAAACGCAAACCAAAAAAAAAAAAAAAACAAGACAATAAGCGAAATCTGTGATTGGTGTCTTAGTTATAGGTTGTGTTCATAGCTATTAACTCATAGTATATTTAATACCATCATCCACACTAATCAAAAAACAAAAAACATAAAACAAAATAAACGCTATAATAAGCTAAAATAAAATATAAAACATCAATTCTATGAAGATGCATCAGAGAGATTCCCAAGACGTGTCAACATATTATTATCCTTGAAAGGATTTCTGATGTCCCTGTCTGTTTTATCATCACTTGCAAATTCAAAAAATTTCTTAATAATTTTTAAGATAGAGGAAGATCAGAAGTGGTCAAGGTTTATTGACATTGTTTGTTCAGATAGAGACTAGTAGAGATTCTAAAGAGTAAAAATCCGCTCTTCCTATTCAATTAATATCACAAAAACGGACATATGAGCATTCTCGCTGAAAGGCAATTTGAAGAGTAAAAATCTGTTGACTACCATGAACAGCAATAAAATCCCTAACCTAAAATGCCCGAATGAAAGAATTGAACATCATGAACCAGCAGGAATAATCTGGTAATTAAATCTTGTGGCAGTACTGCAGTAGTAGACAATTAGAACTTGCACATTTAAACAAGAATTAAACCATAATAAACCAAATGAAATATGAATCTCATGATATTGAACCATTGGTAACTAATTCCTAAAAACACTTGGGGGATTACTTTCAAGACAATAAATCCAAGAATCCAAAAGAGAATGACTACTGAATTTCACTTCACTTCCTTGCATAATAGATGTAAAGTTTGAGAAGCAAGAACTGTCACACTGAGCAAAACTAAAGAATACAGAAGTAAAATTCTCTATGATCAATTACCATTGGTGAATCAATTAAATACTAAGCCCCAATAAGCATAATAAGGTTAGTTCCAACTGTAGGTACATTTCCAGGCCCGCAAAATCAGAGCGAGTGCATCAGAGCAAGCAGACATTAGCACCAACTCATTGATTTCTGTACACAGTACCATGCTTCCCTCATTATTTTTCCGGAGCATCGGCTTAATTGTGCACAGCCTAAAAGTGTATGAACAGATACATCAGCAGCCGACATACAACTTATACAAGCCAATGCAAAAACAAATCCAATTTCAAATCCTTCACTCAATTACTCATTCCAAAGGCTTATGTTAACTAAATGGTTAGTACCATGGCGGCTATGTACTGCAACAAGAAAATGCAGAACCAAATCTACTCTCGAAACTATAATTATTTCCAAACTATTTCCAATATAGCACATTCACTAACCATTCACTAAGTCCATAAACAAAAGAAAAAAAATGTAGGTACGTTTCCAGGCCCGTAAAATCAGAGCCAGTAGCATCAGAGCAGGCAGACATTAGTACCAACTTGATTTCTGTACACAGTACCATGCTTCCCTCATTATTTTTCCGGAGCATCGGCTTAATTGTGCACAGCTTTACAACTTATATAAACAGATAAATCAGCAGCAAGACTTAAATCCGCAATAAAACTTATACAAGCGAATGCAAGAACAAATCACTTTTTTCAAAAGGCTGATCAAACAAATACAACACAAAATTGATAAATTTTGATAATAAAGATCCATTGAAGCCTCAGACCGTCCTAGTTCATGATTTTCTAACAAACTGCAAACTAAAATTTGCATTTCTGTCAACCATATTAAAACTATCATCACCGGCTCTTCAATTAGAACTTAAATCATCAATCAAAAAATAAATGGTTTCAAAATTAGTGTCAGAAGATAGAAATATCAGCACTGCTTTACTCAGACAGGGATAACTGTAAATTTCATATTATCATCATTCACAATACTGTAAGAAACCCTAAACATACACACAGATCGATAGAGATTCTATAGAGAGGCATCAGCTCTTCCTATTCAATTAATATCACAAAAACCCAACATATAAGCATTCACGCTGTAAAGAGATCATCATTTGCCCTAAACTGCATTACCAGGGGAGAAAAAAAAACCGCCGAAAAAGAGATTATTCAAGGAAAATGGTAATTAAAACACAGCATAAAATGGTTAACTAGCCTAGATTCTGAACAAATCTATTGTGAATCATGGCGAAGTTCCTCGATTACCACTTATCTGAGTGAATCTAAGTGAGATTGAAGAGCTACGGCTGCGTCATGATGTTCATCACTTCATTGCGCATTCTGATTTTATAAGGTGTTTTCTAGGGTTTGGCCACGATTAGGGTTTGATTCAATGGTTACGATTCGATCCAGGGAATATGACAATACGTGCTTGAGGATAGAACGATTTTATTCATGATTTATAAGGGCTGATACCAGCATTACTGGGGGCTGACTCCATTTAGCCGATCCAACGGTTAGGATCGCTTAAGTTCTTGAGATTGTATCAGCCCTTAGTAATGCTGGTATCAACCCTTATAAATCGTGATTTTATTGGTAATCATAACATTTTTGCGGACCTTTATCTTCTTGGGCAATCTATTGTGATGAGCAAAGGGTGTCCTAGTAATAGCAAATGATTTAGTTACTCTTACTTAACCAAAATCTAATTGAAAACTAGTAACTTGACTAAAATTCTAATTTATAAACATAAAAACACAATTTTTTCTCTTAACCCATTTTCATTTTCTCCTCTTCTTCTCCTTTTCACTTTCATATTCATCTTAAATCTGGATTTGAGAAACTTGTATATCAGAATGTACTTTCTTTCTAACCCATGTCTTCTTAGACTCCGGAACTTTGAGTTGGTTCAAAGTTTGCAAACCGGTATGTGAACTGAATCTGTAAATTCCGGAACTTGGTAATTGCACAAGTTTGCAAACCGGTTTATGAACTGAAAAGTTCAGTAGACTCCGGAACTCGGTAATTCCAAATAAGTTTGCAAACTGGTCTGTGTACTATGACTCATCCGAATCACGAACGATTCAAATAATTGTATTTTGAACATTTACAAACTATGTCGATCATGATTCAATTGCGATTAAATTATTTTTATGAAGTAATTTGCATTTGATTAATTCTCTAATTAATACTAGACCCATTTGATCACATGATTGTGACACAATATTAATGTCTTAGTGAACATGTAAATGAGTGTTAAGCTTTTAAGTTCAAATCGGCTAGTTTCGGCTAACCATTTTGAACATAGTCTTTATACGCGGTTCGGTTATGGTTTACCCCATAGTGTGTATCTTGTATATATGATTTAGCTTCAAAGCTTTCATCTAACGATAGATATTGTTTGCTTGGTTCCAAAGCTATCTTAGCTTAAACCTAAAGCAACCTAGGCTTTGAAGTCTGTATAAGGGGAACTCTTGGAAACTGTGATCTTTGAATCCTGACACTACTTTTTGGCGTAACCTAGTTGTATCTAGAGTCGTCCTCTCCAGAAACCCTTTTAGGTTTAGCGACTACAAAGACTTCATTGGGATTCGTGAATCCAGGTCCAATTATCTTTTATCTTGATAACTTGAGTATCCTGATCTTGTTGTTTGTAGAGCCATGTTCCATCAATCAAGATAGACAGTAATCAACAAAGTCTCTTCGTCTCATACTTTGTTGATTCCACAAGTTTTATACTTGTAAGGTGAATAATAAGCTACGTTGCACTTCGGGTTGCATAAGTCCGGATTTTGAGGATAACCAGACTTTTGTCTAAGTTGCTATCGATTTCCATCACCTGGATCTATAGTTTGATCTGATCATCTGTTTAGATCGTAAATCAGGAAATCAATTATACATGCTAAATATGTGGGAGGCAGATTTGGTTTAATGTCTTCAATTGAGTTGAAGCAACTCTTAGTCATGGGTGAGATCGTCTAAGGGAATCAATTGCATAGAGTCATGTTGGGACTCAAGAGGCGTAAGGAGCGCGACTGTACCTTAATCAGTGGATTTCTTATTAGGACTCAACTACATTCCATACCGAAGTTAATTGGTAGTAGGCTAGTGTCTGTAGTGGCTTAATACAGTTTGGTGTTCAATCAGGACTAGGTCTCATGGTTTTTCTGCATTTGCAGTTTCCTCGTTAACAAAACTTCTAGTGTCGGTGTTATTTTTTTTTCGCATTATATTGTTTATCTTTATAATTGAAATATCACAGATTGTTCGTTGGTCAACCACAATAGCTAGGTCCAACCTTGTTAGTTGGAAAAGACTTGATTGATCCTTAAACATTGGTCTTTGGTACCTTCCAAGAACTCTCTTTGTAGTTAGGTTCACAGACTCAATTTTGTAAACGTTCTAACAACAAGAGAGAGAGGGAGAGATATAACTCTAGGAACTTTCCTTGATTGAGTTTTTACTATCGGAGTTGTGTTGAGTTTGTCCATACACATTTCTTAAGAAAAAGTTGGTGGTGTATCTTGGTACCCCCAGCACTTTCAGTTGGTATCAGAGTAGGAAAACACGTTAAGACCTAATATGTATGTGTTTGAATTAGTCTGATTAGATGGACAGAGAGAAAATCTCTAAAAATGTAACACTGGTTCGGAATCGTTCAGACATGTTTCCAGAGATCGTTTCACATGAGAAAACTATCACATCTATTATATTATGTAAAACTGTGGATAACTAGGAAAAATTCCTAGAAAAACCACTGGATGAACTTTCTTACAAAAGTGATCCTGACATTGATGGAGATGTTGATGATGAAGTCTCGCAATACATTAAGTTGTTTGACCATCTCTTAAAAGGAAAAAGACCGACATTGTGTCTAACTCCGTTCCTGAATTCTCTCTGTCAAGAAAATAAAAAACTGAGTAATATCTTTAAAGATTATGATTGTGATTACCATTCAATACAATTCCTTCTTATAGATCGTGAAGAAAAAGAACATTCAAGGAACCTAGAATGTGAGACACTTCGTAATAATCTCATTATGTTGGAAGGAAAACTTGCAAAAAAGGATGCAATGTTTAACTCTCAACAGACTTGTTCTAAAGACAGAGAAAGTGTTTTTATCGCTCAAAAAAACATCTCAAGGCTTATTTAAATGCTTCTGATGATAATATCGAGTTGTTGGAAGAAAACTTGAAAAAGTGCATTGATAGTTCAAACAAATCTTCCACTGTGCTGGGAGCAATTAAAAATCATCGTAACACACGAGGATTGGGTTATAAGGGAATAGATGCTCCAAGTATCAGCACAGAGGTTGAATTTGTCGAAACTAGTGCTTCCTTTCAACCCAGGTTTTCCACTAAATGTGGATTATCTAAATCAGCAGTTGAAGGTCAGAGGAGCAAATATCAACCTCTAAAAATAGCACACGAGATTCAAGATAATAATACTTTTTACAAGTAATATTATTGCGGTAAAAACGGTCACCTGCAAAAGGAATGTCGTTTTCACATAAGGGATGAATAACTTCATGATGTTTTTATTTAGGCATCACAAGAAGTGATCAAACCAAAATCATATGTTAAGACTAACACTCTTCACAGTGCAAGTTGTCAACGTCCAACCTTTAGGGAAAGGAATCTGTGCTGTGATAAACTATGTTTTTCCTATAAATGCTCGACACATCCTTTTAACAATTGTAATGATTTTCAAAAGGTTAATCGAGTTGAGACCAAGACAAGATCCGATGTTTCCAGTTGGATACAGTCTAATTTGAGTGGTTATCCAAAAAACTTCTCCAAGTATATTTGACATAATTAACAGGAAGAAAGGAACTCTAAAATAATCTGTATCAGAAACTACTATTGGTTTGAACCTTAGTAATAAGGTTAAACATATTATTTTTGAGTTCAGAAAACATATTAGCAAAATCAAGGACTTCAGGAAGGCCATGAGAATTCCAAATACAGGTAATAACTCTATAGCCTTTTCCATTGAAGATGAAAACTGGTTATTTACTAAAACAGGTAAAAATCATAGATGTTTATCGAAAAATCATGTTGTTCATGATAGGCATTTAATGGATACCTATCATAACATAATTTGATTATGGCAAATTTTGCCTCTTCTTAAATCATGGAAAGGAAGATGCAAAATTGGTTCAAGAATGGTATTCTTCTTGGCACATAATGGTTTGGTACTATGTACTGTTTTTTTTTTTAAGTTCCTAGTAGATTTTCATCTTTGTTCTTGAAATATCAACTTTCTCTTGTGCTCTAGATCTTTATCTTTTGAGCTAAGAACAAGGTTGATTAGGATTATATGTTTAAATGAGTCAGGACAAAACTCTTTTGCTCGAGGACCCATGTGCGTTAAGTTCCGTAACCGATCCAAATCTTAAGTCAAAGCCGCTCTTTCTTTCTCTAGGATCCTAAACCTATAAACTATGATATATACAAGGTTCACTCACCTTGTATTATATTCAAAGATGCTTGAATAACTCACCAACGTTCACGAACCATGGATGCTTTGAGGTTTTCAAAGAGCATAAAAGAAGATAACAAGAAAAATTAGGATAATGGTTGTTCAAGTATTATTGAGTTCTATGATAATCCTGTCAATATAGCATGTTACTTTGCTCAAAAACGCTCCAGGTCAAAACCGGTTCATATGTCTCGAGATTTGGTTGGAAACATTATGAGTGACATCAAAGTGGTGTTTGAACAATTGTCTGATGCCAAAAAGGATCTCCATCTTCTCAATTCGGAATTAAGAAGAGCCTCTGAAGACCTCAGCTCTCTCAAAACGCAAGTCACGGACTACATATGATTTTTTTTCTTCTCTTAATATCTAGGAAACTTCTTTTGAGGATTTTATTTTCAAGAAGGATAACTAGGATTTGGTATAGCAAAGATTGTGATTACACATAGATATTTCCAACGTTTTTTATCTTGCATGTTTTTAGATTTATTTATTTAAATTCTAGCGTTGTTGGAAGATGAACTTGCAGTATGTAATCATTAATGGTTTAATTATTGCAAAACTCTTATGAAATATTGTGCCTTTACATTCTTGTGAATCAAGATAATATTTCATATATGCTCAGAAGTTAGATCTATTATGTTTTTATAAACGGAAAATAAAACAAACTCTTTGAGATTTTTCTCGCAGTATTGATATTTTTGTGATCACACTTTTGTGTTTCGCTGCTTGACACACTCTGTAAGATTCTCTTATGTTGAGTAAAATCGAGTAAACTTGTCTTGTTGTTCGTAACTGGCCCTGAGATTAATTTATGTCGATACTAAGGATACAAATCCTTGTGATTTGTTAATGTCCACAAATCCTTATTTTTCACGACAGTAAGGTCACTCATGTTGTTCTATCGGAAATAACATTTTATCGGGGAGAGTTCTTAAAAGAATTTGTGCTTAATTGTTATATCTTTGTGGGGGTGTGGCTGTGGAATTATAAAGGGGATGCTCGTATCTTTTTAATCTCCTAGGATGAGCGCTAAGTATTTACTACTATTTGATATCATCTAAACAAGTTGATATGAGGAGTTTCATTTTAACTATGTTATTATGTAGTATCTCCATCTTCCTTAAACTTGAGATATCTTTTGATTGTATTCATTACGATCCCGCGATTTTCATACCTTTGTTAATTTTATTGACAAAAAGGGGGAGAATTATTTAGTAGTTTCATACTACATACATATGGTTTACGGATCATTATGTAAGTGGGAGTGGATCATTTAAGAAATATGTTTACATATTAAACAAAAGATGTAAGTATTAATTAAGGGGGAGAAACATATCACCATAGTATTACTTTAGAGTTGAGATACAATTGAACATTGGAGAGAAGATAATAATATTATGTTTCTGCATAACAACGGTTGAGAATATTTGTTTTCGAAAAGTTGTTATCACTATGGAATCAGATGCTGAGTTGAACACGTTCTGTTAGAGCATAGCTCGGTTGAACTCACCAAGCGTTGATATGTCAAGTTTGGTTATCATATTTTAGTGACTCAAAACTCATATAAAGTCGTTTGGTTGTATACTAGAGTCAACTTCGTTTAGGTTAGACTAGAAAGTCTAGGAATGTTGAGACATACAAGTATTACTCCGAAGACCTGAAGAAAGTGAAGAAGAAGCGAACTACAATGACGACATCATACTTCCTCTTGAGGTTAGTAATATTGACGTGAAATTCTTTCATTCATAACGTATCTTTCAAGTCGTGCTATATTGAAAACATAACTGTGAAGCTGTATATATTGTACATATTGTATGATACTCTAGTGATGTGACATGGTCATACTTGTATGATCATATTATTAAGGAATTAGACTACGAAGTATAATGCTTGTCTTTTGAACTTTGTAGATATGATATCGACATAATCTTGTATATACTGTTATGATTATGTGAATGGGTTATGGTGAAGATTTCATCCTAGGAAAAAATGTTTTACATTTGTTTAAAGGAACTACATTCATGAACTTGTTTTATGAATCGAAAGGGAAATCTCTAGGCTTATTGGTACGGCTATTCATTGCAAATCTATGAATTACTAATATGTGTGAGATGGTAGCTAGAATCCATCGTAACTTTGTTATGTATCTTGGTATAACTAATCACCATGCCTGACTTAAAATTTGGTATGACTAGTTTTTATTAATTAATGTAACAGATCCTAAGTAATCACCATGAGATGGTATGATCGATATTTGTAATTGGTGTGACAGATCCTAGTAATTGGTGTGGATGATCATAGAGTGTATGTGTAGTCGATCCTTGTAATTAGTGTAACTGGTCCTCGTAACTGGTGTAACCGATCCTGGTAACTGGTGTGACCGATCACAAGCAATACCATGAGTATATGGTAATCGGTCCTGGTAATTGATGTAAACTATCCTGGTAACTGATGTAAACGTTCATGGTAACAGATCCTAGTGATTGTTAGAACCGATTGAACCCATGTATGTGATTTGATATTTGATCAATCACATAGTGATCTTGGAATACAAGTGAACCAATTCTAAACTTGTTTGGAAGTATGGTATAACCGATTCCAAAAATGCAAATCCATGTAAATAAAAATAAGGATTTACAGTGAAAAATATGTCAACATAGTTTGAACACGTTCAGTAACTCTTATCATTTATTGTTCAAAGATATTCCTTAATACTCAAGGAGAACTTGTACCAAAATAAATTGAAAATCTTTTAATTAAGGCTTTTGGTTTTATATGCTTTAATTACCAGCAATTAAATGCATATCTCTAGAGAATAAAAATTAGTAATGTGCATTTACTAATTGGAGATTTTCTATTGAGAGATTTCGGAAAAATTTTGGACAAGCATTTATAGGAATTAGGAAAATCGAATTTTGTTATTCATTGCATATCTTGAGAATTTTTTCGGTTTTGGAAATTCCTTGGTGTCCAATCATCCTTGGTCTATAAATGCCTAAGTTTGCATTTTTAGCAAACTATCTTAAGAGCCAGGCAAACTTCATCTTTTTGTTGTTTCTGGTGGAGCCGTCTATTCCGAGAGAAAAATACCATAATTAGGCGAAATCTCTTACAACCGCTCGTTTAAAGACTTCTGTGGGATCAAGAAGCTCTACGAGTACCGTTGGTGGGAAACTAGATAATTACAGTTTATTTTAGTTTTCGATTAATTTAATTGACTAACGGTTGTTGAAATTTTGATTGCACCTAGTTTGTTTATTCTTGAGAATCTTATCTTATGATATAAGATTCACTCAAATTAGATCGAAGTATCGACGACATCTTTAGAACTGTTTTTACATCCAAAGACATCTTGTGATAATCCATTGTTAATAGACTCCGTTTTGTGTGTGATTGATCACAAGATATTCAAGTGGTGTTGTGCAGGTGTTTATTTAAGAATAAAGAAGATTATAATACAATGAAGATTTCTTAATTGGTTCTCATATCTTTGGGTGTGCACAAACCTTGATCGGCTGGGATCCAACTAGAATCAGATTTATTCGATTGATTAGTTGTGTGAGATCGACATCACTCTATAGTTTCTTGTTGGAATCTATATCGATTGATTACGAATTTAAACTTGACTAATTCTGTAGTTATGGGATAGATTGATCTAACCAGGCAAAAGAGTTTATTAAATTAAACGGAAGAGCCTTTGTGTATGACTTGAGATATCTTTATCTTGAAAGAATCGAAAGAGATGTTACCAAACAGATTTGTTGTTCCTTTACTGTTGAATATGATCAAAAGGAATTGTTCCAGTGCGTGCACTCATCGAAGTCAGAAGCGCAGGGATACTGAGGTAACTAAGTGAACTAGGGGTAGTTGATTGGTCTCAACTATATAAAGTTGGTTCATATTTTGTATAGAGGCTTAATTCTGAGAGTATTCAATTCTGGACTAGGTCCCAATGTTTTTCTGCATTTGCACTTTTCCTCGTTAACAAAATCTTACTGTGTGATTTACTTTTATTTTTCGCAATTATATTTGTTTATATAATTTAAAGTAAATTACACAAACTTTAACTCCGTACATACTTGATAGTGATCCAATAGAGTTTGGTTAAGTCTGAATCTACTATCAAGTATCACACTTTGGTTGTCGTACATATTGTCTCGATCTTGTATCCATAGACAATCACAAAAAGTGTAAATACCAATTTTTTGTATTGTCTCGACTTAGTCCATAGACGATCACTTTCGGCAAGAGGACTTATAGGTGGACATTTAAAAGATTGTAGTGTATTTAGGTACCCTCGTCTTTTCACGTTCAGAATAACTAATTAGACTAGCTTCCATATACTAGAATTTCGGGTCGAGAACTAATTATTTAGTTTACGAATCTCGAAATATAATGACTAAGCTTAATGAACATTTGTTCATACTTGATCAAATTCAATGGAGAACAATTTATTGTTCAGAACCAAATCATAATTCAAGATTACAATTAAAAAAATAGCCTGGAACAGTGATACGTGTCATTGATATTATTCAAGAATATTTCGAATTGATTTAGAGAAATATAGAACTACTATATATATTCGAAATAAAAGACAGTGTTCTCAGTCTTACAAACTGAGAAGCCGTTATATGTCTGAAGTCGTGTTACATGTATTCATACACGTAGCGGAGTAGCTATATATCGACTTTCATATTTGTATGATATGCATATTTGTATGAACATCATGGGAAAATCTGTTTTTTTCGTGATCCAGATAAGTATGTATATTCATATACAAACCATTGTGAAACTGTGGTAAGGGAAACTGGTTAATATTATCAAACCGGTATGCGAGCAAAAACTGTTCTATGTTCTAGAACTAGTTTAGTACCCAAACTGGTACGCAAACTTAATGTTAGGTGAACTCTGGAACCGGAAAAGGTCTTAACTTTGCAAAACGGTACCTGAACTAAAAAGTTCTGTAGACTCCGAAACTTTGATTTGGTTCAAAGTTTGCAAACCGGTACGTGAGCTGAAAAGTTATGTAGAGTCCGAAACTTCGTAATTGCATAAGTTTGCAAAGCGATTTATGAACTGAAAAGTTTTGTAGACTCCAGAACTCGATAATTGCATATAAGTTTGCAAACCAGTTCGTGTGCTGTGACTCAGCCGATTCACGAACGATTCAAGTAATTGTACTTTGTACATTTACAAACTATGTAGATCATGATTCAATTGCGATTAAATTATTTCTATGAAATAATTTGCATTTGATCAATTCTTTAGCTAACACTATACGTATTTTATCACATGATTATGACTCAATATTAATGTATTAGTGAACATGAAAATGAGTGTTAAGCTTTTAAGTTCAAATCGGATAGTTTCGGCTAACCATGTTGAACATAGTCTTTATACACGTTTCGGTTACGTTTCACCTAACTGGTGGGTTTTATAAACAACCTACAAATTGACCTGCAAGTATACAGGGTCAATTGTAGCTAGAATGGGAAGAAAGGGAAAGTCCACAGGGACAAGGGGGAGCAAGTGTTGTTTTCTAGCTTCTCTAGCTGCTTCCTAAGCTAACATGGAGCTGAATGCACTGATGTATGAGAGCTGAATGGGGGCAGTAAACAGTGAGTGAAACAAGTAAAGATTGTGGTGTTAAGACACCACTGTGAACATGATGGGAAAACAAACAGTGAGCAATGAAGGTAAAATAAATGAAAGAAAACAGAAAACAAGCAAAACAGTTGAAGATGGAAGTGTATGGATATGGATGAGAATTCTCTTTCACCTAGCTAGTTCACCTAGGTTAAATCCTTGTCCCTAATGGACAAGAGGGTTTAGTTCAAGCTAGTCTCTTGGCCAGGGCAATTCATGTGGCAAGTTATCTAACCTAAAATCCTTAGATTAACCCCTAGCATTGCCTATCTGATTAAAGCATAAACAATCACAGGTCATTTAGGTTTCTAGGTCTCTAACTAATATGGCTGGTTAATCCCTTAGAACTACCACTAACCCCTAGCATTAGTGGTCTTTTTACAGCACCACTAATCACAAGTCAGTGAGGCTTTTAGGAATTTAGCTAGCCTAGACTATTTTGAGTTCTACAAGAATCAACCTAAAGGCTAACCAACAAGGCTTAAGGGTCTTCTCACCCTAGTGGTGTATTTAGAACATGCTGAAGTTAGGAGTTTTCATGTTTGTCAAGCATTAAGACTCAAAACAAGAACATGTGAGTCAAACAGGGGAATTACATGAACATTAACGTACACAAGAACATGAACATAACATCAGAACAAAGTTTAGAACACAAGAACAAAATTTAACAGTGAAGAACATGTACTGATAGTATTATGGAATTGAAATTGAAATTAAACATGAAATTAACCCAATTAGGGGGTATCTCGGATGACCCAAGAACCGTTTTAACATCCTACATCAGTTTCTATTTATAACTTACATCAAATTCCTAAGTTCTAAAAACCCTAATTTTGAAAACCCTAAATTGATTTGGGTAAAATCAAATTCTCTCACCCATGTGTGAATTCTGCTCGACCCATGCCCTGTTGATGTTCCCTCTGCTCCTCCTCAACTCGAACTGCTCCCAATTACGTCTACTGATGCCCTAGCTTTTCTCTTTCTTATCTGTAGCACCTAGGGTTGATGCTAAGAACAAGAGAGGGAAATACTAGGGAGCTGGATGATGGTGATGGCTCTGATTTGGTCGGGAGAATGGAGATGGTGAAGCTCGAGGTGGTGATGGAAGAGATGGTGGTGGCAGTGGAGTTGCAGGCGGTATGGTGGTAGGACTGTGGAGTTTTTGGGGAAGATGAGAAGAAGAACCCGATGGAGAAGAAGGGTCTGTTTGGTTGGGTAATAGGGTTCGGTGACTAGGGTGTTAGACGGACGTATCAAAGGTTGATGCTCAGCGAAGCGAAAGCGTAGGATGAAAATATGATGGAATGATCCAACGACGCGATAGGAACGACCGTTGGATGATGAGATACAACAAAACTGACGGATTCAGATGGAGTTAGGTACTATAGTGTTTGACAGGAGCTTCGGATTTTGATGCACAATGATGAGGCGACCGTTGGATGACAAGATGGATCCAATCTGACGGCTCTCATGGAAATGGGTATGGATAATGGAAATGGATTTGAGTAAGGGTTTTGGGTATGCCAAGCCCATATCTTCTTTAAGAAAAATTATTCCTCTTCAAGCCCACTTCTAGTTGATCCGGCTCTTGCAAACATCATTCTTCGCTTCCTCCTAGCGAGAGTCTTTGTCGTTCCTTTGCTCTTTTCGCTCCGTGAGATAACCAGGCTTTATTTAGTACCTAAAAATGAAAAATTAATTAAGAAAAGTATTTATTCTTGAAAACAACGAAAACACAGATTATGGGATAAAATGTAGAATTAATGCACAAAAGATGAGTTAAATGCCAAGAAAAATATATAGAAATATGCACTTTTTAGCACTCATCACTGACCATGGTGTATATCTTGTATATGTGATTTAGATTCAAAGATTTCATCTAACGGTGGATATTGTTTGCTTGGTTCCAAAGCTATCTTAGCTTAAACCTAAAGCAACATAGGCTTTGAATTCTATTTAAGAGGAACTCTTGGAAACTGAGATCTTTGAATCCTAACACTACTTTTTGGTGTGTCCTAGTTGTATTTGTATTCGTCATCTCCAAGAACCCTTTTAGGGTCTAGCGACTACAAAGACTTCGTTGGTATTCGTGAAGCCAGTTCCAGTTATCTTTTATCTTGATAACTTGAGTATCATGATCTTGATTTTTTGTAGTGCCTTGCTCCATCAATCTGTCATAAACCTCCTGTTTATTTTTTGATCTTCTGATGTGATAAGGGCACCCATTTTATTATTTTAGGGAACCTTGTTGTAGGGTTAGTTTAGTCAGTTAGTTGTTTTGTGTCTTCCGCACGTGCCTTCTGTCGTGCATCGTGTGTGGTTGATATAGTCTATAATTGACTCTTTCAGAGTCATGAAAAATTTGATAATCTAAATCTGCTTTTCTATCCCAATTTTATGTTCTTCCCAATACAATCTCTATCCTTTGAGATTTCGAGTTGTTTTTGTACTAATTTGTAGTGTAGATCACTACAATTGGTATCAGAGCACTCGATCCTGGGTGTTCATGTATAACCATGGTAACCCAAAAAGAATTTGATGCCCT
Organism: Papaver somniferum; assembly: GCF_003573695.1. Classification (NCBI taxonomy): domain Eukaryota; kingdom Viridiplantae; phylum Streptophyta; class Magnoliopsida; order Ranunculales; family Papaveraceae; genus Papaver; species Papaver somniferum. Next base: position 151,093,787 of record NC_039359.1, read on the forward strand.
AAACAAAAGGGTTAATGATTTATCCAAAGAATAGTGTGAAAGATTCAAGGAATTGAGTAAAAAGATGGATGAATCTCAGCAATCGATATCTCCAACGTTACTAGCTAGTTTGGGAAGTTTGTTTGAGATTCAGATGGCTTCACTGGAAGCTAGAATTCTAAATCTACAACGCCCTGGTGAATGATTGCTAGATATCCCAATCGCACCGGCAACCCAATCAGGTGGAAAAGGACCTGAAGATGAATGTAATAGAAACATACTCATTAATCATGTTTCACATTCTCATAAACCAAAAATTTAGTTTCCCAGATTTGATGGGAATAACCCTAGATCCTGGATTACAAAATGCAATAAATTCTTTCAGTTACATGTTATGGAAGAAGAACAGAAGGTAATGATGGCTTCCCTATATCTAGATGGTAGAGATGATGTATGTTACCAAGACTACCAAGTTGGTAAGGATTTGATATTATGGGAGGAATTTTGTGCTGATGTGAATTTTAGATTTCAAGAGCTAGGCCATGATGATATAGTTGGTGAATTCAATAAGTTGTTTCAAGAAGGTATTGTACTTGAATATCAAGAGTTATTTGAAGAACTCAAGGCCCTCATGATAGCTAAAAATTCATATCTCACTGAATAATATTTTACATCTAGCTTCATAAGTGGGTTAAAGGAGGAAATAAGAATGGCGGTTCATATGCACTCTCCATCTTCTCCAAGTCAGGCAATCTATTTGGCCAGGATGCAGGAGGCCTTACTTGAGAAAACAACCAAGAAGTCTAAGTTTGTCTCCAAACTTCCTCCACTATCATTGGGGGGAAGCAGTTCTAGGAGTTTTGTGACTACCCCTAAATCAAATTCACCATCTCCTAGAGGAAGTTTGAGCCCACAATTACCTCCAATTAAGAAGTTAACATATGCTGAGATGAGGGCAAGAAGGGAGAAAGGACTTTGCTATAATTGTGATGAAGTCTTCCAGAAGGGCCACAAATGTATTAGGAAACAACTTTATATGATGGTTGGAGAAGAAGAAGAAATAGCTAGCTCTGACGGAGACTCCCAGAAAATGCTCCACTGATACAAGAACTGGAAGAAGAGGTAGAGATATCTTTACATGCTCTATCTGGTAATGTATCTCATAATACTATCAAAATTCAAAGGCTTACAAGGAATAAGAGAACATTTACCATTCTGATTGACAGTGGAAGTACCCACAGTTTCTTAGACCCTGAAGTAGCAAGACTGGGTGGAACTTTAGTTGAACCCACAACTTCTCTTCCAGTTGATGTAGCTGATGGTAATAAGGTACTTAGTGATGCTAAATGCCCACAGTTCTCATGGAGTGCAGGCTATCACTTTACTTCAGATGTAAGGCTTTTATCCTTGGGTGGGTGTGATATGGTACTGGGGTGGATTGGATGAGAAATGTCAGTCCCATTCAGTTTGATTTTACTAAACTAACTATCTCATTCATGAAAGATGGGAGCAATATTGAATTGAAGGTCAGTGGTGAAGAAGTAAAGATTTTTGTTATGACTGCTAAGGCATTGCATAAATTTATCAAGAAGAGCTCTCACGGGGTTATGGGACAACTGTTCTGCATCACAGCTGAAGAAATACAACCACAAACACCTGAAGTTATTAAACCTCTACTCTCTACCTATTCTAGCATATTTCAAGAACCAAAATCCTTACCCCCTCAAAGGTCCCATGACCACCACATACCCTTGAACCCTAATGCCACACCTCCTAATAAGAGACCCTACAGGATACCATATGTCCAAAAGGAAGTAGTTGAGAAGTTTGTGCAGGAGATGTTGAAATCTGGAGTGATTAAACCTAGCAACAATCCCTTCTCTTCACCTATCTTACTAGTCAAAAAGAAGGATGGCAGCTGGAGGTTTTGTGTTGACTACAGGAAGGTGAATGAATTAACTGTTAAAGACAAATACCCCATTCCTGTTATTGAGGAGCTTTTGGATAAGATGAAAGCATCTAAGGTCTTCTCCAAGATAGATTTGAGAGCAAGGTACCATCATATAAGGGTTCATCCAGCTGAAACTCAGAAGACAACATTTAAGACACACCAAGGGCACTACGAGTTCTTAGTCATGCCATTTGGGCTGACAAATGCTCCAGCCAGCTTCCAGGCCCTCATAAATGATGTATTCATGCCTCACTTTTATCCTGTTTTTATTTGATGACATATTGGTCAACATCCCCAACATGGAGTCTCACTTACAACATCTACAACTGACATTAACAACTCTCAAGGATCATTCACTCTTTTCAAAGCGCTCAGTAAATGCTCTTTTGGCCAAGATCAACTAGAATACTTGGGGCACATTATTTCATAGGAAGGAGTAGCTGCAGACCCAACAAAAATTGACAGCATGATCAGATGGCCTACTCCAATGACTATCAAGGATTTACGGGGCTTTATGGGATTAACAAGCTATTATAGGAAGTTTGTAAGGAATTATGGGATTATTGTTAAACCACTGACATAATTATTGAAGAAAAACAGCTTCCAATGGAGCAGCTCAGCTCAAGAGGAGGCCTTTGAGAAACTGAAGAAAGCGGTCACCACCACCCCAGTGCTGGTATTACTAGACTTTAGCAAACCATTTGAGCTCTCCACTGATGCCTGTGGCACTAGAGTAGGGGCAGTTTTGATGCAAGAGGGTAGAGCCAAAGCATACTACAACAAGGGCATGGGACCAAGGTTCCTAGCTATGTCAACATATGAAAAAGAGCTCATGGTAGTGGTAATGGCAGTTAATAAATGGAGATCCTACTTATTAGGAAACAAGTTTATTATTTACACAGACCATCAAAGTATCAGATACTTCATGGAGCAGAGGGTGCATTCCTTACTGCAGCAAAAATGGTTAGCCAAATTATTGGGTATGACTATGGGTTGATGTGTAAAAAGGGTTCCGAAAACCTAATAGTTGATGCACTGTCAAGGGTACATTTGGAAGGAGAGTCACAATGTCAGAGCTTGACCCTTTTGCAGCCAAATTGGTTGAGGGAGGTACAGGACAGCTACCAAAATGACCATGTTTCTGAGAATCTGATCCCACAACTTACTTTGCATGTACCCAAGGATAGTGACTTTACTTATCAACAAGGGATACTTAGGTACAAGGACATAGTCTACATGGGCCAAGGATGAAGCCTAAGGCATAAAGTCATTTACTCAAGCCACTCATCATGTATAGTTGGACATTCTGGAGTTCAGGCTACCTACCAAAGAGCAAAACTTTACTTCTTCTGGTCAGGTATGAAATCTGACATCAAAGAGGTGGTGAGCACTTGTTAAGTATGTCAACAACACAAGGGTTTTAATACTGCACCACTTCCAGTACCAGGAGAGGCTTGGGAACATATTAGCATGGAATTCATTACTGGTCTTCCAAAGTCTGAGGGAAGAGAAGTAATTTTGGTAGTGGTAGACAGATTTACAAAGATCAGCCATTTTTTAGCATTGAGTCACCCTTACACTGCACCATCTCTGGCTAAGGTATTTATAGACAATATTTACAAAATCCATGGGCTCCATAAGTCCATAGTTTCAGACAGATATGTTGTGTTTGTGAGTAATTTTTGGAAGGATCTATTTACTAGACTGAGAAAAACACTACATTTAAGTACTGCCTATCATCCCCAAACTGATGGGCAGACTGAAAGGGTAAATTCCTGCCTGGAATCATATCTAAGGTGCATGACCAGTTTCAAGCCAAGTAAATGGGTGTCTTGGCTAGCAATGGCTCAGTGGTGGTATAACTCAAGCTATCACACAATCCTGAAACTCTCCCCTTTGAAGCTTTATTTGGATATGCACCTCCCCAGTTTGGAATTTCCACCTCAAAGAAATGAGTTAATGCTGATGTTGATAACTATCTTGAGCAGAGGCAAGTTATGAAGTTACTGCTGAAAGAAGCTCTAGAGATAGCCAAACAAAGGATCAAGAATCAATCTGACAAAAGAAGGTCAGAGAGATCATTTGAGGTGGAGATTGGGTGTATTTGCTCTTACATCCCTACAGACAGTCCTCAGTTCAGGTGATCTAAAACTTTATGCTAAATTTTTTGGACCCTACCCAATAGAAGAGAAAGTTGAAAAAGTGGCATACATGATGAAGTTACCAGAAGGGTCAAAGATACACCCAACTTTTCATGTATCTCAGCTCAAGCCTAAGTTATGAGCTGGAGTCATGCCACAAACCAACCTTCCATCCACAACTAAAGAGCGAGAGCTCATGATGAAGCATTTGCAGGTTCTGAACACTAGAGTGATCAAGAAGAACTCCCATATTATTACTCAAATACTTGTCCAGTGGGAGGGTTTTATAGTTGATGAAGCAACTTGGGAGGACAAACACTATTTGGAATTGCAATTTCCAAAACTGATTCTTGAGGACAAGAATCTTCATAAGGAGAGGGATTTGTCAAAAACCTCCTCTAAGAGTTTATGTTTTGAGCTTCTGTTGTGTTAAGGGCACCTGTTTTATTCTTTTAGGGCACCCTTATTGTAGGGTTAGTTTAGTCAGTTAGTTTTTTTGTGTCTTCCGTACGTGCCTTCTGTCCTGCATCGTGTGTGGTTGATATAGTCTGTAATTAACTCTTTCAGAGTCATGACCAATTTTATAATCTAAATATGCTTTTCTCTCCCAATTTTCTGTTCTTCCCAATCCAATCTCTATCCTTAGAGATTCCGAGTTGTTTTTGTACTAATTTGTAGTGTAGATTGAAAAAGCGGGGGTCTAACAACACCACCTAATATTTCACTTAGCAATCTATATGGACTAACTCCAAAATACTTTGCTAGAGAATCAACTAAATAGTCAGACTCAATCTAGATAAAAGTATGTCAAGGAGTTAATATCTCTCTCTTGTTTTTGATATTACTCAAGCTAATAGAAATCAACGAGTCCTAATCAAACACAAGGAATACTTGGACGGTACCAAAGACCAATGTCCAAGGATCAATCAATATCAATCAACAACCAAAGCATGGATTTCCAATTGATGATCACGAACGCACAACCTGTATTATTTCAATTATATAAAATATAATGCGGAAAAGAAATAACACAGACACCAGAAATTTTGTTAACGAGGAAAACGAAAATGCAGAAAAACCACAGGACCTAGTCCAGATTGAATACACACTGTATTCAACCACTACATACACTAGCATACTCCAAGCTAACTTCGGACCAGACTATAGTTGAATCCCAATCAGTCTCCCACCGATCCATGGTACAATTATACTCCTACGCCTCTGATCCCAGCAGGAAACTACACACTTGATTCCCTTAGCTGATCTCATCCACAACCAAGAGTTGCTGCAACCCAAAATCGCAGACTTGATAATAAACAAATCTGTCTCACACAGAAAAGTCTATCAAAGGATAAATCTGTCTCCCACAGATAAACCCTAGGTTTTGTTCCGTCTTAAGATATGAAATCAAGGTGAACAGGAACCAATTGATAATCCGGTCTTATATTCCCGAAGAACAGCCTAGATTAATCAATCACCTCTCTACAATCCTTCCTGACTACACAGGAGGTTGGTCGAGGAATCACAAACAGTGAGACGAAGATGTTTGTGACTTCTTTATCTTGCCTATCGGAGAACTCTCACGATCTCAAGCCAATCAATCGAGTGTACTCGTACGATAGAAGATGAAAGATCATATCACAAAACTACGATAAAAGTAGTATCGGTCTGGCTTCACAATCCCAATGAAGTCTTTAAGTCGTTAACCTGGTTTTAGAGAAGGAAACCAAAGGTTAAAGGAGAATCGAATCTAGCGAGCGCACTAGTATCACACAGACGTGTGGGGATTAGTTTTTCTCAAAGCTATATGTCTCATTTATATAGCCTTCAAATCAGGGTTTTTCCTTAGTTACAAAGCAATTCATATTCACCGTTAGATGAAAACCTGATTTAGATTCAAGCTAATATTTCTCAACCGTAGATGGAAAACTTAGCTTGTCGCACACACTTGGGTAGACGTTTACTGGTTTTGCGAAAACCATGCCCAAACGTGTACGCGTATGTTGGTTCAACATAGTAACCCAAAAGGTTAACCATATGAGAATTTCATATTAACCTTGTTCTTCTTCACCATAACTAGTTCAATTGACTCAAATGAACTAGTTAAATAGTTGGTCAATTCCTATGAGATATTATGTAACTACACAAGACACAATTGAAACAAAGATGATTCGATTCGATTGAATCGGCTCATGAACATTATAGCGACGGTTTGCATGAAGCATTCCTTAGTAATTTAATGTTTCATGTTCAGAGCACATCTTTAGATCATAATCTCTTAAGTTCACAAACAAATTCGCGGACTTAAGTAAACCGGTTGAGTTCTTCAAACTCAGCAGAAATTCTCGAAAAGAGAACTTCCTCCAGTTCGCGGACTGAGTTCACGGACTAAGCACACAAATGAGTTTTGGAAACTCCAGCAGAATTTCTCGGTCGAGAACTTCCGACAGTTCGCGGACTTGGCAAGCCAATTCCACAATCCTTCCGATTTCTCTTGATCAACAAAAGTTCGAAAACTTCGGTTCAAGGAATACATGGTTATGTAATCTAAACTCTCATTTCAATCATTGAAACATTCTCATAGGACGCTATATAGCCGTTATTCACAGACCGATTCACGTCATAGCAATTCTCAAAGTGATTGAAACTTTTCATGACTTTCGTCACTAGGTGAAGATATACTTGATCAAAGCGAAACGCTTTACCAACACATGATTTCGAGATATACTCGGATCGAAATATCAAATGTGTATGGTCTAGTCTATATAGCATACAACTTTTGTCTCATAAGAAGTAGGATATAGAATAGATAGACTTTTGAGTGATAGATAAGTTCAAGTCTCCACATACCTTTTTGTTGATGAAGCTCCATGGTTCCTTGTATAGATCTTCGTCGTTGTATGATGAATCACCATGAAGTCCTTGAGCTCAAATACACTTTTCTATCCTAATCCGAGACTTAGCTTTGTAGGCTAGAAATCAAGACTCATAGTTTTGATGTCTAACATTGACAAACATGCTTGAGATAGCAACGCATGCTAGGTCGACCGATCTAAGATCTAACGATCTCCCCCTTTGTCAATTTTAGTGACAAAACTATTAATACATATGGAATACAAAAAAGATAAACTTTAGTGGCTCCTATTCCATAGTCTAATCTTCAACAGTCCCTGAAATATTCGTCCTTCCAAGCACTCCAATGATCCCAAAGGTTGTAAGTTTAGCATCACCGTTGTTAAAGATCCATAGATATAACAATGAGAGAAATCAAGATTCTCGATCATTATTATACAGTGTCATAGTATTATTATATAACATCAAAGTCCAATTGTATACGACTTTAACAATAATACTACGGTGATATGTATCACTCCCCCTTAGTCAATACTCCATCTCGATCATGGAAACCACTTCCCCTTACACAATGATCCGAAAACCATATCTATTTGTAGTGTGAACTACATTATTTCTCCCTCTTTTTGTCAATAAAATTGGCAAAGGTACAAGAACGTGATCATAGTGAAATTTCCACAAGAGACATTTCATAGACTAAAAGAAAAATACATACCAACTTAATTTAGATGCATCATAATGCCGAAGCTAAATGCATTCATCAAGGAGTTTTAAGATACAAGATAACCCCTATAAAATTCCACAGCCACACACCCCGTAAGATATTACCATTAAGCACAAGTTCAAAAGAACTCTCCCCCATTTGATGTCATTCCCGAAAGAACAACAAGAGGGAGCTTAATTTCGAAGAAAAAAAGGATTTTTTAAATTGGACACCAAAAACCATAGAAAATGATTTTTTATATCCAAAACTCAATTAAATTAACCACAAGTAAACCCATGATTAATTCAATTGGAATAGGCAACTAAATCAAACCACAATAGTGATCAATTTAATTGAAAGTGCTCAACATAAGTAAACTTACGGAGGTACGACTAAGGTAATCATATGGAGATGACTAACTTAATTGTTCACATACTCAACATAAGGAAAACCTTACGGAATATACCACTACATCAACCAATAGAACATGATTAGTATAGCCGTTCATATATTCAACACAACAATTTGTGGAATATATGAAAACTCAACTAGACTAATTACAAAAGAACTTATAATTAATCTAATTGGAATACAAACAACCAAACTAATCACAAAAGTAATCAATTTAATTGTCAAAGGTTTTGCTCGACAAAAGAAGACTTTTAGAGAAAATAACTAAATAACCAACCAAGATGATTAATTTAGTTCATATGCTCAACATATAGCATCTTATGGAACAACCAACAAAGCCAATAAGAATAATTGACTTAGTTGTATCTTGATCAACATAAGACACACAATGGAGCCTTCATGGTAATACACAACAAAATGGATCAATGAAGATCAATACCGTGGATAACATACAAGGACCTATTCTATTTTCCATCATAATGACATAATAGACTTTATCCTTGTCAAACAAAAGATTTTATCCTATTTTCCATCAAATAAATGACTGCATAGGCATAACTTTAGTATTTGTCAAAATTCCATTCGTCCTTTCATCAATGCGAATACTAATTCATGAACGACTTTACTTTTGACCGCAATATGGGACCTTCAAGTTCACGGACACAAACAATACATATCCCATAAAAATATTGCAATATAACATACCAAGAAAATACTGCAATAGCATCATCCTCCAAAGATTTTTAGAATTTAGTACCAATAAACCTAAAAAATAACAAGAAGATGAAAACAAAAATAGCTATGTGTAGTCACAATCATCGCTATTTAAAAAACTAGTTATTCTTACAACTAATCCAAAAAGAAGACATACTAGGCATAGAAGATGCATTACTCATCACCTTCATCATCGGAAAATTTCCAAGTAGCTTGAATTAAATCCAACTCTTCCTTGAGCTCGGGACACTTGGTTCCAATTAACGACACTTGATCTTTTAAGCACTTTACTCTTGAATTTACCTTGCATACACCCTTGTAGACTTTTTGAATAAGCCTCAAGGTGGTAGGGTCGTCAATATCAAGTGGAGTACCTCTTTGTCGCTTGCGAACGTTTTTCCTATTACGCCGAAAGGTACATGTACGAACAAGTTTGGAACCCCAAGATAATTTTTAATAAAATCAAGTCCACGATCACGACAAATTTGGATAATCAAACAAGGATATCCTAACATCTTGATGTGAGAAATCATCGTCGTCATTTGAAAGATGATAAAACCACAAATATCAAGATTTGTATTGTCGAATGCAAGGAAGAAGACCAATTCCGCAAACTCATAACTTCACCAAGAATTCTCAATTGTGGAGGGACAAAGGTTAGAGATACCAAGTTTTCCAAACGCAATTAAATCAATACTAAGATCATTAGTAGGAAACTTTTCTTGACTCCAAACAACCTTCTTTCCACAAAGTCCAATAGAGATATCATCATATGAAGGACGTTCATCACTTGGTCTAGGTAACCGTACGTTGCCCAACGGTATTTCGGTGACCCTTGAAATTAACTCTCTATTAACAAGAAACCTTTCTCTATTTATCATGGATTTGAATTCCATCTTCTTAAAATAAACATCATGAATGTTGGCATAGAAAATCCTTGTTAAAGAATCAAAACCTTCACCAAGGCCATTAAAGATATTCCCAAGATTGAATTCTTTGAAGCAAACTAAATCCTCTTCATGTCCACTAAAGGTTTCCAATTTCTTTTCTAGAATAAAACCTTTGGAAGCAATTCTATCAAAAGTTCTAGCACAAGAATCATTCACAAACCTAATTCTAAGAGAATTTTGATCACAAGGAGGATTCAAGCTAGAGGATTTTGAGCTTTTAGAACTCTTTTCATGCTTCCAGAAATCATCATAAAGAGATATACAAGAGGGAATTACTTACTTGAAGAGAACCTCAAACACTCTTCCTTTTGATTTCTTCAAAGAAGCTTTAATGGTGGAGGAGCACAAACCCTAGTTCACGTATGCGAACGGAAGATGAGAACGAAGAAGGTTCGCGGACCACCAACATATATATATATATATATATATATATATATATATATATATATATATATATCCCTTATTCATGAGCTTGGGTTGTACACGAACCGTGATCCACAAGACTTAAGGAAAGTCTTAGCCCTTTCCACATTAGAGATAAACAACCAACAAATGTGTGGAGGATTAACAGAAGCAATAGAAAGTTAACCAAACAACTGTACAACTGTACACAACTCAGACCATTTCTTGCCCCACATCAAGATATTTACAAATGGGGAAAATCCAGCCTTGTTACCAAGAGGCATAATGCGCAGAGGAATTCTCATGCGACACATCTGATTGATAAGTGTGAACAGTCCCTGTAGTATAATCAAAATAATGATGATAGTCAGGGCAGCTGGAGCTTTCTATCTTTCGTTGGTTCGGGCAAGAAGAAGGATTTTTCGATTTCTGGGTTGTACAGTATTAACAGTTTTAACACGACCAACACCCTTTCCGGAAAGATTCTTAGGCTTAACAAAATTAAGTTTTTCTAAGAATTTAAAAACGCATTCGAACACTTTAAACAGATCTTTATCAATTGATCTATCACGATAGTATTCCTCATAGAGATCAAGAGTTAATCTAGTGAGGTTCCATATCCTTGAGCGTATTGAACGTTTTCCCAATTTTTTCTTCTTTTTATTTTTTCCTTCAGATTGATTCTTAACATCTAAATCTCCCCTTTTAGATGAAGTAAGATTATCATGAGAACCCATAGGTTTTAACCATAACAATCTTTGAACAATCTTTAAGGAATTATGACGTGCATTACAGATGCCATGAGCAAGTTTTCAAAAGAAATTTCCCATAGGGAAATTTATATGGAACGAACAAACACAAACTTATTAGGTTTACCGTGTTTTCCTTCTCTGATACCAATTGAAAAAGCGGGGGTCTAACAACACCACCCAATATTTAGCAATCTGTATGGAATAAATCCGAAATACTTTGCTAGAGAATCAACTAGACATTCAGACTCAATCTATATAAAAGTATCTCAAGGAGTTAATATATCTCTCTTTTTTTTATATTACTCAAGCTAATAGAAATCAGCGAGTCTTAATCAAACACAAGGAATACTTAGACGGTACCAAAGACTAATATCCAAGGATCAATCAATATCAATCAACAACCAAAGGTTGGGTTTTCAATTGATGATCACGAACGCACAACCTGTATTATTTCAATTATATAAAATATAATGCGGAAAAGAAATAACACAGACACCAGAAATTTTGTTAACAAGGAAACCGCAAATGCAGAAAAACCCCGGGACCTATTCCAGATTGAATACACACTGTATTAAGCCGCTAAAGACACTAGCCTACTCCAATCTAACTTCAGACTGGACTATAGTTGAAGCCCAATAAGTCTCCCACCGATCCATGGTACAATTTTACTCCCACGCCTCTGATCCCAGCAGGATACTACGCACTTGATTACCTTAGATGATCTCATCCACAACCAAGAGTTGCTGCAACCCAAAATCGCAGACTTGATAATAAACAAATCTGTCTCACACAGAAAAGTCTATCAAAGGATAAATTTGTCTCCCACAGATAAACCCTAGGTTTTGTTCCGTATTAAGATATGAAATCAAGGTGAACAGGAACCAATTGATAATCCGGCCTTATATTCCCGAAGAACAACCTAGATTAATCAATCACCTCTCTACAATCCTTCCTGACTACAGAGGCGGTTTGTAGAGGAATCACAAACAGTGAGATGAAGATGTTTGTGACTTCTTTATCTTGCCTATTGGAGAACTCTCACGATCTCAAGCCAATCAATCGATTGTACTCGTACGATAGAAGATGCAAGATCAGATCACACAACTACGGTAAAAGTAGCATCGGTCTGGCTTCACAATCCCAATGAAGTCGTTAAGTCGTTAACCTGGTTTTAGAGAAGAAAACCAAAGGTTAAAGGAGAATCGACTCTAGCGAGCGCACTAGTATCACACAGACGTGTGGGGATTAGTTTTTCTAAAAGCTAGATGTCTCCTTTATATAGCCTTCAAATCAGGGTTTTGCCTTAGTTACAAAGCAATCCATATTCACCGTTAGATGAAAACCTGATTCAGATGCAAGCTAATATTTCTCAACAGTTAGATCGAAAACTTAGCTTGTCACACACACTTGGGTAGACGTTTACTGGGTTTGCGAAAACCATGCCCAAACGTGTACGCGTATGTTGGTTCAACATAGTAACCCAAAAGGTTAAGCATATGAGCATTTCATATTAACCTTGTTCTTCTTCACCATAACTAGTTCAATTGACTCAAATGAACCAGTTAAAGAGTTGTTCAATTTCTATGAGATCTTATGTAACTACACAAGACACAATTGAAACAAAGATGATTCGATTCGATTGAATCGTCTCATGAACATTATAGCCACGGTTTGCATAAAGCGTTCCTTAGTAATTTAATGTTTCATGTTCAGAGAACATTTTTAGATCATAACCTCTTAAGTTCACAAACAAGTTCGTGGACTTAAGTAAACCGGTTGAGTTTTCCAAACTCAGCAGAAATTCTCGGAAAGAGAACTTCCGCCAGTTCGCGGACTAAGCACACAAACGAGCTTTGGAAAATCCAGCAGAATTTCTCGGTCGATAACTTCCGCCAGTTCGCGGACTTGGCAAGCCAATTCCACAATCCTTCCGATTTCTCTTTATCAACAAAGTTCGAAAACTTCGGTTCAAGGAATACATGGTTATTGATGAATGCTATAAAGTGCATATTTCTATATATTTTTCTTGGCATTTAACTCATCTTTTGTGCATTAATTCTACATTTTATCCCATATTCTGTATTTTCATTGTTTTCAAGAATAAATACTTTTCTTAATTAATTTTGCATTTTTAGGTACTAAATAAAGCCTGGTTAACTCACAAAGTGAAAAGATCAAAGAAACGGCAAAGACTCCCGCAGAAAGGCAGCGAAGAATGATGTTTGCAAGAGCCGGATCAACTAGAAGTGGGCTTGGAAGGAAGAATTTGTTCTTAAAGAAGAAGTGGGCTCAGAATTGTCTAAGCCCAAACTCTAACCTAAGTCCAAGACCAAGCCCAAAGCCTACCTAAGCTCGTAGCCGTCAGATTGGATCCACAGATGCATCCTACGGTCGCTTCATCGTCGTGCATCGAAGTCTGAAGCTCCTGTCAAACACTACAGCACCTAACTCCATCTTGAGCCGTCAGTTTCGTTGTACTTCCGCATCCAACGGTCGCTCCTCGCTTCCTTCTGTCTCGCCGTTAGATCGACCCATCATCTTCGCATCCAACGTCGCATCCTCGCTGTTCATCAACAATTGCTAAACCCGCTCAACACCCGAGTACCAAATACCCTATACCCAAAACAAACGCACCCCAATCCATTTTCCATCGACTTCTTCTCTTTCTCCCTCACCCTCTGCAACACCACCATACCCTGCCGCACCACCATTCCCACCACCTTCTCCTGCTGCCTCCACCAACTCGAGCAAAGATCGAGTAAACAAACCCTCACACATCACCATCACTCTTCTATCCACCTATTATCAGCCTACATCTTCACCTTCTCCTCTCAGTGAAGAATTAGGTTAATATTAGTTGGAGTAGGGGTAAGGATTAGGGCGCCAACTCGCACCAAAGAAGCATGGGAAGAAGCAGAAGAATGGGTCGAAGGCTATGAAGCAAATCAGAGAAGTATGGGTAAGATTCAACAAACCCTAATTTCAACTGTATTTGGGTATTTTTGGGAATTGGGTGTATGAACCCTAATTATGTAAATTGGGTATAAATAGAAGGTGTTTGGTGCTGTTGTGGGTATGCCTGGATTAGCCATAGCATCAGTAGAATAGTTTAGTTTTGTTATTTCCATGAACTGTAGCTTTGAGGGTTATCAATCTTTTCAATTCCATGATTCTCAATTCAAATGCATTGTTAATTTTAGCTGTTCTGAACTCCAACATGTATTGAATTTGAGTGTGTGATTGTTACAATTTATATCAAGCTCCTGTTCATGTTTATGTTATGTTATGTTCTTATGATTTGTTCTTAGGATAGTCTCATTCTAGTGCACTGTTGAATGATGTATTGCTAGGATAGTTATCTTGATGCCTGTTTTGCTTGAGCAATGAGAAGTAATCAGTGCTCTGGTATGCCTGTGATTGACTGTGCTGTCAAAAGACAGTCAATACTAGGGGCATATCAGTGAACAAGCTGATTTTCCTCCCATTCTAATATATTCTCAAGGTATTCAACTCAACCTAGAATTGCATTGCTTGATTAGGTCACAAGGTGGATTCTAAGCCTTGGCTTAGCCACAAATCTTTTTACAGTCACTTATAATTTCAAGCCTGTTTTGATTCCCTGCTCAATTAAATTTCTTAGCCATCTTGTTCAGTTTTTCTTGCAAATTGTAGCTGTTGTGCATTGAAATCAGTGCACAAACTCCTCCCTGCCCTTGGCTTACAGCCTTGGTTCTTAACTGTTTTGCCATATTGCTTTGCATCTGTTTTGTTTATTTTGCAGCCTTGGTTTGTAGCCTTGGTTTGTAGCCTTGGTTTGCATCTGTTTTGTTTATTTTGCAACTATCACTGCCCTGTAAATACCATTGTATATGCCATTGTTGTTCCATTGTAAATTCACTGCCTTGCCTTGTAAATGTCACCATCTTCTTTGTAACATTATCTTTGTATCTCTTTCTTTGTTTCATTGTCTCTCATTCTCTTTGTATGCCCCTGTCACTCTTATTGTTACACTATGCTTTGTAAATATGCACTGTCACTGCCCTGTAAAGCCTATGTCTACCTCTGTTTCATTATCTTTGTTTCCCTCACTGCCTTGGTTTGCTTTGCCTTTGCCACTGCCTAAATACCATTGTATATGCCACTGTCACCTTTAACTCACCTTGTGTAGGCCCTGTTTTGCTCTCTTTGCTTCATTGTGTCATTGTCACTCATTGCATTTAGATTAACTAGTTTAGGAAACTTCAACTTACACACCCTAGTCCCTGTGGATTCGACCCGTATTTGCACAAGCTACAACCGACACCGTGCACTTGCGGTTATAACATGTAGGCTTCCTCTTGCTCTTATTTTTTGTCCCCTTTCAAAGCCTACCAGTTATGTAATCTAAACTCTCATTTCAATCATTGAAACATTCTCAGAGGACGCTATGTATCCGTTATTCACATACCAATTCACGTCAGAGCAATTCTCAAAGTGATTGAAACTTTTCATGACTTTCGTCACTAGGTGAAGATAAACTTGATCAAAGCGAAACGCTTTCCCAACACATGATTTCGAGATATAGATAGGCGAGATATACTCGGATCGAAATATCAAATGTGTATGATCTAGTCTATATAGCATACGACTTTTGTCTCATAATAAGTAGGAGATAGAATAGATAGACTTTTGAGTGATAGATAAGTTCAAGTCTCCACATACCTTTTAATTTGTTGATGAAGTTCCACGATTCCTTATATAGATCTTCGTCGTTGTATGATGAATCGCCATGAATTCCTTGAGCTCAACTACACTTTTCTATCATAGTCCGAGACTTAGCTATGTAAGCTAGAAATCAAGACTCATAGTTTTGATCACTAACATTGACAAACATGCTTGAGATAACAACGCACGCGAGGTCGACCGAGCTATTCTCTAACATAGATCACTACACAATCAAGATAGATAGTAATCAACAAAGTCTCTTCGTCTCCTACTTTGTTGATTCCAGAATTTTTATACTTGTGAGGTGAATAATAATCTAGGTTGCACTCCGAGTTGCATAATTCGGATTTTGAGGATAGCCAGACTTTTGTCTAAGTTTCTATCGATTTCCATCACCTGGATCTATCGTTTGATATGATTATCCGTTTAGATCGTAAATCAGGAAACCAATTATATAGGCTTAATCTGTGGGAGGGAGATTTGGTTTGAAATATTCAATTGAGCTGAAGCAACTCTTAGTCGTGGGTGAGATCTGAAAAAGCGGGGGTCTAACAACACCATCCAATATTTCGCTTAGCAATCTGTATGAACTAACTCCGAAATACTTTCTAGAGAATCAACTAGACAGTCATACTCAATATAGATAAAAAAGTATCTCAAGGAGTTATTATCTCAATTTGATCTTTACTCAAGGAAATAGAAATCTGCGAGTCTTTATCAAAGAGAGATAACTTGGATGGTACCAAAGACCAATATCCAAGGATCAATCAACTACAATCAACAACCAAAAGTTGGATTAGAGAAGTTGATGATCACGAACGCACAACCTGTATTATTTCAATTATATAAAATATAATGCGGAAAAGAAATAACACAGACACGAGAAGTTTTGTTAACAAGGAAACCACAAATGCAGAAAAACCGCGGGACCTAGTACAGATTGAATACATACTGTATTAAGCCGCTACAGAAACTAGCCTACTCCAAGCTAACTTCAGACTGATCTATAGTTGAACCCCTACCAATATCCCACTGATACAAGGTACAGTTGTACTCCTACGCCTCTGATGCCAGCAGGATACTACGCACTTGATTTCATTTGCTGATCTCACCCACAACAAAGAGTTGTTGCAACCCAAAATCACAGACTTGATAATAAACGAATCTTTCTCACAAAGAAAAGTTTATCGAAAGGATAAATTTGTCTCCCACATATAAACCCTAGGTTTTGTTCCGTCTTTAGATATGAAATCAAGGTAACATGAACCAATTGATAATCCAGACTTATATTCCCGAAGAACATCCTAGATTAATCAATCACCTCTCTACAATCCTTCCTGACTACACAAGAAGATTGTCGAGGAATCACAAATAGTGAGACCAAGGTGTTTGTGACTTCTTTATCTTTCCTATCGGATAACTCTCACGATCTCAATCCAATCAATCGATTGTACTCGTACGATAGAATATGCAAGATCAAATCACACAACTACGATAAAAGTAGTATCGGCCTGGCTTCACAATCCCAATGAAGTCTTTAAGTCGTTAACTCGAGTTTAGATAAGAAACTCAAGAGTTAATGGAGATTGACTCTAGCGAGCGCACTAGTAGCACACAGACGTGTGGGGATTAGGTTTGCTCAATGCTAGATTCTCCTATATATAGCCTTTCAAATCAGGGTTTTGCCTTAGGTACAAAGCAAACTCTATCCACCGTTAGGTGAAAACCTAATTTAGATTCAAGCCAATATCTCTCAACCGTTAGATCGAAAGACATAGCTTGTCACACACACTTGGGTACATTTACTGGGTTTGAGAAAACCATTCCCAAACGAGTACACGTATGTTGGTTCAACATGATAACCCAAAAGGTCAACCATATGAGAATCTCATATTAATCATGTTCTTCTTCACCGTAACTAGTTCAATTGACTCAAATGAACTAGTTAAGAGTTGTTCAATTGCTATGAGATCTTATGTAACTACACAAGCCACAAGTGAAACAAAGATGATTCGATTCAATTAGAATCGGCTCATGAACATTATATCCACGATTTGCATAAAGCATTCCTTAATAATTAATGTTTCATGTTCAGAGCACATCTTTAAATCATAACCTGTTAAGCTCACAAACAAGTTCGCGGACTTAAGTTAATCGGTTGAGTTTTCCAAATTCAACAGAAATTCTCGGGTCGAGAACTTCTGCCAGTTCGCGGACTGGGTTCGCAGACTTAGCACACAAACGAGTTTTGGAAATCCCAGCAGAAATTATCGGTCGAGAACTTTCGTCAGTTCACGGACTTGGCAAGCCAATTCCACAATCCTACCGATTTCTCTTGATCAACAAAGTTCGAAAACTTAGGTTCAAGGAATACATGGTTATATAATCTAAACTCTCATTTCAATCATTAAAAAAATTCTCAGAGGGAGATATTCAGTCATGAAGAACAACTGACCTTTCTCGTCAGAGCAATTTCCAAAGTGATTGAAACTTTCATGACTTTCGTGATTAGGTGAAGATAAACCTGATCAAAGCGAAACTCTTTACCAACACATGATTTCTAGTAAAAGATAAGCAATGAATACTCATCTCTAAATATCAAGTGGATATGATCTAGTATATATAGCATAAGACTTTTGTCTCATAAGAAGTAGGAGAAGAATAGATAGACTTTCGTCGTTATTGTTGAATCACCATGAAGTCCTTGAGCTCAACTACACTTTTCCTATCCTAGTCCGAGACTTAGCTAATAGGCTAGAAATCAAGACTTTATAGTTTTGATCACTAACATTGACAAACATGCTTGATATAGCAACGCATGAGAGGTTGACCGAGCTATGCTCTAAAAATCTCCCCCTTTGTCAATTTTAGTGAAAAAACTATTAATACATATGGAATACAAAAAAAAAAACTTTAGTAGCTCTTATTACATAGTCCAATCTTCAACGTTCCTTGAAATCTTCGTCCTTCCAAGTACTCCGAAGATTCCAAAGGTTGTAAGTTTAGCATCACCGTTGTTGAAGATCCGTAGCTATAACAATGAGAGAAATCGAGATTCTTGATCATTATTATACAGTGTCATATAGTATTATTGTGAACATCAAAGTCTAATTGCATCACGACTTTAACAATAATACTATGGATATATGTATTGCTCCCCCTTAGTCAATACTCCATCTCGATCATGGAAACCACTCCCCCTTACACAATGATCCGAAAACCATATGTATTTGTAGTGTGACCTACAGTATTTCTCCCCCTTTTTGTCAATAAAATTGGCAAAGGTACAAGAACGGGTTCATAATGAAATTTCCACAAGAGACATTTCATTACCAAAAGAAAGACAACATATCATCTTAATTTAGATGCAATCTTATAGCCGAAGCTAACAACATTCATCAAGGAGTTTTAAGACGCAAGATAATCCCTATAAAATTCCACATCCGGACTCCCCGCAAGATATTACCATTAAGCACAAGTTCAAAAGAACTCTGCCCCATTTGATGTCATTCCCAAAGGAACAACAAGAGCGACCTTAATTTCGAAAGAAAAGAAGGATTTTTATTTGGACACCAAAAACCATGTGAATGATTTTATATATCCAAAACTCAACCAAAATACTCACTAGAAAACCCATGAGTATTCTAATTGGAATACGCAATTAAATCAAAACCACAAAAGTGATCAATTTAATTGAAAGTGCTCAATATAAGTAAACTCACGGAGCAACAGGCTACGACTAAGTTAATCATATGGATGTGACTAACTTAACCGTTCAAGTACTCAACATAAGGAAAACCTTACGGAATACGTGACTACATTAACCAATAAAACATGATAGTGTAGCCGTTCATATACTCAACACAAGAACTTGTGGAATATATGAAAACTCAATTAGATTAATTACAAGAGAACCTATAATTAATCTAATCGGAATACAAACAAATAACCAAACTAATCACCGAGGTAATCAATTTAATTATTTTGGACTCAACATAAGAGATTATGGAACCCCGACTAAGATTATCATAAGACATGACAACCTTAACCTACATGTACTCAACATAAGAAGTAAAACTTATGGAGTACAAAACTAAATAACCAAACTAGTTGATTAATTTAGTTCCTAATGCTCAACATATAGCATCTTACGGAACAACCAACAAATCCAAGGTTAATCGACTTAGTTGTAAGGTGCTCAACATAAGACACATAATGGAGCCTTCACGGTAAAACATAATGAAATGGATCAATGAATATCAATACCGTGGATAACATACAAGGATCTATTCTATCTTTGCATCATTATAAGCATAACAACATAATAGACTTTATCCTTGTCATACAAAAGATTTAATCCTATTTTCCATCAATTACATGATTGCATAGGCATAACTTTTGTATATTTCAAAAGTCCATTCGTCCTTTCATCAATACGAATACCAATTCATGGACAACTTTACTTTTGACCGCAATATGGGACCTTCAAGTTCACGGACGCAAACAATACATATCCCATAAAAATATTGCAATATAACATACCAAGAAAATACTGCAATAATCATCATCCTCCAAATATTTTTAGAATTTAATACCAATAAACCTAAAAAAATAACATAAGAAGATGAAAACAAAAATAGCTATGTGAAGTCACAATCTTCGCTATTTAAAACACTAGTTATTCTTCCATCTAAATCCAAAAAGAAGACATACTAGGTATCTAAACTTAGTTTTCCTTGATAATTTCATACCTCTGAAATGGTCCATCAAAGTAGGAGTCACTGATATACTTGACTCTGTTTACCGTAGAGACACCATGTTCAAAGGTTAGAACGTTGACTTTTCGATCAATAGTGCGAGCATAATGACGAGCCTTTGCACAATCAAGGATAACTTTCTTCTGATTTCTGATCAAGATATTTTGAGTACCAAGGATTTCGCATGTCCATTAATAAGCTGGTTTATTTGCAATTGAAGGTTAGCCAGTTCGTTCTTAACTTCATTTTGAACACGAATAATATCCTTGACAGATTCACCAATCCAAGTGCTATACTCTTTTCTTTCAAGCATCTTCTTTCGTATAAACTCTTGACCATAATCACACCCTTTGATATCATCCTCAACCATAGGGTTAACTTCTTCTTTGGGAACAGTTTCCATAAAGCTCCTTTATGAAGAAAAATTAACCACATATAAGATAAGATTTATATATGTTCGTGAATACCCTGGCTAGAAACCCTAAATTTCCTTGAGGAGATACGAGCGTTCGTGGACTGACAAAACAAAATGCCCTAAAGAGGTATATTGTACAGCTTCCAAAACTTACACCATCAAAAGATCAAAGTGACAAAGAGAAGATCATTACAACAAGGGATATACAAACTAGAGACAATATAGCACACAACTTGAGCATCTCTCAAAATCACATCCTTGTATCTCTCAAGTTAGACACAAGGAAAACCCGTTCTGCTGTTAGGTAGCAGAGGGAGCCATAGTCTCACCATCGGTTTTGAGAGAATAACTGTAATTTCCTCTAGGATATCTTTTCTCAGCACTTCTTGTCCTTTCACCGCAGCTTCCAGACACTACAAGAAAAGTCGCTTTTAGTGGCGAAACATTATGTCACGGAAACTAATTTCTTCGTTGAAAAAAGAATTCAACGTCACAAAAAATTTCATCACCTATAGTGAGTCATTGAAAGTGTTCTGTGACGTCCTTAAGAAATCGTCACCGAATTTTTTAATTAGCGACATAAGTTCTTTTGCCACCAAAATTTTCTTTTCGTGATCAAATAAAATTGACATTGTTTGCTAATTTTTGTGACGAAGAATTTTGTCACTCAGTGTATTTTTGGTGGGGACAATATTTTGTCACTTAAAATAGTTTTAGCCGCGAAATTTGCTCATCTCAAAAAATATTTATGGTGAAGAAACAAATTCATCTCATAAAATAGTTTTAGCCGCGAAATTTGCTCATCTCAAAAAATATTTATGGTGAAGAAACAAATTCGCCACCTAAATAGTTTTAGCCGCAAATTTTATTCATCTCAAAATATATACTTATAGTGAAGAAACAAATTTGTCAGCTTAACAGTTTTAGCCACGAAATTTTTTCATCTCAGAAAAAATAAAGTTCAGCAACAAAATAACTTTCGTCTCAAAATAAAAGAACAGTAACAAAATATAATCGTCTCTAAAAGTACGTATAATGACCAATTAGGATTTTCTCCGTATGGTCATTTCAATAGTGAATATCATCGTCTCCAAAACAATTTTTACCTGTAAATATGGTTGTCTCCGAATCAATTTTTCCGACAAAGTCATTTGTCTCAAAAATTATTAGAGACACAACACTGCCCTCACCGTAGCTATTCTCAACATGCCGAACTCATCACCATATTTTCGTTAGTGACTATCCTATATTACCACAGATGATTCCAAAGAAATTTATTGCACAAAAAATAAATATAAATAAATAAACATTTATATAAATATTATTAGTTGAACAAAACATAATTAGCCATTAAAATAAATTGTTTAAACAAGATCCAAACTAAAAAAAATCTAAATAAACTCTACCAATAAATAAATAATCACTGAGACTAGTTAAAAAAAAACTAAAACAATAATATAACAATTGACTTTGTGGTGCAGCATTCAACTTCCATTGGTTCTGCTAACGGTGATGTTGTTTAGCCCGAGGGTTCCCATCAAAATGTGTATGTTTCTTGTGAACTTTTCTTTATCTTCTTTTAGCATTTTGATAACCTCATTCTGAGCTTGAATTCTATCATCCTGCGCTTGTAACATAGCATGAAGTCCTTCAGTGTTAGAATCAATGGTTGTAGCACGACGCCGTCTTTACTTTTTCTTCAAAAATTGAGCACATACCTCTACCTCAATCGGTGGTGTAGCTCATGCTTCGCTGCCTTGCTGCATTAGCTCATTCATTGTGTGCTGTATAGAGATGCATAATAGAGAGAATAATTACAAAACGCACCAGAATGTCAAACATGTAAGTTAATTATAATGATATAAAATTGAATAGCTAAGAGAAGATTACAAATATTGATTGGATGTGTTTCTGGATCCTATTGGTTTAGACATAGACAACACAAATAGAACAGTAGTAATTTCTATACTCACCCACTTGTATGGGTGTCATAAAAAATGTCAATCTCAGCTTGCTCGGATCCAGATTTTCGTTTCTGTTTTACAAAGGAGATGAAAAACAATTATAAGAACCTTACTAAGTAAGTTGATGTTGCAACTGAAATAGAGTAAACATTAGAAAACACATGTTTTATCCTAGGCTTATAATATTCTTAATATACATGTGGACAGACATCTTTGTATCTCATAGAAAAACCAGACTGTCATGTAGGAAAGATAAAATAGAGTTAATGCAAAGGAATTGTATTGCGGGAGTTCAGGTAGCAGAACCAATGAGGACAGAACCAACTAATATACCAATAACCCCTAGAAGACAGTTATCAATAAAACATCATATTTCACATTAAATGGAGACACCTGTTGCACATTCAAATTACACAACCAACCTCAAGTAAAGAAAAATATAAGGAGAAGGCTAATAAATCCATGACCCAGCCTGCCCACATCTTTTGTATAGGGCATAAGAATGTGCCTGGTCAATACTAATAAATGTAAAAACAGATAATATCCAAGTTATCCTGCACTGTTGGTAGACAGGCTTGTTTTTCTACTTAACATAACTGAATGTACAAGGCATACTACACTAGCCCAACATAGGGTCTGTGAGACTATAACGGCAGAGGTCTGAGATGCCATAACAATCCATAAGTTGAAGAAGTTTTAGAAACAAACACTGAGAAGCACATGTGCTGAGATCCTATATATGATATAATTGGTTTAATGGAATCCAGTATAGTATAAGACAAAAGAATTTAAGTCCAAGAAACAACAAAGTATCGAAGTGTGCCACCAATCACTAAACTAGAGTTCACAAGCTTTGGAAGGAAGAGTGCAAATAAAATTTATGGTAAATATTGTAAGATTCTTGACTAATATGAAGTACATACCTTAGGATCAGTATTAATGGTTGTCAGACAGCCCCAGAAAAAAGAAATATTGCATTAATTCTAAACTACACATGGTCATTTTTGACTGCTGATCATTGTGTGTTTTTTTTTTCCTGGGATGGGTACAACATATTCATGTTATCAATAAAATACATAGATACCAGGGGGAACAGACTAACACTAGCTTGTACAGCACATATTGAAACTTATCTAGGTGTAATTGGTCTAATCTCACCTAATTAAGATCAGCTACATATTAAATTTTAGAGTTTAATGCATGATATAAGTACACATGTTCATGATATACCAGTACTTATAAAACATTTGATTTCTATCTTCGCATAACCAAACATGGGGCGCAAACCAACACACAGTAAAAAGTCATAACTCCACACAACAAAATGAAACAACAAAGATCAAGCATCAACATGCTTTGCACGAAACGGAGAAATAACCACGAAAGTCTCATTTAAAAGGAAATACAACAAAGACAACCCATCTATAGTTAAGTGTAATCCATAGACTAAATTTCATAAACTACATAAATTGGACATCCACAAAACAATGATTGTGAACTAAAACTTTTGAAAACAGATTATAGATTTTGAAAATTCTTTTCATAAATCAAAACCCCCAATTGATACATGTCATGTAAAATTAGAGAAGAACCCAAATATCCATTGCACCTATTCATGGTGACTTCAATTAACATATACATATTAAGACAATTTTTCAAACACCCTGTGTGCAACCCACTTTCTCTCAATCTAGACAAACAATATTATTCTCAATTGATGAAATAGAAATTTTCAGAAACTACGTAAATTGGACATCCACTGGACAATGATTGTGAACTAAAACTTTTGAAAACAAATTATAGATTTTGGAAATTCTTTTCATAAATCAAAACCCCCAATCCATACATATCATATAAAATTAGAGAAGAACCCAAATATCCATTACACCCATTCATGGTGACTCCAATTAGCATATTCATATTAAGACAATTTTTCAAACACCCTGTGCGCAACCCACTTTCTCTCAATCTAGACAAAAAAATATTATTCTCAATTGATGCATTAAAAATGGGAAATGTGATAGGCACCCTCAAAAGATGAAGTTGTCGGAGCTGGTTGCTCATTGTTGTTAGCCATTTTTCACCTGGGCAATGAAACAACACCATGATTAAAAGAACAACTAAGAAAACACAGGCAAAAACATGAAAGTTTAATGATGCATATATATCTTTTTCAAACAACAGAATACAAAAGGAACATAAAGGGGCAGAACAAACCTTAGGAGATCAAAGAATTACAAAATTAGGGTTTGCATATATGATTTAACATATGAAATTGAAGAGTAATGTGAGATCTAAATAGAAAATACCTTCAATCAGTATCTTGTGAGCAAAAAAATATCCCTCAAAAAAAATATCTTGAAAATCATTTGAGAAAAACTTCAGCCAATCAAATCTTGATTTCTAGTCAAATATCCCTCCTACAAGATCTTTATATTTTAGGTAATCAATAACAGAAAAGAAAAGAATTCGGCTTCTTAATTTTAGAGAAGAAGAAGAAAATTTCTCTGAGATTTCGATAGAAAAGAGGTAACAATGAGTAGTCGAAGGACTATATTCTAACAAAATTTTACTTCACGATGCACAAAATTAAGATACAACAGACCATTCATCCAATGGAAACTTGCCATGCATTATTAAAAAACCAAAAATCAGTGTTTGTTCTTTTTTTAAGCAGGTAATTTTTTTTTTTGGTTTTTTAAGCAAATAATTTTGTTTTTTGGTAGTAAAGAATAGCTTTGTATTTTTCAAAAATTCTTCTTGACCTCAGCGGGGACCCGCCAGGTCAAACCCCGCTCATCGTTGCACTCGGGACCTGTCAGCGCGCCTTCGGTACGTCTCCGCCGAAGATGTATTTAAATTCATCCTCAAAATAATAACCTCGAGGACCGCTAGCTCTTAAGGTGAATGCATTTTAACACTGAGCAAATAAGCTTGTGCAAGGATTTTAAGGTTACCTAGTGCATTTTATGACGTGTTAACAAATTTCAACGTACTGATAAATCTAGAGTTGGGATGCAATTTTTTTAATTACAGGTAGATTATATTACACTTGTGGTTAAAATTTGTATTAAGTAGCAAAATCACAAAAGAAAATTTGTTCAAGAAATCTTGAGATCCAGCCTTTACCTTCAATACTTGCTTTGTTTCTAAAGTATAGAGGAGAAGCAAAAATGATCCTCTGTTGCCTCACAACTCAGTTACTTATTGTGAGAATACAAGGTTATTGAAACAAATATAAAGATACCACACAAATTTAACTTCGGGTTAACAAATTTTAGTTACACCGGAAATTTTAGGGTTGGAATATAAATTCTTGGTTGACAAGATAAATTTTCAACGTATTAGGACATTTATGCTTATAGATAAATTTGAATTTGTGATGAAAAAATCGAGTCACAAAATAAATTTTGATCACAAATAACATATATTTTGTGTATATATGCATAATGACCACTTACACGATGGGAGGCCGATGAAGTAATCAACTTCTCAATCAAGAAATTTGGAAAAGTTAGAGTGAAATTTGAGGAAATTTTAGTGAGATTGTAGGATATTATACAAAAAAATAAAAAGATACGGAATAAATTTCTAGCCGAGCTAACAAGTTTTTGTCACACAAGAAAATTTGGGATGTAAAATTTTGTGTCACAACAGAACTTTTTTGCACAGTAAAAAAATTTTGTAATTCATTTTTTACTATATAATATACATATACAATTTATATACTATACGATCACTTTTACAGTTGGAAGCCAAGAACTGAACTTCTTAATAAGAAGAAATTTTGAACAATTAAAGACAGCTTGGAAAACATTATAGTGATATTGTAAATTCATGGAAAGAGATGAGAACATACCGAGGATATTTCAAATAGAGTTGACAAGTTTTTGCCTCACTGGAAAAATTGGAGTTGGGATTTAGATTCTTGACTTACAAGATAAAATTTTGGTATAATAATATACTTATTCTTGAATTTAATTTGAAATTGATGAAAATTTCGATTCACTGTGAAAATTTTGATTATAGATAATAATAGTATTTTGTGTACATATGCATGCTTCCATCAAATTCGTTACATCTTCTTCATTCTCTGGACGGCTTAAGGTGAAATTGAATTCAAGTCTTTCAAGGTAATCATATTGATGGAAAAAAATCGAGTCAAAAAGTATTACAAAATACATAAGAATATACACTTTGACGATTAGAGGTGGATGAAGTACTCAACTTCCCAATCAAAAGAACTTAGGACAAATTAGAGTAAAATATGAGGAAATTTTATGCATGAGCTTGGAAAAAGATCGATTATAGTGAGATTGTATAATTATTGAACGACATGTGAACATAACGAGGATATTTCAAACCTAGTTAACAAGTGTTTTTCACATTGGAAAAATTGGAGTTGGGATGTATATTCTTGGGTTACAAGATAAATTTTTGGCACAATACTACATTTATTCTTGTATTTAATTTTCGAGCCACGGAAAACAGTTTGATTATAAATAATAGTGTTTTGTACATATGCAAGGTATTTTTGGAATTGAGGCCATTGCATAAAATCATAAATATATATTTCAATATATTCTTTCATAAATGTTGAATTAAAGCGGTATCACATTCGTCAGTGATTTGAATTTAGCGATTGCCAGATAAATTTTTTGAAAGGGGCGTTCTAATAAAAGACAACCAAATTTAGCGATTGCCAAACATGGTTCACGTACCATATCAAGTACCAATATCATAGTGGCCTCAAAATACAAAAACGATACAATGCATCGATGATACCGACTTATATCAACCGTAAGTGACATGATACATAGACAAACTAATTAAGCATATGTGTGTAATTAAGGTTTGTCGTTCTTAGCGAATTCAACTTGTATATATTAGATGATCGCTTTCATGGTGGGAGGCCGATGAAAACACAATGTCTCAATCAGAATAAACTGGAAAAATTAAAATAAGATTGGAGAAATTTATAACGAAATTTTAATATTATAAAATATAGTGAATTAATATCAATGTAATAATTTGCTTTAGTCACGATATTTTAATTTTTAAATTCTTTTTATTATATAAATTCGTTTTAGTTATTTTTCTAGTAGCACATAATAGATGCCACCCTGGCTTTTATTGAACGACAAAGAGTATATAATTACACAGATATAGGAAGAAGTCGGGCAACAATCTATGCACCGACACCCTTTTGAATAGCCAATCCTACTTTATGAAAAAGCTTTTTAATTATAGTTTTTTCTATTTTAATTATAATTTTTGTTTTAATTATAATTTGTAATATGGTCTATTTTAAATTACGTGTGCGCTATAGCCCAAAAAATGAGTAAAAACCTGCCTAGGCCACGGTAATTCCTTAAAAGAAAAAATGCTTAAGAAAAGTCCAGAAAAGAAATTTTTTTGCCTAGGTAAGAATTTACTACGATCAATTTTCAATGCGTCCTATTTAGTTCAGGCGTACCAAGGCTCCATGTGGGTCTCTTGGATAACTGAACGGTTTAACAACTATGGAGTAACTTATTGTGCTACATTTGGCTATACCATGATATAACCCGACGGAGTCTCCTATATGCTTAGTTTCTATAAAAAAGAAAAAAATGGAAATCATTCTTTCTCCCCTAATTATCTGTTCTTCCCTAAAATAAAGAAAGCGAAACCGTAATTGATGATATTGCTGGAATGGATTTTTCGATAATATTTTCCCGCAAAAAATTCGATAAAATTATTAACGGTGTTTCTACGCTGTGCAATTTCAGTTTAGGGCTAAAGATAATAAATGTAATTCGTGGCGGTCGAAGACTACTACTGGAATTGAGGCAAGTTTGTTTTGTCTGATTATGTATTCGTTGTATTGATGTGCTGTTTAATTTTTGCACTTTGGTGATTGTTGGAATTCTGGAAATATAGTGAACTCATTCTTGACTTTTAGGGAAGTCAGATCGGATAAATCTCTTGATCACTTAGGCCATAATTTGTTAGTTAAGATTTGTGGACTTAAATTAAATGTATGCCAGACTATTCACCGTCTTATTAGGCTCATACAAATTTGTTCATGACAAACTTTGTTAAGTAGATTTTGCTGTATTACATTTGATGTATTACATTAATTTAATTGCAGTCAAGTGATTAGGGAGGTTTATAAATCTATGAACTGACCGCCAAGGACAGTTAGCTTTGGTGCGAATTTGGCGTGTTATAATTGCGATGGTAGTCTAGTAGTATACCACAGGTATTTATTAATTCTGGAAACAATAACTTGCTTGATTGACTCCTTAGAAAAAGTGATACGAGGCTATGAGGGTTGATATTTGGATACTGCCGTAGGTGTATGAACTAAGTATGAATACTATTTATTACTGGTGTATCTAAGCAGTTGTCTCTTGATGCAGGGTATTGTAGAATCACTATTCTGGTTGTAAGTTTGCTGGTTAGGATCTGAAGGAAAAAGTCGTGAAACTCAATAATTTGGGTCAACAATTGGAAATGAAAAACGAAGAGCTTATTCAACAAGAGAATTGCAGGTTAGTTTCTTTATTTTGTGACATTCTTTTGCATATCCAATATTGTTTATAATCTAACAGTATTGTTAGCCTATCATTTTATTTTCCGTAATTACAATCACAACTGGACATATATGGATCATAAATTGAGAACAAGTAATTGCTATAATTTTTGAGTGCTAAGCTGAACCTAAGTCTAATTTCTGTTGTGTATTAATTCCGTAAACATAGACTAGCTAATCCAAGAGGCTCCACAGTTTTAGACATGGATATTGGTCTAGGACACATATACGACCTTCGTAAGGTACAGTTGGTGATACCTATGTGAGAAAATGATTGAGGTGTTCTAAATTGTTTTGTTACATATGCGCAGGGTCCAAGGAGTTTCATTATTTTCAACAATGGTGGATACAGCAACACTGGGCTCTTTGATGATATGGACACTTCTGATTCCAAATCGGATTGTGATTCTGAGACTCTTGATGTCGAACGGGTGCAGTCGAGGAAGGTTCTGAAAAAGAAAAAGGGATCAAGAAAGGGATGTTCTCTTGAAGCAGTGTCAAATCCCATTGATCTTGCAACTTCAGTAGGTCTGTTTACGAATTCCACTGTTGGGAATTGTGAATTTCCAAGTATCTGCATGTTTCAGCACATTCAGATGAGATCGAAGAGGGTGGAAGTTGTAGTGTCAATGTCGATGTTGAATCGCCTGCAGGTCATGGTGCAAACCTATTACAAAGTGCATTAACTGACAAACCCCCTATTGATGCAAAGAATGTCAAACGTGAGAAAGGGAGGAATCCGTTATCTGACATCGGGAATACTGGTAAACCTCTCTCTCTCTCTCTCTCTCTCTCTCTCAGCACATACTTTCAACCCTTCTACAAATAGTACTTTTGATATTGATGGAGGCTGATGATAGTCCCTTGGTATCAGTATCTTATCTCACCCGGCCAGTGAGAGTGCTACTGGTGCGACTACTGACTTAAAATATTTAAACAAACCAAAACAAAAAAGTGATTGAGTTGTTAGTAAACGTTTGACACAATTTTTGATTCGTCTAGTACTAGTCGTTCATTAAGCTGTCGGCCACACATTTTAGCTTGGGAGGAGTATTTAAATTAATGGGACGTGAATATCTGTACGCTGTTGTTTCATTTTCATTTATGATTTGGTGCTGAAAGCTTAATTTTGTAAACCATTTGATATTACTGCTGTGTCCCTATACTTCACGTTATCATTTTTGTTTATGACTTGGTATGTAAAGCTTAATTTTGTAAAAAGCTTAACTTTGTAGATAGTACTGCTGTGTCCCTATACTTCGCCTTATCATTTTCTTTTATGACTTAGTGTGTAAAGCTTAATTTTGTAAACCATTAAATAGTTCCAGTGTGTCCTGCTTCTTCATTTTCATTTGACTATTACGTACCATTAGAAGAACATAAAAAAATGCAAGACGAGACCATAACAACTGCAATCAACTAATTACTGCCACTATATATTTTGCAACTTTAATGCCGAAGCAGTAGAAGATTTTGCTAATAAGGGTGCTAATTTATGATGATGAGAAGTAGCAGTAGTTCATGCTTGAATATCTTTCTAACTGCTAATTCTCCTTAGCGCTTGTGCTAATCATGTTAATTACTTGCTCCATTGCTTGACTCTTTTGATCTAAACGCGCAGGGCAAAACAAATGCTTCAAAGAAAATGCAGAGTAAAAAATGGCTAAAGGGACTTATTCAGCTCGTTCCATGACACCATCTTTATGCTCAGCAGGATAGCGTTGAAGACACTGTGAAGCCAGAGAACACAGTTTAGCAAGAAATTCCTGAAAAACTACCACGTGCAATTCGGTACTACAGCAAACACCAACCCATTTAAAGAAAGGAATTCTGAGCAGGCCGAAGAATCGTTTGTGAATAGGGAGGTTGGTTTATCTACTCCTGGAAATCCTGCTTGGCAAACTAGGGATTCAGAAGAGAAATAGAATCATGGCATCTAGGTTTATCATTAGTCACTTTGTCAAGGTTTGTGAGGATGAGCTTAACTGATCAACTAGATGAAAATATGTTTATGTTATGTAAGCATTTTAAAGATGCAGCGATGTTGTCAGTTCCTTCTTTTTCTCGCTGCCAGCAAGATAATTGTAGACAACACTGTCAGATCCTTGTGAAATTTAATGTTTGAGGATCCAGTTTCAACTTTGAACTGGCAAAACTGGAAATTGTTATCCAGGAAAAATAAGGTTGGTTGCACCGGATACACCGGTGATTCAATCTTCGAGTAGTGTAAACATGGTGGTACTCTAGCACCAAGTCTATTGAGCATTCTTTTTAATTTTTTCCCATTAAATGAAGTAATCAAATGACGACTTAGTAAATTTCCCCTTATGAAAGATTACTTCGACAAGTAAATTGATTTTCTTAAATTTATAAGTTATTGTTAAGTATTATATTTTATTGTTTGTGATAAAATATATTGTTACCAAAACCTTATTTTTTAGCGGTTTGTATTCTTTTATCACCATAAAGAATTCTTTGCAACAACATTTCAGTAATCACTGAAATCACGAATTGCGATGAAGTTGTGGTGTCATTAAAAATGACTAAAGCGACAAAATCTAGTTCGTTGCAAGTGATCTTTCTTGTGACGATTAGAAGCTGTTACTATATAAATATTTGCAACCAAACAAGCTGATGCTCACTAAAAATAAATACAACATCAAACATTTAGTTTCGTCACTATAAAATTAGTTAGTGAGGAAGTAATTTTGTCAGTATAAATTTTTCTTTTGTAACGAAATTTATAGATTATCACCAAAAAGATTTTATGTCAATTTTTTGGCATCATCACAATAGCATTAAATGGTGACAAACATATATAATCACAAATTTTTTATTAGTGACTAGACATTATTTCGTCTCTAAATAAGGTCACTAAAAACTTATGATTGACGAAATCTAAGTCCCGTTGCTGAAAACCTAACAACAGTGACAAAAATTATTTTGGTCACAATAACTAAGCTTCAGCAATGAAATATTCTTCGCCGCAAAAACTAGCGTCACCAAAGCCGTGGTTTCTTGTAGTGAGAAAAGAGGGTGTGACTAGCAGTCCTTCTGGGAATCATAGGAGAGAAACCTTTCTGATAATAGAGTCTAGGACCTCTAGAGATAGGTTCTAGGGGATTTTCCGAAATTCTTCTCCACACACTAGACTTAGATTTATCAGAATCAATCTTATAAGCACAAGAATTTACAAATGTCCTGTGTTGATTTCTAGGAGAGATATCATTATAAGATGCCTGGTTTCCTGTGAAGGGGACCTTTATTGTAGTAGTCATCCGACTATTTACTCCATTGACAGTAGAAAGAAGCAACTTGTGAAGTTCAGAAATACGTTTCTTTCTAGCAAAACAATGGATATCATATTGATTTCCTTTTCCACAGAAGGTACATATTTGTGGAGGTGAAGAAACAACAGGCACCTGTTTAAACTTCATAGCCACCGGAGAAGATTGTAAGTTATGAAAAATTTTCTTGTCACAATCTTCTTCTGGAGAAAACTTCATTTTGTACAGTAACTCATGAGAATTTGTTTGTGCAGAAGAATTTTTCATTAGGACAGAGTTTTCCTTTTCAAAGGATTTGCACTGTCTATGGGCTAGATCAAGTGAGACTTCAAGTTTATCTTTCTCAACACGAAGTCTGTATAGATCAGATGAATGCGTCTTGATCAAACAATTTTCTCTAATTGAGCCTTCTTTGACCAGCTTTTCAAGATCCCAAATCTTTTCACGCTGTATATTATTTTCTTGAAGAAGTTTCTCAATTTCCTTAGAGAATGACCCCTATAATGTTGTAGAGTACTTATTCTCGATCAATAGACTTTTCAAATTCATCAATGAATTTACCATGATCCTGTAGATCAATACACTCAGTATAATTTTTTAAAATTCTGGTGAGCTCCATTTCAGCTTTAGCCATTATATCCAATGTCTCATTGGAGGAAGAATGATTCACACAAGATGAGACATTCTTCTTACCTCGGGATTCAGAAGAATCATCTAAGGAGTAACCCTTTGAGGTATTTCCGAGACACTTGACCAAGTTGACAGCTTTAGGAGGCATTTATGCGTATGAGATTCTGTCCACAGAGTCAGATCGCTACAAACACAGACTGATGAGGTCTTTAACGTGTTTGCCTGTTCTGATACCAATTGAAAAAGTGGGGCTGTAACAACACCACCCAATATTTCACTTATCAATCTGTATGGACTAACTCCGAAGTACTTTGCTAGAGAATCAACTAGACAGTCAGACTCAATCGAGATAAAAAGTATCTCAAGGAGTTATTATATCAATCTCTCGATTTGATCTTTACTCAAGCAAATGGAAATCTGTGAGTCTATATCAAAGAGAGATAACTTGGACGGTACCAAAGACCAATGTCCAAGGATCAATCAACCACAATCAACAACCAAAAGTTGGATTAAAGAAGTTGATGATCACGAACGCACAACCTGTATTATTTCAATTATACAAAATATAATGCGGAAAAGAAATCACACAGACACCAGAAGTTTTGTTAACGAGGAAACCGCAAATGCAGAAAAACCCCGGGACCTAGTCCAGATTGAATACACACTATATTAAGCCGTTACAGATACTAGCCTACTCCAAGAAAACTTCGGACTGATCTACATTTGAAACCCTACCAATCTCCCACTGATACAAGGTACAATTGTACTCCTACGCCTCTGATTCCAGAAGGATACTGCGCACTTGATTCCCTTCGCTGATCTCACCCAAAACAAAGAGTTGTTGCAACCCAAAATCACAGACTTGATAATAAACAAATCTGTCTCACATAGAAAAATTCTATCGAAAGGATAAATATGTCTCCTACAGATAAACCCTAGGTTTTGTTCCGTCTTTAGATATAAAATCAAGGTAACAGGAACCAACTAATAATCCTGACTTATATTCCCGAAGAACAACCTAGATTAATCAATCACCTCTCTACAATCCTTCCTGACTACACAAGCGGATTGTCTAGGAATCACAAATAGTGAGACGAAGATGTTTGTGACTTCTTTATCTTGCCTATTGGAGAACTCTCACGATCTCAAGACAATCAATCGATTATACTCGTACGATAGAAGATGCAAGATCAGATCACACAACTACGATAAAAGTAGTATCGGTCTGGATTCACAATCCCAATGAAGTCTTTAAGTCGTTAACTCGAGTTTAGAGAAGAAACTCAAGAGTTAATGGAGATCGACTCTAGCGAGTGCACTAGTAGCACACAGACGTGTGGGGATTAGGTTTGCTCAATGCTAGATGTCTCCTATATATAGCCTTTCAAATCAGGGTTTTGCCTTAGGTAAAAAGCAAACTCTATCTACCGTTAGATGAAAAACTCATTTAGATTCAAGCCAATATATCTCAATCGTTAGATCGAAAGACATAGCTTGTCACACACACTTGGGTACACGTTTACTGGGTTTGATAAAACCATGCCCAAACGAGTACACGTATGTTGGTTCAACATGATAACCCAAAAGGTCAACTATATGAGCATCTCATATTAATCATGTTCTTCTTCGCCATAACTAGTTCGATTGACTCAAATGAACTAGTTAACAGTTGTTCAATTGTTATGAGATCTTATGTAACTACACAAGACACAATTGAAACAAAGATGATTCGATTCAATTAGAATCGGCTCATGAACATTATATCCACGTTTTGCATAAATCATTCCTTAATAATTAATGTTTCATGTTCAGAGAACATCTTTAGATCATAACCTATTAATCTCACAAACAAGTTCGCGGAGTTAAGTTAATCGGTTGAGTTTTCCAAACTCAGCAGAAATTCTCGGGTCGAGAACTTCCGCCAGTTCGCGGACTGGGTTCGCGGACTTAGCACACAAACGAGTTTTGGAAATCCCAACAAAAATTCTCGGTTGAGAACTTCCGTCAGTTCGCGGACTTGGCAAGCCAATTCCACAATCCTACCAATTTATCTTGATCAACAAAGTTCGAAAACTTCGGTTCAAGGAATACATGGTTATATAATCTAAACTCTCATTTCAATCATTGAAACATTCTCAGAGGGCGACATTCAGTCGTGCAGAACAACATACCTTTCTCGTCAGAGCAATTTCCAAAGTGATTGAAACTTTCATGACTTTCGTGACTAGGTGAAGATAAACCTGATCAAAGCGAAACGCTTTACCAACACATGATTTCGATTAAAAGATAAGCAATAAATACTCAGATCTAAATATCAAGTGTATATGATCTAGTCTATATAGCATACGACTTTTGTCTCATAAGAAGTAGGAGAAGAATATATAGACTTTCGAGTGATAGATAAGTTCAAGTCTTCACATACCTTTTTGTTGATGAAGTTCCACGGTTCCTTGGTGTAGATCTTCATCGTTGTCGTTGAATCACCATGAAGTCCTTGATCTAAACTACACTTTTCCTATCCTAGTCCGAGACTTTGCTAATAGGCTAGAAATCAAGACTTTATAGTTTTGATCACTAAAATTGACAAACATGCTTGATATAGCAACGCATGCGAGGTTGACCGAGCTATGCTTTAACAAGATCATCTAAGGGAATCACTTGTGTAGAGTCCTGCTGAGATTTAAGAGGCGTAAGGAGACTGTACCTTAATCGGTGAATTTCCTTTTAGGGCTCAACTACATTTCAGACCGCAGTTAATTGGTAGTAGGCTAGTGTTTGTAGCGGCTTAATACATTTTGGTGTTCAATCTAAACTAGGTCCCGGGATTTTGCTGCATTTGCGGTTTTCTCGTTAGCAAAACTTCTAGTGTTTGTGTTATTTCTTTTTCCACATTATACTATTTATCTTTATAATTGAAATATCACAGGTTGTGCGTTGATCAATCACAATATCTAGGTCCAACCTTGTTAGTTGGAAAAGACTTGATTGATCCTGGGATATTGGTCTTTGTTACTTTTCAAGAACTCTCTTTGTAGTTAGGTTCATAGATTCAATTATGTAAACGTTATAACAACAAGTGAGAGAGATATAACTGTAGGCACTTTCCTTGATTGAGTTTTTACTCTCGGAGTTGTGTTGTTTTTGTCCATACAGATTTCCTATGAAAAAGTTAGTGGTGTATCTTGGTATCCCCAACACTTTCAAGTTGGTCTATTAGTACTCATCATTAGAATATAAGACGTAGAACCAGGAATGAATTGTTTACTAGGAAAAGAAGACTGCAATCGAACTCCACCTCTACCTTGATAGAATCCTCAACCTCTTATACGAAAATTAGTATTTCTACCACCACGAGAATGCATTTGATTGTTTTGATTAAGCCACAAATGTTTTAGACCTCATATCAGGAAAAGTACTTTGTTTTGACAAATACATAATGATTTCTTTGCTCAATAATAGATTACGAAGATTTCTAAAATAAACTAGTCGATCTCGAATCGGTTTATAACCTAGTTTGATTCCAAAATTGTAAAGGAAAAGTGCAATATTAATCTGCAAGTCAGCATAAAAGCTAACAGTTAGAAAACATTATTCCGATTTGGATAACTGACTTTGGACAGATGGTTGTTCATAAGTTGTGCAATTCAGTTCCACACGTATTTGTTGTGTTCTTGGCACTATAAACAGACAAAGAACTTTTGCAAGTGCAAGTCTTCAAGACCAGAAACACCGCATTGCAGTAGAGAATGTGTTTTAAGCTTAGTTAGAGAATAATCTTGTAAGTCCATTGGTTGGAAATGATTTTTGTAATCTTCCCCTAAGCTAATGAAAAGAAATTTGTTGGATTTTGGTTTGTTAATGTGTTATGTTGATTCGTAAGTGCTCCCCAATTTCTGTGAAGTATAATCATGGTAACGACCCA
Source organism: Papaver somniferum (assembly GCF_003573695.1). NCBI lineage: Eukaryota > Viridiplantae > Streptophyta > Magnoliopsida > Ranunculales > Papaveraceae > Papaver > Papaver somniferum. Next base: position 151,130,899 of record NC_039359.1, read on the forward strand.
TGTTTGTAGTATAGTCTACATTCGAAGGTGAAACGAAAACCTAATTGAATCTTCCGTTGCATAACCCATTGGAGTGTTGCTATTTACACAGGTGCAAACTTATAAGGCTTAAGTAATCCTAGTCGAAACATGATTCACTGAACTACGTTACTGTCGGGTCATATTCGTGCTAAAGATTACAAGATGCATTCACGGTGTGACACTAAGGAACAACCTTGCAGATAAACCCCTCTGGATCCATAGTATTTTGTTTTTCCCGGATGAGGAGTACATGTAAAATTGCAAATGCCGAAACAGATAAATTTGTCGTAAATTTTATTTTATCTACTACATTGTAAACTTAGTTTAATTAGCGCAACAATCGATGGCGTAACTAACTCCCCACGACTAAACTTTGACAACGTGACAGTGATTCTTATGGAATAAAATCATCGCAATATCTTATTTAAAAATGTTCAATCAAAGATACAACACCACCAAGCTCTCTTCAGGCGTACGTTATCCAGTTCTACAAGTCAACAAACTGTGTTGACTGAATGAAGTTTGGACTTAAAATAATAGCATTATTGACTAAGTCGCCAACTTTCCAATCACCACTTATCTGACATTAACTATGGATCTATCCTAACGCAATCTTCAACCATTAAAACTATTGATTTCTGCAAACACTTTCATCATACAAATTCCAAAAATTTAATTAGAAATTCAAAAAAGTGAAAGAATAGAAGAAAATGTCATCCACATTCGATTTCCAAAGTCAGTGGAAGAAAGAAACACTAAAATCATTCCAAATCGGCAGAGTTGAGAAAACAAAAAGCAAGACGAAAGCACTCAATTTTTTATCGGAGAATTTGAGAAATCTAGCTGACGAATGTGAGAAAAAAATAAAATCCGAAAAGCGCAAGCTCAAGGAACTCTTGGAAACTGAGATCTTTGAATCCTGACACTAATTTTTTGTGTGTCCAAGTTGTATCTAGATTCGCCATCTCCAAGAACCCTTTTAGGATTTAGTGACTACAAAGATTTCATTGGGATTCGTGAAGCCAGGTCCAGTTATCTTTTATCTTGATAACTTGAGTATCATGATCTTGATTGTTTGTAGAGCCTTGCTCCATCAATCAGGATAGATAGTAATCAACAAAGTCTCTTCGTCTCATACTTTATTGATTCCACAATTTTTACACTTGTGAGGTGAATAATAATCTAGGCTGCACTTCGAGTTGGATAAGTCAGGATTTTGAGGATAACTAGACATTTGTCTAAGTTTCTATCGATTTCCATCACCTGGATCAATTGTTTGATATGATTATCCATTTAGATCGTAAATCAGGAAATCAACTATATAGGCTTAATCTGTGGGAGGCTGATTTGGTTTAAAGTATTCAATTAAGGTGAAGCAACTCTTAGTCGTGGGTGAGATCGTCTAAGGGAATCAATTGCGTAGAGTCCTGCTGGGATTCAAGAGGCGTAAGGAGCGCGACTGCATCTTAATCGGTGAATTTCCTTTTAGGGGTCAACTACATTTCAGACCGAAGTTATTGGTAGTAGGCTAGTGTTTGTAGCGGCTTAATACAGTTTGGTGTTCAACCTGGACTAGGTTCCGTGGTTTTTCTGCATTTGCGGTTTTCTCGTTACCGAAACTTCTAGTGTCTGTGTTATTTCTTTTTCCGCATTATACTATTTATCTTTATAATTGAAATATCACAGGTTGTGCGTTGATCAATCACAGTATCTAGGTCCAACCTTGTTAGTTGGAAAAGACTTGATTGATCCTTGGACATTGGTCTTTGGTACCTTCCAAGAACTCTCTTTGTAGTTAGGTTCACGGATTCAATTCTGTAAACGTTCTAACAACAAGAGAGAGATTAACTCTAGGCACTTTCCTTGATTGGATTTTTATTCTCGGAGTTGTGTTGATTTTTTCCATACAAATTGCCTATGAAATACTTGTTGGTGTATCTTGGTATCCCCAACACTTTCAAGTTGGTCTATCAGTACTCATCATTAGAACATAAGATGTAGAACCAGGAATGAATTGTTTACTAGGAAAATAAGACTGCAATCGGCCTCCACCTCTACCTTGATAGAATCCTCTACCTCTTATACGAAAATTAGTATTTCTACCACCATGAGATTGTATTTGATTGTTTTGATTAAGCCACAAAAGTTTTAGAATTCATATCAGGAAAAGTACTTTGTTTTGACAAATACATAATGATTTCTTTGCTCAATAACAGATTACGAATATTTCTAAAACAAACTGGTGGATCTCGAATCGGTTTTATAACCTAGTTTGATTCCCAAACCGTCAAGGACAAGTGCAACATCAATATGCAAGCCAACATAAAAGCTAATAGTTAGAAAACATTATTCCGGTTAGGATAACTGCCTATGGACAGATGGTTGTTCATAGGTTGTGCAATGCAGTTCCACACGGATTTGATGTGTTATTGGCACTATAACCAAGCAAAGAACTTCTGCAAGTGCAAGTTTTCAATACTAGAGACACCACATTGGAGTAGAGAATGTGTTTTAAGCTTAGTTAGAGAATAAGCTTGTAAGTCCATCGGTTGGACAGGATTTTTGTGATCTTCCCATAATCTAATGAAAAGGAATTTGTCGGCTTCAGGTTTGTCAATGTGTTCTGTTGATTCGTAAGTGCTCTCCAATTTCCGTGAAGTATAAAATTTCCGTGAAGTATAATCATGGTAACGACCCATGTTTGTAATATAGGCTACATTCGAAGGTAAAACGAAAATCTGAGTGAGTCTTCCGTTGCATAACTCATTAGAGTATTGCTATTTAGATAAGTGCAAACTTATTCGTTGAACTACATTACTGCCGGGTCATATTCATGCCAAAAATTATTCACTGAACATTTTTAGAAACATGATTCACTGAACTTCGTTACCGCCGCTCATATTCGTGCCAAAAATTATTGGCGGGTGTGACACTGAGGAGCAACCTTGCACATAAAGCCCTCTTCTATCCATAATATGTCTTAGGTTTTCCTTGGATGAGAGATTACATGTAAAATTGTAAATACCGAAACACACAAATTTGTCATAAATTTGATTTCATCTACTACATTGTAAGATACTCCTCACCACCACCACCCAAAAAAAAATTGTAACATTGGTATGAATTTTTAAACTTAGTTTAATTAGCGCAGCAATCGATGGCGTAACTAACTCCCCACGACTAAACTTGACAACGTGATGATGATTCTTATGGAGTAAAATCATCCCAATATCTTATTTAATAATGTTCAATCAAAGATACAGTACCACCAAGCTCTCTTCAGGCATACACTAACTGACTCGGTCTGTGTATTCAGTTCATACAAGTCAACAAACCGTGTTGACTGAAATGAAGTTAGGACTCAGTCGCCAACTTGCCAGTCCCCCACTTGTCTAACATTAACTATGGCTATATCCTAACGCAATCTTCAATCATTATAAAGCTAAAGTCCTCTGCGAATACTTTCATCATCCAAAACTTCAATTAGAAATCCGAAAAAGTGATAGAAAAAAAAAAAGAATCATCCGATTCCAAAATCAGTGGAAAAAAAACACTTGAATCATCATTCTAAAAGCCATTTGTGGGAAGTTTTGTGAAAATGGAAAGCAAAACGAAAGCACTCATTTCTTTATCGGAGAATTTAAGAAATCTAGCTGATGAATGTGAGAAAGCAATAGAACCCGAAAAGCGCAAGCTCAAGGAAGCAATCCAAAAGGGAGATACCAAGCAAACTGAAAAACACACCAAGAACATGGTTGGCATAAGACACGAGGCGGTAAATTTTCGTCAGATAGCTAATCGTATTGATTCAATGGTTGATTACTTTGAAAATGAACCGGAACAAAGTACGGCGTTTGGTTCGATTCCGGCGATTGTTGAATCTGTGAATTCTGCTTTAGCAACTGGAAATCCGAAGAAATTGTTGAAAGCCATGAATAAGATTGAGAAACAATATTTTGATAAAGAAGTTGTGGCCAAGTTCAAGAGTTCGGCAGCTACTGAGAGCACGCCAACGTTTATGTCCGAAGATGAGAAACCTCATAACTGGTTCGACATTTTCAAAGTTAAAAATCTTGTTTTTTTGTGATTCTCATATAATCTGTGGATCTTGATGACAATTTGAATCGAAACTAGTAGCTGCATGCTTGTATCTTTCTTTTATTGAATGGAATTACGCGTGTATATGTATGAATTGGATTCTAGTTTATTCTTCTTCAATGCGAGTTTGGTTCACCAAATCCAACTGTCTCGGCCATCAACAGCTTTTGTAGAAGTAGATACCAAAGGCATGCGCCCATATTCAACCGCAAACTTGTTCAGACATTCCGATCTTCGCTTAGTGTGACCATATATGCCACTTATTCCAGTTGATCCTATCTCGAAAATTTTACCTACAGTAATAAGTAAAAACAACAAAGATTTACATGCTTGGATAACTTAACCAGTAGAAGTGAAGAATACATGAGTGACGAATAATTTAACCTTTCACCCATATTGGAGGAGCGCCTGTCTCATTTGCAACAAGAAAAGACATGGCAATATCTTCGCAGTTCCTGTTACAAGAATTCCAAGAATGAGTGCATAGCACTGCAGGTCTACATGCACAATATTGCGATTCTACATGAAGCAAAATCCAACGAAGACGTATATATGGAGTTAAGACCTGATTTTAGTTACATAATCTCGAATTGATGCGGGCATCTGATTTGTGTACAAACCAAGATACTTCTTGTGGAAAAAGGAAGCCTTGGAAAGCACCATGCTATAAGTACCCATCCACCATACAGACAACCAGCCTCCATAAGTGTACCGGCTCAAGCTTTGTTTCTGCATCCCGAAAATCATCACCAAAATAGTGCATTTGTTAGCTTCAATATAAACACAACCAAACGGATATAGTGACAACGGGGCTTGAGTTATACCTTTTCATCTCCCAAATGTAGTCGAGGTACGAATCCTACCATGGTTTCTGGTGCACTTTGCCAAACATTAAAAGCTAGCTCAACTGAAGTGCAAGGGAAAATAACATCATCGTCTATTGAAAATATGGCGTCTGTTTTTAATTCCTTGATTTCCTTGAATCTGTTATTCAAGCTATTTTCCTTGTTGATATCAAATTGAAGCTCAATGTTTCTCCCACCTCTGGCCTTCGACTGTACAGCATGTTGCAAAGAATTAAGAAGGAAGTCGGATGGCCTTTCCGGTTCACTCCAAACGATATGTATAGAGTCAAGTCCAGCACAAGATGTATAATGAGAGATAGACTGCTTTAAAAGATCGTTTCTCTTCCAAGTGTTCATCAAGAGGGTATAACCTTTATGATACTTTCGAAGAGGACGATAATGTTGTTGTCGTGTATTATAAGTTGAACAGATAGTAAAGAGAAAGATAGAAAAAGAGATGCAGAAACATATTAATAAAATTTCGATCCTCCTGCTACAAGGTGGTCTAAGTACTGCTATAGAAATCCCGAGCTGGCGAAATTTCCTACGGTTGATAATACTTCCCGCTCTCATTTCACAAGACTCAACTGTGTTTCTCTTCGGCTTCTTCTTGAGCTCTCTCATTACTAACAAATTTCAACTGGGAAAAAGGAGATCCCAATATACAGCTGCAAGAAAGAAAACTAACTTCCAGAAATCCCTCATCTGCTTTGTCACCCGCCTGATTAACAAGATACAGCTGCTCATGATATACTTTCGCGAGTTTCATTGCTAGGCACGTTAGAATATCAATTGATCTTCCAATGGTCGATCTCGCAACTAGCTCTTTGTGGTTGCATATGGTGTCCATTCCCACATTTTACAGAGACTCGCTTTAGTATCATCCACGAGGCCAAATGTGTAATCCCAAGGAAGTGTCTTGTATCCGTATGCCATTTTATTTCTGACATAACAGATCACATGTAAAAGCCCTCATTGTTCAAACAGATAAATTTGTCTGCAGTTGATAACGACAAAGTCATAGCATAAAGCAGCTAGCTATTTGTGCAATACAAACAAGGTTATGGTTTCGGCTGTGTCCAAACCACAGCTGGCCGGTTTCCTTATGTATGCAATTTGGCACACAGCAAGTACTAATGGCAAGCGATAAACACTTGCCGTGGCCTAAAATTATAGTCCAAAATTTTGTTCATGCAAACAGGCAAGTCATTGATTGGTTAACACCATAACAGCCGGAACCATCATCTCTCAAAAGTGTTCTTCATTTCCATAACGAGTACTTTGACCATAGCGAATCGCAAGTACACCAGAGTGCCACCTAACGAATGATTTATTCTTATTTGTTAGCGCAGACATGAATAATAAATTGCTTGGGCTTCGGCAGGTAAGTATATTACCACATGCTCATGGATTTTTTATTTGTTTAGTGCAGGCATAAATCGAAAGTCAACAAGACGTATGGGAATGTAAGCATTATAAAACCAATCGTTTACTCAAACAAGTTCATCATTCAAAACACTCGTTAAGAATCCATAAAAATAAAACATTTTGGAAATGGCGCAACGTTTAGAGAAATCGGAAAACAAAATTGAAGAGTTGAAGTCTTTGCCGGACAATCTGAAGTTACTAGACAATTTAAGTTTTCATCAATTACCCAAAATGTTCCTGTTTTATATCTGAAGACGAGAAAGTTAGTACTCCCTCCGTTTCTAAAAAATACGCAAATTTACACACAAACTTGCCTATTTTTAAAAAACAGAAGGAATAACTTGATTCAAAGTGTAGCGGATGAGTACAATTTGAAGGTTTTAGTTGGGTTACAGCAGCACTCGTCGGAGCCTCCGACTATTCGGAGAAAAGATGAACACGCTGAAGCTAAGACCAGCTGCTTCAACATATTCGAGTGTTGCGCCTTTGAATGTTTTTTCTTTCATTATTTTAGGTTGTACCTATTTGCCACCCACATTTTTTCTATTTGCCACGATTGTTAGAGTTTACAAAGTAATTTTACTTTTTCCTACTCACCACTCTAATGTGTCTTCTTCTTCGGTAATCTCAATTTTCACTAAAAATTACCCTAGATTAGAATTCTGTTTAATTAGCTGGCATTGAGAATGAATTTACTCTGGAAGAAGAGGAACAAGATACTACTGGACGTTTGAAGACTAAGTTCGAGTACGACAAATCATGAAGGAAGCTTGTTAAGCCAACGTGAACAGTGATATGGTTAAGCCATTTTCCTATCTTACTTCTTTTGACTACTGATGCAGCCATCTACAACCGAAATAGCAAATGATGATGCTTCAGAAAAAACAAACGGCATATGTCAAGTACTTTTGCAGAGGTACTGAATATTGGGAACAAAGAAGGGGCAAGGTAGATCAGGCTTTTAATCAGTCTACGCTAGATTATGGTCTTTGGCATCATCATAAAACAAGTCGACCCAAATATTAAAGACCGGTTCTTCATCATGATAGTACAAAAAAAATCAAAAATTAGAATCAAAATTTTAAACATGAATTTATATATATGTAATGGCACGTTCAAAAATTAAAACCAAGGTTAGTTTCACTTCTTTTTGGGTTTTGATTTTCCTTGAACACTCCCTACTTAGTAGAAAAAACGAGTGAAAGTGGTGATCAGTGGGAGAGACAGAGCAGAAGAAGGTGGCCGATGGGAGACTTACTGTAACTTAGGGTTTTTTCTTTAGGGCTAGTTGATGGACGGTTTAGTGTTGGGTGTAAACATAAATTCAAGAAGTGGTATTTAGGATAAGTGAAAAAAATTTGTGGGTGGCAAATAGGATAAGTGGAGGTGGCAATTAATGAGAGTGGCAAATAGGAAAAGTGTGAGTGGCAAATAGGTGGAATCTTATTTTAACTAGTAATTCAATCAAAAGTTTCCTCTACTTCAAATTCTTTTAATCAACATTTGAACAAAAGTTTCTTATCATCAAGTTCAGATTGCTGTGTGGATTGAATCCGGCAGGGATGGCCAATTTCCCCACCTGAACCCATCCCAATGGATACCCACCCGTTTGGGTAGGATTTTATTCGCACAAATGGGGACGAGTTAGGGTATGGATAATACCCGAAATTTATGTCTCGGAGATGGGGTGGGGTGGGATTCAAGGTTTTCGTCCCGTAGCTTTCATATTCTAGGATTTAGACTTTTGTATAAGAATTTGTGTCATATTTATGTAGCGTTTGTTAGTGTTCATTAAACGTTCCAATAAATAAGGTATTTTTTTCTCTTTTTGAGAAGGAAGTTTATACTTAAAAAAAGAAATATGTACAAGAACTAGAACAAGCCAACACACATTATGTGTGAATTATTGTATTCTAGTGAAATAAAATCTGATTTACATCAAAGCCTTTAAAAACATCAGTAACAACCATAGAACAATGGACTGCATCAGAATCATAATTAGCTCATGAGAACCCATTTCTCTCCCTCCAAAAACCCTTTTGTTCCTCTCCTTCCAAATGTGCCACATTACAACATAGATTACCTTCCACCATACCACCCTGCACCTCTCAGATAAGTTGTCAATCTCCAAGCTTCATAAAAACCTTTCACTGTGTTTGGAGCCACCCATTAACCTTGAAAGCACATAAAAAGTGAGACCAGACTTCAAAAGTACAAGGACAATTGATCAACAAGTGCTCTGCATTTTCAAAACAAACACAACTTACTCTGCACAGTCACTCGTCTGTGACTCAACATAATTCTTGTAGGAAATAAATCATGTAAAGTAGCCCAAAGCATGAAACTTACTTTTGGTGGTATATTTTTCATCCACGAAAACCCCTGAAAATCACAAACATCTTCATCTTTCCGTTGCATATCATAACACTTTTTTACTTTGATCCCCCCATGAAATCAACCTCATCTTCCTCCTCATTCAAACTATGAACAGGTCCAAGTTCATTAGATAACAAGTCATATTCCATCTGCTCAGCCACATAACACCTTCTTCTTGTTTGACATTGCAACTTGCCATCCACAATCATATCTGCCGCTGAAGCCTGCTTGTTCTTGCAAATCTTATAAATAGCTGGAAATCTATCTTTCAAAGGCACATTTGATGTTCATTTATCTAACCAAAATCTGATTGACCTGCCATTATTCAACTTAAAACTTACATGATTTTGTAAAAAAAAAAAATGGAATCAATTATATTCTTCCACATACTTCTACCTTGAGGAGTTGCATCATTAGTTGGCATAGGAACATCCTCCTTGTTCTTCATTTTCCATTGAACAAATTTTCTCCACAAAGTTGTTTTCTCTTTAGAGTACCTCCAGATCCATTTATCCTTCAAAGCCTGGCTAGTACATCTTAAATCTTTGACACCCAGTCCACACATATACTTAAATTTACATATCTTTAACCATAAAACCCAACACATCTTCCTCTTATTCTCCTTAGAAACCCACAAAAAAAATTCTCATCAACCTTGTTAACTGAAAAAGCGGGGGTCTAACAACACCACCCAATATTTCTCTTAGCAATATGTATGGATTAACTCCGAAATACTTTGTTAGAGAATCAACTAGACAGTCAGACTCAATATAGATAAAAAGTATCTCAAGGAGTTAATATCTCTTCACTTGTTTTGATTTACTCAAGCTAAAACAATAGCGAGTCTTTTTAATCAAACACAAGGAATAACTTGGACGGTACCAAAGACCAATGTCCAAGGATCAATCAACAACCAAAGGTTGGATTTCCAATTGATTATCACGAACGCACAACCTGTATTATTTCAATTATATAAAATATAATGCGGAAAAGAAATAACACAGACACCAGAAATTTTGTTAACGAGGAAACCGCAAATGCAGAAAAACCCCGGGACCTAGTCCAGATTGAATACACACTGTATTAAGCCACTACAAACACTAGCCTACTCCAAGCTAACTTCGGACTGGACTATAGTTGAACCCCTATCAATCTCCCACTGATACAAGGTACAGTTGTACTCACTACAAGAATATTGGACTTTAGCGACCACCGGGATTCAGTTGGTACAGGGAAGGTTTTAGTGGATGGAGCTCTATAGCAGTCATTATGGCAATTGATAGGCTCTGTGGGTGAAGGATGATTGCTAAAGATGTGTACCAACCATATTGCTAGAACAGATATCTGCCGATTACAATGAGGCGACTAAAGTCCTAGTAAGTACAATATTCCGGTAAGGACGGACTGTTGTTGGTAGCGTACTAAACCCTTGTCGCTGAAATATTGAACCCTCAAAAGAGTTTGTTGCTGAAGACTTGTGCATCGTTGGTAGAGGTGACCAGCCAAATAAGTTGTCAGTCGCTGAAGGATTTAACTTACTTGATATTAGTTGTTTGGATGTTGGCGAAGAGCTGTAACCGCTAGATTATCGAGGGAAGAGAGCCTCCTCCAACTGAACTTTAGTTGTTCAAGAGCTTAAGCTTCCACAGTGTTCGTCAGATAAGTATTTCAACGCCGATTTTTGAGTTGGTACAAGGGTTAGGACACCTTCTTTGTGGTTGTCCAAGGTTTCTAACCTCTGTTTCCAAATTGGTTCAGGGTTTGGCCACTACATTTGGTGTTGGTCAAGGTTTCTCACCGCTGTTTTCCAGGTAGTTTCAATATTAGTTCTGAGTGGGTGAAAAGCTCTTCCCACATTGGTCAAGGGTGCCACCCATTGTCCTCAGGGTGTTGGATAAGATAAATACTTCAATTATAAAAATCCAAGAAAATTCAGAACTTTTTATTGATTATTTTCACTCAGTGAATCAGTACAATTAGACAAGATGATAGATTAAAAATAAAATCTAGTCATTTAACCTAGATAAGCATTCAGGTAGTTGACCTTCCTCCTGCACCTTAGGACATTTTGTATAGACTGCACACTTCAGAAATGGCCACTCAAATGAGCAAGCAAGTGATCTGCAGCTGCCAATTGACAGTTTCAGCTTTGAACCAGGGCTTCATCCTCTTGAAAGGCCGCATGACCAAATTACTTGTCCTTGTTGATCTTCTTTAGACCTGCAGAATTCCAATTACTTGTTTTTTAGCTTAACAAATTGAACATGACCTTTGTATTTGATGGACTACCATATCTTTGAAATCCACATGAACCATGCATCCAATTCCTAGTCTTCTAATTCACAAGCTCAACCTCAGTAAAAGCAAAAGATCGTCATAGTATATCCACCAACAAAACCACCAGCAAAGACACATCCACAAGGTCCCGAAAAATGATTATACTAAACTGAGATCTCTTAAGCAATAATAATGCAGTACCCTTTCATTTAAGAATTACAATCAGCAGTTACAACTCCTGACAAAAGATAGAATCAATAAGCAATTAGAAATGTGAAACAATTACTATTAAAAGATCAATAGATTTGTGAAGCTCAATCATCAACTATTTCAAGAACTTTATCCACGCTACTTCGTTCTTACTATATACGTTTTCAACTATCAACTAATTAGGAAGGGAGAACTACAATTGACACTCTCGTAACTATCTGTGCAGGCAGGCGAAACTACATATTGACAACCTAGTACCCTCATTCCTATCAATACATAGATGGCAATGTCAATGGACTATCAAGGGTCATTTTCTGGGGACAGAATAGTCGTCAGTATCGTTGATAACCTGAATTAAAAAATCATCGGATGTTCCTCGAGATCTCGAGGACTGTCAGCTCATTGAGCTAGTACATATTGACAACCTAGTACCCTCATTCTTATCAATACATAGATGACAATGTCAATGGACTATCAAGTGTCATTTTCTGGGGACAGAATAGTCGTCAGTATCGTTGTTAACCTGAATTAAAAAATCATCAGATGTTCCTCGAGATCTCGAGGACTGTCAGCTCATTGAGCTTACTATGAATAATAATGTAATACTTTCTACAAAACTGTATACCTATGGGAAGTAGATGCTTTCTTCACACCAGCATATCAATAAAAGTAAACATAAATTAAAAAACTTGCTATTCTAAGTTAAGTAGAAAGCGATTACAGCTGAGGGATAAATAGGTGAGGCTAGCGCATAAATTGGGAGATATGAAGTAACCCATACTGAAGTTTCCACATGTGATTAGAACAAATATGATGCATGTTAGAACTGTAATACAGTATAAAACTCTTAAACTCTTAAACTTACTCCAGCACACAACTTCACATCACACCATCTAGGAAAACAAATTGACCATTACAATGTTATACAGTATAAAACTCTTAAACTTACTCCAGAAAATAAAATAGTAGAAACACACCATCCAGTTCCAAGCTTCTCCACGGCGTGGACAAGTGCTTCTACCTCATGAACAGAGAAAGGTTTCCTAGTACGGCATTGAACAAGATCTGATCGCCCAGATTTCCTGTGCAGTGGAACTACCCTGCGCATTTGTTGTTGATCCCCATTGAAAATTAATTATCCTTGTTCCTGCAATTAACCACTTGCATAATTTATCAAATCAACACAAGGTAACTGAGAAAATGTGAGAAACAAATGTAATATGTCAAGCGACCTACATTACAACTCGCCAGAGTTGCAATCGCACTTCTACCCGGCAGAGAATTGTGCAAGGGATCAACTCTCCAAGACTTTGAGATAATCCCCTTCTAGCTCTTCCGGACGTAAACACTATAGAAGAAACAAATATGAATGAGCGACTATGATATAAACGAGAACAGAAGAATAAAAGACTGAACCATGTTCAATTCTTCTGCTCCAACAATATAGAGAACCCCAAAATCCAACAGTAATAGAACAGAAATGCGCAAAAACAAAATGTATATATATTTCATTACCATTTGTTGGTGGCTTCCGTCTTGCAATTGGACTTCTCTCTGGCGCATAATTGCACAAGTAACTGATAAAATCGCCCGCTAGATCTTTGTAATAAACCCCCTACTTCTTCCCATAGTAATGTCTACAAACAAAGAAAACATTGATGATAAGAACAATTAAATCAAACTGATAAAAAGGTTACAAACAATAAAAATCTCTTAAACTCATGAAATCTCTTAATGATAAAGCTGTACTATAACATGTGAAGAAAATAAACTTGAGTTTGCATTCTTACTAAGGAATAACCCCATTATTCTGGTAAGTTAAATTGTATTGCTGTAATGACTACATCAAATTCCTTGCTGTAATGACTACATCAAATCCCAACAGATAAAAATGAACCTAAAAATTGTTTACATGCTAAATCCCTAAAATTACATCTTCAAACAAAAAACGACTAAAAGAATCAAATCGTTCACACACATGCAAAATCTAGCATTAGAATCACACCCTAAAATTAAAACTAGATGAAAAGGAATCCTTGAAACTGAAAAGAGAAAGGGTTTCTCTATAAATCAGATAGAAAAAAGGTAAAATCAAATACACTCTAAAACGTAAAATCAAACTGATAAAAAGGTAAAATTAACTCAAAGGGTTTCGATGGGTTTCTTCAAACTAACAAAGGGATTGATCTGATTTCGTCTTATAAATCAATCAGAAACTGTTAACGAAGAAGACAAGCATATGAAGAAAGGAAGGGAAACACTTTGAAGGATTTCATGAAAGAAGGGGTGATTTCGTCTAGAAGCACTTTGGATCTAGTTGATCCGGTCTCACTCACCAGTATCATGCTAATACATTCTGGAACCTTTTTCTTTAAGACATTTCACCGAGCACTTCACCAGCAAAACACCTAACACCAATCAATCACTAAATTTTCAGGAAAAAAATACAATTGTACCAACACTAGCAGCATCTTCTGATAATAATTCACTCATCTTTTCTCCTCCTTCTAATCCATCTCTTATGCCCATTTACTGACTGTGTTAAGGAGGTGCGATGATGGTGATGATGATTTCCATTTTTAGAGAACTTATTAATTTTGGTTTTATAGAGCTTTGATTTGGAGAAATTAAAAGAAAGAAACAGAAATCTGAGATGGGGATTTGGTTCTTTTACAGGAGATACAGAGTTGAGAAAGAAAAGAGAAGCAGAAGAAAGATGGAGGTGGTGCGTAGGTGAAGAAAGAAAAGAGGAATGAAATAAAATGAAACCTTCTGAATCTAGGGTTTTTTTGGTTAGAGTTTTATATCCTAAACGTACGAATAGGATTAGATGTAGTTAATGTTAATCCTACGGTGGAGTATATCAGGAGTAGACGGGTTAACGGGTTGAACACGCGGGCTTGCCGTCCGGTCCGGGCTTACCCGTTTTTCAACAACCCTAACCCGGCTTGTTTAAAAACCAGCCAACCCGGGTGCGGTTTTTTACGGGCCGGAACGGTCCAACTTGCGGGTTTTCGACTTGTTTGTCAACTCTAAGTGAGACGGCAGCCGCAATTACAGAAAGAAAGAGAAAAGAAAAGGGAAAGAGGAAGAGGAAATGAAGTGGAAAATTATCTTTAAGTTTTTGTAAAAGAATTTGAAGTGAAAAAGAATATGAACGGTGGATAGGGAGAGGGTCACGAGGATTCTGGAAAACTATGGACAGTGAAGATTGTGTGTGGGATTTTCAAGCGGATTAAGAAAAGTGTGCGAAAAGAGTGTGCGGCTAAAACGAAGAAAAAAAAAGGTTAGTGAGTTTATTTATCAACTTTTCATTTTAGGATAAGTAATACTTTTATTTTTTAGTTTGACCTTTTTCTTTGGTAAATATACACAAATATCACTTTTCTTGAAATAGAGGCAATATATAAATTAAAATAAATTGGATAATGGTACCACTTTCGAATTGTACATAAATATGAATATATATAAGAATGAATCAGAAAAAGGAAAGATAAATTTCGACCAAACAAAGTTTTCAAGTAAACTAATGGTAGATTTAGGATTGTTGTGGAGATTCTGACTTCGGATAAGTGGTCGTTAAGTGTGACGAGGATTGGTAGGTTTATGGTTTCGGTGAAGATTCAGACTTAGACGAAGAGGTTATTAATGATAATATGTCGAACATTCGTAGATGTAGGGTTTCTACGAACACTACAACTTAGGGGAAGAGGTCATTAATCAGAATATTGCAAGGTGTGGTATCTGTATTCCGACTTATTCTAAAGCAAAATATGACAAGAAGCGATATCTTCAGGATCACAGTGAGGATTCGACTTACTCTGAAGCAAAATATGACAAAAAAGGGTGTATCTAGAGTTCCAGTGAGGATTCTGACTTTATTCTAAAGTAAAATAAAATATGACAAGAAGTGGTATCTTTCGAGTTCAAGTGAGAATTTAGGATTATTCTAAACGATTCATCTCCAATTCCAATTTGATTGGTTTGTGGAAATCTTATTCATATGGTAAGCCTATTACGATACCACGTGTCAAAACAAAAATTAACTGGTGCACTTTATGACTTGGTGAACAGTGTGAGACTGCTTTGTCTAGGTCCATGGTCTTAGAAAAAACAATATAATGGATTGACATTTCTTTTCTCACGTGTATACCATACTAACTTATGTATTGAAACACTAAATCAACAAGTTTTTGCTTATACTTTATGACCTCAGCGGGATGTTCGAACCCTATCTACGCTCCTATCTGGTAAAGTATGTATTTTATTGTATTTTATCAATCATTGATAAGCTAAAAACCCAAAGAATATTAGTATATATAAATAAGAATAACTAAGAATATTTTTATTGACCTTCAAGTATACAAAAGTTTGAATATATATAAGAATGAATTAGAAAAATGAGAGATGAATTCGATAATTATTGTTTAAATAACATACCATTCCAACAAAAAACATAAATTTATCTTGATTTAATGAATCTAGATTCTAGGCTATGCTTAATCTCACTCGATACCGTTGGTTTTATCAACCTCATTCAATTTCATCTGTTATTCATCAATGTTTAATAGCCATGTATTTACTTTTACAGTTGGTAAAGGCGTCCACAGACAGACAATTTTGGTGGACAACTACACTTGCTAGAAATATATTGCTTCTATTATGCTTTTTAGTTGCTATACAGTAGTCGTCGAAATATACTAGCAACACCGGAAATATGATGGTTGCATTAGGTGTCTACCAATAGGATTGTACGGTGGCTAAGACGAGTGACAAAAAATTTATACCTTCTATGGTACGTTTTGGTTACCCAACCATGGTGTCTGAAGGATAGTAACAACAAATGTGATATTTTGGTTGTTAAGTCATCGTTGCTAAAGAGTTCAACCAACTTTCGTTGCTGGAAAACTGGTTGTTAGAGATATCTACCAGCTGGAGCTGTTTTTGGTTACCAAAAGCTGTCGCTGGAGAATTCCGCCGACTGCAGTTGGTAACAAAGTAGTCGCTAATGCCAAGTTTTCTTGTAGTGACTCCTACACCTCTGATCCCAACAGGATACTGCGCACTTGATTCCCTTAGCTGATCTCACCCACAAACAAGAGTTGTTGTAACCCAAAATCACAGACTTGATAATAAACAGATCTGTCTCACACTGAAAAGTCTATCAAAGGATAAATATGTCTCACACTGAAAAGTCTATCAAAGGATAAATCTGTCTCTCACAGATAAACCCTAAGTTTTGTTCCGTCTTAAGATATAAAATCAAGGTGAACAAGAACCAATTGATAATCCGGTCTTATATTCCCGAAGAACAACCTAGATTAATCAATCACCTCTCTACAATCCTTCCTGACTACACAAGCGGATTGTCGAGGAATCACAAACAGTGAGACGAAGATGTTTGGGACTTATTTATCTTGCCTATCGGATAACTCTCACGATCTCAAGCCAATCAATCCATTGTACTCGTACAATAGAATATGGAAGACCAGATTACAGAACTACGATAAAGTAGTATTGGTCTGGCTTCACAATCCCAATGGAGGCTTTAAGTCGTTAACCTGATTTTAGAGAAGAAAATCAAAGGTTAATGGAGATCGACTCTAGCGAGCGCACTAGTAGCACACAGACGTGTGGGGATTAGGTTGCTCAATGCTAGATGTCTCCTTTATATAGCCTTCAAATCAGGGTTTTTCCTTAGTTACAAAGCAATCCTTATTCACCTTTAGATGAAAACCTGATTTAGATTCAAGCTAATATTTCTAAAACGTTAGATCGAAAACTTAGATTGTCACACACACTTGGATAAATGTTTACTGGGTTCGTGAAAACCATGCCCAAACGTGTACGTACATGTTGGTTCAACATAGTAACCAAAAAGGTCAACCATATGAGCATTTCATATTAACCTTGTTCTTCTTCACCATAACTAGTTCAATTGACTCAAATGAACTAGTTAGAGAGTTGTTCAATTGCTATGAGATCTTATGTAACTACACAAGGCATAATTGAAACAAAGATGATTCGATTCGATTGAATCGGCTCATGAACATTATAGCCACGGTTTTCATAAAGCATTCCTTAGTAATTTAATGTTTCATGTTCATAGCACATCGTTAGATCATAACCTCTTAAGTTCACAAATAAGTTCGCGGACTTAAGTTAATCGGTTGAGTTTTCCAAACTCAGCAGAAATTCTCGGTTCGAGAACTTCCGCCAGTTCGCGGACTTAGCACACAAACAAGTTTTGGAAATCCTAGCAGAAATTCTCGGTCGAGAACTTCCGACAGTTCGCGGACTGAGTCTGCGGACTGGATTCGCGGACTTGGAAAGCCAATTCCACAATCCTCCCGATTCTCTTGATCAACAAAGTTCGAAAACTTCGGTTCAAGGAATATATAATTATGTAATCTAAACTCTCATTTCAATCATTGAGACATTCTCAGAGGATGCTATGTAGCCGGTATTCACAGACCGATTCACGTCAGAGCAATTCTCAAAGTGATTGAAACTTTCATGACTTTCGTCACTAGGTGAAGATAAACCTGATCAAAGCGAAATGCTTTACCAACACATGATTTCGAGATAAAATATAACCAGTGAATGCTCAGCTCGAAATGTCAAGTGTGTATGATCTAATCTATATAGCATACGACTTATGTCTCATAAGAAGTAGGAGATAGAATAGATAGACTTTTGGGTGATAGATAAGTTCAAGTCTCCACATACCTTTTTGTTAATGAAGTTCCACGGTTCCTTGTATAGATCTTCGTCGTTGTCGTTGAATCGCCATGAAGTCCTTGAGCTTTACTACACTTTTTCTATCCTAGTCTGAGACTTATCTATGTAGGCTAGAAATCAAGACTCATAGTTTTGATCACTAACATTGACAAACATGCTTGAGATAGCAACGCATGCGAGGTTGACCGAGCTATGCTGTAACATTAACTTCATTTCCACACAAGCAGGCATCTTAATTAAGGAAAATAAATAAATTGGTAAACCAGATAAACAACTTCTAATTAGAACCAATGTACCTGTTTTGTTCAGAAACTTTTTCTTCCATGCAACCAATTTAACCTCCATTCTGTGAATAACCTCATCCCACACATTAATGCATCTAGCAGTTGCACCTACTGGCAATCCTAAATATTTGAAAGGCAACTTCTATACTTTACAACTCAACTCCATAGCCAAAGCATCCACCAACCCATCAGCCCCCACACTGATCATAGAACTCTTTTCCAAATTTAATTTCATACCTGTCAGTAACTCAAAAGTAGTCAGAATAAGAAGCAATATTCTTATCTCATATACATTTGCATCCACAAAAAATCAATGTGTCATCTGCAAATTATAAATGAGAAATAATGACACCGTTTTCAACCACTTGAAAACCTTATAATTGCCTCCTAGAAACTGCATCCTCAATAAGTTTTGACAAAACATCCACTACCAGAAGAAGAAAAAAAGTGACAAAGAGTCTCCCTGTCTCAACCCTTTTGTACGCTTGAATTTCTTTGTAGAGCTTCCATTAAATAAGGTATTTCTTTATAACTCTAACCCTATATCCTGATTAGTGATCGTCGATTTTTAATAGTTAATCATATTTTGAATCGGATGGAGGTGTATGTTTTTTTTCTTAATTGTGTAATCATGTTAAGATAATAGATCTTTATCACTTAACCGAGTTATTCTTTCATTTATTGTAATCTTCATTCATCACTTTCACTTCTTTGCACGGATAACTGATTAAATATATTATCTATCTATAAGTTAATAGAAAAATTGAAGTAGATGATGAGACGATTAACATGGCGGAGAGTACTCAATAATGAGAAAATAAGAAGTAGAAAGACTACTGATAGTAATATATAGAGCAATTATTTTATTTGCTCGTCTTAAGGAGAAATCCTAAATTTAAGATTTTCGAGTTCGTTTTTTTTGGTTATTATTGTCTCTTACATCGTTTATTAACTAATATTATGGGTAACTCGTAAAAAATTCCCCCGTACGGGTATTCCCCATACCCAACCCACCCCGATTCGTGTGGTTAATGGGGAGGGTATGGGATTTTTTTTTTTACGAACGGGGCAGTGACTGGGATTGTCATACCCGCTCCATGGCCATCCCTAGATACGAGTGATTAAAGGAGAGAGAGCGTCTGCAAATCGGGAGATTAACTCACTTCTTAATTTTCTTAGGGTTTTGATTCTCGGTGTAACTTTCATCAATTTAGGAGATAATCTTTCAGGTACAGAAGGATTTCCAATGATTGGTGGTAAAGTTTTACTACTCGTTAATATTAATTAGCTCCAGTTTATCGGAAAACGACTAATATTAGGTCAGATTCAGATTTAGTTTCGAAAACAAAAAATTTCAGATCCATTTCAAGGGTTCCAAATCTGGATGTTTCAAGTCATCCTGAATCTGGAACGAAGGACAATAAACTATCGATGTTCATCCCAGATGATATCATAGATGAGAGTTTAGATGAATGGAAATTTGGTCTAATTGGACGACTGGATTTTATGAAGCTAAAGATAAAAGTTGTTGAATCTTCCTTAAGAAAACAATGGAAGCTTAAAGGTAATTGTCAATTACTTCCTCTTGGTAAAGGTTTCTTCATTATTAAATTGGATGAGGAGGAAGATAAAAAAAATATATTTGGAGTGGGTAGTGGGTGCAATGACCCGTCCCTCCACCGATATTGTCCCCACTTAGCCAATGCGGTTATCCGACAGTGTAGGGTTTTCAACGGGCATCGCTGCGCTAATCCAGCAGAAACTTCCCGGATGGTCACCCATCCCTAGATTACTCCCGCCTGAGCACGCTTAACCGCAGAGTTTTCTGCCAACTCTGGAGCCAATTGTGCTGAAAAGGCCTTGGTGTTTGGAAAGGACAAATCATTACTTATATTCCATTCGTCCAACCATTGCCGAATATCGGGGCATTACAATACCACCACCTTAAATCGGAGTCGGGCATCGCGGCGGTAATCCAGCAGAAACTTCCCGGATGGTCACCCATCCCTGGATTACTCCCGCACGAGCACGCTTAACTGCAGAGTTTTCTACCAACTCTGGAGCCAATTGTGCTGAAAAGGCCTCGGTGTTTGGAAATGACAAATCATTACTTATATTCCATTCGGCCAACCATCGCAGAATATCGGGGTATTACATTGGGTGGTTGAATCACAAACTTTAAAATTAAGAGATTGGGAACAAGATTTTAAACTAGAAAATCGAAAATCCTTCACTGATTTTTGTATGGGTAAACTTTTCTGGTTTGAGTATTGAGTATTGGAAAGAAAGAATCATTATGTCAATTGAGAACACGATATGAAGACCATTTTATGTTGATGAAACAAATTTGAACAGAGAGGTGGGTTATTATGCTAGTATGTTAGTTGAAGTAGATTTATCCTGACAAAGTTTGGGTGGAGTCAAAATATGGCGGGATTCTTTCAATCATTTCAGGTCCCAAAATTGCTGAAATTATGCAATCACTGCAAAGTAGTTGGTCATATAGTTGCTTAATGTAAAATTAAGAGAGTCGAGCCTCAATAGGAAGGAGAGCAGGTGATTCAGAATGGAAAGAGTAAGTATAGGAGAAGGTATAAGGTAAAGGAGGTTCAGACTCCAATTTCAGAGTGTTTTGATATTTGATTCTCTGAAAAATCAAATAACAGTGCGGAAGAAACAATTAATGTTGTAGTTCCTCTAGTTTTTATTCAAGGGGAATCTTCATCTGGGAGATTTCGGGTATTACAAAATCATTCAAAGGATTTTTCAGGTGCTTTAGATTCTTATAAGGATTTTCCAAGTTTCTCAGTGGATAAACTACTCAATGTAAGTGCTAATGCTCCTTTTGTAAATAATGTTATAAAAATGCATTCCCCTGAGGTAGTTCAAGAAATAAGTGAGTTATCAAATACTTCCACTGTTTCTATTTCAACAAATTATTCTTCTGATTCTGGTGATATTGAGAAAGAGGTATCAAAAAATAAAGCAAAGGCTGGAAAGGTCATCAGTATCATAACTACAAGAAACCAAGCTGCAAATTTAGGAGGTAATGGTATTAAAAGTATTGGTACATCTAATGGAAATGATAGTTATGAAAATCAAGTGAAGAGAAGTCCTAAACCTTCTCAACCTCCTCATTCTAAATGAGGATCATATTTTTGAATGGTAGTGCAGAAGAGACAATTAATGCTGTAGTTCCTCTAGTTTTTATTCAAGGGGAATCTTCATCTTGGAGATTTCGGTTATTACAAAATCATCCAGAGGAGTTTTCAGGTGCTTTAGATTCTTATAAGGACTTTCCAAGTTTGCCAGTGGATAAACTACTCAATGTAAGTGCTAATGCTCCTTCTATAAATAATGTTATAAAAGTGCATTCCCTTGAGGTAGTTCAAGAAATAAGTGAGTTATCAAATACTTCCGCAGTTCCTATTTCAACAAATTATTCTTCTGATTCTGGTGATATTGAGAAAGAGGTATCAAAAAATAAAGCAAAGGGTGGAAAGGTCACCAGTATCATAACTACAAGAAAGCAAGCTGCAAATTTAGGAGGTAATGGTATTAAAAGTATTAGTACATATAATGGAAATGGCAATTCTGAAAATCAAGTGAAGATAAGTCCTAAACCTTCTCAACCTCCTCATTCTAGTTTAGGATCATATTTTGGAATGTCAGAGGCTTAAGAAGACAACAAGCCAAACAAAAGTTAAGGTGTTTGGTGAGTAACTTTTCTCCTACTTTAGTATGGATTGCAGAGCCAAAAATAAAGGACTCGTGTAAAAAACTTAGGCTTCTTGGAATGAACAATATGGTGATTCACAGTTCAAATGATATGAATAAGAGTAATATTTGGCTCATGTGGAGTGCTTCAATAAAATACCTAGTAGTGATACTAAATACAAAACAGTCTATAACATTAGAGGATGGAAGGACGCTGATCACAGGTGTTCCTGCAGATTCTCTCACTTTAAATAATTTTTTTAATAGGAAGACTTACCAAGCATTTCTTCTTTGAATAAACCCTGGATGGTAATTGATGATTTCAATGCAATTTTAAGAATGGATGAGAAAAAAGGAGGAAAGAATCCTTTAACAAATGCAATATTATATTTTAACAATTGTATTCAGAGAATCAAGCTCCAAAGACTGGTCTAGAATTTTCTTGGTGTAACAATAGAGTAGGAACAAAAAAGATTGTATACAATCTTGACAAATCATTATATAATGTTAAATGGATGTAAATCTACCCAAATTGAGGTTACAAAGTAGGAGCAAGGGGAATGCCAGATCATGGTACTCCTTTTGGAGCAAGTGCATATTTACCTAAACCATCCAACATTCCTTGTAAAGCTTTGGAGGTATGGATGAATGATGAAGAATTTCAACAAGTAATCAAAGAAACATGAAATTTGGAGGTTAGAGGTAATCCTAGATTTATTTTTCTTAAAAAATTGAAATACTTAAAAGTTATTCTTAAAGACTGGAACTGGAATGTCTTTGGAGATGTTAAGAAGAAACTTTAAAAAGCTGAGAAAGATGTTTTGAACGCAGCTTTGATTTCTATGCACAACCTAGTAATATTATTATTATGGATAAGCTTTTTCAAGCCAGATGAAATCAAGAAATTCTCATTCAACAAAATAAAGAGATAAAACAACAAAAATCCAGAGTTCAATGGTTAAGAGATGGTGCTGCCAATTCAAAGTTCTTCCATGTAAATATCAAAATTAGGCAAGCCCAAAATGCAATAGTTGAATTAGAAGATGGAGAAGGTGAACCGAGAACAAGTCAAGTGGGTATTTCTGAGATTTTAATGGATCATTCTGAAAGAAAGTTCAAATTTCAAGAGGTTCAAATGGCTGATGGGATTTTTGAACCAATTCCTCAAGTGGTTAATACAAAAGATAATGAAATGTTTGAAGCAGTACCAAAAGCAAAGGAAATATAAACATCAGTGCTTGAATTAGATCCAGACAACTCACCACGACCAAATGGTTTCGCTGGTTGGTTTTATAAAATGGATTTGGATATCATTGGAGAGGACTTCATTAAAGCAATCCAATATTGTTGGGATAAATCTTTCATTCCTAAAGGTACCAATGCAAACTTTCTTATGCTATTACCTAAAGTGAAAAATCCTAAAAAAGCAAAACAATTTAGACCAATTGGTTTAATTTCTCTTCAAGGTCATTACAAAGATTATAACTTCCATATTAAGTCGTCTAATTGACAAGATTGTGTCACCTCAGCAAGGAGCATTCATTAAAGGAAGTAATATCCGAGAGTAGATAACATTGCCATCTGAACTTATTAGTGAACTGGATGTTAAAAGAATAGGAGGTAATGTGGGTCTCAAAATAGACAGAACTCAATCATATGACTTATTAATTAAGCGGGGAGTTCTTGTTTCAAGTATTAAGAAGATTTTATTTTTTAGAAAAATTTACTTCTTGGATTCATATTCTTCTGAAATCAACAAAAATATCAGTATTAGTGAATGGTGGTCCACTGTGATATTTTGATGTGAGTATGGGTCTTAGGAAGGAAGACCCATTATCTCATATTCTTTTTGTTATAGCAGAAGATGTACTCAGCAGGAAGTTAAGTGACATGGTTGGGAGAAACAAGCTTATCTCAATGGTAAACAGGAATAGAGTACATCCCACTCACATATTCTTTGTTGATGATATATTCCTCTTTTGCAATGGGGACAAAAAGAATGTTAGAAACTTAATGAATACTATACAGGAATGCCAAAAAACTTCTGGACATATAATTATCTTAGAGAAAAGCAAATGTTTTATAGGTACTAATACATCAACAAAATATCAGATTGCAGAGATATGTCATATGAATTTGTCAAACTTTTCTGTCAAATACTTGGGTGTTATTATAGCTCCATGTTATATTAGATCAATTCATGTCTTGGGATGTTTGTAAATGCTGCAAGATAGGTTAGATGAGTGGAAAGAAAAACTATTATCCTTCCAATAAAGTTTAATTATCGTTAAATTTTTTCTTCAACATGTCAGTATATAGATGGCCAAAGAAGGTGCTCAAGGAGTGTGAGAAAATCATCAGAAACTTCTTGTGGTCTGGAGATCCATTCTTGAGAAAACTAATAACATTGAAATGAGAAAAGGTTTGTGCACCTTTGATTGAATATGGATTAGAGCTAAATAGTTGGAAGTTATTAACAAATCTTTACTTATGAAACTGTGTTGGAAAATGCAAAATGGAAATGATGAGTGGTACATATTTTTTCAAGCAAAATATCAAACAAGAAATGGAACATAGATTGAATACTATAAATCATTTATTTGGAAAGTAGTCAAATGGGTTAGAGCAGAAGTACATGATCATTCAAGGTGGCTAGTGGGAGATGGGAGCAAGATATCAGTGTGGAATGAAAAATATATAAAAGAGAAACCTCTAAGCTCTCTATTTCCAAAAAATTAATACATGAGTCAAAATCCAGACTTGAAGGTGTTAGATCTACTCACTGAAGGTGAATGGCGGATACCAGCCGAAATGTTTAACTTTTTTTATATCACTGAATTACCAATAGTTGATCACAAAGGAGATAGAAGAATCTGCACTTGCAGTATTTCAGGTAATTTTACAGTAGCTTCTGCTGGTGAATATATCAGAAAGAAATTTCCAACATTGCATTGGACAAAATATGTATGGCCACAACAGTATACATCCTAGCATTGCTAGCAATGTATGGAAATTGGCAAGAGGAGTTGTACCTTCAGATGACGAAACAAATAAAAGAAAATTTCAGCTAGCCTCTAGATGTCCTTTTTGCAAGAAACTCAAAGGAGAATATGGAACTCATTATGTTGTTATGTGATTACAATGAAATTATTTGGAACTGTCTGGGGGGAATATTCAGTTTCACCAGTCCAAAGTCCTTAGAAGACATTTTAGGGTTTGCAAAACAAAAGAGTCCTGCCGTGAAGGAGATTTGGAGATGTTCTGCATTTATCACCATGAAAGAAATATGGTTCCTAAGATATAAAATGGTGTATGAAAATGAAACTTTTAATCTTGCTTCCCTGAATAAAAAAATCATCAAATTTACATCAAAAAGTGAAGTAAGAATGAAAGGGCACATGTGGAACTCGTCTTATGAGTTGTGACTTACAAATCCTGAAGAATTTTGAACTAAAATGCAGAAAGGTACAATCTACAAACATTATAAAATGTTATTTCAGTTTATTAAAATCTAATTATCTCCCAATGTGTTGTGATGGGGCATTTAAAGGAAATCCTGGAGAGGAAGGATATGGATTCGTTGATGGAAGTTAGGATGACGTATTTGAAATCGCAGTTTCAGGTGGATTTGGAGTAGCTACAAATTATTTGGCTGAAATAATTGCAGAACTATGTGCTGGTGAATGTGCAATTAACATAAATTGTTTCAAGATCTGCTTTTGTACAAATTCAAAAGCTACAATTTCAGGTTTTCAGTCAGGTAAACTACCTTGGTTTGCTACTTCTAGATGGAATAAAATAACTACACTCCCGCAACATTGGTACTTTGTACATGGCTATAAGGAAATCAATTTTTCCTCAGATGTATTAGCCAAAAAAGGAGCTGGGTTATTAAAAGGAGAAAGGGCTGTCTATCAGTCAGGCCTACATTTATGACTAGAATGGAAATGCCTGCAACAACATACTACAGATTTTCTTAGGTTTCTCTTTGGTTATTCTTTTTGTTTTTCTTTTGTAAATATCCTCTAAACATGGGTATTTTTGCCTTTTTTAGTTCTCTTTTGGCTTAAACAAAATTTCTTATTATCGGACAAACATATATACACATATACATAAACCAAGATTATAAATTTTAATGGGTGCTAATTAATAAACCGGAAGTAACAAACTACAAATTACTTTTTCCCTCCATGTAAATTACGGCAACTATCTTTGGCCTTGCACATAGAAAGTGCTCAAAACCATTTTAGAATCGTTGAATCCTACTTAACGACTGAACTAATTGAAATGCTAATTTATTTATTTATTTAATATTAAAATGTGGATTTATTGATTAACTGTTGTAAAAAACATGGTCTTCCTCAATACATTTGGAGATATCAGGAGGAAAATTGAAATCATAAGAGAAACTTAGAGCTTCAAGTCTAGCTTTTCTTGCCAGTGCATGAGCCATACGATTACCTAGTTTATTAACTAACTTGCAAAACCAAAAATTATTACTGGAAACTTGTTCTTGATTTCTGAAATAAAATGTTGATTAAACCAGTGCATTTTGGATTCTCTACTGTTAACAGCGTTCACCACATTTACACAATCCATCTCAAAGATAACTTTGTTATAACCACACTCCTCAATCCAATCTACAACCATGACTAAAGCTTTGCATTCAAAATGTTCGGCTCCCACGTCTGCATCCACTTCTTCCTCCAGTTGAAATCCTTCAACTCCTATGCATTTCCTGCATGATTACGCACAGTTGAAATGCTAATTTAGCTTCCACTATAAAAGGGTGGATATTATTAAAAACAGAAAAAAGATACACCCGAAACAAAATGCTAACAGGTCCTTATAAAACAAAACAAAACAGACGCCACTAGCTTTACACCCGCTACATCTTCCCGGTTTGAGAAAATATCTCCGAAAGAGGCATTATTTGACATGTCTTTTTATGCTATATTCAAATAGCTCCAACTAAACAAAACGTGTTAAGGAAACTCGAAGACCACATATACTGTACATATTGATTGACTAGTTGGGTAGTTGCCGATCCGCACTTGCTCATATTTATAACGACTCTATCCTAAAACACTATTTAACTTCCCGGGTAGAGAAAATATCTCCGAGAGACGCATTATTTGACATGTCTAATGTCTTTTTATACTATATAGCTCCAACTCAACTAAACGTGTTAAGGAAACTCGAAGACCACATGATTATTTGACGTGTGTAATGTCTTTTTATACTAGTTGGCTAGTTGCCGATTCGCACTTGCTCATATTTTATATTTATAACGACTCTATCAAAACGCGTCCTAAAACACTATTTAACCATCTCACTTCTGAAAACAATTTCATTATCCAAAACATAAAATATCAAAAAAAAAAAGTGAAAGATCATCAGATTTCAAAGTCAGTGGAAGAAATTTAGAAGCATTTACTAAAACAATTTGTTTGAAATGGCGAGCAGTGTTGAGAAAATGGAAAGCAAAACGGAAGCACTCAGATCTTTGTCGGAAAATATGAGAAAGCTAGCTGATGAATGTGAGAAAGAAATAGGACCTGAAATCCGTAAGATAACGGGTGCAATGAAAGAGGGAAACACCAAGCAAGTTAAGAAACACAGAAACAATATGAACGGCATAAGACATGAGGTTCTAAATTATCGTCGTATATCTATGCGAATAGATTCAATGGTGGATTACTTCGACAATGAACCGGAACAAAGTAGGATGATTCCGGAGATTGTTCAATCTATGAGTTCTTCGTTAGCAGCTAAAAATCCGAAGAAATTGTTGAAAGCCATGAATAAAATAGAGAAACGATACTTTGATGAAGAAGTTGTGGCCAAGTTCAAGTATTCGGCAGCTACATTCATGTCCGAAGATGAGACCAAAACTCAGAGTTGGTGGTCCGACATTTTCAGTTTACGTAATATACATCAAGCTGCTGTTCTTCAAATGTGGTGCTATTGACTTTATTAAACAAACTGGTCCTAACTATTTACGCGCCACGTACGGGTATAAAAGTTTTATTTATGTGTTTGAAAATGTTCGCTTATGATCTTATCTTCATGTCTCTTGTTATTTTAAGGTAAATCATATATTCATCCTCTTTAGATTGTATACTTGGTTGTCATTTTTTATTTCTTCAAAAAATCAACAAGTTGTCGACACCATCGCTAAGAGTCTTATCGCACCCAGGTTTGAGTTCTTACCAGAAGGCTCAAAGTGTTATTCACACACCATCGCTAAGATCAATCAAATTCCATCAAAATGGCACAACGTTTGGAGAAATCAAAAAAATAAAACCGAAGAGTTGAAGTCAAGACAACTCTAAAGTAAAATGGTTTAGACGACTCTAAAGTCAAGACCAAAACTACTAGCGGCTTCAACATATTCGCTTGTTTCTCAAACGAATTTTTAGTTTTTGCATAAATTTTTTCATTCATTATTACTTGCTTACATTTAAACTGATTTCTAACGAGCTATTGTATTCAGAATTTGAAAGAAATATCACAAATTTCCTCATGTTTGTACACAAAGACCAACTTGCAGTACTACATGTAATGTTGATTGGTATTTGGTGCTAATCATCCGTTGGTAACATAACAATTACTAGCTTTTAGCCTTAGTGCTTGCTATGGCCATGTATGTGGATAACAAGTAGTGTTCTACTTCAAAGTAAGTTAGTCAAATGAAACGACAAAATATTTAGGTGCAGGGAAAGAGACTTTCTGAATCGGTTTTTAATTTTTCATGACTCACTAATTTTCCTTTTCAAATCTTGATCTTTCATGTAAGTTTTGCAATCCTACATTATCCTCTATAATGTTTTCATGATCGATTGTTGTTTTCTTTTTAAGTTTCTTACTGGTCCCGAATCGAACACGTATTTAGAAAACCATTCTTTTCTCTTCTTTCAAGTATGTCCAACCAATGTCCCTTTCATTCCCATGTGTTTACAGATTTTTTATTTCTTAATGGCATTTGTCGTAATATTTGAAGTGGTAAAGGCGTATGCAGAGGTTGCTTAAATACTCGTAGAAGTAATAGTGTTCAAAGTACTTATCATTGCAGCTATGAAGTTTTTCATGGTTTTCTTTCACAAACGATACAACTCAATTGAGGAATAAGAATACGGAAAATGGGTCACTTGTCCAAATATTTTCAAATCACGGTTCAAATGGACGAGTAAAAAATAGATTGGGTGAAATGACCAAAAAAAAATAGTAAGGATGAAACTGGATTCATCCTATCTTAAATTTAAAAAATACCAAGGATGAAACTGGATACATCTTGTGTAAATGAAAAATAAGAAAAAATATTTGAAAATGGGCACGATGAAACTGGTTACATCCTGCCTATTTTTACATTTTTGTCCATTTAAACAACATCAAAATCTAACTGTCCATTTCACCCAGGAATTGTTGATTTTGGTCCTTTTAACCAATTTTGTG
The DNA here is from genome assembly GCF_003573695.1 of Papaver somniferum. Lineage (NCBI taxonomy): Eukaryota > Viridiplantae > Streptophyta > Magnoliopsida > Ranunculales > Papaveraceae > Papaver > Papaver somniferum. Next base: position 151,160,351 of record NC_039359.1, read on the forward strand.
ATAAGAATACCCGTAACTCTTGGATTTTCGAATTTCAAAATTCAAAATTTTTGTTACCATATCTGTCTCTCCTTGTATTTACTCACTTGGTCAAGTGTAAGTCTAGATATTTCTACACCCGTAGAAAATTTCCATAAAAGAATTTTCTTATCTTTAAGGGATTATTCGTATAAAGATTTACAAACGCTAAATCAAAGCACGGATCATTTTATATCGTCAAGTTCTCTTTCTGATGTAGGACATCTGCCTTAGTCTACAAGTTATCTTATTTCCTTTTTAATATTTCTCTTTATTTAGAACTCTAGTTATTTTAAGTATATCTACTAGTCTATATAAACAGGCATACGTTTGTCTTAGGGTTAACAATCTTTTTTCAATCATATTGTTATCAATCTTATTATTCTTTCAACACGGATTCTCTTTTATCTTTTCTTAATCTCTTTATCAATTTCGTCTATTTTGTATCTCTTTCTTCCTTCGCATCCCTAGCAATCTTCGTATTGTGTTCTTCTCACTATCGTTCTACATTACTTTGGAATAACATCATAGCCACAAACTGATACTACTCTAACCTTAGTAGAAGCAATATATGGCTATGAAAAATGACCATATATTGGTGTTTTAGGTTATGGTTCAAAGTTGAACCAAATTGTTTTCAAAAAAAGTGGTGTTGAGATATACTCACATCATTCGGATTTTTAGTATTGGTATGGTCTTCGGGTAGAAAAGTCTTGTAAAAGATGTTCATACTTCTGAAATGAAAAAGAATCTAGTTTCTGCCTATCTTGCTATTAACAAGATTGAGATTAGAAATTTGTTGAACTTGATCACTGCACTAATACAAATGATATGTTATGGATGAAATGTTTGAACATAACATTGAAATCTTATCATAACTTTAATTGAATCTTGAATGTTTGAAGTATGAGATTTTATCATGATTTTATGAGGTCAATGAGTTAGTGATGAGCATGATCATGTTATGTTTTTCTCTAAACTTGGTGATTTTTTTTAAGCAACATGCATGTAATCTTACCCAACTCATAAAAGCATGTACACTATCAAATCTTGCTAGTTTGCAATTATACTAGATGAAACAAATTTTTAAGAATTTTATGAGATACTTTTGATGCTTCACGTATTTTATCTTGGTGAATAAATTTGATTGTTTAAGTAGTGACTTTAGTGATGTTGTCTTCACAAAAATTGTTTGATTTTCATCATCTATATTGTGTAAATCGTTTTAGATTTAGATCATTGGTTCATTAAGTTTTTCAAATTAAAAATAAAATTGGATCTTTGGATATTATTTTGAAATTCTTGATTGAGTTAAAGAATAGTGGGGGTTCCATATCATATGTTTTATCAAATTTGATTTAAATTAGAGGAACTAGAAAAATGAAGGTGGCAAGTAATGCACTAAGAATGAACATAGAAAAACCACGTATAGTGAGACTAAAATTTAGTCATGAACATTACATTGATTATAACTTGGATGATAACTTTTCATCGAGAGTAAATTTGTTCTTCAAAAATTTAATACAATATTTAGCAAAGGAAAAAAAAAACTTTTTACGAGCTTATTCTTTATAGATAAGCAAACATAAAATCGTTGACACTTGCATATTGATGTCTCTAAATTAACTTACATTCTTGTTTTGTTGATGTTATTTGTACTATGCAGTCATAAGTATAAATACATACTTGATTGTGTAAGTAAAAGATGAGAATCAATATAAACCAAGCATGGAAAATTGTGTAGTTTTTACAAGCAAAAAAGGCATATCAGTTAGATAAATCATCATTTATAGCTTAAAGATTCAGCGCAAATGCACAATGTACTAGTCTTTTTTAGTTACAAAGAGAGATTTTTTAGGTCATTAGTCTTTCGAATATGCTAATTGACTAAGTGATTAACATCTGAATAGTGGATAACAACAGGGGCGAAGGGAGAGGGTGCATGTGGAGTCCATCGGCCCTATACAGTAGAAACTCTTTTAATTAATACTCGATTATTCAATAAATTCTTTTAAATAATATTTTTGGCCGGTCCCGAGTCGGGGACAACATGCCAAATTATTAATTCACTAAAATTATAAGATAATACATTTTTGATGACCTATGTAGACCTCATATGAAATACAAATTAATAATGCATATCTATATTATACATTAGTGATTTACGCAGACTTTTTGAAAAATGATTTAATTGTCTTCTGTTTTTTTACTAAAATCAATATCGCATTGAATTTCATCTCTAATTTTTCTTATCATTGTTTTGGTGTTGTTTTCCCATAGCTCAGCAAGAAATTATTCAACGTGATTGCCGCTTTAATAGCCTCGCTTCGTGAAGGGGGCTCTATTTTAGAACTTTCATCATCTTCTTCCACATCTTTATCAACTCCATAACGCTCCCGATTATTTCTTCATCGGTCAACAACTGTGTAACTTCATTTTCTTTTGGATAATTTTGGACATCTTTGACATTCATTGAATTGCGATAACCCAATTTCTCGATCAAATTTTGAAAGTATTGAGTGATTTTACTGTCTTTATGTTCATCCAAATTGTCTAAGCTTGTGTTATCTGTTGATCGAAGTTTACAATGACGAAAGCATTAATTTTGTCTAACTTGTGATATGAAATTTTTATCTATAAATTAATAAAATAATGTATCGTTTAATTAATAAATTTTGATGGTCCCGACAGCATTAATTTATAGAATTTCTATCGTATATGATTTGAATTTCATTAATATTAGTTTTGGCATCTTGGGTGTCCGGATTAAAATTTTGATTGGTAACGACTTAATGACAGGCCAGCTGACATTACAATTGACTGGTGGAAGGAGTATTTTTGTTCGTTCCCACATCATTAAAAAGAGAAAATAAACTAAATCCATGTTGCTGCGATTTAGAAGAGCAAAATACTAAATGTGAACATGGCAAAAACGGACGCACTAAATAACTCGGCACCTGCTAATTTTCAGGGGTGCGAGATCCACTGGCTTATTTTGTCGCCGTCGGTTTTGCTGATGTTTAGAGTGGGCACTTATTAGTACCTTTCGGCTAAAATGGTTTCTTAGAATAGAGTCCAATAATAATAATAAAAAAAAATCGCCGAAAGATAATCTTCTGAAAGCATTTTTTCCGAAAGAAAATAATGAAGATTTTCTACTTTTTATTTGTACCGTAGCTTTACAACAGAGTCTACTAACCGAAAAGTCATTGAAAGTAGCAATCGCAAGTATAAGAGAATGTTAATTTAGCTTCCACTGCTAGTCTGCTACCAGTCTATAACCACGTATTATTATTACCACGTTTTCATTACATGTTGATTGGATTCTTTCTTTGAAAGTGCAGACATAAACGGCCACCACCGAAGTCAATAAGACGTGTAGTCAGTGTCCAAAATTTGGACCCATAACCCTACTAAGTCCATCTATTTCTTCCCGCTTTCTTGGAAATCCTAAGCATCTTATAAAACCGTTCACTGCCTCGAACGATTTCATCACTCAAAACACTCACAGAAAGAAAACCACCTGAGAAAGCATTTTCTTAAGATCAATAACCAATTCGATCCGAATGGCACAAGGTTTGGAGAAATCAAAAAACAAAAGTGAAGAGTTGAAGTCTTTGTCGGAAAATCTGAAGACAGTAGCTAAAGAACGTGAGAAAGAAGTAGCACCGGAAAAGCTTAGGATTAAGGATGCAATCGAAAAGCAAAATGGGAAAGAGATGCGAATTCATGCAAGGAATATGGTTCGCATGAGACAAGAAGTGGCAAATGATCATCAAATATCTCGTCGTATTGATTCAATGGTCGATTACTTCGACAAAGAACCGGAACAAAGCGCGGTGTTTAGCTTCATTCCGACTATTGTTGAAGCTATCGATTCTTCTTTAGCACCCGGAAATTCCAAGAAGTTAGCGACTACAGTGGATGAAATTGAGAAGCGATATTTCAGTGCTGAGGTAGTGTCGAAGTTTAAGTACTCGTCGATTACCGAAAACAGGCCGGTTTTTATGTCTGAAGAGGAGAAACTTTGTAATTTGATTCAAAAAGTAGCAGATGAATACAAATTGAAGGTTTCAGTTAGGTTAGAGCACTCACCGGGGATGTCGCCGACAGTTCGGGATGAAGTAAAATGGTTTGATGACTCTCAAGTTAAGACCAAAAGTACTAGCTGGTTCAACATATTCGCTTGTTACATGTGAATTTCAAGTTTTTGCATAAATTCTTTTCATAATTACTCTCTTACATTTAAACTGATTTCTAACGAGCTATTGTATTCAGAATTTGAAAGAAATAGCAATTCAATCAAAAATCTCCTTATGTTTATACACCAAGACAACTTGCACTGCTTCTTAAAAATTATCCTTAATTTTTATAAGACAAACTACCTATTTACTCGGTGTGAATTAGCTTTAGCCTTAGAGCATCTCCAACAGAGGGAGAAAACATTCTTTTTTTTTGAATGACACATGATTTGGTGCCACCGTTTAGTTTAATATAAATGCATATCCAATAGTTAGATCCAACAAATTAAGAGATCAAATATTGAATATAAAGATTTAAAAAAAGTCTTAACTACACTTTCAGAATGACCCCTAACTAATTACATGCCATCAATTTTATTTTAAAAAAAAAATGATTTTTAATATGAAATTCGTCTAAATATTACTTTTGTTTATCTTAATCTAAAATACAGGGTATGACTTTAACTACTGGAGATAAATTTTCGTATAAAGGATCTTATTAAGATCTAGGGATAAAATCTAAACAAATGGAGATCTAATAATGACATCCACATAGGATTTTTTTGACCTACTATTGGAGATGCTCTTAATGTACTTGATATTACCATGTAGATAATGGATGGTGTTCCACTTCAAAGCGACTTAAATTGTCAAGAGAAACGAAATTTGGTGCTACTATGCAGTGGTGGAACCAGAAAATGAATGTGGGTGGCTTGAAAACAAATTGGCTTGACTTGGGATGGCTTAAGCCTATTGTTTAGGCTTGATTTTTTGTAACCAAACACAATCGCACTACAAAATGTAATTTTTTTTTGGACTTTGGGCTGACTTAAGCCATCCCAAGTCACTACATAGATCTGCCCCAGCTACTATGGGTCTAGAGCATCCGTGTAACCATAATTTTTTTTTCTTTTTGATCAATCAATAGGATATAGATTGAGATGCCCGAACTGTGCGTGGGCGAATACAATTTAAAAAAAGTTCAAACTATAAATTATCAAGAATCAATAACTGAAACTTGCAAATCAGGAAGGTTAAAATCAAGTAGTACTCTCATCAACCCCTATGTGATGTATTCCTTATGACTTTTTCCTAAGGTCGTCAAATATTTCTTTTCGACCTCTTTTTTGAAGTGGGGAAACTTAAACCCCATACAACCTGCATATGTGAGTTTAACACCTAAAATTTATGAAGATCACCGAGAGATTTAGGCTGTGTTTCACACTAAAAGAAAATGTTTGGTAGACATTTTCTCTAAAACATTTTTCCACTGTTTTCTGGTTTTGAAAACAAAAAAAATGAAAATGACAAATTGTTGTTTTCATTGTTTTATTTTTCTTCTTCTCTTCGAATGAAAAACATCTCCGGGCTATGGTAAAACAAATTTGGTATGATCTCTTCAAAATTTTCTTCCATGGTCTCTACTCAAACATTTAATCTCCCATTAACTTCAATGTCCAAAATAAATAGTATGAACTGTTGGTTGTTGTTACTGCTTATAACCAATTTTTGAAATTATGTTTTTAAAAACAGTTTTCTAAATTTCCTACCAAATACATTTTAAAGTTTAATAGAAAATGAAAACAAAGAAAAAAGGCATGTTTTAAAAATGATAAAAAATGATTTTTTTAAAACTTTTTTTAAAAATGGTACCAAACATGCCCTTAGACATATCTTTCTTTTTGGAACTTAATATACCATTTCGGAAGAGGCCCGTTGCTTTCGACTTTTGACTCGAGTTTGTATTGCATCCTAAGATTATTGCAGACGAAGTAGGTTTTGAGATGCTGATATTTGTATCTTCCTTCACCAAGGGAACTGAAACAACCTCATTCTCGTATTTAATTTCATGGAATCTGATATACGTCTCAAAGCCATAGGAAATGGACGGGTCAGTAGACGTGCTATTTGCCACTTCAAGCGACAATTGAACCTCAAAGCCATAGGAAATGGACGGGTCAGTAGACGTGCTATTTGCCACTTCAAGCGACAATTGAACCTTTGTTTCACAACCGATCATACTACTTTCTTGAGCCTCTTAAGGCGAGAAAGACTCTTTGTTTTTCATAGACCTCTTTGTATTTTTCTTAGTAATCTCTTTTACAAAATCAGTATCCTTATGATGAGTACAAATAACCCTTTTAGCAACATTGTTAAAAGAAGTGCTTGAGACAATTTCAAGAGCCTTACTACATCCATAGGAATTTCAGTTATCGAACTATCATCCTCCATGTCTTTAAGAGCATGGAAAGCTTCAAATAACTTGATTCCAACTTTCACGGTGGTAATAGGAAGGCTAGCATCCACCAAAGGAATGATCTCAATGGTAACATCATCTTTGGTACCGGAAATACCAAAAGATTTCTCCTCCTTATATTTATTTTTTCCTTTCTTTATATATTTAATATCTTCATCTACAATTTCCTATTCCTTTGGCTTATTCATATCTTTCCTATTAACCCTGCATTCAGATACGATGTGCCCCACAATCTTACAATACCCACAGAATTTTGGAACCTTAGAGATTTTAATTCCTTCATGAAATCCCCAATACTTTGTGCCAATCCAAATTCTATCAACGATTTCTTTAGCTAAATTAACTTCTACCATCACACTTGCACAATAACCCATTTCACGCTTTTGAGTTGTCTCATCAACTTGAATTGGTCTGCCAATTGTTTTATCAATGTATAAAATAATTTACTCCTTCCATATTCAATAAATAAACCTTGAAAATGAACCCGTACAGAAGTAGTGGAAAACTTTTGATTTTCTGGCTTGAACTTTGGTTCTCGTTCCTAGATCTTCATAAGATGATTCTATATCCACCATAAACTACCACTCCAAATTCTTTTTTGATCATCTTAGTTGTCTAGTTTGATGACAAAAAAAAATTCCCAATGAAATAAGTTGAGAACTTCCTTTTAACTTCCATTGATCTTTCAAAACCTTATCAGCAAGCCTATTTTTAATTTATGAAAATACAACCTTTTATAAGACTAAACTTCCATTCATCCAAACTATTATCTAATAATTCATCAGGAATCATTTTTGCAGTATCATCACAATGTTCAACTTAAGGAAGTGAAGCAGGGCCAATCAAGGTTCCCACTCTTTTAGATCTGAAGTTATTAATTTTTGAGCTTCAAGATCCATCAATGGCAATTGACTACCATATTTGATGAATTTAAGAAAAATACTAACCACCCATCACAGACACTGGATCAATAAAAAAAATTAATTAAGAAATAACCTGAAACTAGTGAAGAAATTAAAATTAGACTTTAGTCCAAGCCGTTGAAAAATCACCCTCCATTTTCTCTATCGTCTTATGTTTTAAACTATAATGTATTTAAGAAAGTTTTCACAATATGGAAAGACAAATGGATGGATGAAGTATGCTTTCAAGATTTATTTCTAGAGGTGTATAAAGCAGCTAAAGAAAAAAACTCCACAATAGCTGTTATGATTGGCAACAATGGGTGGAAATATGTTTTCAAGAGAGCTTTGAACTCGAAATAGCAACTCGAATTGGATTTTATTAGGCGTGACCAACAATATTTATGTTGTAGGGGTACGATTTACCATACATCTTGTCTTTGAAACTAATTTATCTCTTCATGCATTACATTCACCTAAAAGGGATCACTAAGAGATTCGTGAATGTTCCTAGGTTCCACTTGCGAAAGATAACATCCAAAATTACAAATATTTTGAAGTTGCCCTCTCGTTTTAGCAGTGGATTTTGTGCCTCCAATAATATTGTTTGTATCATGATTCCTTTGAACCCACAAATGTCGCGGCGTGGCACGTTCATAGGGAATACCTTGGTTAGGTATTTTCTCCTTGTCACTAGAAATATCAGGATCAGTAACTGTTGGTATAACTTCCAGCGATTTTAGAACTTCTTTGACTTTCTCAGTTGTTTCCGAAGGAGGCAATTCAACAGGAAAATCATTGTGACGAAAGCCGCTCAAGTCATCAATAATAACATTTGATGATTTCATCATAACATGGGTTCTGAGATTGTATACTCTAAAACCACGTCTGTAAGATGCATAATCAAGGAAAATTCCTTCACCACTTTTGGAATCAAATTTCCGTCTTTGTTCTCAATCTTTCAGGATGTAGCTTCTCGTCCACATGATTGATCTCCTTGGTGCTTCAACATTACTCGAAAACTTCGTCTTTTCCAAGTACTCCCATGATTCCATAGATGTTCAATTCAGTATCATAGTTGTTGAAGATCCGTAGCCATAACAATGATAAAACAAAATCTCTCGATCATTGTTATACAATGTCATAGTATTATTACACAGTATCAAAGTTCTTATATCACAACTTCCACAACAATACTATGGTGATATGTATCACGCGCACTTAGTCAATACTTTCATCTCAACATGAAAACCACTCCCCTTACAAAATGATATGTAAAACACGTAAACCATATGTATTTGTAGTGTGAAAAATATATTAATTCTCCCCCTTTTTGTCAATAAAATTGGCAAAGGTACGAAAACGGGATCCTAGTGAAATTTCCACGGAGATGCTTCAAGACCAAAGAAAAGTACATATCAACTTGTTTAGATGCAATCATAAAGCCGAAGATAAATGCACTCATCAAGGAGTTTATAAAGATACAAGATAACCTCTAAAATATTCCACAGTCGCACTCCCCACAAAGATATGGAAATTAAGCGCAAGTTCAAAAGAAATCTCCCCCAATTGATGTCATTCCCGAAATAACGACAAGAGCGACCTTACTTTTACAAGAAAAGAAGGATTTTAAGATAACACTAAGATACTTAGAAGATACATCTACTAGAAACAAATGTGCAATATAGCCGTACACCTCAAGACATTCCAAACTCAATTGCCCAAAAGATCGAGATAATAACAGGGGCAAGAGTTATGAAAGACTAATGAACCAGAATGACACCAATAGACTGCCATAAGTGTTAAAACGCAGCAGTATCTAATGGTTTGGTGAGAATATCAGCCAATTGTTGTTCCGAGGTCACAAACTCCATATTAATGATGCCATTTTCATAAAGATCTCGAGTAAAATGATACCTTATGTCAATGTGCTTAGTCCTTGAGTTCTCAACTGGATTTTATGTTATGCAAATTTCACTGGTGTTGTCGTGTAAGATTCTCATTATTCTAATGTTGATTCCATAATCAGCAAGCATTTGTTTCATCCATAGAAGTTGAGTACAACATGAGCCTGCAGAAATGTATTCTGTTTCACATGTTGAGAGGGATTGTGAATTTTGTTTCTTTTTATGCCAATCTACAAGATTCAGTCCTACATAGTAGAAACCCTCTGATGTACTTTTTCTATCTTCCACACATCCTGCCCAATCTGCATCTGAATAGGCAGTAAGATCAGTGTTAGTATCTAAGGTATAAGAGAGACCATACCATGTAGTGTGATTAATATAGCGTATGATTATTTTGGCAGCTGCAAGATGAGACTCCTTTGGATTTGCTTGAAACCTAGCACAACAACCTACACTAAAAGCAATATCAGGTTGAGTGGATGTGAGATATAAAAGGCTTCCAATGATAGATCGATAAAGTTTTTGATCAACATTTACACCTTTATCATCTCGATGCAGTTTACCAGTGGTAGGCACAGGAGTTAGTTTAGGGATAGACTTACAAGGCCAAATCTTGAAACAAGACCTCTGGTATATTTCTCTTGAGATAAGTAAATTCCATCCTTGTGTTGTTGAATTTGTAAAACCAAAAAGAATTTTAATTCACCAACATTGCTCATTTCAAACTCCTTTCCAAGAGACACTTGAAACTCTTGTGCAAGTTTCTACGATGTTGATCTGTAGATGATGTCATCTACATAAACTTGAGCAATCACAACATCTGTTCCACTCCACTTGGTAAACAATGTTTTATCAGCTCCTCATCTCGAAAAACCTTTCCCAAGAAGAGATGAGGTCAGTTTTTCGAACCAGGGTTTTCAAATCCCTTAGGTTGAGCTACATAGACTTCTTCCTTTAAGGTTTTGTTTAGAAAAGCGGATTTGATGTCCATTTGAAATAGCTTTACCTTAAGAAAACAAACACGAGCTAGTAATAATCTGATGTACTCTGTCATGTGCCCATAACATGAGTTACCACCGAGTCCTAACCGATCCCCCGATCTGGCGAGTCAGCTCAGTATTTAATCTTTCCGAACTTGAGCTTAGCATATTCTCGAGTTCCGTGTTTAATTAATTGATGTAATAAGAACCGTTGATAGACGTTGTTAGTTATTGGGTACTAAAGGTCCAATCTCTGTAATCTTATCTTCATGAATGAAAAAATTGTTTTGCTTTCAAAATTGAAAGTTAGGCTATTCTTGAAGAGAGAAAGCAGTTTGCTGCTATTATATCCATCAAATTCCTTGTAGTTGTACATCAGTACACTACAATTATTATCAGATTTTTCTTCCTGTACCTGTTCTAATGGCGGAGAAAATCATCGCAGCTGGGGTCAACAACATCTTGAACCATCTAACCACCACTGTTACTCAGCTCACTTTTACAGTCTGTTAGAGCATAGCTCGGTCGACCTCGCATGCGTTGCTATCTCAAGCATGTTTGTCAATGTTAGTGATCAAAACTATGAGTCTTGATTTCTAGTCTACATAGCTAAGTCTCGGACTAGGATAAAAAAGTGTAATTGAGCTCAAGGACTTCATGGAGATTCATCATACAACGACGAAGATCTACTCAAGGAACCGTGGAACTTCATCAATAAAAAGGTATGTGGAGACTTGAACTTATCTATCACTCAAAAGTCTATCTCTTATATCTCCTACTTCTTATGAGACAAAAGTCGTATGCTATATAGACTGGATCATACACATTTGATATTTCGAGCCGAGTATATCTCGCCTATCTATATCTCGAGATCATGTGTTGGTAAAGCGTTTTGCTTTGATCGGGTTTATCTTCACTTAATGACGAAAGTCATATTGTTTCAATCACTTTGAAAATCGCTTTGACGAGAAATAGTGTAACAACTATATAACGTCCTCTAAGAATGTTTCAATGGTTGGAATGAGAGTTTAGGTCAATATAACCAATGATGGATATAAGCATTGTGTGGTAACACATATGTGCATAAATCTTATTCCTTAATTCGAAGTTTGCGAACTTTGTTGATTGAGAGAAACCGTAGGAATTGGCTTTGCCAAGTCCGCGAACTCAGTTTGCGAACTCAGTCCGTGAACTGACGGAAGTTCTCTTACCGAGAATTTCTGTTGGGATTTCCAAAAACTGGTTTGCGTGTTTAATCCGCGAACTGGCGGAAGTCTCCTTGCCGAGATTTTCTCCTGAGTTTGGAAAACTCTGCCGGTTGCCTTAAGTCCGCGAACTTGCTTGCGTACTTGAGTGGGTTATGATCTAAAGATGTGCTCTGAACATGAAACTTAAATTACTAAGGAATGCAATATGAAAACCGTGGCTATAAAGTTAAATGAGCCGATTCAAATCGAATGGAATCATTTTTGTTTCAATTATGTCTTGTGTAGTTATATAAGATCTCATAACAACTGAACAACTCTCTAACTAGTTCATTTGAGTCAATTGAACTAGTTATGGTGAAGAAGAACAAGGTTAATATGAAATGCTCATATGTTAACCTTTTGGGTTACTATGTTGAACCAACATACACGTACACGTTTGGGCACGGTTTTCACAAACCCAATAAACGTATATCTCAAGTGTGTGTGACAAGCTAAGTTTTCGATCTAACGGTTGAGAAATATTTTCTTGAATCTAAATCAGGTTTTCATCTAATGGTGAATATTGATTGCTTTGTAACTAAGGCAAAACCCTGATTTGAAGACTATATATAGGAGACATCTAGCATTGGGCAAAACTAATCCCCACACGTCTGTGTGATACTAGTGCGCTCGCTAGAGTCGATTCTCCTCTAACCTTTGGTTTTCTTCTTTAAAACCAGGTTAACGCTTTAAAGACTTCGTTGGGATTGTGAAGCCAGACCGATACTACTTTTATCGTAGTTGTGTGATATGATCTTGCATCTTCTATCGTACGAGTACAATCTATTGATTGGCTTGAGATCGTGAGAGTTATCCGATAGGAAATATAAAGAAGTCACAAACATCTTCGTCTCACTGTTTGTGATTCCTCGACATCTTCTTGTATAGTCAAGAAATATTGTTGAGAGGTGATTGATTAATCTAGGTTGTTCTTCGGGAATATAAGACCGTATTATCAATTGGTTCATGTTCACCTTGATTTAATATCTTAAGACGGAACAAAAACCTAGGGTTTTCTGTGGGAGAGAGATTTATTCTTTGATAGACTTTTCTGTGTGAGACAGATTTGTTTATTATCAAGTCTCCGATTTTGGGTTGCAGCAACTCTTGATTTTGGGTGAGATCAGCTAAGGGAATCAAGTGCGCAGTATCCTGCTGGGATCAGAGGAGTAGGAGTACAACTGTACCTTGAATTAGTGGGAGACTGATTGGGGTTCAACTATAGTCCAGTCTGAAGTTAGCTTGGAGTAGGATAGTGTCTGTAGCGGCTTAATACAGTGTGTATTCAATCTGAACTAGGTCCCGGGGTTTTTCTACATTTGCGGTTTCCTCGTTAACAAAATTTCTGGTGTCTGTGTTACTTCATTTTCCGCATTATATTGTTTATCTTTATAATTGAAATAATACAGGTTGTGCGTTAAAGTTTAATCGATTAGAGATCCGACCTTGTGGTTGTTGATTTCATTGATTAACACTTGGACATTGGTCTTTGGTACCGTCCAAGTTATTCCTTGTATTTGATAATGACTCACTATTGTTTTTAGTAAAAATCAAATCAAGAGAAAGATATTAACTCCTTGAGATACTTTTATCTATATTGAGTCTGACTGTCTAGTTGATTCTCTGGTAAAGTATTTCGGAGTTAGTCCATACAGATTTCTAAGAGAAATATTGGGTGGTGTTGTTAGACCCCCGTTTTTTCACAGTCAATCAACAATCGGAATCTGTTGGTACTCTTACTTCCTGTGTTACTCGCTTGGATTCTGAACTATCAGCGATGAAGACCGATCTACATGATATTATTCAGTTCCTTGGCATCCATCGACCAACAAATCTAGATCCCAATGATGCTTATAAACCCTTGGATGAATTTCAACCTATAGTTCATCGAATAGGTAACAAATCATTGGGTAAGTTCACTCGCACTCCTAAAGTTGATTTTCCAAGATTTAATGGTACTAATCCTAGGGGATGGTCTCTTAAATGTGAAAGATACTTTCATCTTCACAACTTTCCTGATGATGAACGTGTAGATATGGCTGTAATTCACTTCGATTCACATGTAGATCCATGGTTTTTAAACTATCAACAAGGTTGAAAAAGCGGGGGTACAACAACCACACCCAACAATTCTCTTAGCAATCTGTATGGACAAACTCCAATACAATTTCTAGAGAATCAACTAGACGGTCAGACTCAATCTAGAGAAAAGTATATCAAAGAGTTTATATCTCAACCTCTCGATTTGATCTTTACTCAAGCAAATAGAAATCTGCGAGTCTTTATCAAAGAGAGATAACTTGGATGGTACCAGAGACCAATATCCAAGTGTCAATCAATTTAAACAAAAGGTCGGATATTCTAATTGATTGAACAACACATAACCTGTGATATTTCAATTATATAAACAAATATAATGCGAAATAGAAATAGAAATGTAGCGCCCCTTAAGCTAGCAGCTGACTAATCCAAAAGATTAACTAAAAGCAAAGGCACTAAGAATCCAAATCATACACTTAAGCATTCAATAAGAAATCTTCTATAAAAATTAACCCATAAACTAGCCCCACTCTGAAATATTTACATACAAACTTCTCTCAAATGATACATATACAATAGTCATGGTTTGAAAATATAACATACAACATAATATAAAACTAGCAGTAATCTATCAAACGCCTTGAAGCTTTCGCTGCGCAACTATGATCTGCCTCTGAAACTGAAAGTGAGAATGGGTGAGCACAACCACCATACCCAGTAGGAATAACATTTAAGTTTCATGCAATCATTGGAATGATTTGAAAACAACACTTGTTTTCCCTAACACACTAAACACAAACAATTTACATAGGGAAACAATCACGTATATGGATCTAACTCCTTCCAAACAATATATAATATGGTGTGTCAGCCTCCACCTAGATAATAATATGGTGATTCATCCTCCACCTAGATACTAATGAGGTGATTCAGCCTCCACCTCGACAATAACTAGGTATAAATGAAGGAGCTGCATCCTATTGTTTATAGGTGAAAATCGTTTCTGCCGACTTTGGTAATTTCGGTAAGTGAGTGAGAAAAAAATCTAAACCCTAAACAAATGTACTGCACGGGAGTACTTTAAATTTGAGAGATCAATCTGTGCAACTCCGGCCTAAACCAAGAAATGACCGTTCCGTGTTTGCTTCGGTCACAAAGAGGAGGAGAAGGGCTGGTTTAGGTAGGGAAGCGAAGAGAGTGTTGAGACCAGAATAGTTATGGAAGAGTATTACTTGACTTGTATCATAAGGTGAAAGCTTTGAGAAAGCTAGAAAAGTTGCCTTTCTGAGTATTGTATTTATCCTGACCAAAACATGTTGTCTTGGTGGAAATAGGTAAGACCTATTTATACAAGTCTAAATGAAACGTACTCTGGCCTCGTAAGAAAAAGAAACAAATGAGTTAAATGGGAAGAGGTGGTAACGCATGGTATTGATGGAATTTGATGAAATTGATGTTCCATAATGAAAGAGCGTTTCACCATTACTTCCTGCATTTACTAACCGTTTTATTTTTAATACACTGTCTTGAAACGGGCATTTGTGTATGCCGCACGTTGTTGACCGCCAAACCAAAACCCTAATGAGCATTCCCCAATTTGTGACATACGTTTTGATGTCTCGAGTATTTTCGTGAAAAAAATGTAGCATGTCGTTGGTGTTCGATAAGTTGAGCTTTAGAGAATTACCGGCTCAGTGACGACCTTCCACGGTCGAGATTTTGTATAAGAGAAATCGTGGCCTTTGATTAAGGTGCGGCATGTGACAATGGTGTGTATGGCGGTTTTGGCCCTAGGTTGCACGACTTGGCATGCCAGGTTGCAAGCGGCGCTTGACATGTGCCAATGGCGCGTGTGGCGGCTTTCCCCTAGGTTTGCACGGCTTGGCATGCTAGGATGCAAGCGTCGCTTGGAATGTGCCAATGACGCGTGTGGCGGCTTGGCCCTAGGTTTGCACGGCTTAGCATGCTAGGTTGCAAGCGGCGCTTGGCATGTTCCAATGGCGCGTGTGGCGGATTGCCCCTAGGTTTGCATGACTTGGCATGCTAGGTTGCAAGCGGCGCTTGGCATGTGGCAAAGGCGCGTGCGGCGGCTTGCCCATAGGTTTGCACGGCTTGGCATGCTAGGTTGCAAGCGGTGCTTGGCATGTGCCAATGGCGCGTGTGGCGGCTTGCCCCTAAGTTTGCACGGCTTGGCATGCTAGGTTGCAGGCGACGCTTGGCATGTGCCAATGGCCCGTGTGACGGCTTGCCCCTAGGTTTGCACGGCTTTGCATGCTAGGTTGCAAGCGGCGCTTGGCATGTGCCAATGGAGCGTGTGGCGGCTTGCCCTTAGGTTTGCACGGCTTGGCATGCTAGGTTGCAAGCGGCGCGTCTGGCGGCTTACCCCTAGGTTTGAACGGCTTGGCATGTTAGGTTGCAAGCGCCGCTTGGAATGTGCCAATGGCACGTGTGGCGGCTTTCCCTAGGTTTGTACGGCTTGGCATGCTAGGTTGCAAGCGATGCTTGGCATGTGCCAATGGCGAGTGTGACGGCTTGTCCCTAGGTTTTCACGGCTTTGCATGCTGGTAGCTCAAGGAATTAAACCTAAAACTATGTTTTAACCTAAACCTGCAAGTATACAGGATCTAAAGTAGTGAATGAGCAAATAAGGGGAAGTCCACAGGGACAAGGAGGGAGCTGGTGTTGTTTTCTAAATCTTTCTAGTGACTAAAAGCACTAGGGCATTTGAATCCACCCAATAATCCTAAGCTAAGGCAATGCCTATTCAAATTATATTCTTGTTCTTTTCCAGATAAAACTACAATGAATGATCTCTCAGTTAGTTTCCCTAACTCACCCCTAGTATAAGCTGTCTTCTTACAACACAACCTATCACAGGCTCATTTGGTTCAATTAGCTAACTGTCATTCCTTTATCAATTAAGCACATTTCTTCCTCCAGAGAGGTCTCAAATGGATGACTTATCAACCAACTTCACTAACTCACCCCTAGTATCAACTGTCTTCTTACAATACAATTGATCACAGGCTAATTTGATCCATTAGCTAACTATCATTCCTAAAGCAATGAAGCACAACAAGAACAACAACATGAACATGAATTATCTTAACATATGATTATGGGTTTCATCAAAACCCTAGTTATTAAATTATAACATGATGAACACAATACTGAAAATAAACTACTACAACTTGGTGCACCGGCTACTCCGGGCATAACTCTAACACATACCCACAACATCTATTTATACTCAATTACACTTTACAAGCAAAACCCCCAAAACAGTAAATTAGGGTTTCTGAAAATTGAAATTCAGTTTACCTAATCCTTGATAATGGCTTCTGTACGTCGACCCATTCTTCTTCTGACTCTCCTGCTCCTCTCCATGCCTTCCAATTGCGTATCTAACTCGACCTAATTCATTGATTTTCTCATCTAGGGTTTCAGAGAAAAAAAGAGGGGAAATCGATGAATTAGGTGGGTAGAGTGGTAGAGAAATGATGGGAAAGGAGATGGGTTGTTGTAGAGTGGTGATGGTGGCTATGGCAGGTGGAGAAGGTGGTTGTGGCAGTGGCAGGGCGTGGTGGTGATGGAGTTGCAGACGGAGGTGAGGGGAAAGAGAATAAGAAGTCGATGGGAAATTTGGGTAAAGTGTGTTTGGTTCGGGTATAGGGAATTTGGTGTTTGGGTGTTGATCGGGTACAACGAGTTTGATGATTTGAGAAGCTCAGCCGTTGGATGTGGAATTGATGGATCAATCTGACGGCGAGATAGAAGGAAGCGAGGAGCGACCGTTGGATGCGGAAGTACAACGAAACTGACGGCTCAAGATGAAGTTAGGTGCTGTAGTGTTTGACAGGAGCTTCAGATTTTGATGCACTATGATGAAGCGACCGTAGGATGCTGAGATGATCCAATCTGACGGCTGAAGATGGAGGCGGGTATGGATATTGGAAATGGGTTTGGGTAAGGGTTTTGGACCTTGGGTATGCCAAGCCCATATCTTCTTTAAGAATAATTCTTCCTTGTTAAGCCCATTTCTAGCCTTTTGGTCTTGTGCACAACATTCCTCGCGGCTTCCTTGCGTATTCCTCCCGGCTTTTCACCGCTTTTCTGCTCTTTTCCGCTCCGCTATTCATCCAAACTTTATTTATTACCTAAAAATGCAAAATTAATTAATAAAAATATTTATTCTTGAAAATAAAGAAAATACAGAATATGGGATAAAATGTAGAATTAATGCACAAAAGATGAGTTAAATGCCAAGAAAAATATATAGAAATATGCACTTTTTAGCACTCATCAAATACCCCCAAACCTGAATTTTACTTGTCCTCAAGTAAAACAAAACTAAGGAAATCCTACATATACCACTGTCGCTGGTCTCTCGAATGCATTTAGCATATGCACTAAGCCTTTTAAACCACTAAGTGTCCCTAGTGGACGAGTGAAGTCTCGTGAAGGTTTGCTTAGAACGTACCTACAAAGTTCTAAGACAAAATATAAGCTCAGATTCCATCAAATGTGACATGTGCAAGACAGTAGAAGCTCACAGCAAAATGGAGATGTCAATCTAGCTATCAAAGGAACAATCGTATCACTGATAACAAATAAAGACATGTGATAAGAGTGTAAAGTGTATCTACACATGTGTAAAGAAAGATCGGATGTTATGACTACTAATCACCAAGAGATAGTTTCTCAGGCTAAGAACCAAGGTCGAAATCTAGCTAGCTGTCCGGACTTTGCGAGAATTGTGAATGAGTTGGAGGTATTTCACAATTACTCGCGTTGTACATCAATGGCATGCACCCTTCCTTGCTTACTATAATACAACAAAAGATGACTCTTTACATGACTCTTATTTACATTGACTACTCTCTTTTATTTTTGGAACAAGAGGGGATGGAATTGATAAATACTTGATTTTTTTTTTGATTTTTTTTGATTTTTTTTGATTTTTTTTGATTTTTTTTTTTTGGAACAAGGAAACACTTTTGATACATAAGGAAAAAGAAATGAAAAAATACATGACACTTTGCAAGAGGTAGCCCTTTTTGATGCACCCAGTTAAATTCGATGGTTGTTTTTCTTAATGTAACCTCCACCTTCTATCCCAACCAACCAAAGAACAAGCTAGTCAAGTTTCGTTCAATATTCTAAAGTGATTGGCAACTAAAACTTCCGATAGAACACCTCAAGGATGAGGCTATACATGTATTGGTAGATCGTGCGCGTGCAAGTTTCTTATCACATGTAAATTGTGCTAGAATCAGGGGTGCCTAAATATCTAGACTAAGAATCTAATAAAAATACATATTTGCACAAGAGTCAACATTTCAAGGTAAATGAGCTCGATTTTTATGATTTTTAATTTTTTAATTTTTTTAAATTTTTTCAAAAAGAGGGAGTTCTGTTTTCAATTATAACATGTTATCGTGGTATCTACTCTATACCCCCAAACCTAAACTAAACATTGTCCTCAATGTTTCTAATGATAAACATATTCATAACTTGGACAAATCAGAAGAACATGTTGAGTTTTGAGAGAAAGGAAAGAGATTACCCGATTTGACGAAAGAAAGAACCGAACTCCATTGTTCATGGTTAGAATCCAACATATTTCAGCCGCGATCACTATGGAGTAGCAAAATATAAAGAAAACATAAAATTTCACTAAAAACTACCTACCAGATTATATACAAAAAATTCACTATATACATAAAGTCTAAAGAGTTGAGGATCAACCCAAAAGACAAAGTGTTGAAACATAGACAGTTTCAAAACACTAAAATTGGACTGAAATGAGAGCGAGAGTGAAAAACCGGATGAATCACCCCCAAACCTGTAATTTTCAGCAGGTTTACTTTTAAGCACAAAATCTTTCCATTTTAGGGGTGCAGGATTCACAAGGTCTAACTCAAAATGGACTTTGTTTGGGATGGACAAACATGCATATTCCAACTGTGGCTCCTTAAAAGTATTGTATTTAGATGCAAAATAGTCCAAGAGGACTTGAGAGGCACACAGTTCCAATCCTAGGTTGGGAATCTTCAGAAAAGTTGGTTTAAAATTTTTGTTACAAACCAAATCTAGGTTGGGTGGAATAATCTCAATCTATGACTTAGGCAAGAAGGTGACATCTAAGTTTCTCACATGCATGAGATCAAAAGTACCAATATTATCAGTCACATCAGCATTTTCTAAATCATAATCAAGTTGTGTAGCATGCTCATCATCACAACACAATTTCACAAGTCCAAATTCAGAATCATGGTTATCCGAAATATCCAAATTAACATCAAAAGAAGCAATATATTGTGGCTTAGGTATGGAATCAGACACATTAACTATATTTTCATGCATAGGATCATTAGTGTCAACAGAAGATTCAACATTACCTAAGTCATGCTCTTCACAGGATAACTGCACAATATCTAAATCAGTAGCCTCATCACATGTATATGGAATACTAGAAGAAACATCATTCATGAAGGTCGGGGAAGAAAAGCCTAATGTATTTGAACCCAAAGGTTCCACAACATTTTCAGCATAGACATGTTCTCCTAATATAACATCATCATAATCATCATCATCACAAATACATGAAAATCCTACTTTGTCAAAACCATTAGTGTTTTTCGTCCATACATCTGCCTCTAAAATAGGTGAATATGGATTGACATTTTCAGCAATAGGGTATGAAACACTATATCCAGAATTAAGCTCATTGGGAAAATCAACATCTGACTCATGGTGATTACCCATATCATGTGGCATGGTCCTAGTTTCCCTATAGGTTTCCCACTGATGGGTTTTCTCTGCAACTTCAGCTAGAAATAACCATGCATCGTCCACAGTTTTATCAATGAATTCACCATTACACATAGATTCAACCAAAGCTCGAGACTTAAAGTCTAGTCCCTCATAAAGAATGGCGACCAGTCTCCACTTCTCGAGGCCATGATGAGGACACTCAAACAACAAATCATTAAATCTTTCAAAATAATGAAAAAGTGTTTCTCCATCTAACTGGACAAAAAAATTAATACTTCGACGAATAGAGATGGTCCTATGATGTGGAAAGAACTTTCCGACAAATTGATTTGTGAGTTGGCCCCAAGTGGTGATTGACTGCGGTCTCAGATTGTAAAACCATGTTTTATCCCTTTCCTTTAAAGAAAATGTAAACAAGCGCAATTTCAAAGAGTCTTCGGATATATGGTCAGGTTGTAAAGCCCGGACAATTTGTTCAAACTCTCTTACATGGTTATAGGGATTCTCAGAATCGAACCCTCGAAATATAGGAAGTATTTGTATCATGCTTGCGTTTAGTTCAAATGGGCCATCAGTCTGGGGTAAGACGATACATGATAACTGACTTATTATGTTAGGGTACATGTATTCATGGAGACTACGGAGTTTATTCACACACTCGTCCATTTTTTCAAAAAATTTGGTTTTAATGGGTTTTGAAAATTTGGTTTGAAAGGGTTTTGAAAAGAAAATTTTGGTTTTTAAAGAGGGAGAAAAATTTTGGTTTTTGAAATAAGGAGCAAATTTTTTTATTTTTTTTTGTGTTGGGTTTTGAAGCCCAAATTTTAGTTTAAAAGAAACTACAAGCCTAACAAACAACTAAATTACAATCCCAAATAAAGAAAGAAATAAAAATAAAACTAATTATTACAAACCCACAAAAAAAAAAGAAAATAAAAATAAAACTAAAATTATTACAATCCCAAATAAAATTAAAATTAAAATAATTATTACATGCCCAAAAAGATAATTAAAATTACAAGCCCAAAAGAGAATAACAATACAAACCCACAAAAAATTACAAGCCCAAAAAATTTGGGTTTGGGTTTAGGCTTACTTGCTTAAGCACAGCCCAGCTGTTCAGTTTGGTTGCAAAAGCCCAGTTGGGCTTTGGATCATCCTTCTTCAACTCCTTAACAGAGGCCCAGTTGGGTCACAACTTCTACTCCAACAGCACCAGCCCAGCCCAGCCCAGCCCAGCTCAACAGATCAGCAGCTCATCAAGGCAGGTTCAGGCTTCAGGCAACAGTTCTGGCACCAGTAGTGTTTTGTTTAACTCAAGCCCACAGAACTGACTGTGTAGCAACTTCAACAGCTGCAGTCTTTGGTTCTCAGTGCTGCTAGCAACAGCTTCTCAAGTCCATTAACAGCTCCTCAGGTACCTGCAACAGATAGAGTTAATTAGTTCTTGCAACAACTCAAAATTGGCTCAACAGAGATAGCCAACATAGCACAGAAACAATGGTTCAGTGCACAACAATGGGAATGAACATAGAAATTGCAGAGATTGCAGTTCTTAGGAACCAATTTGAACTGGTGCAAAGTGACTATTGCATAGCCATGAAGAACAAGATTCAGGTGCAGTGCAGCTACGTTACACTATGATACAATCTGAGTTGTAACTGAGATGCTGCTGTAAGCAAGAAAAGAAATGGAGAACAGGACAAGATGCAGTGATGCAGTGATGAAAAGTATGCAAGTTATGCAGTGAGAGCAATGAACAAGAGGATGACAATAATGCTTATGACAGTTAGGTAACAGTAATGCAAACTAAGCTAAGATGAAGTACAATAAACTAGCAAACTAACAACAATTAATGATAATGCAGTTAAAGCTACAGGCTTACACTAAGTTACACCAAGAATGCAAGATGCAATGATGCTATGAATATGCAGTATATGCAAGAAGATGCACTAGCTAACAATGCAATATATGCAAGATGACATTGCAAGAAGGGAATGATGGTTATGGACAGCAAGCAAGAATGCAAGAAAAACAAAGAGACAACACAGCGCCGCTACCGAGTCCCCGGCAGCGGCGCCAAAAACTTGGTAGCTCAAGGAATTAAACCTAAAACTATGTTTTAACCTAAACCTGCAAGTATACAGGATCTAAAGTAGTGAGTGAGCAAATAAGGGGAAGTCCACAGGGACAAGGAGGGAGCTGGTGTTGTTTTCTAAATCTTTCTAGTGACTAAAAGCACTAGGGCATTTGAATCCACCCAATAATCCTAAGCTAAGGCAATGCCTATTCAAATTATGTTCTTGTTCTTTTCCAGATAAAACTACAATGAATGATCTCTCAGTTAGTTTCCCTAACTCACCCCTAGTATAAGTTGTCTTCTTACATCACAACCTATCACAGGCTCATTTGGTTCAATTATCTAACTGTCATTCGTTTATCAATTAAGCACATTTCTTCCTCCAGAGAGGTCTCAAATGGATGACTTATCAACCAACTTCACTAACTCACCCCTAGTATCAACTGTCTTCTTACAGTACAATTGATCACAGGCTAATTTGATCCATTAGCTAACTATCATTCCTAAAGCAATGAAGCACAACAAGAACAACAACATGAACATGAATTATCTTAACATATGATTATGGGTTTCATCAAAACCCTAGTTATTAAATTATAACATGATGAACACAATACTGAAAATAAACTACTACAACTTGGTGCACCGGCTACTCCGGGCATAACTCTAACACATACCCACAACATCTATTTATACTCAATTACACTTTACAAGCAAAACCCCCAAAACAGTAAATTAGGGTTTCTGAAAATTGAAATTCAGTTTACCTAATCCTTGATAATGGCTTCTGTACGTCGACCCATTCTTCTTCTGACTCTCCTGCTCCTCTCCATGCCTTCCAATTGCGTATCTAACTCGACCTAATTCATTGATTTTCTCATCTAGGGTTTCAGAGAAAAAAAGAGGGGAAATCGATGAATTAGGTGGGTAGAGTGGTAGGGAAATGATGGGAAAGGAGATGGGTTGTTTTAGAGTGGTGATGGTGGCTATGGCAGGTGGAGAAGGTGGCTGTGGCAGTGGCAGGGCGTGGTGGTGATGGAGTTGCAGACGGAGGTGAGGGGAAAGAGAAGAAGAATTCGATGGGAAATTTGGGTAAAGTGTGTTTGGTTCGGGTATAGGGAATTTGGTTTTTGGGTGTTGATCGGGTACAACGAGTTTGATGATTTGAGAAGCTCAGCCGTTGGATGTGGAATTGATAGATCAATCTGACGGCGAGATAGAAGGAAGCGAGGAGCGACCGTTGGATGCGGAAGTACAACGAAACTGACGGCTCAAGATGAAGTTAGGTGCTGTAGTGTTTGACAGGAGCTTCAGATTTTGATGCACTATGATGAAGCGACCGTAGGATGCTGAGATGATCCAATCTGACGGCTGAAGATGGAGGCGGGTATGGATATTGGAAATGGGTTTGGGTAAGGGTTTTGGACCTTGGGTATGCCAAGCCCATATCTTCTTTAAGAATAATTCTTCCTTGTTAAGCCCATTTCTAGCCTTTTGGTCTTGTGCACAACATTCCTCGCGGCTTCCTTGCGTAATTCCTCCCGGCTTTTCACCGCTTTTCTGCTCTTTTCCGCTCCGCTATTCATCCAAACTTTATTTATTACCTAAAAATGCAAAATTAATTAATAAAAATATTTATTCTTGAAAACAAAGAAAATACAGAATATGGGATAAAATGTAGAATTAATGCACAAAAGATGAGTTAAATGCCAAGAAAAATATATAGAAATATGCACTTTTTAGCACTCATCACATGCTAGGTTGCAAGCGGCGCTTGGCATGTTCCAATGGCGCGTGTGGCGGCTTGCCCCTAGGTTTGCATGGCTTGGCATGCTAGGTTTCAAGCGGCGCTTGGCATGTGCCAATGGCGCGTCTGGCGGCTTGCCCCTAGGTTTGCACGGCTTGGCATGTTAGGTTGCAAGCGCCGCTTGGCATGTGCCAATGGCGCGTGTCGCGGCTTTCCCCTAGGTTTGCACGGCTTGGCATGCTAGGCTGCAAGCGGCGCTTGGCATGTGCCAATTACGCGTGTGGCGGCTTGCCCTAGGTTTGCACGGCTTGGCATGCTAGGTTGCAAGCGCCGCTTGGCATGTGCCAATGGCGCGTGTGGCGTTGCCCCTAGGTTTAGACGGCTTGGCATGCTAGGTTGCAAGCGGCGCTTGGCATGTGCCAATGGCGCGTGTGGCGGCTTGACCTAGGTTTGCACGGCTTGGCATGCTAGGTTGCAAGTGGCGCTTGACATGTGCCAATGGCACGTGTGGAGGTTTGCCCCTAGGTTTGCACGGCTTGGCAAGCTAGGTTGCAAGCGTCACTTGGCATGTGCCAATGGCGCGTGTGGCGTCTTGCCCCTAGGTTTGCACGGCTTGGCATGCTAGGTTGGAAGCGTCACTTGGCATGTTCCAATGGCGAGTGTGGCGGCTTGCTCCTAGGTTTGCACGGCTTGGCATGCTAGGTTGCAAGCGGCGCTTGGCATGTGCCAATGGCACGTGTGGTGGCTTGGCCCTAGGTTTGCACGGTTTGGCATGCTAGGTTTCAAGTGCCAATGGCGCATGTGGCGCAATGATTGCGCGACTCGAATTTGGCACGGTTGTTATGATGCGCAACGATTGTGCGGCTTTGTTTTGGCATAGTTGTCGTGATGCGCAGCAATGATGCGGCTTTGTGTTGGCATAGTTGCCATGATGCGCAGCGATGATGCGGCTTTATTTTGGCATAGTTGTCGTGATGCGCAGCGAGTATGCGTCTTAGTTGTCGTTATGCGCAGCGAGAGTGCGGCATAGTTGCCATGATGCGCAGCGAGTGTGCGGCTTAGGGTTTTGTGTGTCGAAACTCTAGTTTATCATTTGAAAAAGATACCCTGGTAATTTTTTACATAAGTGCATTAAATGTTCTAATAAATGCGCTTAGCGTCACCGGTGACGTCATGTTATGCGTAAGGTTTTAAGATTTTACCCCTTGTCTAAAAACCACCATCAACATTAAGTCCCCTGCTTAGCTTGGAACAGGATCCTTGTTGCAAGGTAAGCATAAGATGGTGACAGACGAGGACAGAACTGAGACAGTAAGTCGTGAAAAGGGGTTAAGGAGACTTGTCTGACCTTTTTCGAGATGTAAGTAGAATTCGCAATTCTTGCCTATGAGCCTGGAATGGGCGTGGGCTGTTTCGCAGAGCAAGGCGTTGGAAAGCATATGGTGCGGCGCGGATTGGGAAGCTGGTGCGGATTGGGAAGCTTGGTGTGGATTGGGAAGCTGGCGCGGATTGGGAAGCTTGGTGGGACCGGTGCTATAAAGGATGGCGCATGCATATGCTTTGGGAGTGGTGAGATTTTTCATTGCCTTCCTTCGCGCACGGCTTTAATCAAAGCATTCTTTCTTTATTCAAAATCCGTTACACCCGTCATTTCTTCTCTCCTTTTTTTTAGGGTTTGTATAATTTATATATATTGCTGGTGAAACTGCGTCGTCTTCCTCTTTCCAGTGAGTGTAGGTAGGGTAAACCCTGTTCTTCTCTCGATATTGTGATGGCATCTCCCAGTAATGATGGCACCACCAGGTCTTTGGAGAGATGTCGTGGGGTTGATGGAGGTTGTCCCTCCTATCATGATGAATCATTGGACATGATCGGGTCACTGTTTTGGAAATCAGAGCAATCGTCCAGGATATTCCCTCCGTCTACCCATGTGAGATACAGGCGAAAGCCCAGACTTCTATGGATTCCTACATGGGGGAGTTAGGGGATCTTCCTCAAAAGGATGCTGAGAAAGTTTCAGGGACATATGGCGAAAACTCCGTTGGTGATGCTGGGGAAATCATGGTGGCGCATATCGGATCAACTGCTGGAGCGAAAACCAGGAAGGGGTTGGACATCGCTGCTGCTGAGACGGTGTCCAGGTGGGACATGGATGTTGTTGTTGTCGACACGTCTTTCCTGTGGAATCTCTGCTGCCCAAAGGATTGATGGGGAAAGTGTCTGAAGAAGCTTTAATAGGGGCGCCAGGAGTTCGAGCCTTTGCCAGCGAATAGTTTTCCTCTTTTGCTGCTTTTTTTGTCGTTTAGTTGTTTTGACGTTTTGCAATCCCTCTTTTTGTATTCATGCCGAACTTCTTGTGGCTTCATACTGAATAAAACTTAGAAACCCGAGACTTCTATCGGAAAGGATTGTCTTGACTTTCATGTCGTCTTTGTTGGAGTACCCAGTTGACTGAAAATGGTCTTCTTGGTATGGTTCTGATTTCTGATTAGCTTGGATGGGTATTTTTTTTTTTAATTTGGAGATTTTACTGGAGGGAAAAGATAAGATTGCTTAGTAAAAGAAAACTGAAACCCTGTTGGATAAATGTAAGTGGTGCATTTATCTCGGGGGAATATAATTGTAATGATGAAAAGGGAAATTGTTGAAAGAAATATCAAAGAGTGGATGTCGGAAATTGAGGTAGTGCGGTATTTCAGGTACTGAAGGGTTCGAGCCATCGTGAATGGACTACCACACCTTCTAGTTTGTCCGTGTTGATGAGCTTGCAATAACCGCCTAGGAGGATGGCGGCCACCAGATATGGTTCGTCCTCCTTTCCTTCAGTAGGGCTCTTTCGAACCGTCATATTCACTGTCATCTTTCCGACTTGAAACGAGGAAGCCCTGACCACCATATCTCCGATCTGGAAAGGGTTTGGTTGTTGTGCAATCGCTCGGTT
Organism: Papaver somniferum; assembly: GCF_003573695.1. Lineage (NCBI taxonomy): Eukaryota > Viridiplantae > Streptophyta > Magnoliopsida > Ranunculales > Papaveraceae > Papaver > Papaver somniferum. The sequence goes on from NC_039359.1 coordinate 151,187,488, forward strand.
CCTGTTTTCGTCATCTTCGAGGGCAATTTTCAAGTCCTTGGCGAAACGCTTGAAGGGTCTGGCGTTCCATTCACACCTTTTGACAGCATCGCGCTCGACAATCGTGCCGAGTCCCCATGACGGGTTATGACGAGAAATGACTGAATGTATAGAGGGTTGTTCAGTCAAATTTACTTGAGTTTGGAGCTCGTGAGATAGCTGCAAGCTTCCTCCAAGCAATTGAGTTTCATCAGTAGGTTGTTGACACAGCAACAAGTCGGATGGTTTGTTGGATACTCTTTCGGGCGTCGATGTGGGCAGAGGGGATGTCCCTAGTTTTATCTTGTTGTCGAGTATCCACGGGCGTCCCAGGACCATGTCGTAACTCAATTCTTTGAAAATGTGGAACCTTCCATGTGTTGCAGTATTTTCCACGCTGGCTTCGAGATTGACATAGACGGATGCGTTTAGGTTTCTTCCCTCAAGGTTCTTGATGACTCATGGGTAATGGACAGCCTCTTGCTTTGTTATTTCTGTTGCTTTCAGGGTCTTGAAAGTAACAATGTTGAATCTTGAGTACGCATCAATTAGCGTGTTGTTGAACTCGGTGTTCTTCAAATTGACCGTAGTTAGAAGTCCCTAGTTGCGTTTCTTAGTAGTATCGTTGGAGAAGACTTGCGCCTTTGGTGCGGCCTCTATAGTGGGAAGAAGCCGCTTGCCAGATACTACGTGGCTGAGGGCCGCAAAAATATCTTAGCGTTGTGCCCTGAGAAATAGAGGATTTCGCATACGTGCTACATTATGGACTGCACGGTTTCATGTACGGAATCCCCGGAGATTCCACAATTCCTTACGGGGAGCGGGTCCCTATGTACTCCTTCGTTTCCTAGACGAAGCTCTCCTACTTCCACCTTTTCCTTGAAAATGTGCTTCAACTTTTTGCAGTCGCTGGTAGGATGACTGAAGTATCTATAGTAGTGGCAGTATTTGGGATTTGCCATTTCGGCCTCGGTTGGTGGGCGTATGAGTGGTGGCAGCCTGTTGAAATCATCTTGAACCCACGCTTCTAAGAGTTCGATTACCTCCTCAACCGGAAACGGAAATTCTAAGTCGTCCTCTCTTGTTTCATGACGGGATCCGGGAGCCTTAGTCGTAGCTTTCCGTGGCAGAGATGTCTGTCGTGCCGGGGCCGCGCGTTTAGGATGTTGGTCCATCATCGGTGCCTTCCTCTTCCCTCTTTCGTCCACCATGCTTACAGAGGAGGTCCCGTTGTTGTACGGCTTGTTGAGGAGACGCGCACTTCTCCGAACTTCACGGACCTCTTCACCTATGGGTTGTCCGGTGCTATCGTGGCTGATCGTTTGGCAGCTTCATGGAGTTCGAAAAACGTCTGGAATCGTAAGTTCCACAGTAAGGCGCGGTAGATGGGAGTCATGCCGTTGATGCATGAATTCACCAGTTGATGTTCAGTCACATTCGGATCTTGGCAGTCCAGTGCTTGTATCCCGAATCTCTTGAAAAAATCATTCGGATGCGAACATCCTCCCTAGATCCGAGAGAGTGACTTGTTCAGACACGAAGAAATATTTCCTGTAGAATGACGTAACCATTTCACCCCAATTGCGGATGCTGCCTGGTGTGATACTGTTGTACCACGTGTATGCTCTTCCGGTAAGTGATTTTGAAAACTCTCTTAGGCGGAGAACGTGGTTGTACTAATGTTCTCCCAAGGCCTCCAGGAATCGCGATATATATTCCCGTGCATTGTCGGTTCCATCGTACGAAGCGAATTGATGGGTCGAGTACCCTCTTGGGAGAGAAATTCTCTGGATCTCGATTGGGTAAGGAGGTCGGTGTTGATGTGTATCCGTCTCGTCGTTTTTGATTTGATTCTGGAGAAGTTTCTCTAAATCTTCTCGTGTGACAAAGTTGGACGGATGATTTCTTGTTATTGAGGCTCCAACACGAATTTCTTCACCTGTGTCAGTGCGCTCTGCTGAAGTGTCGGCTCCAGGATCATTGGGATTATCTGTCCTTGAATCGGGTTGGCGTAGTCCCCGCAGGGTTGAGGTGCTGACCTCAGGGTTGTTGGGAGTGTTTGTCCTTGACTCGGGTTGACGTAACTCTCGTGGCAGCCGTTTCGTTAAGGCTTTGAGAAAAACAAGCACCTCTTTCTGGGTTGAAACCATGTCTTTCTGGGCCCTAGCAAGAACTTTTTGTCTCTCCATTAAATCGGCGATGGTGATGTAAGGTCTGCATCCCCTGTTTTCTCGCCCTGGTGGTGGAGTAGACGTCGTTCGGGTGGTGGTTAGAGGTGCCGCGCTTGCTGAAGCGTTAGGGGTAGTAGCGGCGGCTCGAGCTCTGGTGACTGGTGGTGTAACACTTGAAGGAGTACCTTCTATACCACTCTGGTTAGCGGATTGAGCGTTCGTAATGGAGGCAACTCTGGCTGTGGTGACGGGTGGTGTAACGCTGGAAGGGGTGCTTTCCGCGTTGCTAAGGTCGGCAAGTGATGTAGCAGTGTCGTTGGAAGAACCGTCAATGCCAGGAGCGATTTCCATACTAATATTTTCGTAGTTTGTCGCGGATCCAGACCTTAGTTCTACCATGCTGAAAGAACAGAACCGGGAAGGCAATATCGGAACCGTGAATTAACTTTGCAACTGAGAGATTGACCTCCCACTGTGGTCGCCAATTGTTTATGGGTGAAAATCGTTTCTGCCGATTTTGGTAGGTGAGTGAGAAACAAATCTAAACCCTAAACAAATGTAATGCACGGGAGTACTTTAGATACGAGAGATCAATCTGTACAACTCCGGCCTAAACCAAGAAATGGTCATTCCATATTTTCTTCGGTTACAAAGAGGAGGAGAAGGGCTGGTTTAGGGAGGGAAGCGAAGAGAGTGTTGAGACCAGAATAGTTCTGGAAGAGTAGTACTTGACTTGTATCAGAAGGTGAAAGCTTTGAGAAAGCTCGTAAAGTTTCCTTTCTGAGTATTGTATTTCTCCTGACCAAAACTTGTTGTCTTGGTGGAAATAGGTAAGACCTATTTATACAAGTCTAAGGGAAACATACTCTGGCCTCGTAAGAAAAATAAATGGATGAGTTAAATGGGAAGAGGTGGTAACGCCTGGTATTGATGAAATTTGATGGAATTGATGTTCCATAATGAAAGAGCGTTTCACCATTACTTCCTGCATTTACTAACTGTTTTATTCTAAATACATTGTCTTGAAACGGGCATTTGTGTATGCCGCACGTTGTAGACCGACAAACCAAAACCCTAATGAGCATCCCCCAGTTTGTGACATACGTTTTGATGTCTCGAGTGTTTTCGTGAAAAACCTGTAGCATGTCGTTGGTGTTCGATAAGTTTGAGCTTGAGAGACTTGTCGGCTCAGTGACGACCTTAGACGGTCGAGATTTTGTATAAGAGAAATCGTGGCCTTTAATGTAGGCGCGACATGTGCCAATGGCGCGTGCGGCGGTTTTGGCCCTAGGTTGCACGGCTTGGCATGCCAGGTTGCAAACGGCGCTTGACATGTGCCAATGGCGTGTGTGGCGGCTTTCCTCTAGGTTTGCACGGCTTGGCATGCTAGGCTGCAAGCGTCGCTTGGCATGTGCAAATGCCGCGTGTGGCGGCTTGGCCCTAGGTTTACACGGCTTGGCATGCTAGGTTGCAAGCGGCGCTTGGCATGTGCCAATGGCGCGTGTGGCGGCTTGCCCCTGGGTTTGCACGGCTTGGCATGATAGGTTGCAAGCGGCGCTTGGCATGTGCCGATGGCGCGTGTGGCGGCTTGCCCCTAGGTTTGCACGGATTGGCATGTGCCAATGGCGCGTGCGGCGGCTTGGTCCTAGGTTGCAAGCGGCGCTTGGCATGTGCCAATGGCGCGTGTGGCAGCTTGCCTCTAGGTTTGGACAGCTTGGCATGCTAGGTTGCAAGCGTTACTTGGCATGTGTCAATGGAGCGTGTGGCGGCTTGCCCCTAGGTTTGCACGTCATGGCATGGTAGGTTGCAAGCGGCACTTGGCATGTGTCAATGGCGCGTGTGGCGGCTTGCCCTAGGTTTGCACGGCATGGCATGCTAGGTTGCAACCGGCGTTTGGCATGTGCCAATGGCGCGTGTGGAGGCTTTCCCCTAGGTTTCCACGGCTTGGAATGCTAGGTTGCAAGCGGTGCTTGGCATGTGCCAATGGCGCGTGTCGCGGCTTGCCCCTAGGTTTGCACTGCTTGGCATGCTAGGCTGCAAGCGACGCTTGGCATGTGCCAATTGCGCGTGTGGCGGCTTGCCCTAGGTTTGCACGTCTTGGCATGCTAGGTTGCAAGCGGCGCATGGCATGTGCCAATGACGCGTGTGGCGGCTTGCCCCTAGGTTTGCACGTCTTGGCATGCTAGGTTGCAAGCGGCGCTTGGCATGTGCCAATGGCTCGTGTGGCGGATTGGCCCTAGGTTTGCACGGCTTGGCATGCTAGGTTGCAAGCGGCGCTTGGCATGTTCCAATGATGCACAGCGAGTGTGCGGATTTGTTTTGGCATAGTTTCCATGATGCCAGAGAGTGTGCCGATTTGTTTTGGCATAGTTGCCGTGATGCGCAGCGAGGGTGCGGCTTAGTTTTGGCATAGTTGTCGTTATGCACAACGAGAGTGTGGCTTTGTTTTGGCATAGTTTCCCTGATGCGCAGCGAGTGGCTTTGTTTTGGCATAGTTGCCCTGATGCGCCGCGAGTGTGCGGCTTTGTTTTGGCAAAGTTGCCATGATGCGCAGCGAGTGTGCGGTTTAGGGTTTTGTGTGTCGAAACTCTAGTTTAGCATTTGAAAAAGATACCCTGGTAATTTTTTACGTAAGTGCATTAAATGTTATAATAAATGCGCTTAGCGTCACCGGTGACGTCATGCTATGCGTAAGGTTTTATGATTTTACCCCTTGTCTAAAAACCACCATCAACACCTATATACCACAGATGGAAATTCTCAGTTTCCAAACAATCAAATGGAAATTCTTATTTCCCAAACAATTCATATAGACAAACAAAGCATTGCAATTCCTTTCCAAACCATGGAAAGATTAAAATAAATCAACAATGCTTTCGGTATTTAAATTAAAACAATGCATGGAATACACAATCCAACAATGCATGAATTTGTTAAACATAAATTTTTGCAAAAGAAAACAACAATAATTACAGAAGAGCTAGATGTAAATTCCCACCTCTTTTGATGACAAGCCACGCCTACCTCGAGATCCATGATCCACTGGTTCATCCTTTGAATCGATCGTTGTTAATACAGACTAACTGTTAATCACACAAGAACTCTAAGAAACGAGCCAAAATGGCTCACACAAGAATTATACAACTCTAACTAATAGTTCTAAGCCCATTTATTGTTCTACACATCTTCATATCCATCTCCTGCATATCTAAAGGTTTACTAATTCAATTAGGTGATTTCTATAATCCATTAGCTAAGTCTTGCGAGTATCTACAACTTCGTAGAAGGAACCAAACACTAATTCAGACCACAAGTGGTCCAATTCATCAAAATAGGGAAACTAGATTTAAGCCCAAGTCTACTAATCTTAGCCCATTAACAAGGCCTAGTCCATCTGAGTTAACTAACAGTCACTAACGGTCACAGGTCTGCTGACAGTCAACGTCCAAAGTCAGGACAATGTCCAGAGTCAATGGTCAACGAGTCAAACCAGAATCGGTCTAACTCAGGTCAAGACTCACTGAGTCAACTCAGGTTCAACAAGGTTCACTCAACTCAGTCAGATACTGAGTCAGATAGACTAAATGAGCCAGCTAAACTAAAAGAACTCAGACATATATTCCTGCACGGATCAAAACTCACACACAACTTCAGTTCCACTAACAACCTGATTCTAACCATTTGATTACTACACAAATACTTCATTCTAATAGAATTCTATAAATCCAACTTCCAATTTAACATGTCAACATCAGTTCTTTCATTCTTAACTAAACTTCAAAATCAAATTACAATACAATAACAGTCTACCAGCAATTGTAGTTCCAAGCTTTTATAGCAGACACTGACCACAACTAGAACCAATTCATCCTCTCTGCAAAACCTTACACTTGCCTAACTCTTAACTACCACATAGACATCCAAACCCAACAACTTCAGGCCTGCAACTACCCTTACAATCTGTACCCATAGTCCTTACTTGAGCCACAGTACTAACATCATCAACCTTTACTTCTATTTCACTGAACCAAACTCCACTGCACATTTACATACTAAACTCAATCTCAGTTCAACACTGTAATTCATAAATCCCAATTCAATAATCTACATCTGCAACTTAACACAACTATCACCATTTCCAACTTCCTTGCATCTTTAACTTCACTCAGTCACAGTTGTGACCATAACTTCAACAACTTCATATCAGCTTCACCATTACTAATCACAGTACAACATACTTTAACTCTGCATCTCTGAACATTTAGAGCTTCATTGGTTATCCAACACATCTAACTGCAATCATAATACTAACAACCACAACACCAGACCAATATCACCACCATTTTTACTTACCAACAATAACACTAATTTCATAACCAATAACTCATCCAATTCACAACTCAGATAATATCCATTCACCTAATTCAACATACTATAAACTTCTGTTTCATCATATAATCATCATTAACATCCATAGCATATAAACTTATTAATTGAAATCAATAACTTTACTAAATTATTGAGAGAGCAATTACCTCAGTTCAACTGAACCACTGATTCCTGCAGTTGAATTCGATTCTTCCTTGTCTTTGCTTGGTTCAGTAATTCATCTCAAGATCATCATCACCCCATCAGGTCAATTGATTCTCAATTCGACTACCAGTAACACCACCACAAACTAGTTCTTCATCACAACTCATAAAACTCAAATCATCCATAAATCTCGACTACTCTTCATACTTAACCCTAATTCACTCAATTGTTCAATACCCATCTCAAATTCCTTTTCCTAATTATCAATTTCATCTTTTATAGCTTCCCCGAGTTACTCTTCCAAAACCTAATTCTCCATTTCTTCATGAACTGCTCTGTAATATCCAATTAACTTCACCCCATTCCTAAACCGGCTAAACCCACTCCTTAATTCTTCTTATTCAACACTAATTGAACTCCCAGTTCATCTTGAGAAACCTAACTTATTGATTCATCCTCGAATCAACCTGAGAACCTTGATTCAACAGCAACCCTTACGTTCTTTATCCTTCAGCAACACTATTAATCCATCAATTTACTGATGAACTCGAAATCAATCTCAAAACCCTAACTTCCTGATTCACTTCATCCTTTGAGTCTGAATCAACAACAGACACCAATACCACCACTATCAGTAACTCCATGATCTTCTACACCTCTTACCGATAACAAAGCTCTCGATTAATCTCTCGAACTCACAGAAGAAGAAGAACAGGGGAATAGAAGAAACGGAAGAAGAAATAGAATTAAGAAGAAGATAAATGAAGAAGAAATAGAAATAAGAATAGAGAAGAAGAAGATAAAGAAGAAAGAGAAGAGAAATTAATTCTCTTCGACACGTATCAGGTGATAAAGCCACCTGCCCATCATAAAGGCACCCAACCAAAAGATAAGGGCAGACTTTCGGTGCTCATAGAAGATAAATCGGCTGCCTTGATAAGTCTGAGTGTGAATGACCATTTTACCCTCCACACAACTCAGATGATTTCTTCTTCGTCTAGTATCTAAATGACACGTTCGAGTAGTCTATTCCACGCAACTTTTCGAGATCCATATAACGGCACTAGATTCGTATCTAATTTGTTTTTAGATTAATTCATATTAATTAATGTTCGTATTAAACTAATCGAGTTATTATCGGCTAGTTGTCTCTTGATCATCGCTAGATCAGTCAAATAGCGTTGACGAGCTCGAGGGTCCTTACATTCTCCCCACCTTATACATTTTCGTCCTCGAAAATAAATCCCTCCTTCTGGTCTTCAAAAACTCCCCACCTTATAGAATAATTCCATCTCTTGTCTAAGCGCAAACAACAATAAACAAAGCACAAACCTATCAGGCTTTCTATAACTAAAATTTATGGCCCTAGGCTCAAGATTAGTTTTTATTTCAATAAGTCACTGGTTCTAATTACGAAAGAAGATACTCTATGATAAAGTCTCTAAGTTAATTTTGGGATCTATCAGTTCACTAAAAGAAGCAAGTCTCCCTTCAATGCCTAGTGATACAAGAGTGTAGTTGCCCTGTCTAGGTTCGTGACGCCTGACAATGCCTGCCTACGTAACAAGTATCACCTGGACACATCTGAATTACCAACCTCACTATTCCCCAGTGCTGGATTAACTAAGTGTCGAATTTATTTTGTTAAGATTAATTAGTCTTTAACTTCTAACTTAACTGGTGCAATTCTGGTAAATTTACTTCATAAAATATATAAATAGTTCACATTATTTTAAGCGACTTAGCCGTGGAAATTTATTTTATTCTTATTCATCATTATTGTTATTTATTTAATTTGATGAAATCGAGTTTTAGTTCCAAATATATTATTATAAATAAATAATTTTTAAATTCATATACTATTATAGAATAACTTAGTGTTACAACAATTATCCAAATGTTATTTTCAATGTATCTATTTGTTTATTTCACTATGTGACTTGATATAAGTAACCGCTAACAATTTTCCATAATTATTTGATAGTAATATTTCATTATTATCATTACATTTATTTCTTATTTCTTAGACCGATAAAAGTTAATCTTAATCAATAAATCATAATGTCAATTTTAATTTTGTTATTAATACTAGATTCGATTTGATCTAACTTTATTTCCTTAATATTATATTATTGCTAAGTAATCCTTAAATTGTACTACCAATAAAAATTACATTTTGCTAATACCATCCTATCATTATTATCCAAATGATATTTACAATAATTCTAAATTTTATAATAATCAGTACTATATGGCATTATTATTTGCTTATCTTAACAAAAGTCATTGTCTTAATTATATTATCATTCATTATCGTTTTATCAATTTTTCTATTTGATTACTGACATAACTAAAATATGACCAGAAAAGCTACTTAGTTTAATTTTAATAAGTCCTAATCTTGTAAATATAATTCTACTTCCACGTAAGGATTGATATAATGGATTTTATTTATCCAGATTGAATCTGTGTACTATATCTTGGTAAATATTGGCGTTGGTAATATAATTAATATGATTTAAATTTGAGTCTGTATAAAATTATAATATATCTTAACAGTCTTTAGATTTTGCTATTAATATAACGCATCCTGTTAATATACGAATATATTTTCTTTCAATTATGATATTACACTAATCATCCAAATACTATTATTACTACTTCATGTATATTTATTTCATTTTAAAGATTTACTGGATCATTTGTTAAATTAAAAATAATTTCGGTATAAAATTACTAACAAGTTGAGTCTTTTTATTTTAATATTATGTCCTCGCTTTCTTAAGTCTTACCTCCCAATAAGTATTAGATTAATTATCTAGCTTAGATGCAAAACATATATCTCTAATTTTTAATTTACAAAATTAAATCGTAGATGAGCGTTAATAATTTTCCACACCTAGTTAATCATACTTTATTATTGTTATCGTTATATATTCTTATTGAAATATTATTTAAGTTAAGTTCAATATGAAACTAATTTAATAAATGCTAACATTACCTTACTAAAATTATATTTTACTCTTATTATCATCTATAGTTGTTGTTATAATATTGATGGTTGAATTATCGTTCTAATCATTCTTACAAATATTATTAAGTCCAAATATTATTACTAACAGTTATGTGATTATAAATTGTTGACTCTACGCATAAGTCAAGGCATTCACTAAGTTTCTAAGTGTCTTTCAAAATTTATTAATAATACTAATTTCAGTATTTTATAGTAGTAGATTATCTACACGTTCATATTTTGTAGATTAATTATTCTTAAATCTTATTAGCTAAATTTACTGGTGTATCCTACAATTTTTACTTCATTACATAAAAAAACAATCAAGCAAACAAATCAATCAATCAAATAAACTTTTAGTTACTAATAGCTTTTAGTGATTAACATTTATCTCACAACCCAACCCAGTTCTAAGCTAATCTATTTCACTAACTGGCACTGGCTAATTCTATCTTTTCCCATATAAGATCCAATAGTGAGCTCTGATACCAACTTTTTAGCGCCCCCTAAGCTAGCAGCTGACTAATCCAAAAGATTAACCAAAAGCAAAGGCACTAAGAATCCAAATCATACACTTAAGCATTCAATAAGAAATCTTCTATAAAAATTAACCCATAAACTAGCCCCACTCTGAAATATTTACATACAAACTTCTCTCAAATGATATATATACAATAGTCATGGTTTGCAAATAGAATATACAACATAATATAAAACTAGCAGTAATCTATCAAGCGCCTTGAAGCTTTCGCTGCGCAACTCTGATCTGTCTCTGAAACTGAAAGTGGGAATGGGTGAGCACAACCACCGTGCCCAGTAGGAGTAACATTTAACTTTCATGCAATCATTGGAATGATTTGAAAACAACACTTGTTTTCCCTAACACTAAACGCAAACAATTCACATAGGGAAACAATCATGTATATGGATCTAACTCCTTCCAAACAATATATAATATGGTGTTTCAGCCTCCACCTAGATAATAATATGGTGATTCAACCTCCACCTAGATACTAATGAGGTGATTCAACCTCCACCTCGACAATAAGTAGGTATAAGGAGCTGTATCCTATATACCACAGATGGAAATTCTCAGTTTCCAAACAATCAAATGGAAATTCTTATTTCCCAAACAATTCATATAGACAAACAAAGCATTGTAATTCCTTTCCAAACCATGGAAAGATTAAAAGAAATCAACAATACTTTCGGAATTTAAAATAAAACAATGCATGAAACACACAATCCAACAATGCATGAATTTGTTAAACATAAACTTTTACAAAAGAAAACAACAATAATTACAGAAGAGCTAAATGTAAATTCCCACCTCTTTTGATGACAAGCCACACCTACCTCGAGATCCATGATCCACTGTTCATCCTTTGAATCGATCGTTGTTAATACAGACTAACTGTTAATCACACAAGAACTCTAAGAAACTAGCCAAAATGGCTTACACAAGAATTATACAACTCTAACTAATAGTTCTAAGCCCATTTATTGTTCTACACATCTTCATTATCCATCTCTTGCATATATAAAGGTTTACTAATTCAATTAGGTGATTTCTATAATCCATTAGCTAAGTCTTGCGAGTATCTACAACTTCGTAGAAGGAACCAAACACTAATTCAGACCACAAGTGGTCCAATTCATAAAAATAAGAGAACTAGATTTAAGACCAAGTCTACTAATCTTAGCCCATTAACAAGGCCTAGTCCATCTGAGTTAACTAACAGTCACCAACGGTCAAACTGACGGTCACAGGTCAGCTAACAGTCAACGCCCAAAGTCAGGTCAAGGTCCAGGGTCAAGGTCAACGAGTCAAACCAGAATCAGTCTAACTCAGGTCAAGACTCACTGAGTCAACTCAGGTTCAACAAGGTTCACTCAACTCAGTCAGACACTGAGTCAGATAGACTAAATGAGCCAGCTAAACTAAAAGAACTCAGACTAATATTCCTGCACAGATCATAACTCACACACAACTTCAGTTCCAATAACAACCTGATTCTAACCATTTGATTACTACACAAATACTTCATTCTAATAGAATTCTATAAATCCAACTTCCAATTTAACATGTCAACATCAGTTCTTTCATTCTTAAATAAACTTCAAAATCAAATTACAATACAATAACAGTCTACCTGCAATTGTAGTTCCAATCTTTTATAGCAGACAGTGATGACAACTAGAACCAATTCATCCTCTCTGCAAAACCTTACACTTGCCTAACTCTTAAATACCACATAGACATCCAAACCCAACAACTTCAGGCCTGCAACTACCCTTACAATCTGTACCCATAGTCCTTACTTGAGCCACAGTACTAACATCATCAACCTTTACTTCTATTTCACTGAACCAAAATCCACTGCACATTTACACACTAAACTCAATCTCAGTTCAACACTGTAATTCATAAATCCCAATTCAATAATCTACATCTGCAACTTAACACAACTATCACTATTTCCAACTTCCTTGCATCTTTAACTTCACTCAGTCACAGTTGTGACCATAACTTCAACAACTTCATATCAGCTTCACCATTACGAATCACAGTACAACATACTTTAACTCTGCATCTTTGAACATTTAGAGCTTAATTGGTTATCCAACACATCTAACTGCAATCATAATACTAACAACCATAACACCAGACCAATATCACCACCATTTTTACTTACCAACAACAACACTAATTTCACAACCAATAACTCATACAATTCACAACTCAGATAATATCCATTCACCTAATTCAACATACTATAAACTTTTGTTTCATCATATAATCATCATTAACATCCATAGCATATAAACTTATTAATTGAAATCAATAACTTTACTAAATTATTGAGAGATCAATTACCTCAGTTCAACTGAACCACTGATTCCTGCAGTTGAATTCGATTCTTCCTTGTCTTTGCTTGGTTCAGTAATTCATCTCAAGATCATCATCACCCCATCAGGTCAATTGATTCTCAATTCGACTACCAGTAACACCACCACAAACTAGTTCTTCATCACAACTCATAAAACTCAAAGCATCCATAAATCTCGAATTACTCTTCATACTTAACCCTAATTCACTCAATTGTTCAATACCTGTCTCAAATCCCCTTTCCTAATTATCAATTTCATCTTTTATAGCTTCCCCAAGTTACTCTTACAAACCCTAATTCTCCATTTCTTCATGAACTGCTCTGTAATATCCAATTAGCTTCACCCCATTCCTAAACCAGTTAAACCCACTCCTTAATTCTTCTTATTCAACACTAATTGAACTTCCAGTTCATCTTGAGAAACCCTAACTTATTGATTCATCCTCGAATCAACCTGAGAACCTTGATTCAACAACAACCCTTTCGTTCTTTATCATTCAGCAACACTATTAACCCATCAATTTACTGATGAACTCGAAATCAATCTCAAAACCCTAACTTCCTGATTTACTTCATCCTTTGTGTCTGAATCAAAAACAGACACCAATACCACCACTATCAGTAACTCCATGATCTTCTACACCTCTTACCGATGACAAAGCTCTCGATTAATCTCTCGAACTCACGGAAGAAGAAGAACAGGGGAAGAGAAGAAACTGGAGAAGAAATAGAAGCAAGAAGAAGAAATAGAAAGAAGAATAGAGAAGAAGAAGATAAAGAAGAAAGAAAAGAGAAACTAATTCTCTTCGACACGTATCAGGTGATAAATCCACCTGCCCATCATAAAGGCACCCAACCAAAATATAAGGGCAGACTTTCAGTGCTCGTAGAAGATAAATCGGCTTCCTTGATAAGTCAGAGTGTGAAATGACCATTTTACCCTCCACACAACTCATATGATGTCTTCTTCGTATAATATCTGAATGCCACGTTCAAGTAGTCTATTCCACGCAACTTTTCGAGATCCATATAACGACACTAGATTCGTATCTAATTTGTTGTTAGATTAATTCCTATTAATTAACGTTCGAGTTATTATCGGCTAGTTGTCTCTTGATCATCGCTAGACCAGTCAAATAGAGTTGACAAGCTCGAGGGACCTTACAAGAAATAACACAGACACTAGAATTTTGTTAACAAGGAAACGACAAATGCTAAAAAACCCCGGGACCTAGTCCAGATTGAACACACACTGTATTAAGCCTCTACAGACAATAGCCTACTCCAAACTAACTTCGATCTGGACTGTAGTTGAACCCCAATCAATCTCACACTAATCCAAGGTACAATTATGATCCTACACCTCTGATCCCAGCAAGATGCTACGTACTTGATTCCCTTAGCTGATCTCACCCACAACTAAGAGTTGCTACTACCCAAAGTCGAAGACTTTAATAAACAAATCTGTATCATACAGAAAAGTCTACGGTAATAGATAAATCCGTCACCCACGAATATACCTATGAGTTTTTGTTCCGTCTTTTGATAAATCAAGGTGAACAAGAACCAATCAATAACCCGGACTTATATTCCCGAAGAACAGCCTAGTATTGTTGATCACCGCACGATAATCTTAATCGACGCAGCGAAAAAAGATATTGCAGAATCACAAACTATGAGACGAAGTGTTTGTGATTACTTTTCTATCTTGCCTATCAAAGATGATAAATCTCGAGCCAATTATTACAATCGTACTCGTAACGATAGAAACAGCAAGATCAGATCACACAACTTCGATAAAAGTAGTATCGGTCTGGCTTCAAAATCCCAATGAAGTCTTTAAGTCGTTAACCTGGTTTAGAAGAAGAAACCAAAGGTTAAAGGAGAATCGAACCTATCTTAGCACAACTAGAATCACACAGAATGTGTGGGGATTAGGTTTCCAAGTTGCTAGAGTTCTCCCTTATATAGTCTTTCAAATCAGGATTTGCAATCAGTGTTAGCTTGGTAAAAAAGCATTTAATATTCAACGTTAGATGCAAACCTGATTAGATTCAAGCTAATATTTCTCAACCCTTAGATATAAAACTTATCTTGTTACACACAAATGAAATGTCCAATTTTGGGTTTATGAACAGTAACCAAACATTAACATTTGTTGGTTCAACAATAGTTAACCAATTGGTTAATTGGCCATATGATTACTTTCATATCAACCATATTCTTCTTCACCATAACTAGTTCAAATGACTCAAATGAACTAGTTAGAGAGTTTTTCAATTGCTTAGATATTATGCAACTACACAAGACACAATCGAAGCAAAAACGGTTTGATTCACTCGAATCGGTTCATGAACTTTATAGCCACGATTTTCAAAAGCATTCCTTAGTTTATTTAAACATGAGTTCAAGAACAACCGGTTTTAGATATAACCTGCTCAAGTTCGCGGACTGGGTTCGCGGACTTAAGCTCATGGAAGGAGTACACAAACTCCAGCAGAAGTTCTCGGGTTTGAGAACTTCGCCAGTTCGCGGACTTGGCTCATGCCATTTCCATTTCTCTTGATCAACAAATTTCGGAAACTTTGGTTCAAGGAATAAGGACTTAAACATATATGTGTTTCCACAACAATGTTTATATCCTACCAATGGTTATGTAATCTAAACTCTTATTTCAATCATTGAAACATTCTCAGAAGACGGATATAGCCGTTATTCACAGACCATTTTTTCTCAGAGCAATTTTCAAAGTGATTGAAACATAACATGACTTTCATCACTAGGTAAAGATGAATTCGGCTAAAGCGAAAGCTTACCAACACACATTTCGAGAAATATATAGGCGAGATAAACTCGGGTCAAAATAGCAAATGTGTATAATGAAAGTCTATACCAAAACGACTTTTGTCTCGAGAGTAGGAGATAGAATAGATAGACTTTTGAGTGACAGATAAGTTCACGTCTCCACATACCTTTTAATCGATGAAGATCCACCAGTTCCTTGAGTAGTCCTTCGTCTTGCATGATGATTGCCATGGAGTATTGATCTCAACTACACTTTCTATCCTAGTCTGAAACCTTTAGCTATGTAGGCTAGAAATCAAGACTTATAGTTTTGATCACTAACATTGACAAACATGCTTGAGATAGCAACGCATGCGAGTTTGACGGAGCAATGCTCTAACAATCTCCCCCTTTATCAATTTTAGTGGCAAAACTATTAATATATATGGAATACAAAAAATAAATAAATTAACTTTTGTAGCTCCTATTCCACATGCCTAATATTCAACATTATTTGAAATCTTCGTCACTTCCAAGTACTCAAATGATCCCAAAGGTTGTAAGTTTAGCATCATCGTTGTTGAAAATCCGTAGCTATAACAACAAGAAAACAATAGTTCTCAATCATTGTTATATAGTGTCATAGTATCATTACACAACGTCAAAGTTCAATTGTATCACAACTTCAAGAACAATACTATGGTGATATGTATCACCCCCCTAGTCAATACTACATCTCACATGGAAACCACTCCCCCTTACATAATGATCCGAAAACCATATGTATTTTTAGTGTGAACTACATATTAATTCTCCCCCTTTTTGTCAATAAAATTGGCAAAGGTACAAGAACGGGACCCTAATGAAATTTCCTAAAGAGACATTTCATGACCAAAAGAAAGCAAAAATATCAACTTGTTCTTTAGATGCAATCATAAATCCGAAGATAAATGCATTCATCAAGGAGTTTATAAAGATACAAGATAACCCCTAAAATATTCCACAGCCGCACTACAAAGATATGGAAATTAAGCGCAAGTTCAAAAAGAACTCTCCCCCATAAAATGTCATTCTCGAAAGAACAACAAGAGCGACCTTAATTTCGAAAGAAAAGAAAAATTTCTTTGGACACAACAAATCACATACAAGTATGAATTTGAATCCAAAATATTCAATCAAATTAACCACAAGAGAACCCATGATTAATTCAATCGAAATACACAACCAAAATAATCACAATAGTAATCAATTTAATTGGTCATACTCGCATAAGAGAATCTATGGAGCAATGACTAAGTTAATCATGAAATAATCAACCCAGTCAAGAACGCTCAAACATAAGAAGACTTATGGAGTCATAACTAAATAACCAAACAAGGTGATTAATTTAGTTCAAGAATACTCCGCATAAAGTACCTTACGGAACAAGAACAAAGATAATCACAAAAACAATCAACTTGGTTGTTATAATGCTCAACATTAGACGCATTATGGAGTCTCATAGTAATACATCAGGGAAGATCAATTACTGCGGAATACACAAGGATTCATTCTATTTTCCATCACAATTTGCACAATGACAACCAATAGACATAATCCTTGAAAAACAAAAGATTTTAACCTATCTTCCATCAATAATTGACAATATAGGCTTAACTTTTGTAATTGTCAAAAGTCCATTCATTCCTTTATCAATATAAGAATATCGACTTACGAAAGAATTTACTTTTGACAAGTTATGGGACAATCATAGTTCACGGACGCAAACACTCATATCCCATAAAAAATTTACAATATATAAAACCATAAAGATTAATACTGCAAAAATCATCTTCCAAACAAGTTTAGAATTTAAACCAATAAATCTAAAAACATGAAGATGAAAACGTTGGACATAGTTATGTGTAGTCACAATAATGCCTATTTCAAACTCTAGTTATTCTTCTAAATAAAACAAGAAAAAATAGAAGATTTCCTAGGAAAACAAAACACAAATTACTCATCTTCATCCTCATCGGAGATTCTCCAAGATGCTTGAATTGTTTTCAATTCTTCCTTGAGCCCGGGAAACTTCGTTGCAACCAAAGACAATTGTTCTTGGACACACTTCACCCTTGAATTAACCTTACACACACCCTTATGAATTTTTTGAAGAAGACTCAAAGTGGTAGGGTCACAATTGTTAAGTGAAGTATCTCTTTGTCTTTTGCACACATTCTCTCTTATGCGTCCGAAGGTACACGGACGAACCAGTTTGGGAACTCCGAGAGAGTTGCCAATCGAATCAAGACCACGATCACGACAAATTTGTCCAATCAAGCAAGGATAGCCTAACATCTTGAAAGGTGAAGTCATCGAAATCATTTGATAAATGATGAAACCACGAATACCGAGACTTTGAATACCCGATCCAAGGAAATAAACTAATTCCACAAACTCAAGATTCCACCAATAATTCTCAATTGTGGAGGGAAAAAGGTTGGGGATACCAAGTTTCCCAAATGGCAACAACGAGATACTAAGATCATTAGTAGGAAACTTCCCTTGATTCCAAGTTACCTTTTTTCCATAAATCCCAAGAGAGATTTCATCACACGATGGTCGTTTATCACTTGGTCTAGGGAGACGCACGTTCCCTAACGAAATGTTGGTAATCTTTGAAATTAATTCTCTATCAACAAGAAACCTTTCTCTATTTATCATGGATTTGAATTCCATCTTATTAAGATCAACATCATGAATGTTGTCATAGAAAATTCTTGTAATAGAATCAAAACCTTGACCAATACCATCAAAGATATTTCCAAGCTTGAATTTTTTGAAGCAAGATAAATCCTCTTCATGTCCACTAGAGAAATCCAATTTATTTTCTATGATAAAATATTTAGATGAAATCTTTTCAAAAATTCTAGCACAAGAATCATCCACAAACCTAATCCTAAGAGAGTTATGGTCACAAGGAACATCCGTGCTAGAGGTACTTGAGCTTTTGGAGCTCCTTTTTGAGACCTTAGAATTCATCATGAGATCTAATAAATTGAACACCCTTTCTTTGAATTTCTCCAAGATGGCTTCAATAGAGAAAAACCCTAGAAGTTCACGTACGCGGACGGGTGATGAAGAAGAGGGTGTGCGAACTTCTTCTTTATAAGTCCAATGATGGGCTTGGACCCGTTTGTGAACCGTGACCCACACAAGGAAAGTGGGATTTTCTTATCCATTTGCACATCAAAGGTTATGCATCCCGTGACAACACACTTTTGTGAGAGACGATGGATGCAGTAGAAAGATTTATTTGGTATTCTAAAAGAGAATAACAAAACTATACACAACTCAAACATTTCTTGACCAATTTCAAGATATATACAAATGGGGTGATGCCATCCTTATTACCAAGAGGCATAATGTGCAGAGGAATTCTCATGCAACATTTCTTGTTGATATGTGTGAACAGTCCCCATGACATAATCAACGTAATGATGATAATCAGGGCAGTCAAAGCTTTCTATCTTTCATTTAATCTGGCTAGAAGGAAAAAATTTCTGAATTCTAGGTTGTACAATATTATTCGATGGTTTATCATGTACATAACCTTTTTCAGAAGGATTCTTAGACTTAACAGAATTAAGTTTTTCTAAGAGATTAAAATCGTCTTCGAACGCTCTAAATAGATCTTTATCAATTGATCCATTACGATAGTATTCCTCAAAGAGATCAAGAGTTAATCTAGTGAGA
Source organism: Papaver somniferum (assembly GCF_003573695.1). NCBI lineage: Eukaryota > Viridiplantae > Streptophyta > Magnoliopsida > Ranunculales > Papaveraceae > Papaver > Papaver somniferum. Next base: position 151,206,633 of record NC_039359.1, read on the forward strand.
GTCCATATCCTTGAGAGTGACGAACGTTTCCTCAATCTTTCCTTCCTTTTATTTTTTCCTTTAGATTGGATCTCATCATCTAAATTTTTCTTTTTAGATGAAATGAGATTATCATGTAAACCCGGAGGTTTTAACCATAATAATCCTTGAGCAATCTTTAAGGACTTCTGGCGTGCGTTACAGATGCCATGAGCAAGTTTTCCAAAGAAATTTCCCATGGGACAATTTATAAAGAATGAACAGACACAAGCTTATTAAGTTTAGAGTGTTTGCCTGCTCTGATACCAATTGAAAAAGCGGGGAAACAACAACCACACCCAACAATCCTCTTAGCAATATGTATGGACAAACTCCAATATACTTTCTAGAGAATCAACTAGACAGTCAGACTCAATCTAGAGAAAAGTATATCAAAAATTTTATATCTCAATCTCTCGATTTGATCTTTACTCAAGCAAATAGAAATCTGCCAGTCTTTATCAAAGAGAGATAACTTGGATGGTACCAAAGACCAATATCCAAGTGTCAATCAAGTTAAATAAACAAACAAAAGGTCGGATATTCTAATTGATTGAACAACGCACAACCTGTGATATTTCAATTATATAAACAAATATAATGTGGAATAAAAATAACACAGACACAAGAATTTAGTTAACGAGGAAACCGCAAATGCAGAAACCCCCGGGACCTAGTCCAGATTGAACACACATTGTATTAAGCCGATGCAGAAACTAGCCTACTCCAAACTAACTTCGGTATGGACTGTAGTTGAACCCAAATCAATCTCACATTAATACAAGGTACAGTTTTGCTCCTACGCCTCTGATCCCAGCAGGATGCTACGTACTTGATTCCCTTAGGTGATGTCACCCACAATTAAGAGTTGCTACGACCCAAAGTTGAAGACTTTAATAAACAAATCTGTATCACACAGAAAAGTCTACGGTAATAGATAAATCCGTCTCCCAACAATATACCTATGACTTTTTGTTCCGTCTTTTGATAAATCAAGGTGAACAGAAACCAATCAATAACCCGGACTTATATTCCTGAAGAACAACCTAGTATTATTGATCACTTCACAATAATCTTAATCGACGCAGTGAAAAAAGATATTGCGGAATCACAAACGATGAGACGAAGTGTTTGTGATTACTTTTCTATCTTGCCTACCAGAGATGATAAATTCGAGCTAATTATTACAGTCGTACTCGTAACGATAGAAACAACAAGATCAGATCACACAACTACGATAAAAGTAGTATCGGTCTGGCTTCACAATCCCAATGAAGTTTTTAAGTCGTTAACCTGGTTTAGAAGAAGAAACCAAAGATTAAAGGAGAATCGACTCTAGCTTAGCACAACTAGAATCACACAAAATGTGTGGGGATTAGTTCCCAGTTGATAGAGTTCTCCTTTATATAGTCTTTCAAATCAGGGTTTTCAATCAATGTTAGCTTGGTAACAAAGCATTCAATATTCATCGTTAGATGAAAACCTGATTAGATTCAAGTTAATATTTTTCAACCGTTAGATCGAAGACTTAGCTTGTTACACACAAATGAAATGTCCAATTTTGGGTTTGTGAACCGTACCCAAACATTAACATTTGTTGGTTCAACAATAGTTTACCAATTGGTTAGCCATACGATTACTTTCATATCAACCATATTCTTCTTCACCATAACTAGTTCAAATGACTCAAATGAACTAGTTAGAGATTGTTCAATTGCTCAGATCTTATGCAACCAAACAAGACACAATCGAAACAAAAGCGGTTTGATTCGTTCGAATCGATTCATGAACTTTATAGCCACGGTTTGCAAAATCATTCCTTAGTTTATTTAAACACGAGTTCAAGAACAACCGGTTTTAGTTATAACCTGCTCAAGTTCGCGGACTGGGTTCGCAGACTTAAGCTCATGGAAGGAGTACACAAACTCCAGCAGAAATTCTCGGGTTTGAGAACTTCGCCAATTCGCGGATTGGCTCACGCCACTTCCATTTCTTTTGATCAACAAAGTTCGCAAACTTTGGTTCAAGGAATAAGGACTTATACATATATGTGTTTCCACAACAATGCTTATATCCTACCAATGGTTATGTAATCTAAACTCTAATTTCAATCATTGAAACATTCTCAGAGGACGTATATAGCCGTTATTCACAGAACATTTTTTCGACAGAGAAATTTTCAAAGTGATTGAAACATAACATGACTTTCATCACTAGGTAAAGATGAATTCGGCTAAAGCGAAAGCTTACCAACACATATTTCGAGAAATGGATAGGCGAGATAAACTCGGCTCGAAATAGCAAATTTGTATCATGAAAATCTATACCAAAATGACTTTTCTCTCAAGAGTAGGAGATAGAATAGATAGACTTTTGAGTGACAGATAAGTTCAAGTCTTCACATACCTTTTAGTAGATGAAGATCCACCAGTTCCTTGAGTAGTACTTTGTCTTGTATGATGATTTCCATGGAGTCTTGATCTCAACTATACTTCCTATCCTAGTCTGAGACCTATAGCTATGTAGACTAGAAATCAAAACTTATAGTTTTGATCACTAACATTGACAAACATGCTTGAGATAGCAACACATGCGAGTTCGACCGAGCAATGCTCTAACAAAGGTAAAGGACTAATTCCTTGGGGTGTTTTTATTAAAGATTTATGTGCTAGATTTGAAGATGTTGCACATGATAATTATGTTGGTAGCTTTAACAAACTTTCCCAGACTACTATTTTTGAAGATTACTATGACCAATGGGAACATCACAAGAGTTACATGGTTGTTAATAATCCTGCATTGCCTGAGAGTTTTTACAATTTAAGTTTTACTAGTGGATTAAAGGAGGAAATCAGAACTGTTGTGCAAATGTTTAACCATGATACTACTTCTAAAGCCTTTTTCCTAGCCAGAATGCAACAAGCAGCCTTGCATCATCAGCCTAAACCCCTCAGATCATATTCTAAACCATTTATACCATCTTCATTATCAGTTTCTCATCCACCATCCACCTTTAAATTTTTTTATTCACCATCTTCTTCTACCTCAAAATCCAACCCTTCTTCTTCACAACCTATTGTGACTCATCCAACCACCCCAACTAAGACGTCACCTGAAAGTCCTTTACCACCTATCAAATGCCTAACTTATGCTCAAATGCAACATAGAAAAGACAAAGGTATTTGCTATAATTGCGATGAATTCTATCGACAAGGTCACCGATGTAAATCTCAACAGCTGTTCATGTTGATCACTGATGAGAAGATGGCAGAGCACGAACAATCCTCAACTGAGGAAACTCCAATTACTTCTCCTTTATCTAGTGACTCTCCCATAGAAATTTCACTTCATGCCTTAACAGGTCATGTTGTGCATGACACTATTCGGATTTCTGGAAGCTTAATAAAGCAACCTATTATGATTCTTATTGATACAGGGAGTACACACAACTTCTTGGATTCTCACCTTACTAAGAAATTAGGCATTCATACTTCTCCTACAGGCCAAATGGTTGTTACTGTGGCAAATGGGGACAACACTGTTAGCCAAGGCATGTGTCAGAGACTTAACTGGACTATGCAAGGTCACCAATTTTCTTTTGATATGGGAGTCTTACCATTGGGAGGATATGATATGGTTTTGGGAGCTGATTGGCTTCACCAGTTAGGGGACATTACATTCAACTTATCCCAACTCAGATGATCTCATTTCTGCATGAAGGAAAGCACATCACACTTCAGGGAAGTTCTGGTAACCCTTTTATAAGCCTTATTAATGCATCTTCCTTGAGGAAATTTATTAAGAGCAAAGTTTCTACCTTACTAGGTCAATTCTTTCCCATCTCCACAACACCCCCTCCACTTATACCCCATACAGTCACTAAGGTTTTAGACTCATTCTCTGATGTATTTGTTGAGCCTTCTACATTACTACCATCCAGAAATTTGGACCATAAAATACCTCTTAAACCAAATTCTAAACCTACTTCTCAAAGACCATACAGATGCCCTCACATACACAAATCTGTGGCTGGGAACATGGTACAAGAGATGCTTTTTGCTGGCCTTATTCAGAAAAGCAATAGTCCATTTCCTTCCCCTATACTTCTTGTCAAGAAAAAAGATGGCACATGGAGATTCTGTGTCGATTATAGAAAACTCAATGACCTCACTGTGAAAGACAAATTTCCTATCCCTCTAATTGATGAATTACTTGATGAATCGAAGGGAGCTGTCATTTTTTCTAAAATTGATTTGAGATCTGGTTATCATCAAATCAGAGTCTATGGTCAAAATATTCATAAAATTGCTTTCAAGACTCATCATGGCCATTATAAATTAAGAGTGATGCCATTTGGCCTCACTAATTCCCCTTCCACCTTTCAGTCACTCATGAATGATATTTTTGAGCCTTACTTAAGAAAATTTGTCTTAGTCTTTTTTGATGACATTTTAATTTACAGCTCTTCCTTAGACGAACATCTCATTCATCTTCAACAGGTCTTTACCGTTTTGCGGCAGCATTCCCTATATGCTAAACTATCCAAGTGTGTTTTTGCTCAACCACAATTGGATTATCTGAGACATCTCATTACTGCTCAAGGAGTAGCTGCAGATCATGACTGCAATGCATACATGGCCATTACCTGTCACCTTGAAACAATTAAGGGGATTTCTAGGCTTAACAGGCTATTACAGGAGGTTTATCAAAGGGTATGGCACTATTTCCAAGCCCCTTACAGATATGCTTATAAAATATTCTTTCCATTGGAGTCAAGAGGCACATCAAGATTTCAGTGATCTTAAAGAGGCAATGGATAAGGATCCAGTTCCGGATTTACCTGACTTCTCCAAAAAGTTTACCTTAGAAACTGATGCTTGTGCTAGAGGAGTCGGAGGTGTCTTGATGCAGGAGGGTAGACCAATCTCTTTTTTCAGCAAAGATCTAGGTCCTAAAGCCTTAGCCCTATCCACCTATGAAAAAGAGCTTTTAGCCATTGTTATGGCTGTTCAGAAATGGAGGTACTACCTATCTCATAGCCAATTCATCATCAACACTGACCACCAGAGCCTAAAGTATTTAACGGACCAAAGGATTTCAACTATTTTTCAACAAAAATGGCCGGTGAAGTTGATGGGCTTTGACTACATCATCAGATACAAGAAAGGTATGGACAAAACTGCTGTTGATGCTTTGTCAAGACTTCCCACTTATTCTACAGATTGCAATGCTCTGTCTCTCAGTAATCCACAATGGGCTACATATGTCATCTCCAGTTATGAGACTGATGGTATTGTGCAACAACACATTTCCCATCTGCTTATTGCTCCAACAGAATTACCATTTACTTATGTACAAGGCATTTTAAGGTTCAAGGGAAGACTGTACATTGGCTCAAGCAACAATGTTAGACACTCCATTATGCAATCCTTGCACTTGATAGACACATTTTTGTGTCTAATTTGTCTCGATTCTATATATTGATAGTGCTAATTTATGTACTTATGATGGTGTTTTATGTGTGTGTAGGTATTTTTGGCCAATAAACATTTTTGGAAAAATCGACTCGAAAAAATTGCGCGGGGCACCCCCGGAGGACAGTTGCTAAACGGACCCCAGAATTGGCTAAGGAGCACCCAGGCTATGTATAGCCCAAATTTATCCTCAGTACCCACATTTGTCCACATCACCCAAGTCACCTACTATCGGCACCCCCCCACTCTGGATAGGGGGCAACCAACTTCTTCCTAAAATTCAAATTCATTTTGGCGGGAATATTTGGCAGAAGTGAACAGATTTAGGGTTTGAGATTCAAGCGAGTTTTAGAGAGATTCAAGGGATGATTTTCATTAGGCTGGACTTCCTAGAGCGTAACAGGCTTGGAATGTTTGTTTTGATCGATCAAATTTGGCTAGATAAGCCGGAAAAAGGAAACAGAGGTGTGGAGTTTCACGGGTATCCTGATTTGGTAGTTGGAAGAGATTTGGTCGGATTTTTCTCGCGTTATGGATTAGTATAACCCTGTTTCGTCTAAACAGGGAATGTATGGCGGCCAAATTCGAGAAAGAAGGAGTTTCCATCGTGTTAGACCAAAAAAAAGTCATGGAGAAATATCATCGGGATTTTAAGTCCATGAAGATTTAGGAAAGAATTTTAACGCCCATGATTGAGTTCACAGGGTCCTGCTGGAATATTGTAGAGGTGGGATTGACCCAGTTGACGCGTACAAAAGAGAAGAAATAGAAAAATCAGTGACTTTCCGTGAAAGAAGAATGAAGATAAACTCGAGTTGTTTAGGGTTTACTTGGGGGTTGTTGGCTATATATAGGTTGGTTGCAAGTCAGAAATGGTTTACGTACACTTTGGGGAAGTTTAGGAGAGAACAGAAAGCTGAAATCACGAGTTGGATTTTTATTTCTGCTGCTGCAATACCAAGAACACGAAGAACATTGACGCACACCCATCTGTCGCAAAGGACTATCGTTATTCAATAGCAGAACCTATTTATCGTTTATCAACTGTGATTTTCTAAGGTCTTTAGCTACTATTTCTCCTTTGTAACAGAGATTCTGTAACACACTCACGCTGTTGCAAATGCGCTGTGTTATTACTTTTCATCCTTTTAATCATCTTTTGAGCCATAAACAAATATTTTAAGATCATGATTAATACAAGAAGCTAAACCCCATTGCCGAGGCGCTAGAGGAAGCTATTTTTCCAACAACAAGTGGTATATTCTATTTCATCTATTTATTGCAATTATTATTATGATTATTTGCCTTGAGCTATACTTGAATATGATTTTTATTTGAGTGATTGTGATCTATTTTGATGAAGTATGCTTAGTTTATAGACTTTTGATGCTTCATACTTGATATTTACAATTATTGCTTTTGAAAATCTACTTATTGCAATATTTTAGAATCAAATTGAACAAGAAAATTGCATAAATATAAAGATTGAATTAAATCACTTTGAACTTGGAAAATAGTGGAATCTTAGCCTCAGTTTTATTTTATTATTGATATCATCTTAGATTAAGTTTGCTATAATTTTTAGTGTGTTTTCTATTTTAGTTTAGAATTTAAGTCTATATTTTATCCTTCGCAAGTCTGAGAATCGAACCACTTTTACCACTATCTACAAAACACATAAGCACTCTTCTGCAGTTTGGGGGCACTCAGGTATGTTAGGCACCTACCAAAAGAGATAAAACTCATTTTTTTGGCCCAAAATGAAACAAGATATTCTTCAGTTTGTGGATACATGTGAAGTTTGTCAATGTAACAAAGGCAACTCTTCCTTTCCTGCTTGTGTTCTACAAACACTCCAAATTCCTGAGGCAGCTTGGCAAGATATCTCCATGGATTTCATTGAAGTACTTCCCCTGTCCAAGAACAAAAGTGTCATTCTAGTGGTGGTTGATAGTCTTACAAAGTACAACCATTTTCTTCCCCTGAGTCACCCTTTCACAACTCTCACAGTGGAAAAGGAATTTCTCAACCACATATTCAAAATCCATGGCCTCCCAAGCTCCGTTTTCAGTGATAGTGACAAAATCTTTGTCATCCAATTTTGGCAGGCCTTATTCAAATCTCCAGGGATTACTCTTAAGCTCAGAACTGCATACCATCCTCAAACTAATGGTCAAACTGAGAGAACTAATGCCTGTGTGGAGAAGTATCTGATATGCATGACAAGATCTAACCCTAAACAATTGTATCAATGGTTACCTCTAGCTGAGTGGTGGTTTAACACCAATTATCACACCAGCTTAAAAATGTCCCCTTTGCAAGCCATGTATGGTTATAAACCACATTATCTAATATTTCCAGTCCCTACAACAACTTCAGTTGCTTCAGTGGAGTCTTACTTGAAGGACAAAAATGTTATGTTACAACTACTGAAGGATGACCTGACTAAAGCCCAAGAGAGAATGAAGTTTTTTGCAGACAAGAAGAGACAGGACAGAGAGTTTTCTATTGGTGACCTAGTATTTCTTAAATTACATCCACACATGCAATCTTCAGTTTCAATTCGCATGAACTTCAAGCTCTCTGCCAAATATTTTGGACCCTTTGCAGTACTCAAAAGAATTGGTGAAGTGGCTTATAAGTTACAACTTCCTGTGGGGTCAAGAGTTCACTCTATCTTCCATGTATCCCAGTTGAAGATACACATAGGACTCAAAGATTCAACCTTACCCCAGTTACCAGTGGTGGATGATAAAGGTCACTATATTGTTGAACCAGTGGCTGTGTTGGACACTCGTCTTACACTCAAGGGTAAGTCCTCTATCCCTCAAATTTTAGTGCACTGGTCTAACTCCTCTGTCGAAGACGCCTCTTGGGAGGACATTTCTCACATCAAATCAAAGTTTCCACATTTCATCCTTGAGGACAATGATCTTTTAAGGGAGGGGCAATGGCATGTACCCATAACATGAGTTACCACCGAGTCCTAACCGATCCTCCGATCTGGCGAGTCAGCTCAGTATTTAATCTGTCCGAACTTAAGCTTATCATATTATCGAGTTCTGTGTTTAATTAGTTGATCTAATAAGAACCGTCGATAGCCGTTGTTAGCTATTGGATACTAAAGGTACGATCTCTGTAATCTTATTTTCATGAATGAAAAAATTGTTTTGCTTTCAAAATTGAAAGTTAGGTTCTGATTTTAGAGAGAAAGCATCTTGTTGCTATTTTATCCATCAAATTCCTTGTAGTTGTACATCAGTACACTATACACTCAAGGCGTGCCACATGAGAAAAGGTTTCGTCAAAGTCGATTCCTTCGATTTGTGAATATCCCTGAGCGATAAGTCTTGCTTTGTTTCTGACAATAGTGCCAAACTCATCAGACTTATTCTTAAATATCCATTTGGTTCCAACAATGTTGAAATTTGGAGGACAAGGTACAAGCTTTCATACATCTTGTCTTTGAAATTGATTTAATTCTTCATGCATTGCATTCACCCATATGGGATCGCTGAGAGCATCATCAATATTTCTTAGTTCTACATATGACAAATAACAACCAAAATTGCATAAATTTTGAAGTTGCCCTATAGTCTTTGCAGTAGAATCTCTTCCTCCAATGATACTGTTTGGATCATGATTTCTTTGAACCCAGAGATGCCGCGGTGGGACACGTTCTTGTTCAACATGCACGACCTGATCAGTGTTTTTCTCCTCGTCACTAGAAAGATCATGATCAACAACAATAGGTATAACTTCAACTGAATCCAAAATTTCTTTGACTTTCTCAGTTTTCTCGGTTGGAGGTAGCTCAGCAGGAGAAAAATCATGATGAAAATCACTAATATCATCAATGATAACGTGAGAAGATTCCATCATTACTTGGGTTCTGAGATTAAATACTCGAAAACCACGACTATCAGATGCATAGCCTAGAAAGATACCTTCATCACTTTTAGTATCAAATTTGCCTCTTTGTTCTCGATCTTTCAGAATGTAACACTTACTTCCAAACACTCTAAGATAGTGTAAGTTGGGTTTTCTACCATACCACAACTCATATGGAGTGTTAGGGTTTTAGACCGTAGGTAGACATGGTTAATCAAGTAACATGCTGTAAAGACAGCTTCTCCCCAAAACCTTAGAGGTAAGTTTTTGTTGTGTAGCATTACCCTGGCCATTTCCTGAATATTCCTATTCTTTCTTTCAACAAATCCATTAGCTTGAGGAGTGATGGGTGGTGAATATTGTTGAATAATCCCCAGTTTATCACAGAATTCAAATACTTTGGTGTCTTTGAATTCAGTGCCACGGTCGCTTCTAATTTTCTTTAGTTTACGAACTTGTTCATTCTGGATCCTATTAACAATAATCTTAAATTCACCAAGGGTTTCATTCTTATGAGCTAGAAATGCTACCCAAGTGAATCTGGTGTAGTCATCTACCATAACTAAGTCGTACTTCTTTCCTCCAGCAGCGGGTTGTTGAATTGGTCCGAAGAGATCCATATGAATTAAATCAAGTGGAGCCTTAGTGAGAATATCTCGATATGACTTATGGTGAACTTTCGTTTGCTTACCCTATTGACAGGCACCACGTACACCGTCAACTTTGCATTGATTTTGGGAACGCCTCTAAAAAGTTCCTTGTTAATGATCTTAGTTAAGAGACAATAATTCATATGACCAAAATATTCATGCCAAAGATGTGTAGATTCCACCTTAGTCAAATTGCAACAGTTATTAAACTGAGTATCAAGAAGATAACAGTTATTTTTGCCACGAGTTCCCTGAAAAATCACATTTCCAGATTTTTCTACAATATCACATCCATTTGCATTGAAAAAAACTTTATGGCCTTTGTCACAAATTTGACTAATAGAAAGAAGATTTGCAGTCATACCTTTGACGTATACTACATCATGGATTTATGGAACACCGGAAAGCTTGATCGTGCCCTTCTTGCTAATGTAGCAACATCTCCCATCTACAAAAGTAAATGGTCCTCCTTCAAAGTCGCTTGTATAAACAAACCATGAAAGATCTCCAGTCATATGTCAGCTACGACCACTGTAAAGAAACCATTGAAAGGGTGATGTTGATTTTAAGGCAAAAGCTCCCATACTAACACTACTTTCCTGTTTAGAATATCTTGTTAGTATTGTACACCTTTTTAGACAAGTAAACAGTTGTTCAGTTTTCTTGAGAAGATTACTCGCAACATTTATACTTTTCTGAAAGCGTGTACACGTATATTGAGTGTGATTGTGAGACTCACAAAACATACAGGGGCCAACATCAGTAATCTTATTTGAGAAGTTCTTCCTTTTATCAAGTTTCTCAAAGCATCCATTTTTTTTAACACTTGACTTACTATGATTCACTAGAGAGGAATCAAAGGGATTATTCATCACAACTAAAGGAGTTTTGACAGATTTCAAATCCATATGTTTTGCAATTTCTGCAATAAGATCCAGCTTGATCTGGATTTGTTCATCCAACTTCTATTGGAGAATAACAAGATTTTTTGAACATTATCTAAGATTGTGATTTATTCCTGGTGAAGCGTTTATAGAAACTTTACTTTCCATCAAGTCAGTTGCTTACAAACATAGACTTTTGAGGTCTTAAACTTGTTTGCCAGCTCTGATACCTATTGAAAAAGCAGGGGTCTAACTCCAATATAATTTATAGAGAAGCAACTAGACAGTCAGACTCAATCTAGATAAAAGTATATCAAAGAGTTAATATCTCAATCTCTCGATTTTATCTTTACTCAAGCAAATGGAAATCTGCGAGTCTTTATCTAATACTAGAGAGATAAACTTGGATGGTACCAAAGACCAAATATCCAAGTGTCAATCAACTCAAATCAACAACCAAAGGTTGGATTTTCTAATTGATTGATCTTAATGCACAACCTGTGATATTTTAATTCTATAACAAAATGTAATGCGGAATAGAAGTAACACATACACCAGAAGTTTTGTTAAAGAAGAAACAGCAAATGCAGAAAAACCCCGGGACCTAGTCAAGATTGAACACCACATTGTATTAAGCCGCTACAGACACTAGTTTACTACAAACTAACTTCGGTATGTACTGTAGTTGAAACCTAATCAACATCACACTGATTCAAGGTACAGTTGCACTCCTTACGTCTCTGATCCCAGCAGGATATTATGCACTTGATTCCCTTAGATGATCTCATCCACAACCAAGAGTTGCTACGACCCAAAGTCAGAGACTTTAATAAACAAATATGTATCACACAGAAAAGTCTATGATGATAGATAAATCTGTCTCCCACAGATAAACCTAAGAGTTTTGTTTCGTCTTTTAATAAAATCAAGGTGAACAGAAACCAATTGATATCCCAGACTTATATTCCCGAAGAAAAGCCTAGAATTATCAATCACCTCACAATAATCTAAATCGTATGGTAGCGAAACTAGATATTGTAGAATCATAAACGATGAGACGAAGATGTTTGTGATTTCTTTTTATCTTGCCCTATCGGAGATATAATCTCAAGTCAATTATCCAACTGAACTCGTACGATAGAAAATAGCAAGATCAGATATCTCAACTACAATAGAAGTAGTTTCGTCTGGCTTCAGAATCCCAAAGAAGTCTTTCAGTCGTTAACATACAGGGTCTCGAGAAGAAACCCAAGGTTAAAGGAGAATCGACTCTAGCAAAACCAACTAGTATCACACATTAGGTGTGGGGATTAGTTTTTCCAGTTGCTAGATGTCTCCTTTATATAGTTTTCAAATCAGGGTTTGCAATCCAAGTTACCTTGGTAACAAAGCATTCAATATTCACTGTTAGATGAAAACCCTGATTTAACCAAGCTAATATATTTCAACAGTTAGTTCGAAACTTAGCTTGTCACACACAAATGAAATGTATTTCATTTAAGTTTGAGTAACCGTACGTAAACGTGTACACTTAGTTGGTTCACAAATAATTAACCAATGGTTAGCCATATGAGCACTTTCATATTAACCTATTCATGTTCTTCACATAACTATTTCAAATGTCTCATAAGAACTAGTTGAAGAGTCATTCAATTGCTTAGGTCTTTCTGAATAGACACAATTGAAATAAAATCGTTTTGAATCAATTCATCAACAATATATCCGCGGTTTGCAAAGATTGCATTCCTTATTGATTTATTGTTTAAGTTCATGATCTTCTGATTTGAGAAATATAACCAGCTTGGGTACGCATACCATAGCTACCGGATTTGAGTTAGAAACTCAGCAGAAATTTTCGATAGAAAAATTCCATGGGTACGCGTACGGGTATGCGTACCTAAGGTGGTTGGTTTAACAGTTTGCAAACTTACAAACTCAGCAGAAATTTTCGGTTTGAAAACTTCCGCTGGTACGCATACCCAACCTATCTCCTTCATCAATACCGTATGCACACACTTGGTTTCCGGCACATGGATTTATACACTAATGTGCGAACACACTATGTATGCTTATATCCATAGTTGGTTGCTTAATCTAAACTCTATATTTCAATCATTGAAACATTCTTCTATAATGTTATAACAGTCGTTATTCACAACTATCGTCATCAAAGCTATTTTCAAGATTGAAACGTCATCATGACTTTCGTCACGTGTAAAGATGAAAAGTGGTTAAAGCGAAAGCTTACCAACACATATTTCGAGAAAAAGATAGGTGAGTAAACTCGGCTCGAAATAGCAAATGTGTATGTATGAAAACTATCATATATACTTATACGACTTTGTCTCAAGAGTAGGAGATAGAGTAGATAGACTTTTGAGTGATAGATAAGTTCAAGTCTCCACATACCTTTTAGTCGGATGAAGTCCACTGGTTCCTTGAGTAGTTCTTCATCTTCGTAAGATGATCGCTATGGAATCTGGAGCTCAACTACACTAAACTGTCCTAAACCGAGACTTAGCTATAAGTAGTCTATAAATCAAGACATTTAGTTTTAACAACTAAACTTGACAAACATGCTTGAGATAGCAACACATGCGAGTTCGACCGAGCAATGCTCTAACAACGACAAACACACCAAGATAATGTATGTTGGGTTTCTTTCCATACCATAATTCATAAGGAGTATTTAAGATTCGTGACCATAAGTAGACATGATTGATCAAATAACATGATGTGAAAGCAGCTTCTCCCCAAAACATTAATGGTCAGTTTTTATTATGGAGCATTACCCTGGCCATCTCCTGAATATTCATGTTCTTTCTTTCCGCAACTCCATTAGCTTGTGGATTTATGAGTGGTGAATATTGTTGAACAATCCCCAATTTATTACGGAATTTGAACACTTTAGTGTCCATGTACTTAGTTCCTCGATTGCTTCTAATTTTCTTTAGTTTGCGACCTTATTCATTCTGGACTCTATGCACTATAATCTTGAATTCACTTAGGGTATCATTCTTATGAGCTAAAAACACCACCCCAGGTGAATCTTGTGTATTCATCAACCATAACCAAGGCATACTTCTTCCCACCAACAGTAGGTTGCTGAATATTTCCGAAGAGATCCATACAAATTAAATCAAGTGGTACCTTACTCAAAATATCTCGAGGTGATTCGTGTGGAAATCTTTCTTGTTAACCCTTTCGACAAGCACCACAGACACCATCAATCTTAGCATTAATTTTGGGTACACAAATGACAAGTTCTTTGTTAAGATAACATTTATTTATTCCACGAGTACCTCGGAAAATTAATTTTCCAGTATTGTCTACAATATCATATCCTTTAGAACTGAAGACAACTTTATGACCTTTGTAGCAAATTTGACTAACAGAAAGAAGATTAGCAGTCATACCTTTGACGTATACGACTTCATGAATTTTTGGAACAACTCCCGTCTTCGAAAGTCACAGGTCCTCCTTCAAAATCATTAGTATATACAAACCAAGAAATATCACTTGTCATATGTTGGCTACATCCGTTGTCGAGAAACCAATGAAAAAGAGAGGTTGACCTTAAATCAAGGGCTCCCATGCCGACATTACTTTCCCTAACAAGATATCTTGTCAGTTTTTTAAAAGTTTTAATATTAGTAAAAAGTTTCCCAGCTCTCTTATGTAGAGTACTCACAACCTTTAAATTTTCTCGAAAAAGCTTACATACATGTTGATAATGGTTATGAGAACCACAAAACAACCATGAGTCATCAGATTTGAAGTATATATCCTTGAGCTCTTTAGAAAAATTCTGAGTCATGTCATGTTTCACAAAGCCTAGACCTCATTTGTCACCCAACCGACGACAATTCTTCGAGAAAGAATTAAAAGAAGTGTTTAAATCCTTTAAAGATTCTTTTACATACCTCAAATCCTTATATTATGCAAGAGAAGATATGGATTCGGCTAACCTTGCAACAAGATCTGGATTTGTTCGTCTAGCTTCTTTTGAAGAGTATTTTACTTTTCAGAACCTTCACGAAGATCATAGACCTTTATATATATATATATTACAGTGAAGTCCATCGATTTTCCTTATCAATCGTTGTTTTTCACGACAAAGATTATTGATGATCTACTTTAGATCAAAACCCTCAACATCATCGATGGTTTCTAGAACACACTCAGAGTTGTGCAGATCAAAAACTGGTGAAGCATTATCGGAGATAAAATCATCCACGTAATCAGATTGCTTCAAACACAGACTTATGAGGTCTTAACGTGTTTGTCTGCTCTGATACCAACTGAAAAGAACCGGGGGTACAAGTACACCACCAACTTTTTCGTTCGGTAACCTGAATGAACTAAACTCAATTATAGTTACGAGGTTTACAACTTAATAAAACTCAATCAAGGAATAATATAAGAGTCTTTATCTCTTTCTCTCACAATCAGTAGTAAAACAGAAAAAAGTCTGTGAGCTTGATTATACCGTGAGAGTACTTGGCGATTCCAAAGTCCAATGTCCAAAACAAGGATGGATATATCTACTTTGATTGATTAACTTACTAACTGTGATATTTCAATTACATAGATAAACAAATATAATGCGAGAAAGAAATAACACAGACATCACAAGTTCTGTTAACGAGGAAACCGCAACTACAAAAAAAAAATCGGGACCTCGTCCAGATTTAAGCACCAAAATGTTTTAAACCGCTACAGACTCTATCATACTATCAATAACTTCGGACCGAAACGTAGTTGAAACCGAATTCACCGTCACATCGATTCAGTTACAGTCGCGCTCTTTACGCCTCTTGAATTTCGCAAGACTCTACGCAATTGATTCCCTTAGCTGACGTCCTTTACAGCCTAAGGGTTGCTTTACTAAGCGAAGACTTTACAAACCAATTTGTCTACCAAAGATAAGCCTATTTTGATTTTCGTTCGATCGTTAGATCAGGTGAGATAGGAAATCATTTGCAGTAGACTAAGTCCAGCGAACCTCAAAAATCCGGTACTTACGACTCCCGAAGAGCATCCCTGATTATTATTCACCTCACAAGAAAAGCAACAATTATACATCAATGAAGAATTTATTAGTTATAATTTCTTGTGAATTCACAAAGTCTGAGACGAAGAATTTTGTGATTTCTATCAATCTTACCTATTGGAGAGAATGCTAAAATAAACAGTAGTATGATCAGAATACATGAACTATCAAAGATAAGATAGTCGGAACTGGCTTCACGAATCCCTAAGTGAAGTCTTTAAGTCGTTAAACCTAATTATGTTTCTCAGAAACACTGGAAACCTAGGTTAAGAGAGAATCGAATCTAGTTAGCAACTAGGACACATGAAAGTGTGGGGATTAAAGTTTCCCAGCTGCTCGAGCTTCTCTTTATATAGACTTACAAGATCGAAGGTTGCTTACGAATTAAGATATGATAGCTTTGTAATCAAGCAAAGACTTTTCACTGTTAGATGAAATTCGAATTGATATTCAAGCTATGATGACTTGGTAATCAAGTGATCATTCTCCAGCGTCAGATGGTTTAACTTGAGATAAACAAAAATAGAATATATACTTGGATAAGGATGAACCATAACCAAACCGTGTACAATGAACTTGTTCAAGAACGGTTAGCCAAAGTTATCCATATGAACATAATAAGCTTAGTCGTTTTCATCAAACACTTTAGACTTAACTTGATAAACAACCATGCAGAAATACTTTATATGTGTTTTAGAGTGTTTTTCAAATGCCAAATATCTCATAGAAATACTTTGAAGTGCATCGGAAACTATTCGACTGGGTAAGTACGTCTATCGTGTATGTGTACTGGTTTCAATTCGTGAGACATTATGCCAAGGTACGTGTACCGGATATGTGTACCCTTAAGGAGGTTAAAACTCAGGGCATTTCAGTACGCATACTGGGTATTGTACCACCCTTGTGTTCACAAGCAACAAAACTTTTGGTATGCATACCGGATATGTGTACCAACAAGTCATTACCGAACTTAGACCTACGCCGGTATGTGTACCCTAATCCGAAACCAAACAGTTACGCTAGTACGTGTACTTTCCTTATATCCAGATTTCAGTAGTTCTAAAATTTTTCAATAATCAGTTGAGATATTATGTAAAAGGGTTGGAAGTTTTCTATCTAATTAGGGCCTGGGTCGTAGAACATGCAGTTGATGCATTTGGGTTGTTGACTGAATTTGACTGTCCAATATATTACTATAATTCCCTTCCAAAATAGTGAAAATAACGTTATGGCCTAACTTTGTTAAATAACTAACCAAGCTACACAAGCACATCTCATCGAACATGTTCGCTACATTTTCAGATAATTTTTCTTCCGTCGAACCCATGATAAAATTACTACTAATATTCTTTTCCGTTGTATTTCGTACTAAAATAGGTATTTTTTTCTCAGCGGCTACAATAAATCAGGTGATTTTGTTATAGGATATGGTTTTGAAGATGAGTTAAAATCGTTGTTTGATTTGAATAAGCCCATTGGTTTGATTTGTATCTAGTGATCTCAGAAGTTTTTCTTAGAGTTTATAGGGTTTTGGTGGGGTACATATTTTTTTGGATTTGAATAATCCTTTTGGTTTGATTTGTATCTATTGAACTCAGAAGACGAATTTCCTCCCTCTTTCGTTGGGGGTTTATTAATGGTTTGATTGTTTTTTTTTCCTAATAAAACCGGGGTCATGAGTTTATAGATAGGAATGGAGACGATGGAACTTGAAAGGGGAAAAACAAGAAAGGGATGATGGAACTTGAAAGTGGAAGAAGAAAGAGAACTCACAGAATCTCCCATGATGTTGGTCGACGAAAATAAGAAGAACAAAAATTCATAGAAATGAATGAAGATGGAAAAGGATGTTCGACCTAAATGTTTTGATAATTTTAAACGGTCAATGCTAGTATATGTATGGTGAAGGTTGTTTGGTAAGTACAAAAAAGTCAGATAACATTTATGTAACGGTCTTTGGTCAATCAACGACCCAAATACATCAACTGCATGTTCTGCCACCCAGATCCTAATTAGATAATAAAATTGCGACCCTTTTATAAAATATGAAACATTCCTGAATAATATCAATTATAATCTTACACATATTATTGTTATATATTTAATCAGGTTATATTCAAATAATTAACTCGAATCATAATCTAATTCATAAATATTAAATTTTTCTTAACTATTCATCAAGTAGATGATTGTCTTATAACTTAATTCATATTTCTAGAAAAATATTCAACAAGATAAACTTGGCTCGAAATTTCTATTTTGTTATAAATTAAAGTCCAGTTAGTACGTCATACAGCTTAGTCTCATCGATAGAATTGTGAATGTTTGAGTAAATAAGAAAGGTTCAGTCTTCACATACCTGCAGGTTTCTCTTGATGTTCTTCGTGGATGAAAAGTATTAACACAAAATCAGCAAGTACTATATAAAACATATACATAATATAACTTTTTTGGAGACTAAAAACCTATTCGGTTTTCTCGTTACAATTGGGGATTATAGTTTTTTATATTGGCCGCTTCTAGGTTACAATCGGATAGTTATAAACTAGAAGTTCATTAATAATTTTAGGAAGTCTAATCGGCCATCACGGTACAATCGTAACTTTTGATTGAAGCAGTTAACACTTAACAGTCAACATATGTGTGTTCATATCGGCCAAGTTAAGCCTAACAAAAATTATAAAGAATATTTTCAATATATTGATGTTAACATATATATATATATATACATATATATATATATATATATGTCCACCTTTAAAATGTTAGTATTTTGAAAAACATAGAGTGTTCAATAAAAAGATATAGCGGTTAATGTCAGCCAATTAAAGCCTAAAAAACTACAAAAATTTGTAAATTTTAAATTATAAGTCGGCAAATATACATGTGTTATTTTAGGTTAATGTTCTTTTTGGATGAAGAACACCAAAGTAATTGGCCGTTTTGTATTACAACTTTCCATATCAGCCGTTGTTCTTCCGATATCGACCAGATTCATCAAGATATGACACAGGAATATCAACCATTCTAGTCCAACTCAGAAAACTTGAGTTTGGAAGAGAAAATGCAAATGCGAAAATGAGGGAATACAAATTTTGCAATCAGATGATAAGAATTTTGTTGTGATTGAAATAAGGACAGATTAAAGTATTTTTTTTTCTTCTATTCGACACCTAAGCAACTTTTTTTTTAAAGCCCACTTGATTGGCTCCACTGTTGATCCAACCGATATCCCAAAAACATAACTCTCATTCTCATCTCACTCGGGAGATGAAGAGAACAGGAAATCAATCTCTCTACCTTCCGCACGAACTATGGACAAAAGGTGTTGTCTGCTGTGCTTGAACATAAAAGAGTATGAATGAGAAATACAAACATCCCCTTTTTTCCAGCGATTCGAAAAGTAGAAACTACCATATAGTCCTAGAAATAATATAACAAAGTTAGTTTGGTCCTGTTGACCTAGTCAACTGTCTATTTGGTCATTCTTTAAAATATATATTACTTTTTGGTCATAAAAATGATTGTTTGGTCCTAGGGTAGAGAATACCCATGCGGGATGATGTCATGGATGATGTAATTACTTTTTGGTAGTGACTGATAGACGCATTTATGTGTCTAATTTGTCCTCAATGTTTCGTATTGTTAGTACTCGTTTTCGTCCTTATTATGGTGTTTTGTGTGTTTGTAGGTATTTTTTTGGAAATATATTTTTTTGGAAATTTCGGCTCGAAAAGTTGCCCGGGGCACCCTTGGAGGACACGTGTTATTCGGACTCTCACCGTTGGTTAAGAGGCACCTCAATTACTAAGGGGCACCTTTTTTGCTATTCGCACCCCAGCTGTTGGTTAAGGGACAACCCCTTCTTCTTCATCTTTTGAAAATTGAAATTGGCGGGAAAATAGTACAGTTGCTGGCAGAATTTTCGATCGAATTTCGGACGTGATTTAGTGAGATTCAATCCCTGAAACTTAGTGGGTAGACGTGATATGTCACAACAAAGCTGGTATGGGCGCTTGTTTCGATTGAATTTGGATGGATAACTCGCAAGAAGAAAACAGGGCAAGCCACGTATGGGAAAGATACGCGAGACTTTTGTGCCATGTTGAGGAGATTTCGTGAGGATATTGCATGTATAACTGATATTGGTATTAGGTAGAAACGTGCTGGAGCAATTCCGTGTACAACAGGCGCATGAGATAGTTAATTCAGGGAAGAAAATATCCGAAGAATATTTTTTCTTCAAGACGAGTTATGGAGAATTTGATGAAGTTATGACGAGATATTTTGGTGTTGAAAGGTTATATAAGTGTCTGAGGATTAGTACGAAGGGAGACGAATAGTGAGGGAGATTTTAGAACACCACATAGCTTAAAC
Organism: Papaver somniferum; assembly: GCF_003573695.1. Taxonomy (NCBI): domain Eukaryota; kingdom Viridiplantae; phylum Streptophyta; class Magnoliopsida; order Ranunculales; family Papaveraceae; genus Papaver; species Papaver somniferum. The sequence continues at coordinate 151,226,980 of NC_039359.1, forward strand.
ACCAAAGTTGCAGAGCTGCCATTTTCTGCTACTGCATTTCTGAAGAACGCGAAGAACGGACCGACCAGGACAATCGTTTATCAACAGTGATAACGACTCCCAGCTGAGGGTCGTACATCTGCAGCAGACTTATTTACTACAGTTTTTGCGACACAGCGGCAACAGTCTTATTTTACCGAGGGTCGTAGTTCTCTGGTTTGTAACAAATATAATTGTTACAAACCCGGTTTTATTGTATTTCTCATATTCTCATCATTTGTAAACCATTTTTGAGCATCAATGAAATTCTTTGAGAGGTTTTCCAACATGATGAGCAGCTAATTCTCTCACAACCAAGACAATGAGGAAGCTATTTACGCATGAATAATTGGTAATTATTTATTCTCTCTAATTTATAATTTATAATTCACTCAATCACTACTTTTGCAGAGTTTTTAGTTGTTTGCAAAAATTTTCTTCATTAGTTGTTATTCAATTAGATAGGTTATGCTTTGTTTAGATAATCTATGCTTAGGGATACAATTAATTTTTGAGAATTTTCCAGATTATTTGTGAATTAAGAAATAAGAGTCTTAAAAGATAATTGGAGTTTTGGATTGTTTACCATAAATTATTCATGTGTAATAGTGAAATCAATGTCTTGGTTGTTTTCTAATATCTTGAAGTCAATTTTGTAATAAGTTTTCTTTGTTTTTAAATTTTTATTAAGTCTAAAATTCATTGCCTTCACAAGTCTTAAAACAACCCTTTTATCACCATCTACAACAACTTTGAGAACACATCAGTGACAGAAATACCCTTTTGGGTTCATATGTATACTCAATTATTAAGAGAGAATGGAATCATATCCAGATTTGTTTTCTCTTTCCTCTATTTTCAGATCTACTTTTTCTCTTTTACTTATGAAGATGATGAGACGACGATGATGAAGACGACGACGATGTTGTTGATGATGAAAATAATTATTCTTCTCCCTTTTTCTAGGTTTTTGACGGTGAAGACGATGAAGATGATGATGAGCGATGAATATTTTTTGTGTTCATCTTCCCTGTTATTGTTGCTGTTGTTGAAGATGATTAAGACGATAAAGAGGATGAAGATTTAAAAAATGAACTATATTTTTAGATCTTTTCATCAGGTGTTTATTCAAAAAAAATGAACTCTTATTTTTGTTGTGTGTTCATATTAAATAATGAACTCTGTTTTAGATCTTGAATTATTAGGTGTTCATTCGAAAGAATGAACTCTGTTTTTTATGGATTTTGTTGAGTACTCATGTTAAAAAATGAACTCTATTTTAGATTTGACAAATGAATTTTGATTGGGGTGTTCCTTTTGACGAATGAACTCTGATTTTTGTACCTAATAATGAACTTTGATTGGGTGTTCATTCAAAAGAATGAACTCTGATTTTTAATAATGAACTTTGATTAGGTGTTCATTTGAAAGAATGAACTCGAATCTATAAAAAGCATTACCAAACACCTGATAGTTCATTAAAAAGAATGAACTCCTACAAGAAAATAAGTAGGATGTTCAGAGTTCATTGGAGAGCATGAACTCAAATAATTACGAAAATAAAAAATTTATGAAAATTAATGCTAAAATAATTATGTACCATGCCGGAAACCCCTTTTCACACTAGACAAAATAGTCTTGGGACCACCTAAAAAAGGATGATTTGCCCGGTTGAAAATTCGTATGCCCCTTAGCGAGTGTTTAGGATATGGATCAGAAAAAGCCCAAACAAAGCGCTTGGTTTTATCAAGTTGTCCTTATAAGACAGAGAAAGGAGAAAAAATTTAGTTCGTGAAATCCCTCCCAATTTTTCATTTCCCGCCTTCGTTCCCCTCCCCTCACTCTAAACCCTAGAAACCCTAGACCAAAAAATGGGTACGAAGAAATCTGCTGCTGATCTAACTTCAGATCTTAAGAAGAAACGAAAAGTTGGATTCTCCAGTATCGGTGAGTTAATTCGGTCTCATTTCACTTCCAACACTTTCCTCCATTGAAACCCTCCTTTGATTTTCATGCTTTTTCGTGTTGTTTCTTCAGATGCTGGTGTTGAAGCAAATGATTGCATCAAAATATTTCTGGGTATGTTGACAATTTTCATTTTAATCGTAATTTCTGTCTCGGAAATCCTTTTTTCTCTTTTTTTTTGTAATTTTTGGTGAATATTTCCTATGTAGTGAGTAGCAAAGAAGAAGTTGATGTTGAAGAAAGCTGTTGCATTGACCCGATTGATCTTAACCGTTTTTTCGGTGAAGATGGGAAAGTGTATGGGTACAAAGATTTGAAGGTTTGAAACCCTATCTCTCTGTAGGTTCTGTTGATTTGTATAGAAATGTTAAATTAGGGTTAGAATTTCGATATTCAAGGGTATACTGGTGAATGGTGATGAGTTGTGTCAGTGTAGAGCAAGTGGTACTTGGTAAGATCATTGGTTCAATTTTGTGCCCTAGAGCTCAATTTTCGGGTTAGCTGAGAACGGTGAATTGGTTTGAGAAGTTGAGTGAATAAGATTTTGCTGCTGTTATTGCTGTACAATTAAGAGTCTTATACTGGGTTTCTGGGTCCCTGTAGTTATGCTGTGATGTGAATTAGCAAAACCTCAGCATTCATATAAAATTACAACTATTTGTACAATTTGATTTTGAATCTATAGTTGTTAGACAATATTAGGTTAGTGTGACAACTTTTCGTTAGCTCTACAGATTCGGGTCATTTGAATCTCTCCAATTGTGTCAGATCTCAATGTCTTAAATGTGAAAAAAAAAGCCGGTTACCCATCCTTGGAGATGATTTTTTGAAAATTATGTTAATCTTTGAGGCTTTGAGCCTGTTTGCACTAGAATAGTTGAGCACAAGCTGCAGAACAATAGTTTAAATGTTCTATTGTCGATTTGTCGGTGTTGGTGTTTGGAAGGTTTTTTTTTTCCTTTTATTTCCTTTATCTTACATTATCCTATTTACTTTTGACTGTTTGTAGAACAACTATTTTTGCTGTCTTACACTGTTTATCGCTATGCTTGTTCTCATAAACATATTTTTGTTCTGTACATAGCTTAATGTTTACAGTTATGGTTGTTAGATTGGTTCATCAGTCAGTACAGTTTTCTCATGTGTCTACACCTTGTGCAGATTAACATTTGGTTGAGCAGCATATCTTTCCATGCTTATGCTGATATAACTTCTGAGAGCACAGCTGATGTAAGTTTCTGTGTAAACCTTTTCTGTTGACAAGATATTTTGGTTTCTTTCTTTGATATGTTGCTCGGTAGAGATTAAGATCTGATAACTGGGCAACTTTAGTTATCTTCGGGGATTGGGAGTGCTATCTGGAACTACGTCCAGGTTTACATAGAACCATTACATGTTTTAAAGTAGAATAGAAAGTCTGTTTTCGGTAAAAAGAAAAATAATAAAGAAAGAAGGTTCTGCATTGGAACATTGCAGCCACTGTTTATTGTTAACTTGTTACCTTAAATTTTATTTTCAACAAACGTAATCATGCAGGCTTGAGTCTTAATTATCTCCATTTGTGTAGGGAAAGATCAGCATGTTAACGTTTATATATCCTCCCTTAGCATAACATAATGATCTGACATTTAATTTTAATTCATATCTAGGGAGGCAAGGGGATCACGGATCTAAAATCTGCTCTTCAGGTATCTTTTGAAAGGTTTTTTAGCCCTTCAAGTTATTTGTAGTTTTACCTTGGAATCTATACTGAAAAATTGTCATTACAATAGTCGATATTTGGTGAATCCTTGCTGGAGTCGAAGGATGATTTTCTGCAAACATTCTCTAAAGAGACTCAATATATCAGGTATATTTCCTTTGTTGTTTGTTAGTTTATGCCTTTAGCTTACAGCTGTTATGTTTCCACACTCATGATATTTTCTTCATATGGTGCACTTATTTTGCAGAGATGTCAGCTCTAGTGGAAAGGTGGTGCAGTTTAAAAATCCCGGGGATCACCAGAGTGGAGCTTCTAATGTGGAGGTAGTTTTCAAATTTGAATCTGCTGCTCAGTGCATTTAGTTTCTTCGGTTGACTACCTTATATTCCCTATTTGTGAACTTTGGCTGATGAATTATCACATTTTCTTGCACATCATAAGGTTATTCATCTGCCTGTAACTAGTATTGCCGTGGGAGAGCTATATGGTCGGTTGGTACCTTTGGTGCTACTGCTTGTTGATGGTAATGCTTCGGAGTTGGATATCCCACTTGCTGCAATTATTACTTTGTTGAAAGTTTTATGCTATTTAAAAACATCTCTTTTGCTTTTGGGTGACAGGTAGTAGCCCCATCGATATATCTGATCCGAAGTGGGAGATCTATCTCATGGTTCAGAAGACAGATCAAAAAGGAGATTCTAATTCTAAATTGCTTGGCTTTGCAACTGTTTATCGATTTTACCAGTACCCAGACAGTTCTCGTCTGAGGATAAGCCAGGTTTTTTCTCTCTTCATATTTGATTTTTGTAAGACGTATACTCAATGTTTAGAATTTAAGCATAAAATAGGAAAAGCAAGAAGATAGTCAGATACCTATATCTGTTGCCATTTTTTTTTCTTTGCACCAGTCTGTTACTTGTGCTCTTTTAGCTCCCTAATGTTTGTCGTATGCTGACCTACTTAATGAGAGTTTTAGGTCATTGAGGCGCATTCTAGTCATTGTTCTGCTTCTCATTAGAGCTATGATCATAGGGTTACAGTAATCGAATTTTTGTTTCCTCCCTTTGTTTTCTTAGTATACTCACTTCGCTGTGATTGCGATGCAGATGCTGATATTGCCTCCCTACCAGGGCCAAGGCCATGGCCGTCACCTTCTAGAGGTTCTGAATTCTGTTGCAATAGCTGAGAACGTTCATGACATGGCGATTGAGGAGCCATCTGACTACCTCCAGCAACTCCGAACCTGCATAGACACACTTCGCCTACTTACTTTAGATGCAATCAAACCAGCAGTTGATTCAGTTGTTTCACATCTGATACATGAAAATCTATCAAAGAAAACCTGCAAGTTTGAATCAGATCCACCTTCAGCTTTAGTTGAAGAGGTCAGGAAAACTTTGAAGATTAACAAGAAACAGTTTTTGCAGTGTTGGGAGGTTCTTATCTATCTTCAACTTGATCCCAACAACAAGAAGTTACTGGACAACTACAGGACATTAATTTCAGATCGAACGAAGGCCGACGTCTTGGGTAAAGATTCTGGAACTGGTGGGAAGCAAGTAATTGAAGTTCCCAATGATTATGATCATGAAATGACATTTGTTATGTTCCGTCCAAGAGGAAGTGAGAAGACGGATGGCATTGAAACTGAAGTTAACAAAAACCAAACTAATCAAGAGGAGCAGTTGAATCAACTGGTTGACGAACGTATGAACGAAATCACCGAGGTTGCAGGAAAGGTAGTACTGCATCGTGGATAGTGTTTCAGCTCTCTTACTAGTGAACATTTTTAATGGGACATAGGATTTATGTTTGATGGTGCAGTAGGCAACATTTGAGAAATTTTTTATTATCTACCCATTTCGAATATGATAATTTAGCTATTCAAGGAATGAATGTAAACTGAATATAATTTTTGTATGGATCCATCTAAATCAAACTTGCTTTTTATTTTTGTTCTTGGTAGGTGGTGGTCCATTAGTAAAGGGCCAAAGGCAGCTAGATTCCGCATGTGTCAATATTGCTTGCAAAGTTGCTTACACAGAAGCCTCCTTTGTTAAACAAGCATTACTTTTAAGACGCTAAAATTCTCAGCTGAGTGTACCCACTTTCCTGCCTCATTCTAAAAATATCTGTCTCTCTAAGACTCTAATGCATTATAATCTTTATATGGCTCATTTTAAATGTGTTGAAATTTAGAGAATAGTGAACTTCCACTCCAGTCCAGTGACTCCATGGTCCATGTCAGAGAAACACCAACTATCATCCCATATTTGACTGGCCCAATTTTTATATACGCGTCTTGGATGTCATTTTGTTCTTGAGCTCTTTCACCAGCTTCATTCTCTCTATATAAATCCTTCATTCCTCTCATTCTTCTTCATTATTCTCAACACCAATTCTCTCCATCTCCTTACCGAAAACTTCCTCTCAACTAACTCATTAGCAACAGCAGTGACAATGGGTAGTCTTCCAACTGGCAATCTTGAAAGCCTATCAATATCTTAACAAAATCCACTTGATCCGGATGAATTCAGAAGGCAAGGTCACATGATTATAGATTTTCTTGCCGATTACTACAAAAACGTCGAGAGTTATCCTGTTAGGAGTCAAGTTGAACCTGGATACTTGCGTAAACGGTTACCAGAATCAGCTCCAAACAATTCTGAATCTATTGAAACCATTCTTCAAGATGTTAAAATGATATCATTCCTGGTCTTACTCATTGGCAGAGTCCAAACTACTTTGCTTACTTTCCTTCCAGTGGTTCCATTGCTGGGTTTCTTGGGGAAATGCTTAGTACAGGATTTAATGTTGTGGGTTTCAATTGGATGTCTTCACCAGCTGCAACTGAGTTGGAGAGTATTGTTGGCCAAATGCTTACACTTCCCAAATCATTTCTCTTCTCGTCAGATGGGAGTTCAGGAGGAGGAGGGGTTTTGCAGGGGACTACCTGTGAAGCCATTTTATGTACACTAACTGCAGCAAGAGATAAAATGTTGAACAAAATTGGTAGAGAAAATATTAACAAGCTAGTTGTGTACGCTTCTGATCAAACTCATTGTGCACTACAAAAAGCTGCTCAGATTGCAGGTATAAACCCAAAGAACTTCCGTGCAATCGCCACATCAAAGGCTACAAACTTCGGTCTCTCTCCCATTTCACTTCAAACTACAATTCTCGCTGATATCGAATCCGGATTAGTTCCATTATTTCTATGTGCTACTGTCGGTACAACTTCATCAACTGCAGTAGATCCTATTGGTCAACTTTGCGAGGTTGCGAAAATGTATGGTATTTGGGTTCATGTGGATGCGGCTTATGCTGGAAGTGCTTGTATCTGCCCGGAGTTCAGGCACTTCATTGATGGTGTGGAGGAGGCAGATTCATTTAGTCTAAATGCACACAAGTGGTTCTTCACTACTTTGGATTGTTGCTGTTTATGGGTGAAAGACTCCAGTTCCCTTGTTAAGGCATTGTCAACGAATCCAGAGTATCTAAAGAACAAAGCAACTGAATCAAAACAAGTGATTGATTACAAGGATTGGCAAATAGCTCTAAGCAGAAGATTTCGATCGATGAAACTTTGGTTAGTGCTCCGCAGCTATGGAATTGCTAACTTGAGAACTTTCCTTAGGAGTCATGTTAAAATGGCAAAGCATTTTCAAGGGCTCATCGGTATGGATAACAGGTTTGAAATTGTGGTTCCTCGAACATTTGCCATGGTTTGTTTTCGCCTTAAACCAACTGCAATCTGCAAGCAACCAAGGGATTACACTGACTCTGTCCGTCTAAGTAGCAAAGCTGAAAAGCTTTCCTTCTGCCGGGGAAAGTGGAAATCATAGGATTTCCACGAGGATTGCTCAATAATATTGACTCTTTGAGAAACAGGATGAAAATATACAAAAAAAGAAAAAAAAAAGAAAAAAAAAAAAAGAGGGTGGACTGGGACCCACAAGGGGAACCTGTGTGTGCACGCTGCACAGTGCAAACACTTCTCCATAGAGTTGGCAGTTGGCGTCCAATCCCCAAAACCCATTTACTTGCGTTGGAATGTTTCTTCAACACGAAACCGTCCATAATGACCAGGACCCACTCCGGACTGCTTTTAAAGATTAATCAATCCTGGTTGGAATTGGATGTGTCGGACTCGGACCCACTAAACTCCAAAGAAGAGTTGAATTTTTTCAACGCCATGCACGGCTCTATAAACAAATGAAGTATTCTCGCTATCTTGGCTTAGCAATGTTTGCATTGTAGAGTCATTCTTTTTCTCTTTTGAAGCAGCTGATGCATGTATGTGACGTGAACGAAGATATTATATATTTAAAATAAGACGATCGTAGAGCTGTTTTCGTCCCATTAACGATTAACAACCAAGATATTATACTTAATTAAGCATCATATAGCATTGGTCTGCAATTTCACTGCAACTGCCACTTAATTTAGTGGTTGACTGAGAGTGGAAACTTTCACAAAAATATCAAATGATAAAGTTGGACACAAAGGGATGAAACAGTGGACCCCGGGATTTAGTACGGAATCGCATGGCTTTGGATTTCATAGGTCCGTAGACATGACGGCAGAAACAACAGAGAGAGTTGTGGTCTATCTCTCTTCTCTAGTGATTCCTTTAGAAAGACTTTCTTAGAATATAATTTAATGGGCCCCTCTCAAGAAAAACAAAACGCAAACCTGCTTATCACAACAACAGTCTATTGATTGTAGTCCATTTACAGCAAAATATGCCTCTCCAGTATAGTTGGTGGGGCATCATGCTTAAATGAAGAAACTTTCAGAAACATCTGTCGTTGTGGCTATCTCCCTATCTTACACCACATTAGGGTATATTTAGAAGCTTATTGTTGGGCATCACATTCCAATAAAGGTGCGTTGCTAATATGACAAAAACCGATCGTTTTATCTCAAATGTTTTCATAATGTCAAAATTTCCCACATTCAGTTAGACGGGAAGTCTTACAAGAAGTTGGACGGTAATTTATTAGAAGCATTAGTTATTAACTTTCAACGTCATGCATGGCTCTCTAATAAACAATGGAGTATTGTCAGATACTTGGCTAGTCTAGTGAAGTCCTTTCCGTTTTTTTGTTTTCTTTCAAAGCAGCTGATATAGTATGTGATGATATTGTATTCAGTGTAGCACGACCATAGAATTGTTTTCGTCATATTAATGATTAATTAACGAATCTCAAGTTAATTAAACAATGGAACAGTAGTATTAAACAAAACTTAATTAAACAATGGACCGGTGTCTTTAGGCTACACTTTAACTGCAACTACCACTTAACGTAATAGTGGTTGACCGAGAGAGGAAACTTTTCATTAAAAAATTTCAAATAAAAAAACGACAACGTTAAGTTGATCGTGGATAAAAAACAGTGGACCCCGGTGGAATCATGTGGCTTTGTATTTCAAAGGGACAAATGAGGCCACAAACTACGGAAATTTGGAAAGAGTTGTTAGGAATGATTTGATGGGCCCATCCTAAGAAAAACCAAAACGCAGACCTGCTGCCTTTCCCAAAAACAGTCTATAGTCTGTCTATCTGTCTATGCCTGTAGTCATGCAAAATATGCTGCGAAGACAACTTTTAAAAACATCTGTTATTGTGGCTCTTTCTCTCCACGTGGTCCAAGTCATTTGTGTGTGGGACTTCCAAACCCAAATGTAGGGTTATATTTAGTTTAGATCAACGGCTTAAACCGACCTTCCTACAGCTAGTCCAAAATTTGGACAATAGGTGTCACAGTCTTAACACCGAAGAGGAAAATGATTTTAATATTAGGATTGGTAGTGGGGTGAAGATGAGAATAATCAAAAATTTGGATTAATTGTCCTATATCTGGACTATGTTAGTTGTCTATGTTATAGACTTTTCCCGCTTAAACATATTATCACGAACTGCACAGAATAGTCATCAACCAAATGTTAATTTTGCTAAGCTACTTGAATCAGGATCGAATCAAGATCAGTAAAAGACATGGTTACAAACTTACATTTTGCGGATTTGCCAAGCGGCCTAAGCCGCGGTAAATTTTTTGGGACGAGTTGCATGATTTGCTGTTAAAGGAGATGTGCACATAAAATACTACATAAATGGATATATACAAACATAGAAGAATAAAATTAATTACAAGAGAAGAGAAAACTTGAAAAAGCTATTTTTTCTGACTAATGATTTCATTTAATATAATTCTTATACAATTAAATATCAAAATATAATTCTTATACAAATTCTGATCCCTTTTCGGAAATGTGTTAATAGTTACTTTGTACATGGATTATATATGAAAATCTGTAACTACATCAGTCGTACAAGTATACTAGATTACTGCCCCATCAGTTGGGGTCGCCCAAGAAGAATAAAAAATGTAACAAATATATTCATTATAAACTATTTGACCACGGTTTCGAAAGAATATCCGCAACAGTTATCGGAACCTGATAAATTAGTAATGCCGCGGTCACGGAATTTATAAAAATTATATGTGTTACAAAATAAGTTATGGACCCTTTCTTCTCCGCCCGAATCAACAGCGCGTGACCCGTTTTTCTGGGTTTTTTCGAAACTAAAAATTCCTCGATTTTGATCAACCTTATCCAAATTCCTTTCAACCCATATAAATTAAATGATTATCAACTATAGTGTGGTAGATTTTCGAAGAAAAACGACGTACTATTTATGAATATTTAAAAATCAAAATTGTAAGAAAACAATTTTTTTCACTAAAGTTTCAATCAAGAAATTATTTGATCATGGATGATATTTTACGATATTTTTTTTTTCGATTTCTAAGAGATATTACAATTAAGATTTCTTCACTGCAAAAAGTCTGAAAAAAAATTATATAGAATTGATCAATTTTGGAAAATCATTTTTCTTTTTTGGAACTCAATTTTAAGGACCATAAAAATGTGATAGACAAAATTCATATGAGTACATATGTGCAGTACAAAAATGAACCTCGGCATAAATAAGTGAAAGATTCAAAAGTAAATTAAATTGGATGATTGGTGGATATGCATATTGTAAATTTGTATAGTAAATTCATGATTGTTGAGGTGGGTGAGTTCTTATGCTCTTACTCTGGCCTCATGGCGTCACCACATCTTTGAATCAGTGGGCAGAAAATAGACGATAGTTTGCCGATTAATCTTCCTAACGTGCGATATTTTATTTATCTGTTTGACCGGTGTCACTTTCTTTCGGTTTTAGACTTTGGTTTTAGAACGAGCTGGCTTTTGGGGTAGACAAGTTTGGATCTAACATGATTATTACAAGTAAAAAAATGTCGGATATAGGCTAGTGGGCCTGACTAGGTCGGTGGAAGAGTTTGAGTTTTTGCGAAACTCAAACTTAGTCGGTCAATAAAGAGTTAGATAACTCTTTACGTGTTTCCTTATTCCTAAAGTATAGGGACTTCCTAGCTAAGTTGTGATATCCTAGTCATGTAGGCTAAGTAATGTATCTATATAAATAGTCTATTAGAGAATCTAGAAAAGATACGAAAAACTTGTAGAGAGGATTTTGGTGTTCTAGGGTTTAGGGTTTGGGATTTTGCCCTAAACCTAGTTTCTAGTGTTTCCATGTTTCTCCTTTGTTACTAGCGACTAAGAAAACGATGTAGAAGAGAAGACATGAGGCTGGTTTGGAGAATGGTTAGAGAATTGGTTTCTATGGTTTATTCGATGGTGTTCTCGGGTATGTCTTGTTAACTCTTGGGTCTTGTCTTGGGTTGCGAAAGAGCATGTAATGGTCTTTGATGTTAATGAAAGTTTTCTGGTGGTGTTAGCCGTGGATGTAGCCTGTAAAGGTGAACCACGTATATCTTGTGTTGTGGTTGTGTGTTTGTTTATCTTCTGTCTCTCTCTAATTATTTATCCCATATTTGGTTCAAATCACCAATTGCCCTTTGTGATCCTGATTTCCGCTGTGCTTGGGGTGTCGATTTTCCCAACAATTGGTATCAGAGCCAAGGATGGGCTGGTGTGATTGAACTTGGAATTGAACGATGGTTTATTGTTCGGGTGGAGAAATATGTTTTGAAGATAATGTTTCAACCAGTGTTTACACAAAGATGGATTTGTGATGTGATTTACAAATCGGAGGTTCAACTTGGTAGAAGTTTATGTTCTTCATTCAGTTTTATGATGTAGTATGGAATGCCGAATAAGGACGAATGAGGTGGAATACATATTTACTTCTTGAAGGTGTTAGTAACCATACACTATAAATAATGGGTTACAAAGTTTGAAGAAAGGATGGGGCTGTGAGGTCTCATGTAGAAGCAAGTCCAGCAACGCTTCGAAGTTATGCACGAGATGTTGTAGATTTATGTTTTAAGTCTATGTTAAAGTATTTTTGATGGCTTGCACGTAATATCAAAATGTTCCTGATCTCGAAAACATGTACCACAGTAGTACGAGTATTCACACGGTATATATTATGACCGAGTATGTTGGGTGTGAAGGTGGTAAATATTATGTCATATTGGTGATGGCTTTGTGAATCGCTCAAAGGTTTAAGTCTGTTAATCACAGTGGAGATGTCTGATGGGTTTGTTTTAGATACACGATAATCATGACACGTGCTGGAGTATAATATTGAAGCTAATTCTTCCTTTCTGGATAAGAGTTCAATATGTTGTTAGCTTACAGGTTAGGTGGAGCTAGCGGTGATTCTTCTGGATAGTTCTCTAGGTGATCAATGGTGGAGTCTGAGCAAGGATTCGTTGATGGTGATTAAAGATTTTCATGGTGTTTGTGAAACATGATCAATTTCGCAAGTATTTTCTTCAGGTAGAAGATGGTTTGAAGACTTTTATTAATGTCATGGTATTTTGGTCGAAGAGATGGTTTCTATGAAGATGGAAGTTCGGGTGTGAGCTTCAAAAGTGAAGTACGGTCGGTTTGATTCCTTGGGGAGGATACGTAGGCAGCCTATGGCGCAATCGACGTTGGAAGACGAAGGAGATTTCGTGTATTGATCGTTTCATGCATGAATGCATTATCCGAGGTGGAGAATTGTTGGATATAGGTTAGTGGGCCTGACTAGGTCGGTGGAAGAGTTTGAGTTTTTGCGAAACTCAAACTTAGTCGGCCAATAAAGAGTTAGATAACTCTTTATGTGTTTTCTTATTCCTAAATTATAAGGACTTCCTAGCTAAGTTATGAAACCCTAGTCATGTAGGCTAAGTAATGTACCTATATAAATAGCCTAGTAGAGAACCTAGAAAAGATACGAAAAACTTGTAGAGAGAGGATTTTGGTGTTCTAGGGTTTAGGGTTTGGGGCTTTTCCCTAAACCTAGTTTCTAGTGTTTCCATGTTTCTCCTTTGTTACTAGCGACTAAGAAGACGGTGTAGAAGAGAAGATATGAGGCTAGTTTGGAGAATGGTTAGAGAATTGGTTTCTATGGTTTCTTTGATGGTGTTCTCGGGTATGTCTTGTTAACTCTTGGGTCTTGTCTTGGGTTGCGAAAGAGCATGTAATGGTCTTTGATGTTAATGCAAGTTTTCTGGTGGTGTTGGCCGTGGATGTAGCCTGTAAAGGTGAACCACGTATATCTTGTGACTCTCGGGTATGTCTTGTTAACTCTTGGATCTTGTCTTGGGTTGCAAAAGAGCATGTAATGGTCTTTGATGTTAATGCAAGTTTTCTGGTGGTGTTGGCCGTGGATGTAGTCTGTAACGGTGAACCACGTATATCTTGTGTTGTGGTTGTATATTTCTTTATCTTCTGTCTCTTTCTTATAATTTCTCCCATGTTTGGTTAATATCACCAATTGATCTTTATGATCTTGATTTCCGCTGCGCTCGGGATGCCAATTTTCCAAACAAAAAATACTAGTAATTTTATGGCCTCCTCTGGCTTGTGGCCTCAAGCCGGCTCTCCATTTCAACGTCTAAAGTACGTTTTGGTTGAGTTTACAACAACCCCTGGCCGGAACAGCTATAATAAGTATGTACTTTCTTCGATGCCAAAAGAAAAATAAACCTCAGCGAATAGTCATTCGGGGCAGTAGAGTTGTTACAATTATTTAACGAAGTGCCATCTTAAAGTTGGAAGAAACGGGAGATCCCTCAAATTGGTCTAAGATTTTGAATCGAGTCCGCAACGTATTTCCGATGCATGATCAATAAATAAGTAAATAATATATGGGAAGAACATGAAAGTAGGGTCGGACCCACTAAACTTTGAAGATCATGATCCAAAGTCCAAACCAAAGAAGATAAAAATGCATAAAAATACTATTATACTCTAATTAACACAAACCATAAGCTTCTTCTCCCATTAATTAACGAATCCCAACTCCCAAGTTAAGAACGTGTCGACAAATTCAAATTTTAGAGATTAAACAATCCTGGACCCACTGCGCGATATCCCTTCCATTTTCTGTGTTATAAAATCTGGTTTGTCTGTTTCTCTCTCTCTCTGCTCTTTATCTTCTTCGCTTGCTCTAAAACCAGACCCTAAAACCTCTTCTTCTCTCCAATGGGGGCTTAATTACTCCACCATCACACCTCTACCGGATGATGTTTCTGAAACTGATATTGACACTGTCACAAAGCAATACCAAGTATCAATATATGTGGATGAAAAAAATGAGTATCACATCAAAACAACTGTTACTAACGATGTGAACGTATTAGGTTTGTTTTTATCCGGAATCAGATGTACATCGTCTAAAGTACTACCAGAGAGTTCTAACAGGAAGAAGAAGAAGAATAAGGAGAAGAAGGTTAAGATAATAACCAAAAATGTATTAATCAATATCCAAATCACTCGTAATGTGATGAAGAATGTGAGCTTACTGGAAGGAAATAGGTGTTTAATATTTTGTTTGGTTAATCAGGGTGGTTCTATCCAATTTCCTGGCTGAAGATGGACCAGAATTTGTGTTTTATTCGAATGATAAGTCCTTGAAAGCAAAATTGCAGATTAAGAATTTTGTTCACTTGAAGCAACTTATTAAAGACGTTAAGCAGCAGCAGCTTCAGAAATTGTTTCAAGATTATGGGACAAAAATCAAGCATGGCAGTCACCAGTGGAGTTTACCTATTCTTCCTTCAATATACACTGAATTTACTTTGATTAAGTTGATTTCCATTATGGTAATTCACTAGTTTTACACTCATCATCTTCTTCTTCAATCTGCTTTTTCTTCATCATCATCAACATTTTTTTTTTTTCAATTTACCTTTCTATATCCTCTCCTTTATCTTCTTCATCATCATCAAGGTCAATAATCATCAACATCTATTGGAACAATTACAGAATTATGACTGCACAACAAATAAAATCAAACAGGAAACAAACAATGTTATGGCTGAGTCGCGGACTAGGTCGCTATCTTTAACACGTTTCGCGACTCTGCCCAAGATTATGCAAGCAGTTCTTCAATGGCGCGTCGTCCCAAGGATAAAACAGACGAGATTAATCTCTTACACAACCGCTCTTACACGGTGAGAGGATGTGAAACTTTTACACTTCATTCTTCCTCAGAAACTCATTTAGAAAAATAAGAGATGTTCACACACTTATTTTTCTTTCTCTAAAAATCTTTTGTTTTGTAAACCCAAGTCATAAAAGAAAAACTCTCTCACAACAAAAAGGATTTCAACAACTCTCCAAGTTCTTTATAACACCAAAACATAAAAGAAAAACTCTCTCACTAAAAATGTTTCAACTAATCTCTCAATTCTTTTCGTTAAAATCTGATTTATAATAGTCAAAGAATTAAATAAGATTAAATGAAATGCATTAATAAGTTGGTAATTAGCATCGTTAACCAATTCAACAAAAACGATTTTTGACATTTAAAACGAAATTAATTTATTCTTTAAAGGAAGAATAAATGTCACAATAAAACCATTTAAATGAGACACTAATTTATTGGAAATTAATAATTTTTTTTAAAACATATAATCCCAACAACATCATCACCAACAATGCATCATATCTTCTGTTTTCGCTTCGTCATCAGCAAACATTGATCTATCATCTTATTTTCCAGTTTAACTCTCAACATCGTCTTAATCATTATGGAAATTATTTCATCAGCAGCACCATCGTTTCCATCTTTATCATGTTCAGTATTCAATCTTCATCGTCTCCATCCATCATCACTACTTTTTCAGCGTATATTAGGTATTTTCTAGTCTCGGTGTCTTTCGTTTTGTTGGTACGAAAATTTTAAAAAAAAGAAAAAGAGAAGAAAAAGAGTCAAATATATTTTGTCGGAAGGAATTGCTTATTCGTTTTGGAGAGAGAAAGAGATACAGAAGCAGAGTGGGTAGTGATGGTGAGAATACACAGATTCAGTTGGATATATGTTTAAGTCAGCTGGAGATGATGATTAAAGGTTTTAAGCAAGAGTTTTATTTATGGAAAAAATTCTTTTTTTGTGTTTAATTGTTTTACAAGAAACAAAACTCGTTTTATAAGAAAAAACCTAAACCTAACTTGATTTGCAAGTTAATTTTCCTATAAATACAACTCGAAAATCTCTTTTCAAAACACACAAGCAGCGACCATCTCTAGGTCTACTTTTCTTCATCTTCTTGCTTTTATTTTCGTGCGGCGTTTTACTTCCATCCCCGTTGCTGAGTTTAAGAGTGGGTAACTTGTATTGTGCTAATACAAGTTATATCGGGTAGTCTTATCCTGGACACATCTTCGCACGTTGTGGTTTAGCATTACTTTAGAGTATACCCGCGAACTAATGTGTTAAGGACAGCTTGTTGAACCTGTGATTTTGCCCTCATCAATTTGTTCGTGGTAGAGTTGTTTGATACGGTTCTTTATATTTATTGTTCGAAAAATACATGTTTCGACCCATGCCCATGCGCGTGTACCAAGCACCAAGTCCGTGTCTACTTAAAATTATTTTTTGCAAGTTTTTAACTTAATAAATAATTTATTTAAGAGTTTTATTTATGGGAAAAATCCTTTTTTGTGTTTAATTGTTTTACAAGAAGCAAAACTCGTTTTATAAGAAAAAACCTAAACCTAACTTGATTTGCAAGTTAATTTTCCTATAAATACAACTCGAAAATCTCTTTTTAAAACACACAAGCAGCGACCATCTCTAGGTCTACTTTTCTTCATCTTCTTTCTTTTATTTTCGTGCGGCGTTTTACTTCCATCCCCGTTGCTGAGTTTAAGAGTGGGTAACTTGTATTGTGCTAATACAAGTTATATCGGGTAGTCTTATCCTGGACACATCTTCGCACGTTATGGGTTTAGCATTACTTTAGAGTACACCCGCAAACTAATGTGTTAAGGACAACTTGTTGAACCTGTGATTCTGCCCTCATCAATTTGTTCGTGGTAGAGTTGTTTGATACGATTCTTTATATTTATTGTTTGATACATCTGACGTTTCTTCTATTATTGCAAGACTCCGACAAAAAATAAAGCATGGCAGTCACCAGTGGAGTTTACCTATTCTTCCTGCAATATACATTGAATGTACTTTGATTAAGTTGATTTCCATTATGGTGCTTCATTAGTTTTACACTCATCTTCTTCTTCTTCAACATTTTTTTTTTTCAATTTACCTTTCTATATCCTCTCCTTTATCTTCTTCATCATCATCAAGGTCAATAATCATCAACATCATCACCAACAATGCATCATATCTTCTGTTTTTGCTTCGTCATCAGCAAACATTGATCTATCATCTTATTTTCCAGTTTAACTCTCATCATCGTCTTAATTATTTTTTCACCATCATTATGGAAATTATTTCATCAGCAGCACCATCGTTTCCATCTTCATCATGTTCAGTATTCAATATTCATCGTCTCCATCCATCATCACTACTTTTTCAGCGTATATTAGGTATTTTCTAGTCTCGGTGTCTTTCGTTTTGTTGGTACGAAAATAAAAAAAAAATGAGAAGAAAAAGAGTCAAATATGTTGTCGGAAGGAATTGCTTATTCGTTTTGGAGAGAGAAAGAGATACAGAAGCAGAGTGGGTAGTGATGGTGAGAATACACAGATTCAGTTGGATATATGTTTAGGTCAGCTGAAGATGATGATTAAAGGTTTTAAGCAAGATTTTAAAGATTTGTTCTTATTAATTCTTACAAATGTCTATCGGATATGTCCAAATGCTCTGTGATTTCTTCACTTGTCTCAAGTTTCACATGATATGTTGGTTTCATCGTCTTATTTTCAGATTTTAATGAATTTGTTTTTCTTCCTCAAACATGTTATTATTATTTTCTGATTGTGATAGCTTTCAATTGACTGAATTTTGACATATCACTTATTCAGACCAGGTCTCCATTTAGAATACCCAAATCTCCGAGTTCTGAGCATCTTAGTTTCACATGATTGATAGAATGTCAATTTCTGATACTTCAAATGTATTGCCAAATTGTTAGGTTATGAAGTGTGTGATAAATGATTTTGATGCACATTCTCCCATGGGTTAATCTGTTGTGGACAGTGGGTTTTTGCGGCGTGTGTGAGCGATGGTTATGGTTGCTTGGGTGGTGGGAGGTAGTGGTTGTGATCTAGTAATAGAATTATTGAAACACAGAGTTGCTTGGGTGGCCATCTCGTTTCATTTGCTTTCTTTAAATTTTTGATTCGATGTTCTTTTTTCCATAAACATGTTGAAGATAAGTATTTGTTTGAAGGGAGCATGCATGCCAGGGACATATTTGTTTGAAGGGACTTTTATCATGAACTGTCCACCTTTAAAAAATATATGGAACCATTAAGTAGAACATAAAGGGTCCAAGAAGTTCGATAAGACCTTGAGGAAATACGAATAATGTGTGTAAACAAGCTCTTTACCGCATGACCACCTAAAAACGGCCAAGGTAAACAAGATCACCTATAGTATGTAATCTTAAGAGAAAAAAAAAACAAGATGCATTTACCTTAACGATGATGGTTCAGTAGAGTCTCACAAGTGTGAAAGTGAAAGGGGTACAAGATGGTGATTACTCATCGCGCTCCAACAGTGGCAAGTGCATCACCAAGAAGAGAAGCCATCTCTCCTGGGAGCAGTTCCAATTATTTATCTTTCCAGTTTTGCCAGGTATAAAATGCTAGGGTATTTTTGGTGAAAGAGGGAGATTTGGAGAGAGAGAGGGAGATATTCGGTCTAACTCCCAAGCCTAGTTAGCAATTCGGGATTCGGCAAACATACGGAACGGCAAACGTACGAATATTATACGGTTTTGTAAAATTCAGATTCGGTCCAAAATTCGGTTAACGGGACGTGATTCGTCATTAATTCGGAACGGCATACGTACGTGTATAATTCGATTTATAAATGTGAGTTCGGCTCTGAAAATTCGGTATCTATATATAACAAATAATTTATATTTATAAAGTCATAGACCAATTTTTATGCATATGTGTGAGTTATTTAAGGAAAAATAAACTCAATATGATGATATTAATAATATATACAACATTAGTTATCCAAAAGGACGTCGTATGGTGGTTTAGATGCTTGGTTAGTGAGTTTGAGATCTCTCTCACCTTCACCTTCAAATCTCTTCAGTCGTTTTTGTTTCATAAAAATTACAACACGTCTAATATTCGGTCGTGTATGTTCGGGAGGCAGTAAAGCCCAAAAAATGGAGTCTTTGAAAAGTAAAAGCTAAAGAATTTATGGCGAATTAAGCGGACGTATCATTCGGGATACATAAAATTCGTGAACGATTCGCAAATAATCAGGGAATGCCACATAATACGTGACTTGGATTCGGAGTTGCAAACGTATGCGAATAAGACGATAAAATTCGTGGTACGGAAAAATTTGTTTGTTTCTTCTGAAAAAGGCTAAAGTTGATCGCATTTAAGAAGACCTTCACAGAAATAGTACTGGTATAGTTTGGTGGAATAGTTTACAAACTTGAGGCACATCGGCGTTTCCATCAACCATCAAACAAAAAGAAACAACACAACCCCGGCCTACATACTTGCTCGTTTATTTTACATTAAAATTTTGGTTTTATCAGTGTAAACAATTAATGCACATAACATATCACAAGCACACTCTCTGTGTACCACTATGTGTCATCCATATCCACCGTAGATTTCATCCTCATCCTACAGTACCAGAAAAAACAGGGAGATCCGCTTTAAAAATGAGCAAATAAAAACTTGACACATAGTGGTGTAGGATTTTTGGTGTATACATAGCATTTCGCTGTTTACTTAACCCATCTTATGGAGGTCAGTGATTCTCTAATATGCAGATGGTGGTGATTGTAGAATCCTTTGAAATGTGTACAAGAGCCCATAATTTTGAGGAGTTTCCTCATCGTATTTTCTAGGTTTTTGGTAATGATTTGATCTTCTATAGCGCATAATGTTGTTTTACGAGTGTAATTTTCATACAAGTGAGAAGAATTACATTAGTGAAGTTTTATGGAGGTACTTACGTACCTTGATATCAAGCAGGGGTGGACGCAAGATTTCTTCTTGGGTAGGGATGGAATGTTGTTGCTTATCGGAGACACAACAAAATTAATAGCTAGCAAAAAGAGTGATACATTGTTAATATACGTCAAAAGATGGATGTAGATGTGTTGAGAGGGAGAACTTTAACACGGCTGCTAATGGAGGTGCCAGAATTAGTGGATGTACCAAAACCAAAATAAGACAAAACAGGTTTTCATATAGGACAAAACAAATTTTGCCTTGGTTGGTACACCCCATTAACCCTGGCACCCCGTTAGCAATCTTGAACTTTAAGGGAGACTTTGATTTCTATTCTCTTATAACCTGGGCTAGTTTCTACAAAAACTAAAATTTACATTAGTTAATGGTGGGCTAAACGGACTATCCACAAATTTCACGATTACAAAAAGGGGAAATTAGGCTCAGACCCAACCCATGGATAACCCATAATATGAGGCCCTTAATTAAAAAAAGTTTAAATCTAGGCCCCGAGTTTTTAAAAGACCTTGATACCCTTATGCATATTGTCAAGCCCATAATTAAATAAAATTTAAATCTAGGCCCAAAATTATTAAATCTAGGCCCGAAATTATTAAAATACAGTGTGAAGGTGTAAACAGAAGTTACACATGCATATGGCATGTGTAACCAGAAGTTACACATC
The DNA here is from genome assembly GCF_003573695.1 of Papaver somniferum. Taxonomy (NCBI): domain Eukaryota; kingdom Viridiplantae; phylum Streptophyta; class Magnoliopsida; order Ranunculales; family Papaveraceae; genus Papaver; species Papaver somniferum. The sequence continues at coordinate 151,247,784 of NC_039359.1, forward strand.
TTATGATATGTGTAATGCAAAGTTACACTTGTATATATATATGTAGAAAATAAACATCAAAAAGAAAACACAAAAGAAATACATGTATTACTTTAATATTCATTTACAACAATTTCTTAGCATGTGTAACTAGAATTTACACACACATCTGTCTAGTGTAATTGAGAGTTACATATGTGTCTATCTAGTGTAATTGAGAGTTACACATGCATCTGACTTGTGTATTCAGCGTCAACTCCAGCTCCAGCGAGACCATTACCACATTTAAGCAATTAGCTTTTAAGAAGTTATCTGAAACCTAAAATATAACAACAAACAATCAGTATTTATAAGATTAAAATGAACAGTACATACAACAGTGTATATTCAGTTTCACAAGCATCTGACTAGATGCATCTGAATTGTGTAACTGAGAGTTACACATGCATATAACATGTGTAACTAGGAGATACACATGCATCTGGCTTATGTAACTAGGAGTTACACCTGCATATGAAATATGCCATTTATCATGAACTTGCAAGCGTAAGTTACCTAAAGCAAAGTATGTGTAAGTAAAGGTTACACATCTAATTAGCATATGTAACTAGAAATTACACATCTATTTAGATTGTGTAACTAGAAGTTACACATGTAATTAGCATGTGTAACTAAAAATGACACATCCATACCAAAACACCATCACTAAGACAAGCAGAATGTAAAGTAGATCCAAATTACAATGTCTAACACATCCATACCAAAACACCACCACTAAGACAAGCATAATGTAAAGTAGATCCAACTTACAGTGTCTAATACAGCTCTAACATCCATACCAAACCTCTCAGCTTCATACCAAAACACCACCACTAACTCCAAATACAAATTATCCTCCAAATATGATCCAGTACCACCACCACTGCTTCCTCATCCTCCTCCAAAACCTGCACCTCCACCATCAACACCACCACAACTTAATAACCAATAGCTTCCGACAAGCTAAACATAAAATGAGTCATCAACATACTCAACAGGAGAAATATATCATATGCAGAAAGCAATAGATACAAATGTGTCTTAAAGATACAAATGCTACAACTATTTACAAATACACATGCAACAGGATATATATGTGTAACTTCAAGTTACACATGCTAAAAATAAAACTGGATATATACGTGTAACCTCAAGTTACACATACTGTAACAAAAAACAGCATGACTACATTATCAATTTGAAGTTGTTCTTCTGAAACAACATTGTTTCTTCATCCTCTTCTCAGTATAAAACAAAAAACTCACAAAAAATTCACAAAAAACAAGAGACAAACAGAAAAATAAAAATTCCATGCTAAAAATACAACTGGATATATATGTGTAACCTCAAGTTACACATACTGTAACAAAAAACAACATGACTACATCATCAATTTGAAGTTGTTCTTCTGAAACAACATTGTTTCTTCATCCTCTTCTCAGTATTAAACAAAAAACTCACAAAAAATTCACAAAAAACAAGAAACAAAGAGAAAAATACAAATTCCATGCTAAAAATACAACATGATATATACGTGTAACCTCAAGTTACACATACTGTAACAAAAAACAACATGTCTACATCATCAATTTAAAGTTGTTCTTCCAAAACAAGATTGTTTCTTCATCCTCTTCTCGGTATCAAACAAAAAACTCACAAAAAATTCAAAAAAAATAAGAAACAAATAGAAAAATACAAATTCCATGCTAAAAATACAACAAGATATATATGTGTAACCTCAAGTCACACATACTGTAACAAAAAAAAACAGCATGTCTACATCATCAATTTAAAGTTGTTCTTCTGAAACAAGATTTTTTCTTCATCCTTTTCACGGTATCAAACAAAAAACTCACAGTAAATTCATAAAAAACAAAAAACAAACAGAAAAATACAAATTCCATGCTAAAAATACAACAGGATATATATGTGTAACCTCAAGTTACACATACTGTAACAAAAAAACAGCATGTCTACATCATCAATTTAAAGTTGTTCTTCTGAAACAAGATTTTTTCTTCATCCTTTTCTCAGTATCAAACAAAAAACTCACAGTAAATTCATAAAAAACAAAAAACAAACTGAAAAATACAAATTCCATGCTAAAAATACAACATGATATATATGTGTAACCTCAGGTTACACATACTGTAACAAAAATTATCATTCACTAGATTGCTGTAGAATTGGACAACACAACGTTTTAGCCCTTCTTTAATCTCATCAGCATAAGCTACGTAATCTATAGCATTAATAAGATAACGATTCGTTGATATCAAATCTGAAAACAAAATTTCAGTCGAGAATTAAGATAAAGAGATTGATTGATTCTCAATAAAGAAACCTAGCAAATTTTTGTAATATGTTTTCAAGATTTTCATCTAAAAACCAATGTAAACAGATGTAAACTCCGGTTACGAGTTCATCAAATAATATCATTTGAAATAGTAAAAATGTTTCTAATCAAAGCTGTTTACAAATCTGAAATCAAAAATAAAGATTAAAATCATATTACGAATCTGGAAAAAAATCCCTGACAGATATATGCAATTCATTTTCATTTGACTATTCCTCTGCGGCTCCACAAGAGCTTTGATTTTTTTTCTTCACTGTCCAAGGAGACAAATACAGCGTATGAGAGAGTCTTAACAAACCAAGAAATGAAAGCGAAATGCATTAATAGAAGATGATACTCATACTTAGATTTTTGATGAATTCATGTTGAATCTGCGGATCTATTAATTCGAATCTGTTTCGTGGATTTATTTTTTCTACTGAAACTGATACTCCTCCTTCTCCTGGTGGTGGATTTGTGATCTCCATCGTCGCCATCAATGACAATAATTTACCCTGATAGAGATAAAGATGAATCTCAGAAACCCTATAAACTATTTTTCTACAGCAGAGAGAGAGATCAAGATGAGAGAGAAAGAAAATAGAAAAATGAAAATGTATTATGATATTACTCTTGAATAAATACTAAAGGGTATTCTTGGTATTATTAAAATTCGTATTAATTAATTATGGGCCAGATCTGAAGAAAATTTGATTCTTTGGACCTAGCAATATCATTTTCTGAAAGTATGGAGTTGACAATATATGATCCATTTGGTGGGGCTTCAAAATATTGAACCCATATAATAGGGTGTTTCTAGTATTTTTCACTTACAAAAACGTGTTAAGTGAAACGACAGGAACTTCCACCCATGCATACAAAAGGACAAATTAATAATTATATATAGGTACCGTACAGAGCCAGAATCAAGCTAAGGGGACCAAATCTTTCTTACGGGGGGTGCAAGTAAGGTAGAATTGGCTTGGAGGCCCGGTATATTGCAAATGTTTAGGCTTGGAAGCCAGTTGGACTGGGTGTGCAACTGCACACCTATGCTCTCAACTGGCTGCGCCCCTGGAATCACATATGCAAAACTCAAACTGCTTCTAGGAAGTAGATCTTTGAGAAGGTGACAAGAATTAACATCTCACAAGTTTATACCATTTGAAGACAGGATTCTTGTAACTAACTAACTCCCTTGAGCCAACGAAGAGGAGGAGGACGACCAGGACTGGATTAGTTGAGAATGTTAGCCTTGATGTCAAGTACTGTTTGTCAACTATTATTTTCCTTTATATCAATATTAAACATCTGGCTAGTTTTTCTCTTTCCATATCTTACAACAAGTTACTTTTTACCCTAGTTACTTTTACCATTACAACAAGTTTTTCTCTTTCAATATCTTACAACATCTGTTTGTCGACTTTGTTACCCTAGTTACTTTTTTTATGAAAAAACCCTTGAGAAATGGATTGACCTTTGGGTCCTAACATCACTGCTCACGGTAAAGATGTTATGTGATTTGGATATGTTACTTTCAATCCAAATCAAACCATTTAAACTTGTCCTGCTTTTGTTCTTGTTACTTCTACATCAATGGAATCACCAAGGAATGGTTAGATCTCTTCATCAAATCAAAGTTAGTAACTTCTATGTTAAGTTGGTTGATTGTAATTGTTGTTTATCTACCCTTTTTATAACCGCTGAAATTTCAAAACGGAGTCAGTCTGTAACTCTGCATCCCGATTCCCGGTATATTAAAATGAGAATAAAATGAGAAGTTTCTCAAAAAAAATAAAAAAATATATATATATATATATATCTTACAACAAGTAATGTACGGAAGAACGTTACCCAGGACGGAGCCAGAAACTATGAGGTGGGGGTGCAACAAAACTTTTTAGGGATGTAAAATATCAAAAATGGGCTTATGTATAATTTTTTTTTCTTGTTGGGCCTATTTAGCCTTTGGGGCCAGCTGGGCAGGGGTGCAACTGCCTACCCTTGCAATGCGCTGGCTCCACCCCTGACGTTACCCATGACATTAATAGCGGGAAAATGGGTCAACTGTTCAGGAACTTTCAAAACGTCGTAATGGACGAGTAAAATTTTGTGTTTGGTGAAATGGACGAGCGCCAGTTCATTTTAAGCAGAATTCCGAAAGACATCTTTATCTACAAAATAAAAACATACTTCCCTAACGACATCTTCTCTTCCTTCTCCATCATCATCTGCACCATCTCCTCCATTGCGAATTGCAACAACACCATCTATAACGTTATCTCTTCCATTATGTTTCTTCACCACCACCACCACCACAAGCGGCGACATCTTCGTTCCTTCAATATCTTCCTTCACCCAACATTAATTAATAGTTGTTTTCTTTCTTTGAATTCCCTAATCGAATTAAGACTTATCAAATTAATAATTTGGGTTATTTCTTCCATCAATTTTGCAAGATGGGTGAGTTTCCTAAACCTTTTTTTTTTCTGTTTTGAGTAAGCCATAATTTTGTTTTTGATGTATTTGTATCCATCATGTATTGCCACTGGATGAAACTGGTTCCATGCATTATTACATGATGAAACTGGTTTTATCGTCCATTGACAATGGAGCCCTCTCAGGAAACCGGTTTGATTGTGGGTTGTCATTTGATGAAACATAGTTTCATCTTGTATTGTTCTGGATGAAACTACTTTCATCTTGTATTATTACTGGATGAAGCTGATTTCATCATGTGTTGTCACCGGATGAAACCTTTATACATCTTATGTTATGTGTTTTCACTGGAGGAGTCTGGCTTCTTCTAGGTTTAGTGATGTTTATGAATGAAATTTGATTTATTTATTGCATGAGGAAGAAGCAAGACAGGATTGTTGGTGAATTAAGAACTACGAGTAAACACAATACGAGGGATCTTGGTGAATCAAGTACCCAAAATAGGCATGCTTTGAACATTATTGGTGAATAAAGAACAAAAATACAACATGACGTGAACAAATACAAGAGCTAAGACTATGTATGTTTGAATTTCTAAACCTACCGCCGTACTGAAACCTTTAGAACCAAAGCTAGTCACTGAAGATGAATATATGTTCAAATATGATCTTAATTATACGTGTCAAAAGACCAAATAATAGAGAAAGACATTTTAGTACATTTATTTTATAAAAAAATAAAATTTGGGTAAAATACTCGGCTGAGGATATTAGAAAAGTATTTTTTTTTTATAATTTTGGGTATTTAAGCATCAAATGTCACTCGTTTTCTACACCCATGATTTCTTTTTTAAGGAGTTAAACCAATTTACTCTAACATTAAGTTAATATATTCAAAAAACAACAATAACCTAAAAAGACTGGATTCTAAATTTCTAAGTTCAAAAATTCTTCTTAAAACGAGCAAAGAAAAGTCTCGATGCATAAATGACTATTAAAACTCTTTTTACTTCTTAGTTTTTTATTATTAAATATTTTTCTCTCAGAAAAACGATCAAGAACATATTGATGAACAAAAGAATAACTCAATTAAGTGATGCAAATATTTTATTCGACTAATTCTTAGCACAATTATTAAGAGATGTAAAAGACATTGATATATGATTGGAAATATGATTAATATGAATAACTAATTGGGGGATAAAAAAACTAATTGGGGGATATGAATTACTAACCCCATCCAATAATATCCTTAAGGGGTGTTTTTTGGGGGCGGAAATACTAAAATACCCTTCCATCTAAATTAAAATTTAAAACTGAAAAAACCCTAACAAGTTCTTAAAGATAGGTTAAATTGAATTGTTCTTGAGAAAGAAGAAGAAGAATAATAATAATAAGAAGAAATGGCTTTATTGAGAAGGTACATGATACCTAATCATATTTAAAGTGTTGTTGTTGTTTTAAAACTTTGTTTGGGTTAGAATCATCAACTTTCAATCCACTCCCGGCTTGTGTTTATGATGAATACCCTACTATTTTTTGTTCCGGCATAATTTTTAGGATGAATACGTGCCGGCATAGTTTTTTAGGATGAATACCATGCCGTACTAGTGCCGGCATGTTTTTTTACGATGAATACCATGTCGATTCTAGTTCAGGCATGGTTTGTTAGGATGAATACCATGCCGGTACTAATTCCGGCATGGTTTTTTAAGATGAATACCATGCCGGTGCTTGCTATTTCAGACAAGTTTTCTGTATGTTTTTGTCCTCAAACCGGCACGGTACATTTGGGAATCAACCATGCCGACACTACTACCGGCATGCTCGATAATGAACTTTCTATGCCTGTAGTGTACTTCCAATTTTCAAAATTGGGGGATATTGTGTACCGGCATGGTGAACGTATGAATACCATGCCGGTTTGGTCATTGATGGCATGGTATTCATACTTTTACCATGCCGGCACTGAGTTTTTCAGGCGCAACAATGGCGAATTCAATAAAAAAAATAATCAAATTTCAATACATTAATACCTATATATGAGTAACTGGAACACTTATATGTTCAACTAGTTTACTTTCCTGGGTTGGTTCTTCATCTAAACCTTCATGATCATAAATATCTTGATTTGATGTTGTTGCATCAACGAATTCAATGATAATGATTTATTCTAATGATTAAAAAACTAATCTATTAACTTAACTAATTATATTTAACCACTAAACATGATTAGTAAGGGGTAGATTAGGAATTATATAAAATGCTTAGATAAGGGGTGATCCTGATTTGATATTTAAATCCAGTTTTTGTTTTTTTCCTCTATCCCCCAATTAGTTTTTTTATCCTCCAATTGCGCGTTCATTAATATGGAGGTTTAGAGTATTTTTTTTTTGTTTTTTTGTTTTTGTTTTTTTTTTTGTTATAGGAAGAGAAAATTATATTGAAGAATAAGAATTTACAGAACATCTACCAAAGGCAGAGAAATAAAAAAGGAAAATACATCACTATTAAGCAAAAAGAGCATCCCAGTTATCAAGCACTGAGCTTTAATGGTCAAATTGAGCTGTTATACCAGATGCGCTTGCCTAAGCTAAAACTATACTTCACCTCTATACCTAAATTACTTTCAGTCTTGAAGTATTTGTAATTAGGCTCAAAGGTACGTCTAAATAGTGTAGACGACTGCAGCTGAGATGAGACTCCATATGAAGTTTCATGTATGTGAGAAGTGAACATGATGTTAGGTGAGAGCAAGCATTCCCATAAACCTAGGCACATACAATGTAGAAAAACATGATATTGGGATTTTGTGTCATCACCAAAAAGACCGCAAGAGTTATAAATATCAATACCTTTTATCTGCATGATATCAATAGTCCTCTCACGCATTACGCACCAGATTAGGAAGCTTTCTTCCAAACAAAGGCACCGGGAAGTCTTGAATACCAAAATTTGCAACAAACCTTGCATATAGAGATTTAACACTGAAGTGACGGAGCTGTACAAGGACCACCTTCTAGTAATAGACAAATTATCAAGTGCCAGAGGGTTTCTACCAATTCTCAACATAAGATAGCAAAAACATTAACTTCCAGACTAGTCAGATTCCTTTAAAAATTGAATTGTCAATTCTCGTCAGCGGAAACCATTTCTATTATTCTTGACACTTTATTGCTAGATAATTTATACAACAAAAGTAATGTAGAATCGAGAGATGTATTTTCATACCAGATATCGTTCCAGAAAGAAATCTTCCTGCCAGAATGAATGATCAATGTTGAATTGTTGCTCACAAGATGAGCAGTGTCAGCAATAGTTTTTCAACATGAAACACCATGTGAAGATTTTAAATTTTCAGGTACCCAACAAGAGAAGTCAGCACCATGTTTATCCAGAATTATTTTATACACAACATGTTCTTTTCTTGGCCGAATCTCCAACACTATTTGGCAAGCATAGAAAGATTCATCAATTTTTTAAGTTACAAACACCCAGAACACCTTTTTTTTCCAGCATTAACAAGACTCCAACTAACAAGATGAGATATAGTTGAACCAGGGTTGTGTTCCCAGAGGAAATTTCTCATTTTCTTCTCTAAAATATTTATAACTGATGCAGGAGCTCTAAACAAAGGAAAGTAATACATAGGAAGTGAACTAAGAATATATTTTAGGAGAGTACGTTTACCTCATTTTGAAAGTGAAATTTGTCTCCAAACTGAAAGTATCTCCTCAAACTTTTCAATAATAGGATCTCATATATACTTAGAAGTAGGCTTAGCTCCCAGAGGCATTCCAAGATACATGAAAGGAATATTGTCCATGGTGCAGCCAAATTCAGAATTCCAAACTTCCAACTCTGGAACATCTCCAATTGTTATGAGTCTAGTCTTGTGTTAACCTTTAAACCAACAATGAATTCAAAACACTTAAGAGCATAGAATAATTTATGAAATTCCTCTTTGTTGTGATCAATGAAGAAAATAGTGTCCTCAGCATAGTGGAGGTGGTTCACAATAACACTAGAAAAAGATACAACAAAGCCGCTGAATAGACCAAGTTGAGCATCTTTGTCCATAATACCTAGAGAAGCCTCCATGGCAATTATAAAAAGAAGATGAGAGACCAGACATCCTAGTCTAACACCCCTTGAGATGGTGAAGTAACCAAAAGAAGAGCCATTAGTTAACACAAAAAAAGTTGAGGTCGAGTAACCAAAACTATCCAATTGCATAACTTCCTGCCAAAACCCATTTGACCATGAAAAAACTCTAAATATTCCCAGTTAATGCTATCAAAATCCTTTTCAAGATCTATCTTGCAAATAATACTATCCTTGCTAGATCTAAGTCTTGATTCTACAATCTCATTGACTATCAAAGTGCCATCAATTATTTGTCTTCCTTCAATGTAGGCTCATTGCACTGGGGATATCAACGTGTTCATTACTAGGTTAAGTCTTGCGGTAGAGGTTTAGAGTTACAGATAACTATACATTGGAACGCATAATGAACACAAAAAATTCTTAATTAAATATCTAAATCCTTAATATAAACGGGGGATTACCATAAGTAAGCCCATAGCTGTTTATACGGATAGAATCGAACTCAAACAGGATGAGTACCTACGAGGATGGGTTTGGGTGCGCCAAATGGACAGGGGCAGAGCCAACCGAGTACAAAGATGTTCACTTACATTCTTAGCCAAGATGGATCCAAATCCTAATTTAAGCCAATTCAAGATATTTCTTTCTATTTGCTCGAAGCTAATCGGTGCACCCCCAACCTATAATTCTTGGTTGCGCCCCAGCATATAATTCTTGGTTCCGCCCCAGCAAATGGCTATCACTAATTTCCTTGCTTTGTTAAAATTTTTGTTTTATCAGTATGAAGTGTGAACGATACTGTTTGTATGGTAAAATTACTTCTACCCCAAACACGAATTTGATGATGATTTTGCTGAGAATCGAAACGCTGCTTCAAACTCCAATTGGATTCAGTAATTGGGGGGGGGGGGGGGGTACCTGCAAAAAACCCTCCGATGCTAAAGTCAGTATAAGGATTTTTCACAGGAGTTTTAGTGGGTAAGATTGCATACCTTCTTTGGGTTGTCAAACGTCCATTTATATGTTTACAACTTTCTGTTTTAGATGCAGGCATGAATTGCAATTACTATCCCTGCATGCATCCTGTAGTAACTGGCCCTTGCATGCCTCCTTTAGTAATTCACATTGACTGGCTCTGCATATTTCCAGAATCTTCCTCATGGGGCTAAACCAAAAAGGTGTAAAGGGTTGGCCCATATTATTTGTAAGAAGAATAGTTCTCTAAAGCCCACAGTGGGATGCAGAAATCCGTCAGGCAAACTGAATGGGGATGAACTATCCAAGGGCTACGGATTTAAACAACATCATGCTACACTGAATACATAACCACAGTATTAATTTGTAACCTGCTACGCTGAATCAGTACTACAATATTAAGTTGCATCTTGCTACATAAAATCGGGACTATGGGATTAACTTACTTCGTGCTACACTGAATCGGGTCAAACTGACCGGACGTTGCTGCCGCCTGCCGTCGCCGGGAACCACCGCAGCTACCGGCCACCGCCGGCTACCTGCTGCTGAACGGTGTCGGAGAAGATGACGATGACGATATGACGTCGTGTTGACGCTGTCAAGTGATGTCACGCTGACGTTATTGACGGTGTTAACTGACGCCATTATTTTAAGCGGAATATTCTGAGATATTCCTGACGACACCACTAACGGTAACAGAATATTCCGTTTAAACGGAATCTGCCAACTCCTCTGCTGACGTCATTTTCTACCTCGTTGCTGACTGGACCTCTGTGCTGACGTGGAAGCCTCTGATTGGGCGATGTTGATGACGTGTCGTTGTTGACGTGGCAGTATGGCACGACAATGTATTTGGTGACGCGGCAACTCAACGCTGACGTGGCAACTGACATGGCTAGCAATGATGACGTGGCAACTGACTTGGCAGGCAATGCTGACGCGACAGCTGATGTGGCAGTGGTGATTTGGTCCCTCCTTGCCTTGACTTGGATCATTGCACATGGGCTTCTATGTACAAACCTTATGAGGCCTAGCTAGCTATTTTGTTTACTTTGTTGCACATGGGCTTGCACATACAGTGCTTTTAGGGCCCAATGAACCATACTTAGCTAATAGGATGTAGGCCTAAGTTATCCCATTTTTGGTGTAGAATATTTAGGGTACAAACATCTCCCCCTCTTAATCCGTAACTTTTTATGGGTTAAGAAGTTCGAGTTCCCCAATCCTACAAAATTTGTGTTTTTCTGGAGTGTAGCATAACTCGCCCCCAAGCGCGTTGTTTGGAGTGTTATGAAACTCGCCCCCAGGGATGGAGTGTTATATATCTCGCCCCCAAATGGTTGAGGTGACATATAACTCGCCCCCAGTATGTTTTGTGTCATGTTGCTTAATACTCGCACAAGGGTGCACTTCCTTGTTGCATTTCGCTCGCGCACGGGATGTAAAGTTGAGATTTTCTGCTATCTTGAATTCGCGTAGGAGGCCAATCCTACTATTCAATATGCGCGAAGAGTCGATATGTGTACATTTTCACATGTCTGGAAAGGTGAAAATGCTCTCCACATTGGTTGATGTCCCACATGATGGGGATATAATTGGGATAGGGTAAAAATGCTCGAACTGTGCATTCACCCTATCTGCGGGGTGTCAGAGACGTTGCTGACAGTAGACTTTGGATGTACTGTTTTTCATTTAGGACTGACTGCGGATTTGAACGTCCGCAACAGCTTATAATTAAACACGAACAATTTTGATAAAGTGTGGAATACCAAAGTAATGTTGAATTAAATTCATGAATAAAAATAACATGATAAATACCTACTGCTCGACAGCAGCTGCCTCGTTAAACCTTTGCGTGGAAAACCCAGTGGGATAAAACCATCATAAAGGAAAAAGAGTTCAGCACAACAGGATTTGAAACTACTCCTAATGCTAAAATTTCTTCAAGTGGAACGAATTCCATGGCTTCCATGGTTTCGAAACCCTAGTTCCATCGAGGTTCCTTAAGTAGTAAGAGCCACGAGATGCTGGACTGTCCACTATGTATGGACCTTCCCAGTTTGATCCGAGCTTCCCACAGTTTGGTTCCATTATGGCTGCTCGGGTTTTCTTCAAGACATATTCCCCTGGTTTGAATGACCGTTCTCTTACTTTACGATCATAGCTCAGCTTGATTGCCTGCTGGTATCGGACCAACTGCTGTAAAGATGTTTCTCTTTGTTCTTCTAGCAACTCTTTGTCCACAGCCAGTATGTTGTCGTTTTTCCTAGATTTAACAACACGAGTTTTGGTAGTCTTGAGATTTACCTCGGTGGGTATGACTGCCTCTGTCCCATAAGCCAGTGAAAATCCAGTGGATCTTTTCTGGGTTGTTCGATAGGACCACAAGACTCCAGGGAATTCTTCTGTCCATTTTCCCTTCGCCTTCTCAAGCATTTCCTTGAGATTGTCCATAATAACGCGATTGGTCTCTTCTGCCTGCCCGTTGCTCTGAGCATAGTAAGGAGATAAGAAATTGTGGCGAATATTCAGGTTCTTGCAGAAATATTTGATCACCCCAGATCGAACTTCTTCCCATTCTCTGATATAATCGCGTATGGGATTCCAAATCTGCAGACGATATTCTCCCATATGAACCTTTTCACATCATGTCTGGTAACGTGTACCAGTGCCACTTCTTCGACCCATTTGGTGAAATTATCAGTAGTAGCCAGTACGAATTTAACGTCTCCAGGAGCTTTGGGAAGTGGCCCGACGATATCTAGTCCCCACATAGACAATGGCCAGGGACTAAAAACCGGATGCAGTTCGTTGGCGGGCCTTTTAGGAATTGGAGCGTGCTCCTGTCATGGTACGCATTTCTGCGCGTATTCTTTAACATCTTTATGCATGTATGGATAGAAGTATCCCTAGGTGATTATCCTGTGCGCGAGACTGCGCCCTCCAGAATGGTTTCCACATATTCCTTCATGAGCCTCCGCCAATATCTGTTGCCCTTCTTCGACCGATACGCACCGCAAAAATGGATCCAAAGATACAGGTTTGCGTTATAGCTCACCCTCGATCATTGAATATCTCCAATCATTTTCTTTCACTTTTGAAGCGATATGCTCATCTTTTGGGAGTTCACTGGTTGTAAAATACCGAACATAAGGTTGACGCTAGTCTGAAGTGTTTTCAGCAGGCCTGCCTGAATCATCTATCACTGGGCTGTCAACATCCATATTTCTGTCAACGTTCTCGGTATCTCCTTATGCCGATGTAGTTGCCCTCTCGACCCCACTAGCGTGTTCGAGATCCAGAACAAAGTGGCTGTCGGAGATGCTAGGTAACGCTTGGAAATCCACTACAACGAAACTGGTGGTATCAGTTTCCACTTCAGAAGAATGATATGCTAAAGAATCTGCTTTCCTGTTTTCCAGCCTTGGTCGCTGCCCAATAAAGAATTGGTCGAACTCATTTGCCATCTCTCTCATATGTTCCAAATACAGGGCCATCCTATCTTCCTTGGCTCTGTAGGTCCCTAGAAACTGGTTAACTACTAGCATAAAATCAGTCACCAGCTTCACATTCTTCGCATCTAACTGTTTGATAGCCTTTAAACCGATAATTGCAACTTCATATTCAGCTTCATTGTTTGACGCTTGAAAACCAAACCTGGTCGCTTTCTCGATCCTCGAACCTTTAGAAGTAAGGATGACACATCCAACTCCAGCTCCACCAACATTTGATGACCCATCAGTAAATACAGTCCATAATGGTTCAGGTGTATCTACCTTCATTACGGACTCTCCCCTAGTCTGATCGGTGGCTGGCTCTATGGGTTTGAACAATTCCTCTTCTTCTTCGGTAAATGTTTGTATGTTGTCCATAGGAAAATATGCTAGCAGTGCATCCAGGTCGTGTCCCTTCTCTGCAGTTATGGTTTCATACTTGATCTCATACACCCCCAGAAAATTCGACCATATAGTTAGTCGACTGGAATCATCATCACGTTCCAGGATTCTCTTCAGCGGGTATTCCGAGTAGACTATTATCTTCCTTCCTTGGAAATAAGTCTTGAGGCGAAGAGATGCATGCAACAGTGCAAGTGCTATCTTCTCAATTTTCTTGTACCATGTTTCCTCCCCCGTCAAAGATTTTCTGACGAAGTAAACAGGCTTTTCATGTGGATCCGTAACTAACAACACTGCACTTACAACGTTCTCCGTTGCAGCCAAATAAACTCCGCTCGGTCGTCCAGTTTTTGGGCTCATCAAAACTATAGAAGTTGATACATACTGTTTGATCTTATTGAAATCCTTCTCGCACTCATCCGTCCAACCAAAATTCGCTGCTTTCTTCAAAACATCAAAGAATGGTTTGAATCGATCCGACGAGCGTGAAATAAAACGATTTAAAGATGCTAATCGTCCTGCTAGCTTCTGGACCTCCTTCTTCGTTCTTGGGGATGGCATCTCTGTGATGTCTCTGATTGGATCCGAATTCGCCTCAATTCCTCTGCGCGTCATCAAGTATCCAAGGAACTTTCCCGAGGATAGCCCGAACGAACATTTTGCTGGATTGAGCTTCATTCGATATTGTCGCAGGATATCAAACGTCTTCTGGAGGTCGAGAAAATGCGACTCCTTTTGCTCAGATTTCACCACCATATCGTCGATGTATACTTCCATCGTCTAACCAATCAGGTCCTTGAACATATTTTCCACCAAATGCTGGTAGGTCACCCCTGCGTTCTTTAGCCCGAACGACATTACAGTGTAGCAGTAAACTCCTCTATCAATCACAAATGCAGTATGCTCTTGATCCTCTTAGAAAAAAGGTATTTGGTTATACCCCGAAAAACCGTCCATGAAGGACAGTCTCCCGTATCCTGAGGTTGCATCCACCAAATATTTTATCCGCGGTAGAGGGTATGGATCACTCAGACATGCTATATTCAAATCAGCAAAATCGATACAAACACGAATTTTACCATTTTCTTTGGAACGGGTACGACGTTGGACAACCAGCGAGGGTACTGTACTGGTTGAATAAAGCCCGCTTCTAACAGCTTTTCAACTTCAACAGTAACTCCATCTTTTTTGCTTTGTGTCATAATCTTGATTTTCTGACGAACTGGATGGAACTTCTCATCGATATTTAGCCTGTGGCAGGCTATCTACGGATCTATTCCGGGCATCTCTGCAAAACTCCATGCGAAAACGTCGGCATTTTCCCTTAGCAATGTAATCAGACCATCACGATCATGTGCAAGGAGGTATGCTCTTACGAACGTTGTTTTGTTTTCCTTATCTCCAATATGTACCTCGATCAATTTCTCAACTGTTGGGTGTTCAGCTGCGTCCTCTCCCATATATGATTCTAGGGGGAGAGGGTTCTGTAATTGCTATTTTTTCTCGACTCGCATGATTTGGTTCCCGCTAACTTCTGACTTCTTGTACTCATCCATTGTACTCTCGTCACACTTGTGTGCGGCCATCTGGTCGCTTCTAACTTTCACGAATCCTTCAGGGGTAAAAAACTTCAAACATTGATGATATGAGGATGTGACTGCACCGATCTCATGCATCCGTTATCGTCCCACGATCGCATTGTAGGGAGCTCTACATTCAAGCAGCAGGGAACTGCCTAGAACGGACTTGTCAGCCACTGTTATAGGTATCTTCACTTTTCCTATCGCCTTCGTAACTTCGCCACTGAAACCGATAATTGGATTTTTATACTCTTCGATCAAGTCGTGTAGGAGATTCATAAAGGAATAAGCTCCTGAAAACAACACGCTTACTGAGCTTCCTGTATCCACTATAATCCGGTGAACATGAAACATGCCAATCCAAGCAGTTATAATGATAACATCATTGTGAGGAGCATATACACCTATCATGTCTGCTAGAGAGAACTCGATATTTGTGCATCCAAGCTCCCAGGTTTCTGCTCCATTTCCACTGAAAAAATCGATATAATTTGTCAAGTACCATTCTTTTAACTTCCTGAGTTTTCTCCTGGTTTCATCTTCCTACACCCTTCTGGTCATTGAATGGATCCTGGCGTGACTGACGTTAATCACATGTGCGTTAATCACGTGTGTTGCACCAAACTGTCTAGGACCTTTCTCGAAATCCTTTTTCACGTACTCTTGCATCTTTCCAGCGTCGATCATTCACTGGACCTCGATCTGTAAAGTGCGGCAATTCTCGGTCTTGTGACCATAGTCTTTATGGAACTTGCAATATTTGATCCTATCACGTTTATCACGTGTCTCTGCTGGCAAAAGAAGAGGGGGGGGATCAAATCCTTGCTTATTTTCTCGTACAACTCTGAAAGATGTATGTTCAACGGTGTTAGTTTTATATCATGGTATTTCTGATATCCAGTTTCCATTCGTTCTCCTTGGTTCTTCTCCCGGACTTCACCTCCATGTTGTGTTGTCCACTCGAACGGTTCTTTGACTTGTTTTTCTTCCCATCGTTTGGATGATTGGATGATCTGTTGGCATCTCTCGTCTCTCGAGCTTTGGAGTCATCCTCTACCCGAGCGTATTCTTCTGCTCGATCGTACATCTCTTCCAAAGTATTTGCTGGTCTCTTGACCAAAGAACCGTACACACTCCTTTGATCATACTGGTATGCCTGTTTGTAAGCCGCGATGACGACTTGATGTTGGCACCATCCACATAGGCCACCTCTTGCTTGAAGTGTCGAGTAAACTGTCTGATGCTTTCCTCCTTCCGAATTGCCAGAAGGAACAATGTGTGGCATCCCTTTCGATCACGTCTGTTGTATTTGTAGTGAGAACATAATTTGTCAACTAGATTATGGTAAGTACCGATCGACTGTGCCGGTAGCTGATTGAACCACGTTATTGCTCCTCCAGTCAGTGACTATGGAAACATCTTGTACATCAACTCATCGCTGAACTGCCACAGAGATGGCAGTTTCATAGTGTAAAACATGCTGATCTAGATCATCTGTTTTCTCGTCCAATTCTGGCAGCTTGGGAACCTGAAAATTCATTGGTGGCCGGAATTCTATGATATTCAGTTTGAAAAGGGCCCCAGCGGCTCGATGCAACCTGTCGATCTTTTCCTCTCTGGAAGGCTTTTTCGACATTACTTTCTCGATCATCTTGCAAAGGCGAGCTTCTGTTATTGCGTCCACATCGCCATCTGAGGAACTGTCTTCCTGCTCAGAATCTTGGTCCTCTAGAATATGAGCTTTAGATCTCATTCTTTTCCTTTGGTGTCCAGAGGGATCTCTTCCATCTCTGCCTTGTTCCGAACGAGCATAATAATCGGGCGTAAATTCTCTCGTATCGTGTCGATCTCTAACCTCATCTTCATCGTTCCTGAGATGCTTTGAATTGGTGGTAATTTTGGCCGCACTCTGCTGAGTTGCAGCTGGCCGGGTCCCTACTCGTCGGGGTCGTTCACGCCTTCGTTTAGGTAGATCTCCAGTGACCAACAGATTTTTCTTTGGGCGATCAAGATCGATTACTTATCTGTTTTAGTCTGCAGCTTGTGGGATAATTCGGCTTCCTAGGCTCTGCCATACAGATCGACCCATTTGGTTGTTCAGATTACCACTCCTAGGTCTAGAACGGTTTTCACGTTCTAATCTCAAGATAGCGTTCTATTTCTCCACCTCGTTCAGCCGGCTGCGCACCAGTTCTTCCTTTTTACTAGGAGTCGCGGTTCGCCCATCTCGCATGTCATGTCGATCGCCATTCCTCCTTGATGGACTACCGAATACACGATCTATGTTTCCTCGAACTTGTGGGTTTTCCCTATCCACATCCATCGCTTCGTCTTCAATCACCAGTTGTTTTTCTCTTCTCCGATTCGGATCTGGAGTTCCGTCACAAAAACAATCTCGATCTCGTCCATGATATATGGCTCTGTCATGAGCACGATCTTCACTTTGTCTGTTTCTAGTGGGTATTGCTGGAGCTGACTGAACCTCGATCTCGTGCCTTTCAGATTCGCTTCTCCTGCGGTATTGAGAATTGTTAAAAAAATCGACCCTTCGTGCAGTCTGTTTGACTACTGCCATAACTCGATTTGGTAAAACACGATAATCTTTTCTCGAAAATCTTCGTCGGCGCCAATGTTTGTATGGTAAAATTACTTCTACCCTAAACACGAATTTGATGATGATTTTGCTGAGAATCGATACGCTCCTTAAAACTCCATTTGGATTGAGTAATTGGGGGGGGGGGGGGGGGGGGGGGGGGGGGGGGTAGGTGGGGTACCTACAAAAACCTTCCGATGCTAAAGTCAGTATAAGGATTTTTCATAGGAGTTTTAGTGGGTAAGATTGCATACCTTATTTGGGTTGTCAAACGTCCATTTGTATTTTTACAACTTTCCGTTTTAGATGCAGGCATGAATTGCAATTACTAGCACTGCATGCCTCCTGTAGTAATTGGCCATTGCATGCCTCCAGCAGTAATTGGGCCTTGCATGCCTCCTGCAGTAACTGGCACTTGCATGCCTCCTGTAGTAATTGGCATTGACTGACTCTGCATATTTCCAGAATCTTCCTCATGGGTTAAACCAAAAAGGTGTAAAGGGTTGGCCCATATTATGTGTAAGAAGAATAGTTCTCTAAAGCCCACAGTGGGGTGCAGAAATCCGTCAGGCAAACTGAATTGGGCTGAACTATCCAAGGGCTACGGATTTAAACAACATCATGCTACACCGAATACGGAACCAAAATATTAAGTTGTAACCTGCTACGCTGAATCAGTACTACAATATTAAGTTGCATCGCGCTACATAGAATCGGGACTATGTGATTAACTTGCTTCGTGTTACACTGAATCGGGTCAAACTGGCCGGACGTTGCTGCCGACCTCCGTCGCTGGGAACCACCACCGCCGCGACCGAACGCCGCCGGCGACCTGCTGCTGAACGGTGCCAGAGAAGATGAAGATGACGGGATGACGTCATGCTGACGCTGTGATGTCACGCAGACGTTATTGACGGTGTTAACTGACGCCGTTGATAGGCACATTTTTGTATCTTATATAATCTCAATTGTATATATTATTAGTGCTCGATTTTATATTTATTATGGCTTTTTATGTCCGTGTAGGTATTTTTGGAGAAATAAGCTTTTGCGGCGAAATTGGCTAAAAAAGTGGTTTTTGCGCTCGTGGGAGAAAATTACTATACGGACTCTCACTTTGGATAAGGGGTAACCTAATTACTAAGGGGTGACCCATTTCTAGGCATCTGCTAAAGGGAGACCAGAATTGGATAGGGGAGCCATCTTCTCCGTTTGAAAAGAAAATTGGCGGGAAAAAATGAGTTCACGCCTGGCAAATTTGGACTCGATTTTTGGAGCTGTTTCAGGGAGATTCAACACTGAAAATCAATTGGGCTGGACTTGATAGAGCAAAACAGGTTTAATACATGCGTTTTTATCGATCGAATTGGGCTGGAATGGCCAGAAAAAGGAAACAGAGCAAATAAGGAAACACGGCCCTGTTGGGTTTGTTTCTGGATATTCAAAGAGATTAAAGGCAAGAAATTCGTTCCAAAGGTACATATTCTATCTAAGGAAGAGTTTGAGATAAGTGGGAAGGCTCAGAAATGCGTGAAACAATTTATGGAAGGAATTATTGTCGTGACTGCCAAGGAAGGAAGAAAGAATTTTGATGCGATTTGGGAAAGATTCAATGACCCTTTTGTGTATAAATAGGATGCTTAGGTACCCTAGAAGAAAAAAAGAGAGTTTGGGGTCGAGAGGAGAGCTCAGGAGGCGAAAATCAGAGATTACAAGAGGCACGTCTCTGCTGCTGCTGCTGCTGCCATTGAAGAACACGAAGAACAGACTCTCACAGACAGTCGTTCTTCTACAGCGACAAGGACAGACGCAGGGCAGTCTTAAAACAACAGCAACAGAAGCACTTCAGTTTTATCATTCTTTTCTGGACGCCTTCTGTGGGTCGCAGATTCACTGATTTTATTCTTTTCACTCTTTTAATCAACTTTTGGGCTATAAACATGTATTTTGAGCAAGTGATTAATGTGAGGAGCTAAACCCCAACACTGGTATGACGGAGGAAGCTCTATTTCACGCATGTGGTAATCCTAATAATTCTTTTATGACTATTTGCATTGATTTTTAATCGATTTATGATTTTTATTGAATGGGTGTGATTTCGTTTGATGGTGTATGCTTGGTCTATGTATTTTTGATACATCATTCTTTTGATTTACAATCATTTCTTTTCAAAAATCTACTTTTTGGCAAAGAATAAGAGTCCATATTTTTAATATTTGATCTATAATTGATTGGAATTATTATTTGAATCACATGAATGGAATTTGGTGGAATCCTGAGTCTCAGTCTCTCTCGAAATTGTGACAAACCTTTTGTATATATATTTTCTATTTTTATTTTAAGTTTAGAACCCAATTTTATCGAGTCCGAGTTGAACGAACTTTGCTACCACTTTTAAAACTACATCAGCCGTTACTTTAAGCGGAATATTCTGAGATATTCCTGACGACACCACTAACGGTAAACGGAATATTCCGTTTAAACGGAATCTGCCAACTCCTCTGCTGACGTCACTGTCTACCTCGCTGCTGACTGGACCTCTGTGTTGACGTGGTAGCCTCTGATTGGACGATGTTGATAACGTGTCGTTGCTGACGTGGTTTTCTGCTGACATAGCAATATGGCACATCAGTGTATCTGGTGACGTGGCGACTCAATGCTGACGTGGCAAGCAATGATGACGTGGCAGATGATGTGGCAGTGGTGATTTGGTCCCTCCTTGCCTTGACTTGGATCATTGTACATGGGCTTCTATGTACAAACCTTATAAGGCCTAGCTAGCTATTTTTTTGTGCGGCTGATTAATCGATGAAGATGATGTTGAAATGGGGGAAGATGAAAGGAGAAGAGGATAACAGTTCCTCAAAACTGTTTTTTTTTTTGTGCGGCTGGTTAGATTAGAATTATATTTAGGTTTTTCTTTTTGATTAAGTTAGATGTAGTTATTAGGTTAGGGTTAATTTAATTAGGATAAGGGCCAAATTAGTAATCTCATCTGATTTTAGGACATCCCTTAACATTGTAGGGTAGGTGGCCTAATAGAACCATGGTCCCAAAAAAACGATGGTCCCAGAAAATCGTTATTTTTTTTGGGCTTATTTGCTTCCTTAAGTTAGTTTGCATATTGAATGCAATATGTATGTTTTGGTATTAGAATAAAAATGACTGTGCTTATAGCAATTGTATCGGCTAGCCCTAGGTACTTGTAAATCTTTATGATTGCTCCTCACACCGTAATTACTAGAGATTTGGGAACAGGGATTTGTTGTCTCTAGAAGAAAGGTTTGGGCTCTAAAAAAGGACAAGATTTTGTCGACTACAAAGACTTTTCTTTCCAAGACCAAGGGAGGCACAAAGTGGTGGAGTCTCGAGAGTGTTTGTTAAATTTGGATGTCTGCCAAATTAATTTTTCTCATAATTTACACAGAATTTTGCCTGAGGTTACATTGGTTGAAGGTAACTTACCAAGTTATCATCCCATAGGCAACAAACCTACCAGATACCTAGAAGAACAGCATGCATGAATTGAGTGTGCTTCCTGCTTTACAAACTAAAACCCAATACGAACAACTAATTCACAACTTTAGGGTGGGGCATGAGCCCTCCCCAGTCCCCAAAGTTAACTTTATGTTGAGATTTCTCACATTTGCCATATAAATACGCGCCTACTGCATGGATTTTGAAAAGCCCATATCAATAGGATTGAACTCTAGATTTCATGAGTTGTGCTTTGATTATCCGACAGTCTGTGATTCAACTCGCCCACATTTAAAGAACGATTTTTTGGGGACCATGATTTTTTTGGGCGACCATGATTTTATTTTGGATAAAGACATTAGAAGTAAATCTAGGTCACCCCTTATCTAGATATTTATATTAATACCTAAGTTATCCTCCTGATTAATTTTGGGTGATGATTAGTTAGTGTTAATAGTAGTTAGTGTAATGATTAGTGAGATGATTAAGTTAAAGATAATTAGTGAGATTAAAAAATCAGATGATTTTTTTTTAAAGAAGTAGAATTATTGAGAGGGTAAATTTAGAGAAGATGAAGAAGGAAAACATGAAAAACGATGGATTTTGCCAACCACAACCGGAGGAAGGGTATGTGGGTACCCAGGTATGCTTCAAACTTAGATAATGTTGGTTAAATTGCTCCAAACTTTCAAAAAAAATGAAATTTTTTATGTAGATTTGGGCCAGTTTGGTTACCATATGTCAAGAACATGCAACCGAACACACCTGAAAGTGTAGTTCGGTTACGTTTTCCAAACACACAGGTTACCGAACTCGCTCGTTAATGGAGGTTTTGGTCGTACAGTGTAATGTTCGGTTACCTAGGATAAAATGATAGGTAACCGAATTTTGAATTTAACAATTTATTTGGGTACATCTTGTGTGTTCGGTTAGTTCGCAAACTTCAACGCAACCAAGTTCCCAACCAAACTGCAGGTTAAAAGTAACCTAGTGTTAGAAGTTCGGTTGGTTCGCAAACTTCAACATATTTTGCGAATCAACCGAACTGGGCTTATATATGCATATATGCAATTAGGCAAACGTTCGGTTACTACGAAATTTATTTCTTGGCGAATTAGGTAGAGTTGGGTTACGAAGTTTCAAAGGTAGAGTTCGGTTACAAAGAAAACTTAACATTTTTGCGAACGAACCGAACTTGTGGACTTCTCATTATTTTCGTAAACTAAAGTTCGGTGATATCCTTAGCGAAGAAACCGAACTTATGGACTTGTGTTATTCTAATACAAGGAGTTCAGTTAAAAGTATTTCTTTGCGAATCAACCGAACTCTGAGTTCGGTTAAGAAAAAATTAATTCTTGATAACCGAACTTTTCTCTGAAAAAAACCTCCATTAAACCTCTCCGCAACTTCCATTTTCAACTCATTTTAATGATTACTTCTCATTTATTCAACCAGAAACGAATGACAAGTAATGGGTTTGTGAGAATATCTTTGTTAATGTTTTAAATTAAGCTATATATATATTTATATATGTATAGTGGTGGCGGTGGTTGGTGGTGGTGGTAATCGGTGGTTGGTGGTGGTGATAATCATAGGTGGTGGTGGTAATCGGCGGTGGTAATCGGTGGTTGGTGGTGGTGATAATCGGAGGTGGTGGTGGTGGTAATCGACGATGGTGGGAGGTGGTGGTGGGAGGAGGTGGTGGTTATATATATAGGTGGTTATTGGGTTGATTTTAAATTAAATTAGGTTAAGGGTAGGTTAGTCATTTCTATGCTTTAGGACACCCCTTATAACTATAGTGTAGGTGGCCTAATAGGACCATGGTCCCCAAAAAAAACCATGGTCCCCAAAAAATCGTTCTTACTTTGTTGGACGTGGGCTTGCACATAGAATGTTTTTAGGGCCCAATAAACCATACTTAACTAATAGGATGTAGGCCTAAGTTAGCCCATTTTTGGTGTAGAATATTTAGGGTACAAACACATACATATTTTAAAGAATCACTAAGTTGGATTCCGTACATATACTTGCACATTCTATGGACGTGGGCTTGCACATAGAATGTTTTTATGCTCTGTTATATACCCTAAGAGCAACTGCAGTGGACGACTAAACCCAAATTTGGTGTCGAGTGGGCTGGCGTAGTGGGACGGACCATCGATCAAAATTTGATCAAAGAGTAAAACCCAGATCAAATTTGGTCAGCGATCAAGACCAAACCCAAATATAGTCGGGCGTTTATATAATGTCCGCCTACCCGACGGGCGTTGGTATAATGTCCGCATGTAGCCGCGCGTTCGTAAAGTTAACGCCTGATGCAGGGGCGTTGGTATAATGTCCGCCTGGATGGGGTGTTGGTATAATGTCCGCCTGGATGGGGCGTTGGTATAATGTCCGCCTGGATGGGGCGTACATAAAGTTAACGCCTCTCGTGGGGCGTTGATATAGTCATGATCCCACCATTAACTAGTTTTGAAAACTTTGCTTGGGGCGTTGTCTTTATCAACGCCCCATTTTTTTTTTTTTTTTGAATCCGGGCGAACGTATAATCTCCGTCCCACACATCAGGCGTTGCTATAGTTCACGCCCCATACCAGGCGTTATCTTTATCAACTCCCCATACCAGGCGTTATCTTTATCAACGCCCCATGCCAGGCGTAATCTTTATCTACGCTGGAGGATGAAGCGGACTTTATATCAACGCGCGACCAAATTTACTCGTCATCCGCTACGCCACAGGACGGACTAAACCCAAATTTGATTTTTTTTTTTAGTCTTTGGTCTTTAATTATACTCACACCACCGTGGACGCTCTAAATGATTGTCTATATGCGTAAAATAAGTGGTAGAATCTTCTGAATGTGCACTAGGAGAAGTTCCCTCGTCTTATTTACTAGGTTTTTGTTTAATGCACAAAATGTTGTTGTTTTATGAGTTTCGTACAGGTGAGAAGAGATACATTAGCAAAGTTCTGTGGAGGTGCTTACACACGTTGATATCAAAATATAGTGATATCAATGTACTACTCCCTCCGTCCCTAATAAGATGACGTAGTTATAGTTTGCACAAATTTTAAGACAAGGAGGAAAGCGGAGTATATTTAACTATTTTTTACAATTATATTCTTATGGGCAATAATTAGTAAAATTTAGAAACGATTTATCTCTTAAACTATACCACGGTTTTTTATAAACTTTATACCGTTGAAAACCATTTTAAAACACATGCGCAACGAATATAAAATGACTATTAAATTATACATATTTCTTATAGGAAAAATAATCAATTAAATTTAGAAATATCCCTTGATTAGTGAAATAGGTCATTTGTTTATGAGACAAAATTTAAAACCAAATAGGTCATCTTATTATGAACAGAGGGAGTATATTGTAAATACTCTGTAGATTTTATGGAAGCAAAATATAGTGAAAAATTCAACAATAGGCAACATCTTAGTTAAAAGAAACCAAAATAGCTAATATCCTTTAGAATTTTGTATACATAATTCATCAATTAGATTGAACTCCTAGATCTTTTAGTGAAACCAAACTGTTCATGTGCTGAATTGTTTGAAAAGATCTCCGGTTCTTATCTTCACTCGCAATTGTCTGTACACTTTCGGTTTTGGGATCATAACAGCACAAATCAAAATTACCATCCCCAGACACCGAAAATAACACTTGGTTGCTGCTTGTCAGTGAAAATGGATGATATTGAATAGCGCGATTTCGGCCGTTCCATGGTATACTTAACTCCTTACTCCAACTAGCACTGCTCTTATTAAATGACCATAAGTCCACACTTCTGCCACCCTTTAGATGAACAACATAAAGGTGTCCTCCCAATACCTTGACTTGGCAGGAATTGTCGCAGTCCGCAGAACCTAAACAAGGTGGTTGCAATTGTGGGAGGACTAGGAATTCTTCCTCTGCTAAATCGAATGTCACAAGTTTCCATTCCAAGTCATCCATGAAGTGAATGACTCCGTCTCCTGCGACTCCAGGGTAGCACAGCGCATCAGTAGTTTCCCCGATGTTTCTCCAACCATCGCCACCACGCCCAAGTGTATAAACCTGGACCAATCCACGGGCGATTTTTTTGCCAGACCCATCCGTGAACTCACCTGGGTAGTGGATCAGGACAACCTTATACTCATTTGTTTTGGGAAGGTAACCGAAACCACTCCCTATCTGACCGACTTCGGCAGATAAATTTGGAAGATTAACGTATTCTCCAGTCAAAGGGTTGCATATGTAAACAGGATAGTTAAGAAGATCATCAAAAGGATCATTAAGTGGTTGTGGTATAGAAAAACAAACCAAACCGTTGCAGGAACCAAGCATGACAGGCGGGTCTTTCCACATCTTAATAGGAGGCAGATTGATCTTTGGAAGTGTCGTGTATGAGAATTGATCACCTTGATTACTTTGTGCAATATCATCGTAATATCCATAATAGAGTTGCAAAGAGTTTTCTTGGTCACTCGTTTCCTCCTGCGAAATTGCGAAAAGAAGACCTGCCTTGACCTTGACGTGAGAAAGGAGTCTTCGCCATGTCTTGCAAACTAATTTACAGTTCAAGGCGGACTCTGGAGGTACGTGTGACAGAATTTTGTGCGTGATATCTAAGTGAAGACTCTCCATCATTGAATAACGAAACTGGAAATCACTGATGTTGTTTATCTGTTAACCATAAGAGTCTTACCGGCTCAAAACTCTCAACGGATTCAGGATGAATACCGTACGAAAAGGAAAGACTGGGTACTATCAGATAAGTCATAGGGTTTTTCAGTTAGCATTAAAATAGCATCCATTGCTTTTGAATAGGCTAAACTGTTGTAACAACTTCTCTGAGTTCTTGTATAAATAACATGTCGACTCCACAGTTTAAGTGTGGAAGTTATTCACCAAAATCCATTTTCTAACTTGGTATCAGCCTTGATCCAAGCTACGCTTCCAAACACTTCAAAACAAACAGTAAATCACCAAATATGTCGACAACAACTCAGCAAAGAAACATCCAGATTCATCATCTGGTAACTCTCAAGCTCACCGAAACCAACTACCCACTGTGGAAGACTCAGTTTAAACCAATTCTAAAGGGCCATGGATTAACTGGCTTTATTGATGGTACAAATATCATACCTCCCAGAACACTACCAGATTCTGATGCTGAAAATCCAGAGTTCAATGCATATGAAGAACAAGGCTCTCTTTTGGTGGGTTGGCTGAACTCAACTCTTACCCCAGAATGTCTTGGGGTTGTACGTGATCTTATTTCATCTAAGGAGGTATGGGATGCATTGGAGGCAGAATATGCTCCAAAGACAAAGTTTCACCAGATGAATCTCAAAAAGCAGCTACACAACTTCAACAAAGGTAACAAATCTTTAAGAGTCTTTATAAATGAGGCTAAAGACCTATTTGCACAGCTTGCAGCATCTGGATATACAGTCAGTGATGATGAAAAGAAGCAATCCATTAGCAATGGGTTGAACCAGGCGTATGATTCGATTGTCTCCACCTTAAGCACAATGGAGAACCTGAGCATGGATCTGTTTTACTCACATCTTCTCAACTTTGATATGCGCATCACACGTCAGCTTGATGAAATCCAACAACCCATTGCACATGTTGCAACTTCATCTACATCGGGACGACGAATACCCCAACACAACTACAACCATCAAAATCAACGACCTTTCCATTATCAACAAAATCAGCCTCAACGTCGTTTCCAGTCTCCTCAGCAAAGCAACAACACTGCTGAGAAGTGTCAAATCTGCAAGAACAAAGGTCACCTTGGTGATAGATGCTGGTTCCGTTACAAACCAAGCAATAATCAACCAAAATCACAGGCTGCGTACATTGCATTTCCTGAAGCATCATATGGGAACCAATGGGTAACTGATTCTGGTGCTACCAATCATCTAACAGCTGATATGAACAACTTAACAATCCCTCATGAATATACAGGCACAGAACAAGCGTATGTGGGTAATGGTAATTCACTAAACATTACTCATACTGGTAATGCATCTTTCACACATAACTCAAGATTATTCTATTTGAATAACATTTTTCATGTACCCAGCATCAAGACAAATTTGTTATCGGTTTCCCAATTTTGCAAAGATAATGGTGTTTTCTTTGAGTTTCACACATCTCATTTCTTTGTAAAGGACAAGGCAACGGGAAAGCTGCTGCTGCGCGGACTGAATAGGAATGGACTATACATTCTTGACGGCCTTACACAAATCAGCAAACCAGGGTCTCTTCAAGTTAATGTTGCATCTTCCATGCCGACATGGCATCAACGTCTGGGTCATCCTATGCTACGTACCGTGTCTAGCATTTGCCATAGGTTTTCGCTTCCAGTTTCGAATACAATTTTTAATTTCTGCAACTCTTTTCATGTTAGTAAAAGCAGAAAACTTCCCTTTGCTCTCAGCAGTACATCTTATGATAAACCATTGTCTTTGGTTGTTTCTGATATATGGGTCTCCCCTAAACTATCCAGGTCTGGTTTTCGATATTACATGCTAATAATGGATGTTTATTCTCATTTCACTTGGGTGTTTCCTTTAGTACAACGTTCTGATGCTCTGTTCATCTTTATAAATTTTCGTAAACAAGTTGAAAATCTTACAGATCATAGGATTAAGATTTTTCAATCTGACAATGCCTTAGAGTATAAATAGTTTAAAAAGTATTTGAATGAATCTGGTATTCAACACAGATTTTCTTGTCCTCATACATCACCACAAAATGGAATAGCAGAGAGACGTATTCGCCATGTCACTGAATATGGTTTAGCACTTTTATTTCAGGCAAATATGCCTTCATCATTTTGGGCTGATGCGTTCGTCACTGCCTGTTACTTAATTAATCGTCTGCCTAAATCATCAAGAGAGGTCAAAACTCCACTAGAACTCCTTTTTCATAAAGAACCAGATTACAAGTTTTTAAAAGTTTTTGGTTGTCTAGTTTATCCTTGTCTCAGATCTTATAACTCGAACAAGCTAGAACCTAGATCTCTCCCATGTGTCTTTACTGGATACAGTAGTTCTCATAAGGGTTATATTTTCTTACATCGAGAGACTGGTCGGATTTATATCACACGAAATGTAAGGTTTGAAGAACATTCGTTTCCATTCAGCCCAAAGCAGCAGTGTGTTCCGGTGCACAGTCCAGGTAATGAGCCTTCTGATACTTCTTTTTTACACTCTCCTCCTTTTAGGCGTAGACAATATCTCTCTACGCGACAAAATATTTTAGTTCCATCTCCAGAACTACCATCAAGTATGGGCACTGATATGGTCAGTTCGGAACACTCCCAGGCCTCTCCAACTACATCTACATCACATCGAAATACTCACACTATCTCTGCTGCTGATTCAGTCACAAGTATGCCACTTCAAGACCGCTCCGACGTAAATACTTCTCATGCAGTATCCTCTACTCATCCAATGCAAACAAGGGAAAAATCTGGAATCAACAAGCCTGTTCAAAAATTGTGTTTGTCTGCAACTAAACACCCACTCAATGATTCCGAATTCATGGAACCAACATGTTACTCAGAAGCATGCAAACTTCCAGAATGGCGAGCGGCTATGGATAATCAAATAAATGCTCTCATCAAAAACGGAACATATTCTCTAGTTACATTTCAACCAGGCATGAATGTTGTTGGCTCAAAGTGGGTTTATCGTGTAAAACAAAACCCTGATGGAACCATTGATAAGCGTAAGGATCGACTGGTGGCAAAAGGTTTTAATCAACAGGAAGGGGTGGTTTATGGTGAGACCTTTAGTCCAGTTATAAAACCATGTACTATACGGCTAGTTCTAACCATTGTTGTGATGAACAATTGGCCGTTGAAGCAACTAGATGTTGAAAACGCTTTCCTACATGGAACTCCGGAAGAGGAAGTCTATATGAAACAACCAGCAGGCTATGTAGATACTAATAATCCAACTCATGTGTGTAAACTGCAGAAGTCGTTATATGGGCTAAAGCAGGCTCCACGTGCATGGTTTTCTCGGCTCAGTAACCATCTCATCAAACTTGGCTTCAAAGGTTCAGTTGTGGACACTTCCTTGTTTGTCTTGAAAACCAAACAATCAATTACATATGTGCTGGTTTATGTGGATGACATAATTGTTACAGGGTCGAACTCTTCACTTGTAGCTCGACTAATTCAAGAACTGGGTAAAGAGTTTGCAATAAAAGACATGGGGGATCTACACTTCTTTCTGGGTGTTGAAGTTATAAGGCAATGTAGTGGTTTAATCCTCTCTCAGTGCAAGTATATAGCAGATCTTCTCAAACGAACTAAACTAGATGGTGTAAAACCAGTGTCCAGTCCGTTGTCTTCAAGCTTGAAGTTACGGCAGACGGGCAATGATAAATTTGCGGACTGTACCTTATTTCGCAGCATCGTCGGTGCTCTACAATATCTACATCTCACGAGGCCAGATATTTCAGTAGATGTTAATAAGGTGTGCCAGTATATGCACAATCCTTATGTTGAACATTGGGAACAAGTGAAACGTATTCTCCGATATCTAAAGAACACAATAGATTATGGCCTTCATATACAACCTTCACGTGATTTTTCTTTGCATGGCTACTCAGATGCTGATTGGGCCGGCTACCTAGATGATCGTAGATCCACTAGTGGTTATGGTATTTACTTTGGTGGGAATCTGATCTCGTGGAGCGCAAGAAAACAGAAGACAGACAACAAATCTAGCACTGAGGCAAAATATCGAGGCATTGCCATTGCAACCTCTGAGCTAATTTGGATTGAGTCATTGCTTCTTGAACTTGGAATCAATATCTCTGCACCAGTGCTGTGGTGTGATAACTTGGGAGCCACGTATCTTACAGCTAATCCAGTTTTCCATGCTCGAACGAAGCATATCGAGATAGATTACCATTTTGTAAGAGAAAGGGTGGCTAGCAATCACTTGAAGGTGCAGTTCATCAGTTCACGTGATCAAATAGCTGACATTTTTACCAAGGGTCTTCCAACACCAAGATTTCAGATCTTACGTAACAAGTTCCACATTCGTAAACTCGGTACAACTTGAGGGGGAATGTTAACCATAAGAGTCTTACCGGCTCAAAACTCTCAACGGATTCTGGATGAATACCGTACGAAAAGGAAAGACTGGGTACTATCAGATAAGTCATAGGATTTTTCAGTTAGCATTAAAATAGCATCCATTGCTTTTGAATAGGCTAAACTGTTGTAACAACTTCTCTGAGTTCTTGTATAAATAACATGTCGACTCCACAGTTTAAGTGTGAAAGTTATTCACCAAAATACATTTTCTAACTTTATCCATCTATCATATACATATTTATAGGCATACAAATATTGAAGGTACATTCCTTACTGGGCGTGACTTCTATTTTCTTTTAGCTTCGTATCTTTGTACAAAGGCTCGGGAGAAAAAAACGAGATAAAATTTTGGGTTGAGGAGGAACTACTTCTAACATTTAATTTTCTTCTAATTGTTGCCCTCCAATTAGTTTTATTTTCTTCTACTCCGCCTGAAAATATCGAAGGTACTGTTTTGCTTCAACTCCACAATTCCAGCCAATTTTAATCGATTCCAAGGACCTTACCAGCCCTGTTTGGTCCAAACTAGCCCAAAACAACCAGATCCAGTGTTTGAGTCTCATTCAAACTCGTCCAAATCTTAACAGCGTTTCCGCATGCAGATAAACCCGAGAATTCGTTCTTTGTTTAAATCAACTGTTCTAACCAATTCTGGTCGAAACAAAGACCGTATCACCAGCTTGTGTGCAGTCACTTAAGGTCAAGGTGGTCATTTAAAAGGGAGATGCTCCCACATGAGACCCACCCCTCCATGAGAGAAACCATTCAGACTGTTGGCCCACGCTATAAAAATTATAATCGTTCCTAGCTACTGCAATTCTTGTTTGCTCTCGCGCTTGGAAATTTAGTTTTTTTGTCAATAACACCGGCCAGAAGTACTCCCAATCTTATTGCTTTTCTCCTTCTGAACATACTCCTCAGCGACGAATGAAGATTGTGTGGGCGGCCGATTATTCAATGTAGGTGGGGGTTTTGAGTATTTACTTTTAAAGACCTCAATTTGGCGTTGACATCGCAGGCAGACCTCAGATGCTTTGATAATTGATAATTCTTTTGAAGTGGAAGGAGCAACCTGAAGGTGCGTTTAAGAGTTTTTTGGAAAAATACCTACTCTGAAGTTGGTCAAGTTAATCGAACTGACATGTCTAGAACCTGGTTCACAGCATGGGTGGTGATTCCCCTGACTTCATCGCCCAACAAATAAGATTTTTACGAAACTTCATAAAAATAAAATCTTATGTGTAAATGAAAAGACATACACAAATTGCTAAGAGAAACCACCTACAGGACTAGAACTAAAGGTAACAAAATTGGGGTTGAAATGGGTAAGGTGAAAACTAAACGCTATGAGCTCATACTCACTCATCATCATGACGGTGTTGTTCGACCACATATGATGTGCATAAAAATGTTCCACATTTTGATCAAGTGATCTCAAATCGTTCCTACACTTCCTTTTCCATGTTGGCTTCGTGGTGGAATAGTTTTCTAATACCCAAAGTTCCATCCATTCCTTTGTATGGTAGATAATTCCAAGCTTACCATCACAACTTACAGCAACTCTGTTTGATCCTGGAATGCGTTTTCATCTCGGGCGAAATCTCAAAAGTTGTCCATTTCTCTTCATCAGTGTTAAATACGAATACTTCAAATGCGTATAATTCATCATACCTAGTTAACCAATGTAATCCCCCCTTCACCCAAATACCATCTTCCCCAATTAAGCAAGTGCAATCACGCTTAAATTGAACAAACGGCAGTCTCTTCCAAGCCCAGGTCTCCGAGTTGAACAACTCACAGTGATAACCATATCCAGTTTAATAAACTTGAGATTTAATTTATTTAATTAGCTTAACCACGTCGAAGTTGATGTATTCGAACACCAATTTGTTTCTTTGATCCCATATTGTCCAAGTGATGGCTGCTGGAAGTACATTCCACTATACTTGACCGGCTGCAGATAAAATCTTTCTTCTCCATCCCTTTATAATTAGATCCATACAGTTGGGCATGACCCATTCTATGTTAATGTACGACAAGAAGTGGCGCCAAATACCGGAAGATGTAGGGAAGTGGAAAAGTAAATGAGTGGCAGATTCACCAGTTTTACGACAAAGAAGACAACCATTGACAACTAGCATACCTTTCTTACGAAGCGTATCCATATTGGCTATCTTCCTACGGTAAACCTGCCAAAGGAAGAAACCAATCTTATGCGGCCAAGTCCTTGACCACACACTTAAATTTTTAGTTTCCAATTCATGGTCTTTATTAAACCAAGAGTATGCTGATTTCACGGTGAATTTGCCTGACTTGTCGATCGACCAAGAAATCGAGTCTTCACTTGTATCCAACGTGATTTCTTCAATGACTGAAAGTAAGGAAGATACTTCCGTAATATGATTCTGAGATAGTCTTCTATCCAGGCCGAGATTCCAAGCACCCCCATTTGAAATGGTTGTTTCGCATTTCATCATTGTCCAATTCTTTGCTGAAGTAATGGCGTATAACAAGGGGTATGTTGAACAAAATGCTTGATAGCCCACCCAACTGTCTTCCCAAAACCTAATAGTACTTCTATTCCCCACTTTCAACTTTGCACAGAAATCGAAAGAGTTTAAAAGAGAATAAATACCTTTCCAGATTCCACAGTATTTGGTGGCTTAGGCTTCTTCGTTTCTATGTCAAAATTGGCTGAATTATGTTTTGAAACAATTGCATTTCTCCACATTGCACCTTTCTCTTTGTTGAAACGCCACCACCATTTGGAAACTAAGGCTGTATTCATGCTTTTCAAAGATTTGAGACCAAGCCCCCCCCCCCCCCCCCCCCCCCCCCCCCCCCCCCCCTTTAAAGGAGTAGAACATATTTTCCACTTCACATAGTGATGCCCCTTTTTAGAACCCGGGGAGTCCTATAAGAAGTCACGAATAACCTTCTCGATTGCTTTGATGACTTTTGGAGGAGCCATAAAGAGAGAGAGCATATAAATAGGAATACTTGATAAGACACTCTTTGTTAGAGTTAACTTACCAGCTTTTGTAAGAGAGGATCTCTTCCACGAACAAAGTCTCCTTTTGCATCTCTAAATTATTTCTTACCATTTTTGCGCGTTGGTTGCTTTGTCCCCCAGAGGCAAACCCAGGTATTTCGAAGGCAGAAAATCAGTTTTACAGCCCATCATTGCCGACATACTTCAAGATTGGTTCCATCTGCCACCCCAAAGAGACTTCACTTAGAAAAATTGATTCACAGACCCGACACCATCTCAAACCCCAAAAGATAGTATCTAAGGTAATTTATCTGCTCGATCGAGTCATCCGCAAATTGAATTATGATTAAATTATGCTCTAGTGCAGATGAAAGTAAAAGAAATCAGAAACCTAAATGCCCTTGATTCCTCCAACTGGGAAACAATTAAAATGTAATATAGATGGTTCTTATCCTGAATTCACCAATGATTTTTGTGTTGGACTAATCTTACGTAGTTCTACAGGGTCGTGCAGGGGAGTCCGAGGAAAAATACTTCGATGGAGGTCTAGTGGCTGAGCAGGGGGGTGTTTTGGCCATTAAAGAAGCCATTTTATGGGCCAAAGATCCAAAGTTCAATGGTTTAATTCTGGAATCAGATAGCATGTCAGTAGTTAAAGATATAAATGATGCAACTGTTGTGGATTGGGAAAACCAGGGAACTATTATAGTAATAAAGCATCATATTTCAGACTTATCTCCCTGGGTGTGTAATTATGCTAATAGAATTTCTAATGGTGTGGCTGACTATATTGCCAAAATGGCTGGAAAGGAAAAATCAAACTTTATTTTTTTGAATAATCTTCCTATTGATATTTTAAATCTTGTTAATGAAGATTATAACGCTATAAGTTGATTTTCTTTTAACAAGAATCACCGGTACGTGCTTTTGCGCGTTATATTATACCTGGCCGTGCCAACGTCACTAAAATAGACCCATATATTCAATTTAATCCTATCCATTGACTTATAGTACATAATATTACCCGTTCATCTTGGATATGAAACCCTAAACAATATCGTCTCTCTGGCTGTTTTCTTGACTTCTTCCCTTCTGTTGATACACCACTACCTACATCACCCACCCCACACCAAAATCAACACATTTATCTACCTCTTTTAGTTTTCCCTTCATAGCAGCGACAGTAACTCCTTGAATCGCAACATCATCGTCATCTTCACAAAAATCACGGAAATTTGGGGTTTTTAAAATACAGTGTTTAATTTAAACAGTGGAAATCAAAAACTACTTAATTTTTGTTGGTTTTGTAGATGATTTGGAAAAATTTTGGTACTAAATGAAGCATCAGGTTCATACAAATTAACTATCTCTAATGAAATCAACATATGATTGAATTACAGAGCCATTAACTCAAGGCATTCAAGGAGAGCGGAGGAGAACTTGTTTCCACGACTCAGCCGATCCATAAACTTCTAGATTACTATTATGCCCTGTAGATGGTGGATTTTCGACAAGGGCTAAAATCGTAAACCCATAACTGTGTATGCTCCTGATTCAGCAATCAGACGAGTATGGAGGCTCATGTCTCTTATCGAAAGCGTGAAAGCTCACGTCACGAGAATATCTGACTGGAATACTGTCTCTCAGAGTATATGTAGATGTGTAGTCTCTCAACTGAGGCAACGACATATCTCATGAATATTGAGCAATTTCAATGATCACTTTTATATAAAATTGCAAGATTAGACAACTCCTAGACAGCTTGCCTATTAGTATAGAGCAATAACGTTTTCAGGATGTAACAATGTTTTCCCTGACTATAAAAAAGATATATGACGCTTCAACAAGCTCATATCACTCAAATCCTGAATAATTAATGATCCTAGACGATCGTACTAGTATAGAGCCATCAATTAATTATTCTTAAATCATTAGATTCGTTAACTGAATCCCTGGAGAATATTCAATGTTTTCCTAATATTTCGTTACATTAATTTATGGTTCTTCTCAGCAAAACTCCATGGGTTAGTAATAAATATTCAACACACGGGCGTCTGAGCACTATCGAATAAGCTCCGACCAAAATGGTGCAAGTGTATTCAACAATAATGATCACCTGAACACACGAATGAGTATTTCAAAATACGACGATACCATGAACCTATGCAAAATAGGAAAGAAAATAATAAATAATAAAATATTAACCAAAGCGCTGGGGACTGGGCCCACCGGCCGGCCTTTTAGTCGAGTCTCTAGAGAGCCTCTCCCTGCCTTGTGGAACAAGTAAATGAGCAAATTCCCATAGGTCGAGGGTTGGGCGTGGTCGATCTAACAATCGAGTGCCTAAGGTCCCTAAAGAGACCCTTCTTTAAGAAGCTTCGACGAACGATGTGAAGGATTCAATCTTTAAAGAATGATGGTTCCTTGATCGTGGAGAACGTGGATTAGAATTATGTCCTTATGAAGGCATTCCCCATACATGATTGACAGATTGCTAGACGAATACTTCGAGAGAAAATAAAAGATGTTTATTTTCATTCCTCATAAGCTGCTGATCTCTACCAAACAAGAAATCAACGTCTTTGATTAAATGTTTAATTTTTTTTTAATTTTTTTGAAGATGATGAAACCTATCCAGAAAATAGTCAGGAAAACCTTGTAATCAACCCCCAATAGTAATTTTAATTTATTCAAATCCGTTAAAAATGAGGAATAGAATCTGGGTTTTTTAGCAGTTATAGATGAGATATTTTATCGACCCAGCCGTAAGACGTTTGAATGGTCGGGAAAAGTCGGCCTTCCATGCCGTGAAGCAAAGTTGCGGTTGGCTATATAAGAACTCCTGACCGTAAAACCATATCACGCCTGGTTTATATTGAACTCCTAGCCGAACTATCATCCAGAGTCACATGTGTAACCCAGCCATGAAGGACAAAAACGGCTTCGTAACCTAGCCGTTTATGATGTTACGACTCTCAACTGATTCATTTATTGTGTTTTTTTGACTTAGATCAATATGGATGAGTTTCTAACGTCTAGTTTTTCAAAAATTAGCCGTTAGGTCATTATACTCTATAAAGGGAGACCCTTTTGTCATCTCTTCCTCACCTGAATTCTAGTTTTAAGCTTTCAAATTCATTCTCATCTATTTCTCATACAAAAAGAGAAGAAAAAAATACCATGGTGATTCCCTGCCCTTATATTTTGAAAATTCTTCTATTGTCCGAGCATGGGCCACGATCAGACAACATGATGAAGATCTATACATCAACATAGATCAAAACTCCCTATCATTTTGGAACCATATATTCATAGTTTTTGTGGTGCTAAACAGAAATCGTAACGGAAGAACTTTGTTAATTGTTAAGGAAAGATTCGAGAAACTCTTTGAAGAATGCGAAGCTTTCAAAAAGGAAATGAAAGTTGTAAAGGAAGCCAATCCCACTATGTCGTGTTTTATAAGAGTAAGTTTTAGTTTTGAATAACAGTATCTAACATAGCTGATTTATTTTTTCAGCGGTCGATGGCTTGAGCCAGATATAAGGCAGTCCATGGGAAAGAGTTTGAGCAAGATGATTGCTGCCGAATCTTGGAAAATACTACATATGGTTATCATATAAGATTACGCATTTAATAGAAATGTTATGATCCATTCTATTAATGTTAAGAAATATGTTTGTTTTTTCGATTCAATCAATGAAAAACTATTTTGGTGTATTGTGTTTTACGTTTGTTAAATTTCTTAAAAATAAAAATGAAGAGTTTTGGATATTTATAGGTACTTTCGGCAGGTTTTATGCATCAAGGACCTAGCCGTTTCGACCTAAATGGAAGAAAAACTGAAATTATCAGATTTACGGTTTAGATAATGGACCATGACCGAACCGTAAGCAAGATCATAGTTGGGTCCTTATTCTTTCTGGCTGTAATGTGCCGTGATTTGTTTTTCAATAGACGTTATGGCTTGCAATTTGATGTTTCGTCTGGGAAATAACAAAGCGGATAATGGAACATAACCTAACCGTAAGTTATATTACGGCCGTGTCTTTGGCCATTCATGGCCGTAATTTGTTTTTCAGTAGAAGTTACGGCTCGGAATTAGATGTTTCGACTGGGAAATAACTAGTAACAACAGGTTATTCTGGACATTACATGTTATTTCTAGAATGACAGTTGGTTTACGTACCTAGCCGTTATTGATCAAACTTTTCACTTTCATTCATCGATTCATAATGTTACCATTACATAATTAAGCCACATTACATATCATTATACCTAAAATGGAAAAAAGAAAACTTAGAATATTACATTTAGCCGGACACGTGGCACTCTCTGGTTGAGCGATCTACAGTGTAATCATCTCAACCAAGTGCGCTCAGAATACATGGCACCCTCTTGACGGAGTAGGTGAACGGTTAACGAATGTACCATATTGACCAAGGGCCACTATATTTCGCTGGAACTGAAGACAACAAAGATGTCCCGGACACAGAGAGAGCGCTATAAATACTCATTCTTATCTCAAGAAGAGGAGGAATTTTGGGTTGGTCAGAATTAAGGAGGAGACTCTCTCTCGCTCTACTTTCATGAGATTTAGGAGGTTGTCCTACCTGACGTGGACTGCTAATCTAGGACTAAGCCTTAATAATAATGAATGAAAATGTTGCTTATTTAAAAGAGAAACAGGATAATACTCCCTTCATCCCACTATTAGATGACCTAGTTCAAGTATGCACAATTCTTAAGGCAAGGAAAAGAGTATTTTTAAGTATATTTTACAATTTTTAAGGTAAATTTAGAAATGATTTATCTCTCAAACTATATCATTGATGTCACAAACTTTATACCATTGAAAAATATTTGAAACACCTACGTAACGAATATAAACATGCCTATCAAATTATATATATTTCTTATACTAACAAAAATCAATTAAAATGGTAATTTTAGAAGTATCCCATTGTTTAGTGAAATAGGTCATCTATCATGGGACAAAATCTAAAAATAAATAGGTCAACTAATCCTGGCATTCTTAGGGGCGAACACTAATAAAACAAAATAGGGTCATCCAAACCTAAAATGAACCCACCCCTTATCTCCCGTTTTTCATAATAGCGACTTTATCCTTAACAATCGGTAGTTAGGTTTACAATCGGGAGAAATTTGTTATATAGAGGAAATTCCATTTTCGTATGATTGAGAACAACCCATTATCGGTAGATAATGGAGTACCATATCTACCATTGTAAATTACTGAGCCAAAATATATCTATAATCGGTACAAAATGATATTTAATCATGCTTCGGATTTTCTCAAGGCTTTACTCATCGAGGGGCTTAATCAGAGACTTGGGGCTTGCCAATTTAGTGCAGTTCTTTGTTATCGTTTGGGTATCCCTTTATTTCCACACAGATAGTTCTTGTGCTTTTTGTGACCGGGATATGGATTGTTTTGAGGATCACGCTCTGCATTGCATGCATGAGGTGGGGCTCAAATTTCAAAATGATCTTGTCAGGGACACCATAGATGATATGTGTTATCGTGCTGGAGTGGCTGCTGGGTAATAGGTTGCTTTAGGTTTCTTGTCTAATGATGGTGGCGCTCTGAGACCTGCTGATATCGTGGTTTACAATTGAGATAATGGTCAAGGTGTATGTTTAGATGTAACTGGGATGTCGCCTTTTCTTGGTGGAGGAGTTCGTGCTTTCCATCCTAGATTAGTGTTAAGCAATGCCATTTCGCGCAAATATAAAAAATGCTTTGATAAATGCTTAGCTGAAGGTTTTGGTTTTGGCACCTTAGCTTTCACGATATTTGTCTAGGTTTGATGTTAGTGCAAAGAAATGTAATTTCTTTATCATAGATTAGGCATCGTCATTCAGAAGGTTGTTGGTGCCCAACTGGTACTAGGATCCCATGTAGTTATTTAAAATAATTTTATTTCTAAATTGAAAAAGAAAAAAAATTATTCTGAGTCACAATGACAAATTTTAAATCACCGTATATAATTATTAGATCACCCTCCAAATTTTGGGTTATAAAGTCACGTTTTTTTGGAGTGAAGTGTAATTCTTCCGCTCGCATGGAGAATTTCTGGTTACATTTTATTTCTTTTTTTCTTACCAATGAGGTCGATTTAAAGTCGTAACAAGTTTAGAGCAGGCAAGGCATATTTGTATCACGTGGTACATATTGGGTTTGGTTGCCTTGTTGGTTTATAATAGAAGATTAGGTTCTAGTACAAATTTTCTGTTGTGACTATAAATTTTGGGCTCAATGAAGCTATTGGGTCACGTGTAAATTTTGGGTTTTGTGGTGTGTTAATGATTGGAGAGTAAATTTTCTATCACTTGGTAAATTTTGGGTCATATGGGAGATTTTTAGACACGATGGATTCGGGGTCAGAAAGCAGATATTCAACTTTTTTTTTAACTCGGCAAAAATAGGAATTTCATTGAAAAAGCTCACAAAAAAGCAAGCAAGAAACAAAGAAGGGGAAACCTAAAGAGGGGGAGGAACAAACTCCACCAAACCAAACCTAAAAACCCAGAAAAACAAAGACAAAAGCCTAAGTCAAAAAAAAAACAAAGACAAAAGACTAAGTCAAACAAAAAGACCCCAGTTTACAATAACTTGATCCAGAAAAATGCCCTTCATATAGTCCAAATTTTCACACTAAAAGAAGGCTTGAGTTTTTATTTCCTCTTTTATCTTCAAAAGGCTAGCCTTCCCGTCATTGAACATGATATTGTTCCGGCATTTCCAAATACACCAACAGATAGCAGCCGGTAACACATTCCAAAGAGACTAACCCGTGGTGTGTAGGTCTATGAAGCGCGGATACTGATACGGGAATACGGATACCGAGATGCTGATACGGAGATTTGTCAATTTCTGAAAAATAGGGACACAGGATATGTAGGGATACGTGTATTTATTAAAATCATTTAATTTTATAATAATTCATTTTAGTAAAAAGAATCACATAAAACAAAAAAAAAATTTAAATACTTTATGGAATATGTATTAAAATAAAACAGATGAAAGCTGTCTAACATCAGGCTCACCCATTACTCGTTAATATCATTAAGAGCATCGCTTCTTGCTGTGGCTCGTTAAGTGAAAAATTTGAAACTGTAAGTTCTCTTATCAAATGTATCTTCACTGATATCCCACATTCTACTTTCTCCTTTCGTATAATTTTCACTTTTTCGTGAAGGGGGATGAATATTACTTTAAACAAACAATAAATCCTCGACACTTTGGGGTACAATCTTGTTTCCCTTCATTGAATGGATACAATTATATATACTCCAATTTCTCTCCAATGATAAATATTATGTATGCTCCAATTATATTATAGGAAATATCTCTTCTTAGAGTATCCCCTACCCTTTTCATAATTAATAAAAAAGGATACTTTAAATGGAGTATCCGATACGTATCCCCATGTGTCTCCAAGTATCTGACACCGATACGGCGTCCGACACGGATACGTCACCGATTTTGAAGTATTCGTGCTTCATAGGTGCATGTTCTTAACACGCCATCCTTTGATAATTAAATCAATACAATTCGGTCTCACCCATTCCATATTCATATAAGAAATAAAGTATTGCCAAATATGCGAAGCAAATGCACAGTGAAAGAGAAGATGCGCAGTTGACTCCCTAGCTGAGCGACATAAAAGACAATCATCAACCAGCGACTTTCTTTCCTTGTTTAAGATATCCATGGCAGCTAATTTTTTTTTATGGTAGACCTTCCAAAGAAACCACGCATAGCAGATTTTACCGAGAACATACCCTTTTTTTATCAATAGCCAAGATCAAAGAATCGGGATTAGAACCCACTGTTAAGTCTTCTATGATCAGCAACAGGGATGTAGATACCAAAATACGAACCGCCACGTGGACGAAGATTTTCGAGGCACGGTACAAGTCAAGTCAGAGTCGACATTATTGACTAATCGACTTGATTTTGTACCGTGCCTCGAAAATCTTCGTTTGTGACTTGTCAAATCAAGTCAGAGTCGACATTATTGACTAATCGACGAAGTAAAAGTCATGGGCGAGATAATGTCTCAGGACGAAGTAATCCATTAGGAGAATATGAGCTACGAAGGATCAATGGAGTACCCTACAAGATACCGATCACGAAGTATAAATGGGTGAATTAAGCTAACTTGGCTAAAAAGATAACCTGTGAAGTGAGTAAATTATCGGGCAAGAAAGGAGACAGGTATCCCGAAAAACCCATGTGAAGTGAGTAAATTGTCGCAAGGTAGATTAATAATTCTTCTCCTGGTTCTGCTTTTTGTAAAATAGTTGTATTCATAAGATGTTCTTTGATTCCTTGAAAAGCCTTTTCACATTCATCACTCCATTTAAATTTTGCACCCTTCTTGAGTATATCGAAAAAATATTTGTATTTGTCTGATGATCGCGAAATGAATCTCCCCAGCGAAGCTAGAAACCCATTCAACTTCTGTGCATCTTTTATTATTGCTGGTGTTGGCATGTCACGAACTGCTTGCACTTTTTCTGGATCAACCTGTATTCCTTCCTTTGATACAATGTAGCCTAAAAATTTTCCCGATGCAACTCCAATAGTACACTTCTCAGGATTCAATTTAATGTTATACTGCCGCATTTGTTCAAAAATCTCCCTCAAGTCTTGTACATGGTCTTTAGCTTCTTTACTCTTTACTAACATGTCGTCCACGTATACTTCTAATGTTTTATGTATCCATTTTGCGAACACTTTCTCTATCATTCTTTGATATGTCGCTCCCGCATTTCGCAAACCAAATGGCATTTTCGTGTAACAATATAAACCTCTAGGGGTAAAGAAAGCAGTATGTTCTTGATCTTCTTCAACGAGAGGGATTTGGTGATACCCTTTGTATCCATCTAAAGATGATACCCTATCGTTTCCCGCTGCGGATTCTACCATTTGAGGAATATCTGGTAGCGGAAAACTGTCTTTGGGGCAAGCTTTGTTTAAATCAGTGAAATCTATGCAAATCCTGATTCCTTTGTTTTTCTTTGGGACAATGACCATATTCGCTATCCATTCTGGGTATTAAGCTTCTCTTATGATTCCCGCATCAAGCATTTTCTGTAGTTCTTCTTCTATTTGGGAATGGTAAGTTGTTGCAATTTTTCTTATTCTCTGTTTAAATGGTCTCACATTTTTGTTAATCTCCAACTTGTGGAATGCAATTGATGGATCTATTCCCGGTATCTCATCCATGCTTCCTGCGAAAACATCTTTATATTCTCGCAACAAGTTAACAGTTCTTTCTTCTTCTTCCTTATCCATTTTGGTTCCAATTCTCAATATTAGAGGTTCCTCTATAGTCCCAACGTTTATTTCTTTTGTTGGTTCTGCGGCGGTGTAACTGGGTTTAGGTTCTCCCATTGGTGTTGGTTCTTTTATTGTTTTCATAGGCTCTTCTCCTTCTTCCGAAATTTCGCTGGGTATTCCTTTTCCTTCTTTTGCCCTTATCATATATACTCTAAATTCTTCTTCTTTCTTTGCTTCCTTTGCCAATTTCCTGCGAAATTGCTTCTTTTTTGCTTGTCCTTCATAATAATGCTTACTTCAATCTGATGACATAATTTCGCATTGTCAACATATCCTCTGATTTCACCTATTCCATTTGGAGTGGGGAATTTAATACATTGATGCAACGTTGATACCACAACTTTTATCGCATGTATACATGACCTTCCTAATAACATATTATATGGTGATTCCATATCCACTACGCACAATGTTACATGTGTTTCGATTTCTCCAAGTGTAATTCGTACCACTATCTCTCCTTTAGGTTTTGTTGTGGATTTTCCGAAGCCGTGAACAAAATATGTTGAACTGGACATTTCTTCATCTTTAAATCCCATTCCATGGAATGCGTGATAAAATATTATATCAACTGAACTTCCTGTATCGATTAAAGTTTTATTCAACATCCATTCTCCTGTGGATTTTATTGTTGTCTCCTTCTCTTTTCGTGTAATAGGCACTGTGATGACCAATGGAGACGTGTGGTTCAAATTTTCCTTTGGTATTTCTTCCGCCATGAATGCAATTTTTTTCTTTTCCCAATCTTTCAAGGGTGATGTTTTTTCTACCGCCATAACTTTCCTTCCTTCAAAATTTCGTTTATGTATTCTTCCTTTGATGTTTTCATGGAATTCATTAATCAGCGTTTTTGTTATCATATTACACTCCAATCTTTTGCCATTTTCATTAATTCTATTCATCTTTCTTCTAATTGATTCACTGATTTATTTAATCACTTTCTTGACTTGAATATTCTCAATCAACAATCTTCAACTTTCGATCTTCAGTCCCTGTTTCTAGCGCCATTATGTAGTTACAGGAAATCCTACACTACACCACTCATATGATTTCATTGATGATCAACTCATTTTTAGGTTTTCACTCTTAATTTTATTGATTAATTTTTGAATGTTCTTACAAGAGAGATAAAGAAGTCAAGAATGATCTCTGCTCTGAACTTTCTCTCTCCTATTTACTTGTTTCTTACTCAAAAAAGATCTCTCTTTCTATTTACAACTCGAATGACTATTTATAGGGAAATACATAGTGGATGACAGCTAATCTGTCCTTTATTTTCGGATATAGCTTGCGACATTCTCGCAACCTTACAAATGTTAATTTCGCCAGCTCTCT
The DNA here is from genome assembly GCF_003573695.1 of Papaver somniferum. Taxonomy (NCBI): domain Eukaryota; kingdom Viridiplantae; phylum Streptophyta; class Magnoliopsida; order Ranunculales; family Papaveraceae; genus Papaver; species Papaver somniferum. Next base: position 151,292,032 of record NC_039359.1, read on the forward strand.
AATTTTCGCAGGACCATCACATCTTTCTCATGATCCTGGATGACGTCATTTGTTATATTCTTCCTGAAATTGTTCTGCGACGCTATTGTGCTGTGCTATTGATAATTTCGCTAAGAAATTATTGTTGCGAGATTTTCTTACTCAAAAAAGATCTCTCTTTCTCTTTACAACTCGAATGACTATCTATAGGGAAATACATAGTGGATGACAGCTAATCTGTCCTTTATTTTCGGATATGGCTTGCGACATTCTCGCAACCTTACAAATGTTAATTTCGCAAGCTCTCTAATTTTCGCAGGACCATCACATCTTTCTCATGATCCTGGATGACGTCATTTGTTATATTCTTCCTGAAATTGTTCTGCGACGCTATTGTGCTGTGCTATTGATAATTTCGCTAAGACATTATTGTTGCAAGATTCTGATCCTACAGAAATAACACAGACACCAGAATTTTGTTAACAAGGAAACCGCAAATGCAGAAAAACCCCGGGACCTAGTCCAGATTGAACACACACTGTATTAAGCCGCTACAAACACTATCCTACTCCAAACTAACTTCGGTCTGGACTGTAGTTGAACCCAATCAATCTCACACTGATCCAAGGTAAAGTTATTCTCCTACGCCTCTGATCCCAGCAGGATACTGCGCACTTGATTCCCTTAGTTGATCTCACCCACAACTAAGAGTTGCTACGACCCAAAGTCGAAGACTTTAATAAACAAATCTGTATTACACAGAAAAGTGTACGATAATAGATAAATACGTCTCCCACGAATATGCCTACGAGTTTTGTTCCATCTTTTGATATATCAAGGTGAACAAGAACCAATCAATAATACCAGACTTATATTCCCGAAGAACAGCTTAGTATTATCAATCACCTCACAATAATCTTAATCGACGCAGCGAAAAAAGATATTGCGGAATCACAAACGATGAGACAAAATTTGTTTGTGATTACTTTTTATCTTGTCTATCGGAAATAGAAATCTCAAGCCAATTATTACAATTGTACTCATACGATATAAACAGCAAGATCAGATCACAGAACGACAATAAAAGTAGTATCGATCTGGCTTCACAATCCCAATGAAGTCTTTAAGTCGTTAACCTGGTTTAGAAAAAGAAACCAAAGGTGGAAGGAGAATCGACTCTAGCTTAACACAACTAGTATCACACAGAATGTGTGGGTATTAGGTTTCCAAGTTGCTAGAGTTCTCCCTTATATACACTTTCAAATCAGGGTTTGCAATCAGTGTTAATTTAGTAACAAAGCATTCAATAATCACCGTTAGATGATATCCTGATTAGATTCAAGCTAATATTTCTCAATCGTTAGATCGAAAACTTAGCTTGTCACACACAAATGAAATGTCCAATTTTGGGTTTATGAACCGTACCCAAACATTAACATTTGTTGGTTCAACAAGTTAACCAAAAGGTTATCCATATGATTAATCTCATATCAACCTTATTCTTCTTCACCATAACTAGTTCAAATGACTCAAATGAACTAGTTAGAGAGTTGTTCAATTGCAAGGAAATCTTATGTAACTACACAAGACACAATTGAAGCAAAATCGGTTTGATTCACTCGAATCGGTTCATGAACTTTATACCACGGATTGAAAAAGCATTCCTTAGTTTATTTAAACATCAGTTCAAGAAAAACCGACTTTAGATATAACCTGCTCAAGTTCGCGGACATAAGCTCATGGAAGGAGTACACAAACTCCAGCAGAAAATCTCGGGTCGAGAAGTTCCGCAAGTTCGCGGACTTGGCTCACGCCACTTCCAACTTCACTTGATCAACAAAGTTCACAAACTTTGGTTCAAGGAATAAGGACTTATACATATATGTGTTTCCAAAACAATGATTATATCCATCAATGGTTATGTAATCTAAACTCTCATTTCAATCATTGAAACATTCTCAGAGAACGTTATATAGCCGTTATTCACATACCATTTTTCGTCAGAGCAATTTTCAAAGTGATTGAAACATAACATGACTTTCGTCACTTGGTAAAGATGAATTAGGCTAAAGCGAAAGGTTACACACACACATTTCGAGAAATAGATAGGCGAGATAAACTCGGCTCAAAATAGCAAATGTGTATAATGAAAGTCTATATATCAAAACAACTTTTGTCTCAAGAGTAGGAGATAGAGTAAATAGACTTTTGAGTGACAGATAAGTTCAAGTCTCCACAGTCGATGAAGATCCAAAGGTTCCTTGAGTAGTCCTTTGTCTTGTATGATGATTACCATGGAGTCTTGAGCTCAACTACACTTTCTATCCTAATCCAAGACCTTAGCTCTAATAGGCTAGTAATGAAGACTTATAGTTTTGATCACTAATATTGAAAAACATGCTTGAGATAGCAACGCATGCGAGTTCGACCGAGGAATGCTCTAACAGTTATTGCTTTGTCTGGAGGCAACATCAAATGCTCTTACTGCAGTTCTACTTAGGAACGACGAGGGGGTAGAAAAGCCAATCTTTTACGTTAGCAAAACCTTCAACTCATCGGAGAAGAGTTACCCAAAGATTGAAAAATTGATACTGGCGTTGTTTTATGCATCACAAAAGTTACGGACTTATTTCCAATCCCACAAGATTAAATTCCTTACAAGAATCCCCATAGAATCAGTCTTGAAGAATTCGAAGAGAGTTGGAAGGGTAGAGAGATGAAATACCCAAATTGATCAGTTTGGGTTAAAGTACGAAGTACAGACTTCTACGAAGTCACACATAATCGCAGAGTTTCTCGCTGAATTTCCCTCGGAAGAAGACGAGGGCACAGAGAAAATGATGGATGTAGACGAAAGACGGCCAAACCCCAAGGATTTACTACAGGAGAGTTATCCCAGTAGGTGGGAAATATTCTTCAACGGAGCCTCAAACAGTTGTGGGGGAGGTGTAGGGATTGTATTCACTTCGCCCGCAGGGACCATGATAGTGTTCTGCTTTCGGTTGGAGTACAAAGCAACAAATAACGAGACTGAGTATGAAGCAGTAATGTAATCCTTAAGTATTGCGACAGAAATGGGGTTAGACGAAGTACGAATTACCAGTGACTCGCAGCTAGTGGTTCGTCAAATTGAAGGAAGATATAATGCAGTTGATCCGGTGATGCAAAGATATCAACAACTTGTGAAGGAATATTCAGTGAAGATACGAAGCATTATTTGGAGAAACATAGGCCGAGACAATAACAGACATGCAGAAGCCCTTTCTTTTATAGCCTCAATGATTGAGGATCCAAAAATCGGGCATATCATGATTGAGCGGTTAATGCAACCCTCAGTAAGAAGAGAGGAAAGGGAGCCCAAGGTGATGATCATAGAAGAAGGGGATATGGAAATAAGAAATGATGATTGGCGAGCCCCCATCTATAACTATTTGATGAAAGGAGATCTCCCGCGAGATAGGCAAGAGGAAAATAAAATCAAAAGTAAGTCCATGAATTACGAGGTGCGCGAAGGAATCTTGTACAGGAGATCGTACTTAGGTCCGATGATGAGATGCTTGTCGCGGAAAGAGGGGATAAAAATCATGAAATCAATTCACTATGGGGATGCTGGTAACCATAGCGGAACCAGTCACTAGCTCTCAAAACCAGGACACAAGGGTACTTTTGGCCATACATGCACAAAGACGCGAAAGATATCTCCACGAGGTGCGAAGCATGCCAGAGATTTGGGAAAAGGATACATGCACCATCCACGAGCTTAAACTCTGTGTTGAGTGTATGGCCCTTCGCCATGTAGGGAACAGATATCGTGGGACCATTTGTAACCGGGGCAAAGCAAAGGAGATATATGATAGTAGCGACAGATTATTTCACGAAATGGGTGGAGGCCAAAGCCTTGCAGCAGACGCGAGATGGCAACGTGTATGAATTCATTCTTGAGCATAACCAGTATTGATCGTTTCGGACAATGGGAAGCAATTCGAAGGAGAGAATGTAAGAATGTTATTCAACGCGTTTAAAATTCAATCCGGGAAGTCGACTCCGTTATACCCACAAAGCAACGGGAAAATGGAGGCTACAAACAAAACACTAGCAACCACATTGAAGAAAAAGCTGGAAGGTCATCATAAGGGATGGTGTGAACAGATCCCAAATGTGTTATGGTCATATAGAACCACTAAGAGAGATGCAATGGGAATGTTACCCTTTTGTTTGACATATGGAGCCGAGGCGGTGCTGCCAGCCGAAGTCATCCTTCCAACCACGAGAAGAGAAGCGTGGGAGAAAGGGATAAACTCGGATTTTATTCTAGCAAAGTAAGACGACCTTGAGGAAAACAGAGAAATTGCGCTACAATATATGACAAATTACCATCAAAGGCTGTCAAGGGAGTATAACAAAAGGGTAAAACCCCGAAGCTTCATATCCGGAGAGCTTGTTCTACGATAAATACCCCCATATCAAAGGGGATCAGGAGGAAAGCTATAACCCACGTGGGAAGGCCCTTGTATCATGAAAAGGGTAGTTGGAAATGGGGCGTACGAGTTAGCGGATTGCGAAGGGAAGGACACCGACGAAGAGGGGAAGATAATATATGGGGAGGTCGAAAGGCAAGATCGGAAACTAGATCATCCTGGAATCCTGTGTATATCAAGAAGTATTACCCGTAAATGTAAGTTATGATGCTGAAAAGGCAATAAATGTGTAGCTGAATGGAGTTTTATTAATAAAATATCTCTTCAACGACCAACTTATATATGAGCAAGATCTTTGAAATAATCGAACAAAACTCACGAGATAACCAAAGAAAGATAAGACCTCACATTAGGAGGAAAATGAGATTCATGAAGTAAACATTTTCTAGGGAAACTTAAAACCTTCGCCTAGGAAGGCTGAGAATCCACGACATGCACCTTAGTTCGCATAAAAGTGAAAGAAGAAAGACCTAACGCATGTCGTGAACAACTCTCAGAGAGATAAGCTAGAGGAAATGATAAGACCTATCCGCTAAGGGTCCCTTTTATGATGGCCTTCAGTAAGGGGTGCAGAAATATGACCAAGGAGCCGACGTATTCGGTTGAGCTGTGGGTGCTTGGGACATCTGGAGCGTTACCGGAAATGTCTGTATGGCAAGTCTTGGCTACGATGCACTCGATCCCAAAGAAACCTCACTTAGGGTGTGAATTCGTAACCCCAAGCCATATCAGCTAAGGTGATAACAAGTCACGAAAACAACTGAATATCGTAATAGCTGGATGGGAGGAGACCAACATGCATGTTAGGGTTAACCTCCTTGAAGGGGCAATCAGGGGGAATATAAAGGGATGGCACCCTCCAGATTAGAGAGCTGTGTGACCAAAAAAGATGGCAATGTCATGGGGATAATGTTCATGGGAAAAGTTTCGCCCGTCGCATTGTCGCGGAGAAGAATAAAAATAAATGTTAAGACGAGGTAGATGGATTATTATTTGCAAGGATAATAAGCGCCTGATACTTCGTCGAATTAAGATCCTTCAAAAAGGATAAGGCATAATAATACCTTAACTAGGAGGCACAATAAGACCTCGTAGAGCCACAAGAAAAACACAAAGTGAAAATGAATTTTGACTTTGTCTTGATAAGCTAATGCTCAACAAGAACAAGAGGCAAGTATATACTTTTATATTTTATGTTCTTATTTAGCATTATCCTCACAAGATTCAGCGTCTCTCCAAAGTATATACTTGGTACAAAAGTCAATATTGTGAAGGCAAAGGCAGGAGGTAGAGGGAAGTACATTATTTATGAACAGGAGGTGAACATCGTAGGGGCAAAGGCATGAGGTATAGGCAAATACAAAGGCGAGATACAAAGGCAAGTACATTATTTACATATAAACAGGATATACAAACATTCTGTCCCCCAAGCTTGGGAGCGCCCAGTCAAGATAAAGTTAAAAGGTTACAACATTAGCAAAATACAAATTCAAAGGAGGTCATGCATCCTTAACCATCATCATCTTCATGATCCTCGTCGGTAGGAATTGGTTCATTGACAGCGGAATCATCATCTTCATGATCCTCGTCGGTTTTTGTATCCTCGTCATTAGGAGTCAATTCATTAACGGTAGAAATCGTCTCCTTGACAGCGGGTTCAGGCTCATAATCAGAAAATACTTCAAGATCCAGAGAAACACAAGGAATGCCTTGAGAATCACAAAACTCATTAAAGAGTCTGACCTTCTCGTTCTGAGCATTTCCGCGAAGTCGCTTCGCGATTAGGGTTGCATCCTTCACCATTTGATCAAGATCTTCTTGCAAATATCGAACATCTTCTTCAAGAGTGGAGACCTTGCCAGAAAGATTGTCTTTCTCGCAGGATAGAAGATAGACTTGATCCTTAAACCCTTGCTCAGATCCTGAGAAGGAAAAGGAATCAAACATGCAAGTTACTTTCGAGAATTAGGTGACACCCCAAATGACTAAGAAAGAGAAACTCACGGCGAAGCTCAGACGACATTTTCCTCTCCTCCGCAAGTGGTTTCTCGAGTTGGAGGATATGAGCACTTGACTTCTTCATTAGTTCCCGAGACTCCCGAAGCTCCACGAGATGGGCCATGCTATGATTTTGTTCCTAACAAATGAGAGACACCCTTGAGAATTCCGCGATGTATTACATGAAAAATTCAGGTCAACTTATAAAGCTCACCAAGCCCATTATGGCGGAACGCTGCTGCAGAGAGAGATTCAAAGAGGCATTCAGAATAAAAGATTGGTCTTCAACCAAGAAATCGTCAAAACTGAAGGATACCAAGGACTCAGTAGTTGTAGATCTTAGGGAGGGATTTCCATGAGTTGCGACAAAAATCTCTCTTAAGAATTTCATGTCAGGAAGATACTCGGGATCCTCCACTTTGTTAGCCTTCTGGCCGCCTTTAGATGAAGTGGGTTCAGTTGAAGGAGTAGCTAAGTTGCTAGAATGCTGATGACGAGGAGGATCAAGTTGAGATATATCTAATGAGGAAGAAGGGACTTGGGTCAAGCCGTCTACGTCCGAGGCATGACGACGACGCTGTGAGGCGCGAGATGTGGGAGAATCATCCTGAAATCCGTGAAGTTAAGGGACGACGCGAGGAAAAGAAAGCAAAGTTAAGAAAAAAAGAAAGAGATACATGGGAAGTGGAAGAAGGAACCCCGGAACGTTGGAGTTTCCTCAAATTCTTGGCAGGACCATCCGTTGCTTGAGGCTCACTCTCCTGAAATATGGAAAGTTAGAAATTGACGAGGATGACGACCAAAAGAGCGACCACGAGATACAAACTTGTGTTTGAACAAGTTTCCTAGAGCGGTTCTTTAGCATACCACGCGGGGGAAGCGGATACTGAGGCAGGAACAAAGACATTAGGGAATGATATAAGTAAAAAGCACGGAAGCCAAAGGAAAATCAGACTGACCTCGTTGGGCATCTTATTCCAGCGAAGTCGACACGGATCATACGCTGCGAGGTGAGCATGCTCAGGGAGAGGACCGGTACGAAATGTGTCGTTCTCGTCGAAACCCCACACCGGAGGACCCTCGGCTACCAAAGGGAACATCATCCAATCCTAGTCATTAGAAAGACGAAGATACCTGTTTCGCTTCGTACCAGTAGGATCAACATCCAAAAGAAGGGCCTTAGACTGGTCAACCAAAGGTTTGCGAGAAAGATTGACGCCCCACTCCTGATAGGCTCTCGTGGTCATATCCTTGCCAACATAATTCGTAGAGAAAGAATCAATGTTATAATCTGCAGGAATGAAGTCTTGCACCAAGAGTGGAATCTGGGAAGGACTGCCATTAGACCTTCTGACGAACTCATTGGCAATACGCATAGTGTTTCCACACAGCTAATAAACACCTTGCTGAAGCTTAACTAGGATTTCATAAAAAAGAGGGTTCTTTGGATCATACATGGGAAGTGAAAGTCTTGCTTTCAGTTGACCGACAGTGATCAACATCTTTGTAGAAGTCCAAGTTCCCATCTGAATCCATCGGTAGTTTAGTTCCATGTATTTGGTTGCGGTAATCAGGGGAGAAACAGTGGAATCAATCACCGGAGATAGAGAAACGCAAAACTTCTCAAGGTCAACTTTAAATTCCTCATAAGTCGTAGATGTAATAGGACTGGGGACTTTCTTGGGAGCCATTGAAGGATAATGAAACAAGACCTAAACTTACAGAAGGCAGAAAAGAGAAGAGAAGAAGGTAAAGTTTAAAAGGTCTGAAAAAGATGGGGTATTTATAGGGATGACTCTAGGCTACCCATGATCGAAGAATATGAACCGGTGATTAGCGGTTACACGAGGAAAGGGGCCACGTGGAGAGCACTGATGGGAAGGAGTGGCGGTTAACCTCAGACGGTTCTTATTCCCCTCTCACCACGATCGAGTAGAATAAGAAAAGGCAAAATATAGATACCAAAATACGAACCGCCACGTGGATGAAGGGAAGACACGAGAATCCTGCTGAAAGATCTTGTACCGTGCCTTGAAAATTTTCGTTTGTGACTTGTCAAATCAAGTCAGAGTGACTAATCGACGAAGTAAAAGTCATGGGAGAGATAATGTCTCAGGACGAAGTAACCCATTAGGAGAATATGAGCTACGAAGGATCAATGGAGTACCCTACAAGATACCAATCACGAAGTATAAATGGGCAAAATAAGCTAACTTGGCTAAAAAGAGAACCTGCGAAGTGAGTAAATTATCGGGCAAGAAAGGAGACAAATGTCCCGACAAACCCAGTGAAGATAGCGAAAGAAGGGGAAAAACTTTATGGAAAATGGCCTGGGCGAAGTATAAAGTGCTCCCGAGATAACTTGGCGAAGTAAAATGAGTTGTACACCATTAGGGTTGATTGGCCTATAAATAGAGGTCCTTGGACAAGGCATAGGGGATCGGATTTTGGAGAGAGGAGAGAACTTATCTTAGGGAGTGAGACTAGGGTTTCCTTGTATTCAAGAACTTGTATTTGTTTCTTTGATTAATTCATCAATAAAAGATTTCCTAGTTTATATTACTTAACACGTCCTAGATCTTGGCTACTTTCCTTTTGGGTGTACTACTGGATTTCTAGTAGTTACAAGGGAAGAGATTTCATGAATTTTATTTTGAGAGAGTCTTCTATCCAAGCCTAAATTCCAAGCACCGCCACTCAATAATGATTCATCACATTTTTGCACTGTCAGTTTTTCGTTGTGGTGATGGCATATATGTGAGGGAAAAATATACTGAAAAAAGCTACTTCACCCACCTGAATGTCCTCCCAAAATTTTATTGTTCCCCCATCTCCTAGTTTAAGTTTAATACATTGCTTGAAAGTTTTTAGGTGAGTATAAATACCTTCCTAGAGTTATATTCTAGCCAAAAAACTTCAAGGCTTGAAATTTTTCATAAAGAAATGGGGTAGAGAAAATTTTGGTTCTTTGCAAGCTGAGGTAGACAGACTGGAGAACTTGATTGATGTAATGGACAGCTTAGAAGAAATAAATTCTTTATCTCAAGAGGAGTTTATTGAGCGAGAAAATTTTAGGCTCAATCACAAGGTTGCTTCTTTTAAATTTAGCTAGGAAGTGGCATGCTAGATATAAGGGACAATGGCTAATGGATGGAAAAAGAAATTCTAGGTTTTTTCACAAGAATGCTTCTTGCAGAAATAGAACTAATGGTATTTCTTCTCTAATCATAAATGATTCGATGAGTCATGACAAAGATGCGATTAATGATGAAGCTAAGAGATTTTATACTAGCTTATTCAATTAGGATACCATTCTAAGGCCTGGATTTGATGACTTGGTTCTTCCTACTTTGAGTGTGCAGCACAATATTATGCTTGAAAAGCCGTTTTCACAAGAGGAAATCAGTAATGTGATAAATTCATTTGCTCTCAATAAATCCCATGGTCCCGACGGGTATACCATGGATTTTTTCAAGGCGACTTGGGATATTATCAAGACTGAATTTCTAAATGTGTTCAATGAATTCCATGCTATAGGGACACTAGATTGGAGATTAAACTGTTCCAATATTATTCTTCTGCCAATCATTTCTAAATGTTTCGCTAACATACTTAAGGTGGTAATGCCAACTATAATCTCCAAATTCCAAAGAGCGTTTGAAATGAAAATAACTGATGATCTTGATTGCTTCAGAGCTTATTGATTCGAGAGAAAGGATTAATTCTCTAGGCCTAGTGGTTAAAGTGGATTTGCAGAAAGCCTTCGACAACATCAGTTGGTGTTGTTTGGACTATACTATGCGTAGATTTTTCTTTGGAAACTTCTGGAGGAAATGGATACATTGGTGCATATCTACTGTAAGGTTCTTTATCTCTCTTAATGGTTCTTGTTATGATTTATTTAGGAGTGGTAAAGGTGTAATAGAGGGTGACCTCACCTTTCTTATTTATTCTGGTAGTAGAGATACTTTCAGTTATGCTTCAAAGAGCGGCTGATTTACAGTTGATTCAAGGTTACAAGCCATCAGCCAATGGAGAATAAATAACCCACTTGCAATTTGCAGACGATTTAATCGTTTTCCTCAATGACATTGATGAACAAATCACCAACCTCAAGAACATTCTCCTAGCATTTGAGTTAGTTTCAGGTCTGGAAGTGAATTACAAGAAAAGTGCTTTAGTGGCTGTAGGAATTTCAATTCATGCCGATTCTTGTGCTTTAATTTTCGGCTGCGCAAGGGCTCAATTTCCTCTAAATTACTTGGGAATTCCGCTAGGTAGTAAATCTAAATCGGTAACAGTTTGGGAGGTTGTCTTACAAAAATTTCAGAAGCGGCTTAGTACTTGGCAGAGAATGTACCTTTCTAAAGGTGGTAGGTTAATGCATATCAAGTGTGTTATTTATAGCTTTCCAATTTATTACATTTCTTTGCTTCAAATCCCTGCTTCGGTGGAGAAAAAAATGGACAAAATTATGAGACGTTTCTTGTGGGGTTCTTCTGCTACCATTAAAAAGAAAAGTTGGATAGGTTGGAAGAATATTAATTTACCAAAAAAAAGAGGTGGTGTTGTCATTAACAAACTGAGGTTACTTAATAAAGCGCTTCATGCTAAATGGATTTGGAGATATGGAAAGGAGAAGAAAGCTCCATAGAGGTCATTAATTAACCAAAAATTTGGTGGAAATCCGAATGCTCTTCTGCCACATGATTGTGCCAAGACTATTGGTAAAAGCTTATGGTTAGGTATTCTCAAGTTTAAACCAAGTTTTCAGCAGCATTCTACTTGTCATATTAATAATGGTAGTAATATTTCTTTTTGGTTGGATAAATTGCGACTATCCTCTTTCAAGTCAATTTCCTGCACTATATCGATTATCCAGAAACAAGCATGCTTCCATAAGTGATTTGATATCTTTCACTAATAACATTGTTGCTTGGGATCTAAATTTCACTAGAATTCTAAAAGAATCCTAGGTGGATTTTGTTGCTTAGTTACTTCAACTTATCAGCAACTCAATGTTACTTATTATGGGTGAAGATTCTATGTCGTGGAATGCAGGTAACTCTTTTTCTGTGAAATCCTGCTAAAACGCCATTGAGTTTGAGGGTTTGCTCAGATTTCCTCATAAGGCTGTTCGGAATCATAAGGTACCTCAAAAAAATTTCTTTTTTCACTTGGACCCTGTGTTACAAAGCTTCACAACCTTCAGATAAATTAAGAAATACATAGTTATTAATGGATGCATTTTATGCAAAAAAACGGTTGAATCCAATTCGCATCTTTTTTTGCATTGTGAGCAAACAAGGAAGATCTGGAATTTTTTCCTATCTACCTTCAAGTTTGTTTGGGTTTTCAGAGAATATGTAAATAGCGGAACGTAAGAAACTGCGGCACAAGCTTTGGAGTATGATTCCATTCGCAATTTGGTGGACAGTGTGGAATGAGATAAATAGAAGACTACTCCAAGGAAAATATAAATCTTTGAGTTTGTTGGTGGATGAAGTAAAATGCCTTCTTTACAACTGGGCTTTAGGCTCTGGTATTTTTGGGTCCATTTCCCTCGACATGGTTCTTCATAATTGGGATGGTACAGTTGAAATTGTCTAGTATATTTTTATTTCTCAGTTTTGTTGCACTTGAGATTTCCCTGGTCTGTTTTTATCTTTTGATTGGCTACTAGGTAACACTGTTGTAATGTCTTTCCCAGGTACCCACTGCTTCGTGGTAACCTGTTTTTCTTTTTAATATATTGCCAGTTTCTGAGTAAAAAAATAAATAAATATACCTTTCCATATTCCACAAGTGTTTTCCGAATTCGGTTTTTTTGTTTCTCTGTCCATCTGTGTTGTCTCGTACTTTGTTGCTATCGCCTTCCTCCATAATGCCTCTTTTTCATTGTTAAAAATGCCACCACCATTTAGAAATTAAAGCTCTGTTCATGCTCTTCACCGACTTTATGCCTAAACCCCCGGATTTTAAAGGCCTACGACAAATCTTCCAAGCCACATAGTGATAGTCTTTTTTTGAATCGGAAACATCCCATAAGAAATTCCTTATAACTTGCTCAATTGCATATATTGGGTCATGGCGTAGATTTTAAGTCATGATATACTCTCATTTAATCTTTGATTTAAGTAAAAATTAATCAGGTTAAACTAAGTTAAACTACTCGTGCTATGCGTTTTTAGTAGACAAGAAAAAGAATATCATTGAGAAGCTTACAATGAGTACGCAAGAAACGGAGAAGGGAAGCCAATCAAATGGAGAGGAAGTACACGTTCAACCTCCCCAACCCAAGCAGGGGAGGATCTATGTTGTGACTAGGGCTGGTTTAAGTCCAAAAAAAGCTTCCATTTTGTAGTGTAATTGTGTTAGGTTACAAAAAATCAAGCCTAAACAATAGGCTTAAGCCAGCCCAAGTTAAGCCAATTTGTTTTCAAGCCACCCAACATTTATTCTATGGTTCCGCCACTGAACCCAAGATAACACATTTTAAGAACCAAAGAGCAAAACATGGCTTTTTAAGTTTTTCCTTTTTGAAAGGATGACTCTTTAAGTTACGATAAGAGATCTCATTTAGCAATGACTCGATGAAAAAAGACTCCACTTGCCGATGTTTTTGTGATACAGTGGTAAACTTACTTCTTGGGTGATGATACTAATTATCTGAATCCGAAACTCGGTCGGCAGCAAATTTATTTCTTTATTATTTTTGTATTCTTAGATCAATCACTAGTTGTCGGAAAGCCTAGTGCACAGGTGGAAGCTAGCCAACAAAATAGAGAGTTAACAGTTGTGAACCACGTCCTTCTTGTTCCGTTCGACGAATCTAAATTTTTAATCAGAAAAATAAAATAAAAAAGTAAAATGAAATCTGTATGGTTGTTCATTTGATACCAGGATTTATAAGGGGATACCAGTCCTGCTAATGGCTGATACCATTTCATATAAAACAAAAAGATATTAAGCGATCCTGATCGTTGGATCGATGAAATGGTATCATCCCTTAGTAAGACTGGTATCCCCTTTATAAATCATGATTTGATACGATCTTACAATAATAATCGTAATTCGTGCGAAGACGTGGGTACCTTCTTTTTGTTCATTTGATATAATGAAATGCAAAGCTATGGTATTTTTCTATAAATAGAAACAACAATGCTATGGTGTTTTCAATAAATAAAAACACATACAGTATTTGTATCGAACAAATATTATCATCAAAGTATATTAAGTATACAAGATATCCGATCATGGATAAAAGTTTCACAAAATTGGTTAAAAGACCAAAACCAACAATTCCTGGGTGAAATAGATTTGTAGATTTTGATACTGTTTATATGGACAAGAATCAAAAAAATACTGTTCAATTATCCATTTTTGATATTCTACCTAGGATTTTGTTTATTCATTAACTGGAACAGTCCATTATGTCTTTGTCTTCTTTAAATGTTGCGGAAACCATCAAAAAAAAATGTTCGAACTGAAATGATAGGAAGAGAACATGAGCTAAAATCATTTGAAATCTAATATTGTTGCTATTGAAATTGGAGACGAACAGAAGATATTCAGTATTTGAAGACGAGAAGGAAACTGATAAAGAAGCACGAATAACTGTTGCTGCTGTTATTTCCATGAGGTTGAAATCGAGAAATGGAAAGGGATTAATTCCAGAGAATGAATCAAAACTCGATAATGAAGAAAAAGAGAGATGAGCAGATGAAGAAGCTTCTGAATCTTAGAGATGGAAGTGTTGTTGTTGTTCGAATAAGATGTAGAACAAGAAAAGAGATGGATTTGGTGATTGAAATGAGAAGATTTAAATGGGTTTGATGTTTGATTTACAAAGAATTACAAGATGGGTTTAATTTGAAATTACAGAAAGAAGATGGTTTTTGATGAACTAGGTCCCTGAATTGAAGAATGGCTTCGTGGCTTTGGTGATGGATTTAAGAGAACATGAGCTAAAATCATTTGAAATCTAATACTGTTGCCATTGAAATTGGAGATGAACATAAGAGATTCAGTAATGTTTTCGAGTTCAATTATAATAAGGAACTTTGGGTTGAGCTTGATCTTGAAGATGAAAGCGACACAGATGAGTTTGGAAAGAGTTCGAATGTTGAAACAATAAAGCAGTATATATTTGTTGCTGTAAGTATGATTGAATGGCGTAGATGGAAAATTGCTTTTATGTTTGCATATAATTAGGAGTTATGAGTTTGTTGTGGATTTGACTTGCAGGGAATTAGAGCAGAAGAAATAACTTCAAAAGAAGAAGAACATAAGGATTATAACATGTATCTCTCACCTATTCGATAAAATTCCACATAGAGGAGCTTTAATCTATTGTTTGGAGTGAAAAGTATGGTATTGTGGTCTGTGGATTACAAAACACCACTGTATTTGATGTTTAGTTAATTTTGACGATTGGTTTTTCAATTGTAGATTTTTTTCAATTTTTTATGATAAAACTTGAAATATAGATGAAACTAGTTGGTTTTTCAATGGATTAAACCTGGATGAAGCCAGTTTCATCCTGCATACTGTGAATACAACATATTTTTGTCTAGGATGAAACTGGTTTCATCTTATATATTCGACAAAAAATAGATCCATCTTGTATATTCTCACAAAATCATTTTTTTGGCTAGAGCGAAACCAGTTTCATCCTCCATATTCTGAAGAAAAAACAGATTTTGGTTAGGAAGAAACTGGTTTCATCTTGTATATTCTGACAACATTCTATAAATTTATCTGCATATTGAAGTATATGCAAATTTAAGAAAAAATTTATATATAACTGACCTGCAATCAACGTATATATTCACAGGCTAACACTGATTCATAAATTCTTGGAAAGTTAGAATTTTACAAACAAAAACCTTAAATTTGAACTACATGATTGACATTTTTGTGGCGTATTCTCATGCGTAGGAGTTTTTGGTACATTCGATCTTGCCCATATTTTCTTCTTTGTCGCATTAATAATTTCCAAAATTCAATCTTCCTTATTTCATCTTCTTGTTTTCTTGTGATTTTCAATGAACCCGTTAACTCAAACATTTGTTTCATTTTTCATTCTTTTAGCCAACCACATTCACAACATGCCCATTTTTGGTTATTGATTCACTGCCAGCAACATCCAAAACTCATCGTTCTTGCTTCCGCGCTCTTACTGCTTTTGCTTCCTACAACGATTCAGATCCATTCAGATTTATCCACCTCTAGAGAATAATGAAACCCAACCAAACATAAAACAAGATGAATCCAGTTTCATCTATGCTTAAACTTGTATAAAAACAATTTCAACACAATTGATAACAGGATGATACAAGTTGCATCCATGGTATACATGGGCGAGAACAATTTCAACAAATCTAAAACAATTTCAACTGAACAGCTACTTGTAATCTCAACTGTCTTGACAATGTTGTTCATTCATATTCAACTTAGTCTAAAACATGATGAAACTGGTTTCACCCTAGTTAAAACATGGATGAAAACGAATTCTACTGAACTTAAAATTGGATGAAACCAGTTTCATACTAACTTAAACACGAGTGAAAACAAATTCAACCAAATTAAAATAGGATGAAACCAGTTTCTGGTTTAAACATGGATGAAACAAATTCATCCAAATCTAAAATAAGATGATATGAGTTTCATACTAGCTTAAACATGGGTGAAAACCAATTCAACCAAATTCAAAACAGGATGATACCCGTTTCATCCATGTTTAAGCAATAAGAAAAAAAATACTAAAATGCATTTATCTCATAATTTTTGCGTCTAAGAAAGGATGATACTGGTTTCATCTATAACAAGATGATAAAAGTTTTATACTTATTTAGACATGGATGAAAATCAATTCAACTAAATTCAAAGGGATTCTAACAGTTTCATCCATGTGTACACAAGAAAAAAAGGGTCTAAGACAGGATGATAATGGTTTCATCCATGATTAAGCAAAAAAAAATAATTATTCATCTCATAAAATCATCCATCCATCTCAGGGATTTCAGGTAAAATTCAGGATGATACCGGTTTCACCAATGTTTATGGAAGGAAAAAAACATACTAAAATTTCATAATTCATACAACATCATTCATACCAAAAACTCCAGGTTGATCAATGCATGTGTAATTGATTAGTTTAGAAAATAAAATCAAAAAGAGAATTAGGGTTAGGAAACTTACGAGTGCCCATATTATGAAATTGATTGAAGAAAAAACCCTAATTTTTATGAAATTGAGAAATCTTAATGAAATTAGGGTATCAGAATGGGTTTAATTGTTGACGGTGATGGAGTCAGTGGTGATGGTACCGACTGAAATCAGATTGGTGTTGATGTTTGTGGTGGCAGTGATATCAATTTTGTGAAATCAGAAAATGTCGACGTTGTTGTCGGTGTTTCTGGTGGTGGAGGAAGGTGGTGACGTTGGTTGTAGTTTTTGTAGACGATGATGGTGGTGGTTGTAGTTATTGTCGATGGTGGTGGTGGTAGATGTGGTTACAGTTGATGATGGTGGTGGTGGAGAAAGAGTCGATGGTGAAGAGAAAAGGAAAGAGTCGATGGTAATGTAATGGAGGAAGGGTAATTCAGTTTGTTTCAAATAAAAAAGAATCCCGTCCATTTGACCCAGGGGAAAAGGTTACCTGTCCATTTGACCCAGGAAAATTCCCTTTTGGCTAAATAGTCCATTTTCTGCAAAAGTTTCACGAGTGTTTTGATTACTGCTTTTCTCTTTGTTTTGATCATGATGTCCGTGGCACCACATGAGGTGGTAGGTCAGCTCGCTGTGGGAGACGTCAGCGCCCTTGGTATCCTTGGCGGTGACACACCACAGGAAGCGAGCGGAGGGGGCGACTAACTTCAGTCAGTAAAACTAAATTGAGAAACTAAGCAATATCCATCTATTATCATTTGTTATCCTCTTTTGTAACTTCAGGCCTCGGCCTTTTTGTGTTCTTTCTTTCATTACTTAGGCAATCGTCTTATTTCTCTCTTGCTCTTCGGGTTTTGCATGTTTATCTGTATTTGTTTCATGTTTATGACGTACTTGTTTTTCTTGGAAAGTATCATGTAAACATTTCTCAATTTACATGAAATACTAATCGTTTGATCATCCAAAAAACAAAAATTACAGTATTAAGAGAGCTCGAAATTTCATATACTCTCTTATTAAGAGGGTCAATTTGTGTTGTTTGTTCACCAATTCAACCCAAAACATATCAAAAGGGCTAGGC
Source organism: Papaver somniferum (assembly GCF_003573695.1). NCBI lineage: Eukaryota > Viridiplantae > Streptophyta > Magnoliopsida > Ranunculales > Papaveraceae > Papaver > Papaver somniferum. The sequence goes on from NC_039359.1 coordinate 151,309,741, forward strand.
AGCCTAGGCTAGGCTTTCAAGGTTGCTCCATCAAGAATCATGTGATCTTACCAATCAGTGACAATGGGGTGTCTACCAACTGGTAACCTGGAGAGCCTATCAATATATCTTCACAAAATCCACCTGAGCCAGATGAATTCAGAAGGCAAGTTCATATGACTATAGATTTTCTTGCTCATTACTACAAAAACGTTGAGAGTTACCCTGTTAGGAGTCAAGTTGAACCTGGATACTTGCCTAAGCGATTACCAGAATCATCACTAAACAATTCTGAATCCATTGAAACGATTCTTCAAGATGTTAAAAATGATATCATCCCTGGTCTTACACATTGTCAGAGTCCAAATTACTTTGCTTATTGTAGTTGCAGGAAATCCTACACTACAGTCTTCATATGATTTCATTATTAATCAACTCATTTTAGGTTTGTATTCTTAATTTTATTGATTAATTTTTGGATGTTATTACAAGAAAAGATAAATCACTCAAGAATGATCTCTGCTCTAAACTTTCTCTCTCCTATTTACTTGTTTCTTACTCAAAAAAGATCTCCCCTCTTTACAATTCGAACGACTATTTATAAGGAAATACATAGTGGATGACAGCTAATCTGTCCCTTATTTTCGGGTATGGTTTGCGACATTCTCGCAACCTTACAGATGTTAATTTCGCAACTCTCTAATTTTCGCAGGATTATCATATCTTTCTCGTGATCTTAGCTGACGTCATTTATTTTACCATTTCTGAGATTGTTGTGCGACGCTGTTGTACTGTGTCACTGATAATTTCGCTGAAACATTGTCATTGCGAGATTCTGATCCTACACTTATTTTCCTAGTTCCGTTGCTGGGTTCCTCGGAGATATGCTTATTACCGGATTTGATGTTACGGGCTTCAATTGGTTATTGTCTTCACCAGCTGGGATTGAGTTATTAGAGAGTATTGTTATGAATTGGCTCGGTCAAATGCATACATTTCCAAAATTATTTCTGTTCTTGTCATATGGGAGTTCGGGAGGAGGATCGGATTTACAAGGAGCTACCAGTGAAGTTATTTTATGTATACTAACTGCAGCAAGGCTGCAAGAGATAAAATGTTGAACAAAATTGGAAAGGACAATATTAATAAGCTAGTTGCACATGCACTACAAATCAGACTGCTGGTATAAACTGAATTACGGAAAGATTTTCCGTGCAACCACTACCACAAAGGCTACAAACTTTGGGCTCGCTCCCAATTCACTTCACTCCACAATTCTCAGGCAGATAGATATCGAATCCAAATTAGTTCCATTTCTATGGGCTACCTTCTGTACAACTTCATCAACTGCATGCAGTTGAACGATCCTAATGTGGATGCAGCATATGCTGGAAGTGCCAGTATCTGCCCAGAGTTCAGGCACTTAATTGATGGTGTAGAGGAGCCAGACTCATTTTTTAGTTTTTCTTTTTTTCTGAAGCATAAGGCAGACTCATTTACTTTGTATAAGAGCTCAGACGTGATGAGCTGCTAACTGGGAGTACCAATTTTCTTTGGGGTGCAACAAAATTCATGTAAGACAAAACACAATCAATACCCTATTAAGAACGTTTCTGTAGTAGTAGAAAATCCTACTACTACACCCCTTAAACAATCTATATATCAAACTACGAAGACATTATGAAAAACACAAAGAAATAGTTTTATCAAGTATAGAAATCAATACAAAGATGATAGATAGAACCCTAACTTGGGAAACAAATAACTCTCTCTCTCCTAAAGTTCTATCTCCACTCTAAAAAAGATCTCTCTCTACCACAAGGGTGGTTGGTCCTATATATAAGGATTTTACATAGTGGAGGACATCTAACAAACCCCTTATTTTCGGATCTAGCGTGCGACTTGCTCGCTCCCGTATACTGTGTCTTCTCGCACATACTCTTGGACTTCGTACGACACTCATAATTTACTCATGACTTTGTGACGTCATTGATTCCGTCATTTAAGATATGCTACGTGCGAACTTCATTCGCTCCTTAGTAACTCAGTTGTCTCGCACGATTATTCACGTGTGCGGCATTTAGCCCCTACATTTTGCCTCTTCTGTTATCGATCTTTATTATGGAAAGAGCGATGAGAGAACTGTTTTTATTATCTTCTTCGCACCCTTTATGCGATTTTTCTCATTTTGTCAACTTTTCATCTTCTCTCTTAACCGACAAGTTTCCGGGTTTTCCATGTAATCGTTTACACGTCCTCATTTCTGCAGTTTTCACCGACACGTCATCACCTTTTACTTGGTACAGTCGGTTGTCTTCTTCCTTATTTAACCCCTTTTCAGAGAGAGGGACTTTCTTTTTAGTTCTTCTTCTTCACAGAACCTTTTCAGATTTTCGTCCCCTTCAAACCCTTAGTTTCTTTTCTTCTATTAGTATTTGAACTCAATGGATTCTCCTCAAAGGTTCGTCTTATCTCTTTTGTTATGCTTTTTGTTGGGTATTTTTTTTTATTTTTATTGCCTGTAATTGTGAGCCGCCATTGTTGATATGCTGTTGTTTTCCATCCATTGTTATTTCTTCTATTGTTATTCATAATTCCCATACTGGTGTTGTTGCAGCAAAACCGCTTCCGCTGGAACTCGTTTTACCGTTCCAAATCCTAACTCCTCTTCAAGGCGCGAAAATGAAAAATATCTCAAGAGGAAGCCTTCGCATGACAAGGTAGTAAGAAACACTTTACTCCTTTCAAACAATATTGTTGCCTCGGTTTCTTATTTGCATTGTTATTCGTAGGCTGATGCGAAAGAGAAAGAAAAGAAGTCCAAAAGGAGTAAGCAACCTCCTACTCTCGATACTCGCATGACCCTCCCGAGTTTCAAAAATAAATCTAGTTCTTCTCAACAAGTTCCCTCTGGTGAGACTGTTTCTGTTGTTCGGGCAAGTATGGCCGCTTTCTATCAGGCAACTACTACCACACCTTCATCGTCCCCCATCTCTCCTCCAGCGAACATCATCGCCGGTTCATCATCTCATTCTCCTACTAAGAATCCCTGTAAGGATCTTATTTTTTTCAACTTCGCCACCTCTCTTTTCTTTTCCACCAACAACTTCTACCTCTCTGGAATTAGCTTCGGTGACTCAGGCCATAACTTCTACTACTGAAGAAGTGGTTGCATCTATACTAGATATTCCTATTACTACTCCTTTGGCTACGCCCGTATCTGTGGATCATTCTGTCTTCTCTCTTTTGGATGTTGTTGCTGCTATTTCTTCCATGAGCATTGTTCTGACTACTTCTCCTCTTCGCACAGATGCTCCCTCTCAAGCGAAATTTGTCACTCCTGAGGTTGGTGCCTTTGATGCTGCTGGTTTAGGGGCTGGGCCTCTTCTTGATATTGTTCAGCTGGCGCGCTCATCCTCCAATGACCCATCTCAACTTCGTTTGTGCGAGTTTCTTATCAAATTGTTGGGCAATTCTTCTTTGGATAAATCGGATAGGAGCGATATCTTCGCTCAAATGGACTCATCCATGAATGCTTCCTTCGATTGCTTGGAATCCCATCACCGGTTTATTCAAGCCAAAGGTTTTGCAGAGTCTAGCTCTACAATTCATGAGCTTACCCGTCAGAATGCCCAGTTGAGAGTTGATGTTCATGCTAGGGAGGTTATAGCCGAGAAACTCCGCAACAAGAATCAAGAGCTTAGAGGTATATCCTACTTCCTTTTGCTCATAAGCCTTAGCCTGAAGAAGCTTAGTGACCTCTCGAAATTTCTGATAATGAAGCTATTCCACATCTTGATAGTGACTATGATTATGTCAGCTGTGACGAGGAAATCACTCTCCCTGAAGATCAACCTGAGGGAAATGGTGCTGGCGGTGATCTTCTAGACGTACCAAATGCTGAAGTTATTCCTCATGCTGAAACTCAAGCTATTCCCCATGTTGAACCTTCTGCGAAGGCTTCTATTCCAAGTTCTCCTCCTGTTGCAGAGATTGAAGCCATTCATTCACATGATGAAATTCCTCTGAATGACCCTTAGCTTCATTCTATTTCTATATGTTTGAACTTGATTGGATCTCGCTTCTTTTGTATTTTTTGCTGCACATTTAAGGAAAGAAAAATTAGTTTCTAAAGGTTTTTTTTCTAAGGATGCAATTCTACAAATTATTTTCTAAGTATTCGAGCAATCTTTTCTCCATGGTTTGTTTCTATGCAAGGTTATTTTCTAATCATGCGAATAATACTATCTTTTTGTAATTCCCATACTTGCCTTTATTATATGTATGTTAGATAATGACCTGTTCATGGATTTACGAGAAAGATGATGTTTACGAAACTGTTGAAATAATGTTACGTGAATATATGATATTACTTGGGTGAATATATGATATTAATTATCCGAATATAAAACTTTATTCATGCGGGTGTAAGATAGAATTTATGCGAATATGTGAGCGAATAGGTAAATATATTTTTTTATGCGAATACTGCCCTTTTTAGAAAACAAAGATTTTTATGACATGGGCATTTATTTAGGTCTCTTGGTGTTTGATAGTGAGGTCTTATTGAGCCTCCCTAATTAGAGGTCTTAATCAGCCTCTCCTGGTGATAGGGCTTATCTTTTCCTCAGGATATCGTTTTGGCCATGCGATAGAGTCGCAGGACGTCTTTACGTGTTCGCGTATTGACTCATTGACCCTACCTTATCATCTTTCGTATTATTTCCTCTGCAGGATATGTGAATGTGCATTAATACAACAAGCCTAATTACTCCCATGAGTAAAAGCCTTGTGATATTAACGTCTTTGACACAATTCATCTCCCTAGTGGAGGGTGCCGTCCTTATCTTCCCCCTGGTTTCCCCTTCAAGGAGACGTACCCCTACCGGGTTGGGGTGGACTCCTCCCATCCATTGATGCAACAACCAGTTGATTTCGCGGTCTCTTATCCATTAGCCTATGTGGCTTATGGTTTTGAGACCACATCCTAGGTGGGGTTTCTTGAGGATCGAGTGTATCATATCCAGGACTTGCTAAGAGCGGCGAGGTACGCTCCAGACGCCCCCGACACCCTTAGCTCAACCGTGTACCGCGGCGTCCTGGTCGAGTTTCTACACTCCATAATAGAGAACTTAGTACCTTAGCCTTTCGACTAAGGCGTCTCTACCGGATAAGCTTTTATTTCGCCCCCACCTTCTATGACTCAGATCCCAGGGTTGGTATTGCTTTCGCCTGAGCCATGCATTACTAGGTCTTTTCCTAATTATGACGCGTGTCGGGGCTTATTTATTTTGCCTCTTGCAAAAGTGCGAACTAGGGTGCGCGCCATAATTGGTTACCCAGCCTCCCTAGTTAAAGGTTTTAAATTTTATTGCCCCCTATTGAGGTCTTATTTTGAGGGCTTATCGTTGCCTTTTTCTTCTGTTTTTATTTTTATAGATCATTGTTTTGAAGGGTGCAAATATTTTTTTTCTATTCATAACTTCGTGCATACATTATTAGCTTGTCTCTTCTTCTTTCGGACACATTACTCTATTAAACCTCCTATGGATAATATTTTTAAGGTACAATCTATTCCATGGATGATCGAGCCTTCTCCCAACATCTTTTCCATCCTTGTCCATCAACTCGTATGCTCCATTTCCTATATGGGCCGTCCCATTTCTTCTCCAGTTTTCCATCGCCTCATTTTTGATAAGATGGTATTTCTCTTAATACTAGCTCACCTGGTTGAAATTCCCTTGGTTTGACACGCTTGTTGTATTCCCTTGCCAATCTTTTGTGATAGTTCTCTATGTGTCACAAAGCAGCCTCTCTGGTTTCCTCCAAGTCATCCAACTTTGCTAGCATCAGGCTTGTGTTTAGATTTTTCTCCCAAGCTTCTTTCTTTGTCGTTGGTATGATGACTTCGGTTGGTAATACAACTTTTACCCCGTATGTTAAACAGAATGGTGACATTCCCGTTGCTTCTCTTCGTGTTGTTCGATATGCCCATAAGACATTGTGGATCTGATCGCACCATCCTTTATTATGCCCTTCCAACTTCTTCTTCAGTATTTTCGCAAGCGTCTTATTAGTTGCCTCAGCATGTCAATTACTTTGTGGATATAATGGAGTTGATTTTCCAATATGGATCTTGAAGGAATTTAACAGCATTTCTATGTTCTCGCCCTCGAACTGGTTTCCATTATCAGACACCAGTTGCACGGGTATGCCGAATCTGCAGATGATATTCTCGAATATGAATGTAAAGATGTCCTTATCACGTATATGTTGGATTGCTTTTGCCTCTGACCACTTTGTGAAATAATCTGTTGCGACAATCAAATATCTTCTTTGGACTGACCCTGGTATGAATGGTCCCACGATATCTAAACCCCATCTTGCGAATGGCCAAACACTGGTTGATGAGCTTAGGTTCGCGCCAGGCGCATGTATTCGGTTTCCATGCCTTAGACATTCTTCGCACCGTCTAGATACTCCCTCGCATCTTCATGCATGTATGGCCAGTAGTATCCTTGTATCTTTGTCTTTGTATTCCAATGATCTTCCTACGCTATGATCTCCTGCATCTCCATAATGTATTGCCTTTAGTATTTCTATTCCTTCTTTTCGCGTCAAGCATATGATCGAAGGCCCAAGGAATGATCCGCGGTAAAGTGCTCCATCTCTTAACTCGTAGTTTGTCGCGTGGATTTTTATCTTGTGTGCTTCCAATCTGTTTCTTGGTACTTATCCCTTCTCTAAGTATGCATGAAGCTGTAATCTCCAATCTTCTTCGTTTCTCTCTTTTTCTCCGTCTTCATCTTCTATCATCATTACATCTGCTTCTCCTTCCTTTTTGATTGATAGCAGGCAAAGTGTTGTAATCTTTATGTATCGTGTGGTCGGATCCACCAACATGGATACGAGAAATGTCAAAGCGTCTGCGAATATGTTGTCTTTCCGGCCTATGTGTCTCCACTCTATGTTTTTTGTTTTTACTAAAAAATCCTCTGCGAGCAGCTTGCATTTTTGTAATGAAGGTTCATTCGTGTTGTATATCCCCAATATCTGGTTGATCACTAGTTGTGAGTCAGTGGTTATGATGACGTCATTTAACTCCATTTCCACTGCCAATCGCAACGCGTGTATTACTCCTTCGTATTTTGTTTCATTGTTTGTGGATGCGAACTCCATCCTGAATGAATATGCCATTCTTTCCCCAGATGGTGATATAATTACTATTCCGATTCCATTTCCTTCTCCGTTTATAGATCCATCAACTAGTATCTCCCACCTTTTTGAATTTGTTTCTCTTAATAGATTTTGTGGGTTCCCTTGTTCTTTGTCTATCTCCATCATGTCTTCTACACTTTCATCTTCCTCTAAGGGGAACTCTGCCAAAAAGTATGCGATAATTTGTGATTTTGGTGATGATAATATCTCATATTTGATTTGTAATTCTCCCACCTGTGCGTTCTATCTTTCTATTCTCCCAGACCGTTTTGAATTCTTCATCATAGATTCAATTGGTACCTTTGTAAGAACTTTGATTTTATGGGCTTAAAAATACGTGCGAAGCTTTTGAGTTGCATATACCAGTGCGAGGATGAGTCTCTCAATCTTCGTATAATTATTTTTTGTTCATTGTAGGTTTTTCTTATGTAATAAATTGGTTTCTCGACTCCTCCATCTATGCGAAGTAATACTGCACTTAATGCATGTGGTGTCGACGCCAAGTATAATAGCAGCTCCTCTCCTGGTTCAACTTTCTGCAAAATAGACACGTTCATTAAGTAATTCTTTATGCCTTGTAACGCCTTTTCACATTCGGATGTCCATTCGAACTTGGCTCCTTTCTTTAGAATGCTAAAGAATTGCTTGCATTTATCGGAAGATCGCGAAATGAACCGTCCCAACGAGGCTAAAAGTCCATTCAGCTTTTACACATCTTTCAATGTCACTGGTGTTGGCATGTCGCGAACTTCTTGCTTTCTCTGGATCTACTTGTATTCCTTTTTCTGATACAATATATCCTAGGAATTTCCCTGATGCCACTCCGAAGATACATTTCGCAGGGTTTATCTTCATTTTCCACTGCCGTATTCGCGCAAATATTTCTTCCAAATGAGTTACATGATTTTCGATTTCTTTGCTTTTCACGAGCATGTCATCAACATACACCTCTAAAGTTTTGTGAATCCATTTTGCGAATACCTTTTCCACCATTCTCTGGTACGTCGCACCAGCATTTTTCAATCCAAAAGGCATTCTAGTGTAACAGTATAATCCTGTGGGTGCGAAGAAAGCCGTGTGCTCCTGATCTTCTTCTGCTAATGGAATTTGATTGTATCCTGTATACCCGTCCATAAGTGACAATCTTTTATATCCGGAGGCAGCCTCTACCATCTGTGGTATATTTGGTAATGGATAGCTGTCTTTTGGACATGCCTTGTTCAAATCGCTGAAATCGATGCAAATTCTTATCCATTTATTCTTCTTCGGCACCACTACCATGTTTTCTATCCACTCCGGGTATTTTGCTGGTCTAATTATTCCTGCATCTAGCATCTTATGTAACTCCGCTTCTATTTGTGGATGGTATGTGGTTGTTATTTTCCTTATTCTTTGCTTGAACGGTTGCACATGCTTCCTGACGGCTAACCTGTGACATGCGATATCAGGATCCATCCCTGGCATTTCATCCATGTCCCATGCGGAGACATCATTATATTTTCGCAGAAGGTTTATTATCTGCTCTTCTTCTTCTGCATCAATTCATGTCCCTATCCTTACCATTCTGGGCTCCTCTTCAGTTCCTATGTTTACTTCCTTGGTTGGATCCGCTGCAACAAAGTTTGCTTTAGGTTCGTTTAACGAGGATGGTTCTTTTATTTCTCTTGCTGGTGCGCCTTCCTCGTCTGGGATTTTGGTCGGTATGCCTCTTCCTTCTTTCGCTCGTATCATGTACACCCTAAATTCTTCCTCCTTTCTTGACTGCTTCGCCTTTCTCCATTTATCTTTTCTCTTCTTAGCTATGCCTTCATAATTCTTCACATCTAGCTGATAGTAGGTACTGGATCTTTCTGAATCTCCTACAATCTCTCCTATTCCGCTCGGCATTGGGAAACGTAAACATCGGTGCAAGGAGGATGCCACTCCTTTTATACCGTGTAGCCATGGTCTTCCAAATATCATATTATACGGTGATTCCACGTCCACTACGCATAGTGTTACCTTCACCTCTATTTCTCCTAGCGGCATATTGATAATTACCTCCCCTTTCGGTTTTGTTATGGCTTTGTTGAAACCATGTATGTTGTATGTAGTTGGTAGTAAATCCGTATCGTTGTACTCCATCTCTTTGAACGTGTGATAGAACAAGATGTCTGCTAAGCTCCCGGTATCTATCAAAGTTTTTTCTATCTCCATTCCTCTGAGATTTCGGCACCGCCATTCTTTATCATTCTACGCACCGGTACAGTTATTACCAATGGATCTGTTCGCCCCCAGCATCTGCATGGTATGTCATCTGCTTCAAACATGATCTTCTGCTTTTTCCATTCGTGTAAGGGTGAAATCTTTTCGATCGTCGAGATCTTCCTTTCTTCGTTATCACGCTTGTGGATCTGTCCGGTGATTCCTGTACTGGAATCCATAGTATTTATACCTGACTTTGTTATCGTATTGCACCGTAGATGTTTGCTTCCTTTTTCTGCTCCGACATTCTTTATTATTCCTCTGAATCTATTCGCTCCCTGCATTATATATATGCTTGTTCGCTCCTTTTATCACATCAACTTGTTCTTCTTTCTTTTACGTGTAAGCAACCTTAACTTGAAATCTATGGATAACTCCTCTAATTATCTCTATGGAATTTTTTTTCAGATTCGTAAACTTTGCTTTTCAAAAGGGTATTTATAGCCTCAAAGATTATTCTATAAAACTTCTTTCTTAATTTAAAATTGTGCCTTTAATGAGTGACCCCAAATTAAACTTCAAAACAAGAACAATGAGAAATTTCAAATTAAAAGAAAAAAAATCACAAAGAAGAACAATAAGAAACTTTACTTTGAAAAAGAAATTTTTGAAAAAGAAACTCATCTAAATTTTCACAAACAGATCCAATCCCAATCCCGAGCTGTATTCTAGCGCCAAAATATAGTAGTAGAAAATCCTACTACTACACCTCTTAAACAATCTATATATCAAACTAAGAAGACATTATGAAGAACACTAAGAAATAGTTTTATTAAGTATAGAAATCAATACAAAGATGATAGATAGAACCCTAACTTGGAAAACAAATAACTCTCTCTCTCCTAAAGTCTATCTCCACTCTCAAAAAGATCTCTCTCTACCACAAGGGTGGTTGGTCCTATATATAAGGATTTTACATGGTGGAGGACAGCTAACAAACCCCCTATTTTCAGATCTAACATGCGACTTGCTCGTTCCCCTATACTGTGTCTTCTCGCACATACTCTTGGACTTCGTACAGCTCTCATAATTTACTCATGACTTTGTGACGTCATTGATTCCGTCATTTAAGATATGCTACGTGCGAACTTCATTCGCTCCTTAGTAACTCAGTTGTCTCGCACGATTATTCACGTGTGCGGCATTTAGCCCCTACAGTTTCTTTTCCTGAAGCATGATTAGCAACGTTGAGGACGTGGATACCTCTTTTGGTCAGCAATACTACCTCCGTCCCACTATTAAGTGATCTACTTTAGTTATAAAGTGGGTCACTTGATAGTGAGACGGAGGGAGTACTATTTAAGTTTTATTTCAAAGCTGTAATATTGTCTCTCATGTTTTCAAATGAAATCTGTACTGTTACCTGACAAGATTTGATAACTATAATCGAGCAAAGACGTGGGTACCTTATTGATGTATAATGAGATGCAAAGCTATGGTGTTTTCCATAAATAAAAACATATACAACATTTGCATTGAACAAACATTAATCTTCATCAAAGTAGATTGAAGAATACAAGAAATCACATCATGGATAAAAGTTTCACAAGTGTTTTGATTACTGCTTTTCTCTTTGTTTTGATCATCATGTCCGTCACACCAAGTGAGGTGGTTGGTCGGCACATTGGCCCTCTGTTCTTCCCGAAACTGGTACCAGACCAACAACAACAAAAAATCAACAAACTGACATCGCACCAGCAACAACAAGAAATCCGCAAATATATAACAGTCAGGAAGAGCGCAGCAATGAAGATAATACAACGGAACATGCCGAAAGTGAGAGATTCCTTGAAAACGGCATTTGGATCGAGAAACTAAGTAATATCCTTCAATCAAGTGTGTGCTTTGTGAAAAGTGTTAACTCCGTGGTTTTTATCATTTCTTATATTCTTTTGTCTGCTGTAATAAGTCCAGGCCTTAGCCTTTCTTTGTTGTTTCTGTCATTGCTTAGGCAAGATGAGAAATGATCCTCTCTCGCTTGTATTTTTCGAAGCTTAATTTTTTTCCGAGCTCCTCTTTTTTCTCTCAATATAATCTTGTTGGGCTGACCTAGCGAAGCGAGGGAGGACCTTTATATGGCCATTTTTTTGTCAAATCTAAGTGATCAATTACCACAAAAAGATTGGAAATGGTCCGGGCCGAAAACCCAAAATGACCCTCTAAATCCAATTTTTCTTTTTTTCTTTTAAACATTTTCGTAAATAAAACGAAGAGAAAGGGTAATATGTATTAGAAATTTTCGTAAATAAACCAAAGAGGAAAGGCATCAAGGTATTAGAAATTATCGTAAATAAACCAAAAAGGAAGGCAACTCGATTAAGTGCCTAATTGTATTATAATTTCTTATGTATTCCAATTTTTAAGGGGTATAATTGGCAACCAAACTTTAATATAACATATCTAAAAATCCGTGTCTTGGAATTTTACAAATTTTATCTCGTTGGAAAGGTTATAAAAAAATCTACGCAACGAGTACAAACAACAATATCAAATTTAAAATTTTTACGAAAAATTCGGAGATATATATATATCATTTTAGACACAATTTTATAAAATTAGATGTATATTCATTATGCAAACCACCACAAAGATACATAATACTTTATGTAGCAAAATTTTGGTTTATGCATCAACTAGTTTTCCATTGCAACTAATAAAATGATGTACTCCATCAGTTTCAAGAAAAATGATACTTTCACATCCCGTTTCGGGAAAAATGATACTTTCATGTCCCGTTTCGGGAAAAGTGATTCTTTCGCTCCGTTTCGAAAAAAGTGATACTTTCGTTCCGTTTCGGGAAAAGTGAATACTTTCGCTCCATTTCGGAAAAAAATGATATTTTCGCTTCATTTCAGAAAAAGTATCACTTTTTCTGAAAGGGGAAATTAGGGGGAGACCCAAAAAAAATAATATTCTCGTTCTCAGGCCCACAATTAATTTTGTAGGCCGTGACACCCATAATTATATGAAATTATTATATGAATAAATACATAACTGGTTATGCATACTATATTTTCAGGTATAACTCGTTATGCATACTATCTTTTTCAGGGGTATAATTGGCAGCGCAACTTGGACATAACATATCTAAAAATCCGCGCCTTAGAATTTTACAAATTTTATATCGTTGGAAATCTTTTTAAAAGAGCTACGCAACGAGTACAAACAAGAATATTAAATTTTTGTTTTTAACGAAAAAATCGGAGGTGATCATCATTTTAGGAAATTTTTTCGAAAACTGACTACATATTCATTATGCAGCCTCCAAAAAAAATGCATAACACATTATGCAGACGCATAACAAATTATGCGACCATTTTTTCGATTGCATAACATATTATGCATCTGCATGACAAAGTTATGCATCTATAACAAGTTAGGTAGCCATTGTTTTGGTTGATTTTAGTGCGTACATAAAAAATTGATGCATGATGCATTATGGAACCATATTTTCGGATGCATAACAAGTTACGCATCAATTTTCTCGATGCATAAAAGATTTTGCAACAATTTTCTCGATGTATAATGCATTATGCAATCATATTTTCAGATGCATAACAAGTTATGTATCAATTTTCACGACTGCATAACATGTTATGCAGATATTATTGTAGGTGCATGACAAGTTATACAGTCTTTGTTTTTGTTGATTCCAACAATAACAAAAAAGTTGATGCATAACATGTTATGCAAACATTTTCTGGACTACATAACAAGTTATGCAACAATTTTTCAAACTGCATAACAGGTTATGCATTTATTTTCATAGCGCATAACAACTTTTCGAAACCTGGAACAGTAACTTTTTGTAACAGCAGTTGAAGGTTCAGATTATAAATCCAATAGCTTTCATCTTTCAACCATTACCAATATCAACTTCTACAGCTCCATACTTGGTTGTTTTCTTGGCCTTAAACACAAACCCAAAATTGAGATCAAACTCCCAGCACCTGTCCATTCTTCTCCCTCTAGCTCGAAACCATTTCTAACCTTTATCGCAGACTCACAAACACATAGATAATCGGTGACACAGAGCTTGGTTCAGTGAGCAATAAGAGCTGCAGAAAAACAGGATATACAGTCAGGCCTTTGTACAACCATCTCTTGTGCAGTACTGAGTTGGTGATGGATTGCATAATGGCTGCATCTTGGATATTATCAAAATAAATTCCTTCCCTGCACAGTACGCATTCAACACAAACCAAGACTTAAACAGTCACAAACATTCGAAATACAACTTAATCTACCAACATTCATCTTCAATTTGAGCAGCAAAGAGCTAGTATCTTCACTGATTTTTCTTGGCAGCAAAACGAGTTCAAACCAAACCAGACTGGCACAAAAACTCTCTTTAGATTCAACCACCACATACCCGTTAATCACTACCTCAACTCTCTGTAGATTCAAAGTCATCTGCTATCTTCTATCAATCGACATCAGCAATCAATTACCACCACATACCCGTTAATCACTACCTCAACTCTCTGTAGACTCAAAGCCATCTGCTCTCTTCTCATCAGCGAGCACCATCTTCAATTCTCTGGTACTGCAACCATCATCTCAACAGTGTCAGTTCAATCGAGCAGAACCCATTTGCTCTCTTGTCTCGTTCTCATGATTAATCACACAAATTAGGCTCCAATCCATCATCTCTTTTTTGTTGTGTCTTCGTCACCAACAACTCATAACATATTTAAACACATAGATAATCAGTGACACAGAGCTTGGTTCAGTGAGCAATAAGAGCTGCAGAAAAAGAGGATATACAGTCAGGCCTTTGTACAACCATCTCTTGTGCAGTTCTGAGTTGGTGATGGATTGCATAATGGCTGCATCTTGGAGACTATCAAAATAAATTCCTTCCCTGCACAATGCGCATTCAACACAAACCAAGACTTAAACAGTCACAAACATTCAAAATACAACTTAATCGACCAACATTCATCTTCAATTTGAGCAGCAAAGAGCTAGTATCTTCACTGATTTTTCTTGGCAGCAAAACGAGTTCAAACCAAACCAGACTGGCACAAAAACTCTCTTTAGATTCAACCACCACATACCCGTTAATCACTACCTCAACTCTCTGTAGATTCAAAGCCATCTGCTCTCTTCTATCAATCGACAGCAGCAATCAATTACCACCACATACCCGTTAATCACTACCTCAACTCTCTGTAGACTCAAAGCCATTTGCTCTCTTCTCATCAGCGAGCACCATCTTCAATTCTCTGGTACTGCAACCATCAGCTCAACAGCGTCAGTTCAATCGAGCAGAACCCATTTGCTCTCTTGTCTCGTTCTCATGATTAATCACACAAATTAGGCTCCAATCCATCATCTCTTTTTTGTTGTGTCTTCGTCACCAACAACTCATAACATATTTAAACACATAGATAATCAGTGACACAAAGCTTGGTTCAGTGAGCAATAAGAGCTGCAGAAAAACAGGATATACATTCAGGCCTTTGTACAACCATCTCTTGTGCAGTTCTGAGTTGGTGATGGATTGCATAATGGCTGCATCTTGGAGACTATCAAAATAAATTCCTTCCCTGCACAGTACGCATTCAACACAAACCAAGACTTAAACAGTCACAAACATTCGAAATACAACTTAATCGACCAACATTCATCTTCAATTTGAGCAACAAAGAGCTAGTATCTTCACTGATTTTTCTTGGCAGCAAAACGAGTTCAAACCAAACCAGACTGGCACAAAAATCTCTTTAGATTCAACCACCACATACCCGTTAATCACTACCTCAACTCTCTGTAGATTCAAAGTCATCTGCTATCTTCTATCAATCGACATCAGCAATCAATTACCACCACATACCCGTTAATCACTACCTCAACTCTCTGTAGACTCAAAGCCATCTGCTCTCTTCTCATCAGCGAGCACCATCTTCAATTCTCTGGTACTGCAACCATCAGCTCAACATCGTCAGTTCAATCGAGCAGAACCCATTTGCTCTCTTGTCTCGTTCTCATGATTAATCACACAAATTAGGCTCCAATCCATCATCTCTTTTTTGTTGTGTCTTCGTCACCAACATAAACCCCAAATTCATCAGCTGCTCAGTGATTTCAATTCGAACCAAACCCTAATTCAACTCATCTGAATCTCGATCTATGTTCATCAATTTCATCTAGCAGCAACACCCATTTCTACTTCGTATCAGAAGCGAATCCTCAATCCATTTGCTCTTCAGACCGTGACCTAATTCTTCTTCTCTTGGTCTCTCGGATTTAACAGCACAGTATTTATTTCACACTGATAACAGAATTTTATAAATTATGGGTTCTAGAATAATTTTCTCTCAGAAAATGGGTGCGCGTCTGAGAATTTCTGAGCGTGGGTTTCACAGTGGGAAAAATCTCTAAAATGGGTTTGTCTGTAGTTTTCACTTTATGAAATGGGGTAAAAGTATCACTTTTCCGGAAACGGGGAGAAAATATCACTTTTCCCGAAACGGGGAGAAAGTATCCCTTTTTCCGAAACGGGATGAAAGTATCACTTTTTCCGAAACGGGGAGAAAGTATCACTTTTTCTGAAACGGGGCGAAAATGTCACTTTTTCTGAAACGGGGTGAAAGTATTACCTTTTCTGAAACGGGCGAAAGTAGTCGCGGACAATCCCATCTTCATATTCTTCTTCGGTCGGCCCTCCTACCGTGGCAACGATCGTACTAGTATATTGTTGATAGAAAAACGAAAATTTACCAAGGGAAACCAATTTTTTTTTTCTTCTTCTTAATCGATAAAGAAACTTACGAGTTTAAGCATGCATACTAAAAGTGAGCTTTACAAAGATATCCAACTTTTAACTATCCTTAGATGTACAATCTGGAGGACTACAATGATACATATAGCTAACATATTCTATAATCATTTCTTTTCCCTACCTAAACCTACCTACTCATATTAGTTTAAATCTTGTGAACACTGCAACCTGCAGCTTCTGATGTCAGATTCTCTTTCCAGCTCTCGAATTCAGATCCACCAAATACTAATTGCTTAATTCCAATGTGACTGTTTAGAAGAAGAAAAGCACGTTATATCGAGTTCAGAGATATTCAGAAAACCGATCAATCAACAGAAAAGCCTGGCATGTTATAATTGTTGATCTGTTTTATGATACCACGACAATATGCACAACTGAAACCGAAGGTAGTTAGGAATCATACTCAGAGCTTATCTGGGATAAGGCATTTATCAAGACATCTAGAAGCAATGGTTCACTGGTACCGATATCCATCCTGCGGTACAAACCAGTACAGTAGTAAGAAAATACTCAATTTCAGGGACACTCAGTGATTTTTCAGATGCTATAAGAATGAACTAGAAAGATGAAAACAATTTGTAAAGGATATCAAAAAGTAAGAGCCATACCAGATGCGCGCTACATTATCTTGAATCTCAAAGTCCCCAATGTTGTAAAATGTGGTTGGTGACACATTTGCTCCTCGTATGGCATCATAAGTTGGTCTTTTATCCATGGGAGATTGTGACAACTGCAAATATAAAAAAGAAAATTCTTGGTTGTAATGTGAACATTATAAGAACAAGCACATAAAATTAGTGAAGGAGAACCAAAAAAGTGGTCAACTGAGAGCCTGAATCAAAAGCTACCTGCATGTTCATGGAATTGCATCCACCAAGACGTCCAACAATGTGCCATGATCTAATTGTCTGTGTAGAAATCATAACTGCATTATTGCTGAATTTTATTACAAGGTAAGTCAATATCAAGCCTAATGGATCCACTTACATCGCAAATTAAGGAAACATCACTTGGTAGAGGAGCATTGTAGAATTCAAACCAAATGTAAGAGCTTGAAAAATCAAATCTGGCACATAGCAGCGTGAAAGTATGTTAATGAAATGGATATAGTAAAGATACGTTCAGTAAATTCTTAAGAGGCCCGAATGATAGAACAAGCGCCTGAACTTACCCGTTGAATGTTACTTTCATGGGTACTGCGGAACCAGTTTTGGCCTGCAATACTTTGTTTCTTTTCTTCCTTATTCTTTCCTCCACCTAGATCCAAACAATTAAACAAGACCATCAAGGGAAACAAAAAAGAACTACGCCATTTGTATACAAGTCTCTTAATCACGCAGAACCGGAAACAAAAATAAGGCAAAAAAAAAAAAGTAATATCAAGAGAAGGTAAAAAGTTAATTGGGATAGCTTACACGAGATTGTGCCTTATCCGGGTTATCCAACAAATCACCTAGAATTTCTGCAAACTCGGGGTCTCGATCATAATCTGTTTCTTCCTTTCCCCCTGAACCCTCCATAAATTTAGGGTGGGGCGGGAACTCATTATTACGTATCTCATTGTCATCATCAACATTAAATGCTTCAATATCTATCGGAAACTCATGGTTTTTACTTCTATCATTTCGCTCTGCTTTAGCAACTAAGAGAGATGTCCTTGTTTGAGTATAACAAGGAAGAGTAACAGAAAAAGCTGCAGAAAACTGGACTTGCCGGTTGCCTAACAAAATAAGCTTTGGACATGTATGCAGTGAAGAACAAGAGTTCAGGATAAGCATTGTTCTCGATTTCGCAATGTCAAATGGTTGGTTACTTGGTTGTATCGCATAAAACCGTACGAAAGCTTCACTTGTAAGTTGTCACGCCAACTCTGCCTCTGTTGAAGCCTATCAAATGCAATGAATATCTAAACATGAGACTTCAGACTAATAACTAGAATTTCGTTCTGGCAATAATACAAACAGTTGATATGCTTTAAACACGAGTTTTAGAAGTTCTATGAGCTCTTGGCAAAATTTCAAAAATAGGTGGAGTTAATCAAGTGAAGATTAAGTAACAAATGTGATATCAAATACTTGTGTGGGAAAAGACACAGAAATGAATACTTACTGTGATTATGGCAGAAGAACAATGCAATTTGGGTTCGTTTAGAAGGTTGGAAAGAGAAAGAGTGAGAGTGCTGGATAAAGAGTGACTGTGACTGGGACTGTGACTGTGGGTGTGTTCTTTTTGGGGCCGAGCCCGATATGAGGGAAAGCAACGTTGCTAATGGCGGTATCGATTTGCTTAAGGGGCGTATCAGTCTAATACTAGCCTAGCTACTAGGGAATGTTTTGCCTCGCATAGATTTTGGCACCCCCGTTAGAAGCTGTGAGAAACAAAGAGAACAAGTTTTGGGGCTCCGTAAAAAGATTTTTTTAAAAAAAAAATTCATGTCTCTTTTGCCTAGTTTAATTGGGGGCCATGGAATTTTGTTTGCCCCACAAATTTTTCAGGGGTGTAAAAATCGGAAGATGAATATCTATTTTACTCTTGATTAATTTTTTTTTCTCAAATAACGACCCTTCACCGACATTAACGACAGTTTAGGGTCGTTATATACATCAGGATCAAAACAATAACGACCCTAAACTGTCATACACTAACGACTCTTTTTAGAGATTAACGACAGTCTATAACGACATTTCTAAAACATTAACGATTATTTAAGTCGTCAAATGCGTAACCAAAACAGTAACGACCCTTCCAAAGGGTCGTCAGGGAATTGATCATTTTTATGACGACCCAAAACTGTCGTACATTTCCGCCATTAATGAATCTTCGACAGTTTAGAGTCGTCAGTTAAACAGTCCAAACATTAACGACTGTTGAGGGTCGTCAATGAAAATTTTTAATACCTTGACGATTTTTCATACTATCTGGGCAAAAAAAAAAAGAAAGTTAGACTAAAAATTGCAGACAAAAAAATATGGGAAAAAAATTAAACTCCAATTAAGTAAGATTATCACTAATTAATTAAATTTTAACACTAATCATTTAGGGACATTTTAGCCATTTAAAAAATATTTTTATAAGGGGTGACCCAAATTAGGTTCTGGTGACCTTATTTGTCCTCTAATGCATGACCCCCAATTAATTCCGATGGCCCCTAATTAAACTAGGCTCTTTTAGGTTGATTGCTAGTTTGTTAAACGTTGAGAAAACATTTGGGCACCTTTATTTTTCAACAGAAATAGGTTACTCAACTTTGAGTCTCTCCTTGAGAAAATTTATAGTTGGTTAAAAGGAAGTCTGAAATACTGTCTCAAGCTGGCATGATAACACTTAGAAACTTTGTTACTCCTGCCTTCCTTTCTTTTTAAGTGAGTTGTATAACATATCCAACAAAAACCTTATACAAAACGGATAAAATGTAGAGGAACTTTTGGTGGGATAAGTCTGATGCTAAACATCAAATTTACACTAAAACTTAGAAATTTGTATATATTCCCAAACTTCAAGGTGGTTTTGTTTTAAGAAATCCTAGTTTATTTTAACAACTATATGTTATCTAAGCTTGCTTGGAGAGTTCTTGCTGATCCATATGCTTTGCGAGCTCAAGTCTTAAAGTATAAATGCTTTCCGGAGTCAAACACCTTAGTTGAATCTAGAAGCTATAACATATCTTGGATATGATCTAACATAAGAAAAAAAATGGAAATTTTGAGACCTAATGTTTGAGATTTCTATGTAAATTCTAACTTGAATATATAGATTGAAAATGACTTCCTGATGTAGATTTTCTTACTCATCTTTTTGTGATTGAAAGAGAATACCAACTAGGATGGCTGATTTAGTCGATGATTCAGAGCAACAGAAAACTGAGGTACTGAACTTATACTTTTCCATCTATATTATTTCTAAAATCTTAGCTTTACCTTCTCCTAATTAATAATACTATTTGTTAGAGCACTGCTCGGTCGAACTCGCAAGCGTTGCTATCTCAAGCTTGTTTGTCAAGTTTAGTAGCTAAAACTATAAGTCTTGATTTCTAGTCTACTAATAGCTAAGTTTCGGGCTAGGATAGAAAGTGTAGTTGAGCTCTAGACTCCACGGTGTTCATCATGCAAAGACGAAGAACTACTCAAGGAACTGGTGGAACTTCATCGACAAAAAGGTATGTGGAGACTTGAACTTATCTATCACTCAAAAGTCTACTTTATCTCCTATCTTGAGACAAAAGTCGTATTGCTATATAGACTATGACTATACACATGTACTATTTCGAGCTGAGTTTATCTCGCTCTATTTCTCGAAATATGTGTTGGTAAGCTTTCACTTTGGCTAGGTTCATCTTTACTAGTGACGGAAGTCATATTAGTTTCAATTACTTGAAAATCGTTTTGACGAAAAATAGTTTGGGAACAACAACTATATAACGTCCTCTAACAATGTTGCAATGATTGAAATGAGAGTTTAGAATACATAACCATGGTTGGATATAAACATTGTGTGACAACTCATATGTGTGTAAGTCCAATATCCTTGAACCAAAGTATGCGTACTTTGCTGCTCAGGATAGCCGGAACTGAAGTCCGCGTACTATAGGAAGTTCACATCCCGAGAATTTCTGCTGGAGTTTGTGAACTGAAAACAAACTTAATCCGGGTACTTAAGTCTGTGTACCAGTATGCGTACTTAAGTAGGTTATTTTCTAAAAACAGTTTAATTCGTGAACTAAGACATTTATATTTTAAGGAATGCAATATTTGCAAACCGTGGATATAATGTTCATGAATCGATTCGAGTGAATCAAAACTGTTTTTGTTTCGATTGTGTCTTGTATACTTCTATGAGATTTAAGCAATTGAACAACTCTCTAACTAGTTCATTTGAGTCATTTGAACTAGTTGTAGTAAAGAAGAATAAGGTTGATATGAAAGTGCTCATATGGCTAACCTATGATTAACTACTGTTGAACTAACGATTTGTACACGTTTAGGTACGGTTACTCAAACCTAAATGAAGTTACATTTCATGTGTGTATAACAATCTAAGATTCGATCTAACGGTTGAAAGATATTAGCTTGAATCTAATCAGGTTTTCATCTAACGGTGAATATTGAATGCTTTGTTACCAAGGTAGCATTGATTGCAAACCCTGATTTGAAGACTATATAAAGGAAAACTCTAGCAACTGGGAAACCTAATCCACACACCTCCTGCGTGATACTAGTTGTATAATCTAGAGTCGATTCTCCTTTAACCTTAGGTTTCCATCGAGACCCTGTAGGTTAATGACTTGAAGACTTCATTGGGATTGTGAAGCCAAACCCAACTATTTTATCTGTGGTTGCGTGATCTGATCTTGTTGTTTCTATCGTATTTGAGTACAATCGTAAGATTGGCTTGAGATTAATTTCTCCAATAGGCAAGATAGAAAAGTAGCCACAAACACCTTCGTCTCATCGTTTGTGATTCTCAATATCTAGTTTCCCCATCATACGATTTAGATTATTGTGAGGTGATTGATATTTATATGTTGTTCTTCGGGAATATAAGTCTGGTATATCAATCGGTTCCTGTTCACCTTGATTTATCAAAATACGGAGAAAGAAAACTCGTAAGTATTTCTGTGGGAGACATATTTATCTATTCATGTAGACTTTTCTATGTGATACATATTTGTTTATTAAAGTCTTTGACTTTGGGTTGTAGCAACTCTTAGTTGTGGGTGAGATCAACTAAGGGAATCAAGTGCGTAGTATCCTGCTGGGATAACGTAAGGAACACAACTGTACCTTAGATCAGTGTGAGATTGATTGGGGTTTAACTATAGTCCAGACTGAAGTTAGTTTGTAGTAGGCTAGTGTCTATAGCGGATTAATACAGTGTGTGTTCAATATGGACTAGGTCTTGGGGTTTTTCTACATTTGCGGTTTCCTCGTTAACAAAACTTCTGGTGTCTGTGTTATTTCTTTTTCGCATTATATTTTGTTATATAATTGAAAAATCACAGGTTGTGCGTTGAATCGATCAATTGGTAAATCCAACCTTTGGTTGTTGATGATTGATACTTGAACATTGGTCTTTGGTACCGTTCAAGTTAATTTCTCTTGTGTTCAATTAGACTCGCAGATTTCTATTTTCTTGAGTAAGTATTGAATCGAGCAATTGAGATATAATGCTTGATATACTTTTTTATTAAGATTGAGTCTGACTGTCTAGTTGATTCTCTTAAAAGTATATTGGATTTTGTCCATACAGATTGCTAAGTGAAATATTTGGTGTGGTTATTAGACCCCCGCTTTTTCACTATTGATGAGTTGAAGTGGATTCAAACTAAGGACGAAATGCCCACCGTCAAATCTGTTACAGGGTTCTGACTTCCAACTTGGGTAATCCAGATCCAATATGGAAGAGTATCTAAGTTCTAAAAAATCAATTCATAATCCAATTGTTTATATTGAAAAGTTTTTTCTAATGTTCTTCCTTTAAACAACAAGCTAGCTAAAATTACACCTAAGGTTTCCGCATTTTCTTGTCTATGCAATAATAACTTTGAGGAGGATCATATGCATCTTTTTCTCAAATGTCCTTTTGCTTTTGAAATTTGGTTTGTATTTGGCTTTGAGGATTTGAAGTGTGACACTAATTTTGTTTCGACACATGAGTGGATTAAAAGTATATCATATCTCAGTCGAAAATTGGCATGTCATTGAAACTACTGTTGCTTGGTTTATCTGGAGACATAAGTGTAATGTCATTTTTCACAAATATACAAGTGATCCACCAAACTAGTAAATGAAATTATGTTTTTCTTTCATATAATGGTAGTAGAAGTGGATTGATGGCAGGTGATACACATAATATAAGTGGTACCAATTTTGAGTGCTTACATAGACAAAGAGAAAACATTTACTAATGGATACTTCTTTTATTCATTTTACAGGAAAATATGGGGTTGCAGCAGTCCTCATGGATTAATCAATGGTGAATACAAGCAAGCCAAAGCATCATCTGGCCTAAATATAAGACCTGGAGAAGCAGAGTGTATTGCCATAAATAAAGGCACTCTATGTGCATTATCTAAGAAGAAAAATTAAGATCTTTATTTGGGGGGTGTGGGGGGGAGATTTTATAATGTCCTTGAATCTCTTAAAGTTTTTTATTCTAATTTAGGAAGCAGAGCTAAAAAGATTATGCATGAATGTCTATTTTTTTGGTTGTTTTAGAAATTGTGTTTTTGTGTATATATCTTAGAAGATACTTTATAGCTAGGTTGATACCCTGGCTTAGGGTATCAGGAATGATATTGTTGCTTATTTTATACTTCGAACTTGTAACATGTTCACAGGGTAAATTTATTTTAATCTTCATGTAAAGGTTTTTGTCCCGTTTTATCTTAGTGAAATGTATTTTTTCTGTTCATCAAAAGGATCTTATTTTTAGCGCGTAAGTAGACATTCATAAATTAATTTTAAATAACACTTTTATGTAGGATTTTTGAAACCCAATGTTGGATATGCTAAGAAAACAAGGGTCAACTCAAGCATAAATCCCAAGGCGGATAACCCGAATGTACAAAAACCTCATGTTAAAGGATAGTACATATAGGATTTTGGGTTCCACATATAACACTCAAGTTAACAATTAAATCATTATGTTTTCAAACTTGGCCCACTTTATTTAAACAGTGACATCTCCTTAAACTATAAACAATACACATAAATAATACTATTTTGGAAACACATACCTCTAAATTTTTCGAATTTTAACCTAAATTTGAGATAATAAAATGACCAAAATAGAGTTCAAAGGTTCAATAAGGCCATTTTTATTCTCAAGATAGAAAACCTATGAATAATATAACCAAGACAACCTTATCCTAAAAGTACCGATTTTTGATATGGAATAGAAAGGTGCCGAAATTGTCCAATTCATAAAAGGGGACCAAATTGGTCATGCACTCGGTGATTTAGTAGTTAACTAGCAATGGAATTAACCATGATATGCTATGGCTATTAGTGGGTTCAGATCATAATGGTTTCAAGTCCAATTTTTACGGAGTCGGAACCGACCACGATAAAAATTCCGGTACATGTTGGGTATCAAGCAACTATCGAATATTTTCTAGTTTTTAGCATGAATCCAAAGTATTTTTATAAAAATTTGTTATTATATATTTATTAATATTCTAAATAAAGATTAAACACAACATAAAAGCGACAAATGATAAATGCTTTTTTTTATCGGTCATAGATGCTTTAGTTTTGCTAAATAGAATAACAAAAGAATAAAGTAACGGGGTACCCGCCAGTGAGAGTATACTCGATTAAACCCAATAAGATTTAGGGTCCAAATCGAGTATACCAGTCAGGTATTCAAATTGTTAATGAGTCCACCCTTAGGACCAGAAACTGACCCAAAATAATCAGGTCTAGTTTGGTTCCGAGTTACTAGTTCCCATTGACAGTCATATGATATACCATACATATATCTTGTAGATTAACGAGTTCACATGCATAATAACAATATTTACTAATTAGTCGTTTCTACCATATAACCGAGTCAATCACCGCCTTAATATTATTTCACTGAATTGGACATACTTGACATCCTTTATATAACCAGTTCCAAAATTCAATATCATTATAGCAAAATTTTATAAAGCAAACATCAAAGTTTAGAAAAGAAAGTAATTTTTAGGCTGCATAATTTTGAAAAGGTTTTGTTTGGATTATGCTTTTGATTACTGAGATACATGGTATCTTATCGGACAGTAAATGTCTAAGTTTACTAAGCAAACATAATCAGAATACAAATCGATCAAGCATGCTTCCGGTTAATCAAGAACACGTCTATCAACAAATAAAAAATAAAAAGAATCGGTCATATCAAAACCGAAAAATGGGTCATATGCTCAAAAACCATATCGTAGGGGAGCAATGGGATTTTAAACTAGAGGTATAGTTAAAAAAGACAAAAGATTTAGTCAACCATGTCCTTTACTTTTAATCTTATACTTTATCTTATCTTATTCTCTATCTTATTTATTTTCTCCCTCCAATTTAAAATTAACAGCGAAAGGTCTCAACTTCTAAAACATAAGTCGAATTTTAATAAAAATTATATTTTTGGAAAGGCCTCCGAAAGTATACAGAATAAGATCCATTGTTGATATGAAATTCGGAAAAACAAATTAGTTTGAAACCATACCGATGATACATTATGCACCTAAGTGTAACTTGGCCAAAACTTATTTCCTATAAGAATATCCATTATGCACCCCAAGTGCATCCTGGCCAAAGGTTATTTTCTATAGAAATATACATTATGCGCCCAGATGCAACATGGCCAAAATTTAATTCCTATAAAAACATACATTATGCACTCCGGTGCAACCAGACCAAAATCTGATTTTCTATCAAAATATATTGATAGGTGTTTAAAAACACCTCTCTAAGTATCGATTGATTATGCTTTTTTAGCTAGTTTTCTTGTGAAATTGGATTATTAGATATCTTTTATATTTTATGGGAATTTTGGAGCTTATTCCCGAAAAGAACAAGAAATCGTCTAATTGGCTAAAAAAGAGGTAGAATTACCATTGCATGGAAGACCACTCTCGGTAGTTGTGTGGGCGTTAAGAAGCAACCAGCTGAAATCCATAAGGAATTACTGGAGGCAGCCATTTCATTCTAATCGGGTTTACTAAGGGCATCCCAGCTGTTTTTGCATATTACTAGGGGGAAACCTATTGTTCCATGAAGTGCTGCTATGGGCAGTCACTAAGAAACCGTTGAAGTCAGACAGGAGGATTACTAGGGGTGCCATATTCAGTTTATAACCTACAGAATGAGTTTATACATGGAAGAAACCAAATTCTTTACGCTGAACCAGCTCTGCCAATTATTGCCGCCGGCTAGTCATGGAGTTCGTATGTCCAAGATTGTGCAGTATCGAAGCTGAGACAAGGAAGGATCAGGTGGTACAAGTTTATGAGAGCAGTTGGGTTGTTAACTGCCAAGAAAAATGCAGGGATCAAGATAAGCTAGCTGCCATTAGCTTTGGCTGATGAATGAAGATGAATAAATGGGGATTTTGAATGGTTTGATGGTTTGTGTGTTGTGTGAATTCGAGTATATGCAGAGAAGGAGAATTGACTGGCAGGAGGACTAAAGCAAGAATACTGAAAGATTTATCCTGCCATCAACAGCATAATGCACACTGGATGTTTGACAGAAGACCTGTGGCTTGTTTTGCAACCAGGTTACAACAGCAGCTCACTCTTGGGTCTGCCGTGTTTCTGTGGTCTGTTTGCGAAGATTTAAGAGATGGGTTTCGAGTTTAAGAATCATTGGAAAGACAGAGAATAGTATGTGTTGCTGCCATGGAGGAAGTTAGGAATGGCAATGGTGGTGATTATCGGTAGTGAGGATTGGAGTTTGGGAGATGACACAGTTTGTGGGTTTTTTGATTGTTGCAGTGAAGTTTGAGCCGAGAAGTGTGTTTGTTGAGCATGGTGGAACTATAAGGCCGTTAGAGAATGAATACTCGAGTTGAAGATGGCAGTGACGGATTAATGGTTCATTGAAGTTGAGAAAGAAGGAGCTGAGCTGGGTTGTTGTTATCGGCAGTGGTGATTGATGGTTGAGATGCAAATAATGGAAGCTAAGGCTCTGGCAGTCGATGATGAAGTGGTGAAAACAGAGATGGTGTTGATGAAGATCGAGGAAATGACGATGGAGGAGTCTGTGATTGATGATGGTTCATGGAAGTGATGTTGTGGATGATAAAGATTTCGAAAAGAACTCAGGGAATCAAGTTTGACAGTGACGAGGCAGTTGGGTATGAGAAAGTCTGGTGGAGTTTGGAATTACAGGGCAACTTACGGTGGTATCTTAAAAACGCAGGGAGAAAAGGTAACGGGCTGGACTTCAACATGAGCAAAATTGCTTTCACGACTTCAGGCTTGGCCGTGACTTTGGAACTTCAGGCTTGGCCGTGACTTTGGAAATTTGGCCAGAGTTTGGCAATCCACTTTGCACGGGGCACAATTCTTAAGGAGGTGTACTTTCCTATTTTAGCTAGGTTTCCTAGTTTCTTCAAGAAGAGGTTACAAAACTCTATATATAGGGAAGCTTAGATACAGTTTAGAAAATCTTCTTTTCACCGTTTTTCTCCCCCTTAGGGGGAGAACTATCTCTTTTCTTTGTTCTTTTTATTGTTAAGGATGAATTCAAAGTTCTAATTGTGAAGCTCAATTATTTACAAGTTTATTTCAAGTTTTAAAGTTAATCATTGTGGATTGTTTTTACTATATCGAAGCTTTATGATTGATTCTTAGATTGGTTTTGGTGGCCAACGAGATTAGTCTATTAATCATTCTAATGCTAGTAGAGAGTTGAGTCGATCCGTAATTGTCGCTTATCTCCTACACAAGTAGAAATCGCAAGACCTTACGGAGGGATTCTGTGGAGCAATTGCGAGTAAAGACAACACCAGTAAGTGGACCGAGCATACCGAGTTTAATTGCTGGGACCAAACCTAAATTCATAAATATTAATGCGTTCGGGTAATTACATCTTGTAAGCGAACCTCAAGGTGGTTCTTTTGAATAGAATCCGGTAGTCGAGAACTTCCGTATCCGGTGATACAAGGAGTTTTGGGGATAGCTAAGCGTACCTGCTTTCCTACGGTTGGTGACAATTGATTCTAACAAGAAATAAACGGGTACAATGTTGTGTTAACGGTTAGTAACGGTGAAGGATTTCTTCAACATCTTTATCTTATTATCTTTTTTTATCCTTCTTTTATATTCTCGCTGATTTAGATAACATATCAATTGCATTACTCCCCGTGGGAACGATCCTTACTACCACTATATTATTATTTAATTAAAAGGAAACATCTTATTATTTTGTTGAGTAAACGACGCTCATCATATACATTATGCACTCGGGTGCATCTTGTTTTCTTCGTGGATAAATCCGGGGAAACCAAGTCAAAATATGTTTTTCTATCAGAATATATACATAATGCACTCGAATGCATCTTGTTTACTTCGTGGATAAATTTATATTTATCTTACGAATCACTTGCAATATATTATACCCCACTAATATCACAATTTCATTATCTCAAACAAAAAAAATGTGTGGAGTGTGCTCATCAGCAAACCACTGAAAAACAATAACAATAATGTGAATGTGCCATCTTCTCCACCACATTCAAATAAATTAGGCTTGTTACTTTGGGGGTTGCAAACTGGCCAATTTTCCCGTTTTGCACCCACTATGGAGCTGGCAAAGTGGATGATAGGCATGCCTAAGGGGCAAATTTTCCACTTAGCCAAGCGAGGTCGAATTTCTACCGAATGGTGGAGGCTCGAACGCTCGGTTTAATCTACACCGAAAGTTCAAAGTCGACGGTCATCGGTGTAGACTCGACTACCCACTTCAAGCCATCCAATGGTCCTCAATTCGTCACCCTATACATACAATATCCAATATCATTTCAACTCACACCAGTTCTTCAATTTTCATTATTTCACTCCACACATTCAGTATTTCACTCCAAAAATCCAATATGTCGGTTCGGGTCACAAATTTAGCTTAATTGAAGATGAATGTATTTGTAGGAATTATGTTCTTGCTATACAAGATATGATCAATGGTGCACAACAACAACAACTTGTTGTGTGGCAAAACATATTTCAGAGATTTGAAGAAGAAGCATTGAATCTAAATAATCAAGATGCAAATTATTTGTTTCGTCACTTCCAGGTAATCAACAAGAATGTGAACTTGTTTGTTGCTGCGCTTATTGAAGGCAATTGAAACCAAGTAAATGGTAAAAACGAATTTGATGTGGAGCAAATGTGTCGGGGTGAATGGCACAATAGAGTGGGAAAATATTTACAATTTTTTCTTGAGAGTGTTGTCCAAAGATGATGCATTTATATAAACAGTTGTGTATGATGCATTTAATCAAGATTTAAAGTTATTGTCAGAAAATCAATATTAAGTTATGTTTAATTTTAAGATACTATTAATATATAAACTAGTGCATCTTTCATTAAGTTTCATAATTTTAATTTTCAAATTTTAATTTACATTAATAGCTCTTTCATAAATATAGATGATTGAATACAAACTAGACATTCATAACTTACAATAAAGACTTTAAAAACAAATCAAGGATAATGTTCTTCATCTTGTTTATCTTCTTCATTTCACCAAACTTCAAATCAACGCACTCATGAACGAAGTTTCCTTTGTTTACCTTCTTCTTTGCCTTTAAATTTTCCTTGCCTTGAACTCTTCTTTTCCTTTTAGTTGGAGGTTTGATTTGGTTAATAATCCAAAGCTTGTAGACTTCTTTGGATTTTACTTATTTCTTTATAATTGTAACATATCATACTGAATATAGAACATGGGAATGAATGAGAAATAAGAAGATTGAAGAAGGAAGGATTACAGTAGCGGAACTTACGGAAGAACAATAGAGTTGCAGAGATGAGAGAATAAAAAGAGAAGAGAAATTAGAAAGAAGAGTAAGAAAAATATATAAAGAAGATTTTTTTTACTCGAAGAAATAAACACCATTAAGACGAAAATACATGAGCGGTTGAGAAGCAGCGGTTACAGAAGACGTGTCAAGAAACAGATGGAAGAAAGAATATGTGTGATAAATGCATAATATGAAGAGATGAACAGTTGCGGCATTTCTCACATCATTCTCTACTTTGCAGAGAA
Organism: Papaver somniferum; assembly: GCF_003573695.1. Classification (NCBI taxonomy): domain Eukaryota; kingdom Viridiplantae; phylum Streptophyta; class Magnoliopsida; order Ranunculales; family Papaveraceae; genus Papaver; species Papaver somniferum. The sequence continues at coordinate 151,339,705 of NC_039359.1, forward strand.
GATATGAGAAGAGGCAAGATGTAGGATCAGAATCTCGCTGCAATAATGCCTCAGGGAAATTATCAACAACACAACGCAACAGCGTCGCAGAACAATTTTAGAAGTGACATAATAAACGACGTCAGCTAAAATCATGAGAAAAATGTAATGATTCTGCGAAAATAAGAGAGTGTGCAAGATTAACATTTGTAAGGTTGCGAGAATGTCGCAATATATATCCGAAAATAAAGGAAAGATTAGCTGTCATCCACTAGGTACTTCCCTATAAATAGTCGTTCAATTTTAAAGGAAGGGGAGAGATCTTTTTTGAGTAAGAAACAAGTTATTAGGAGAGAGAACGTCTAGAGCAGTGGTTATTCTTGATTCCTTTATATTTTCTTTTAAGATTGTTCAAAGATTCATCAATAAAATTAAGATTGTGAACTTAAAAATGAGTTGAATGTTAATGAAATCATATGAGGGGTGTAGTGTGGGATTTCCTGCAACTACATAATGGCGCTAGAAACAGGAAGTATTGAAGATTTTTCTAGAAAAAAATTGAAGATTAATATTGAGATTTGTGAAGATTTAGAGTGATTGATTAAGAATTTTACATAATTTCTTTCGTTAACATTGAAGAAATGGCTAGAAGAAGAAATACATCAGAACAACCAACTACTGTTAGAAGAAGCAAGAGAATTGCTGGAAGATAAAGAAGTGAAATGGGAGAATCTACTAGAATGAGAAGTAATAGAGAAAATCAAATTCAACCACCACTTCAACAAATACTAGTACAAGTAAGGAATATAGATTGTGATAGGGTGAGTATACACACTTGGCAATCAAATTCCACACAAGAAGTAGAAGAAGAGCAGCAAACCAGAAACCATAGACAGGTAGAGAGAAATCAAGAAGCAGATGAAGGAATAATTCATAGAGATGAGAAAATTGGAGCGTTAGAAACGTTGAGACACAGAATACATGAAGAAAGAAGAGCTGAGGCAAAGGAACTTGCAAATCTAAAAAGGAAGAATAACGAATTGAGGATGGAAAATATGAGATTACAGAGTAGAAGATCGAGAAGTATTACAAAATCATATTCAAGATCGACTAGAAGAGAGATGAGGCGAAACTCACCCACAATTAATGCTGGAAACAATATTCAAGAAGAAATATCATATCCTAATGAAGAATATCGTGAAAATAGAGAAAGAACTGATGATCGTTATGTTCCACAAAAGGAAACTTTTGATGATAGGCAAAATGGTAGAAATCAAGAGAATGAACAACGTCAGGGACGAAATGATCAAGATGGCGAAGGAAATCGAGAGGAAGGAAGGAGAATTTTACATGAAAGAGAAACTCAAAGAAATCAACAGACGATTGAAGAAGAAATTGAAAGACATTATGCTGAAAAAGCACGATTAATTTGCGAACGTGAAAGATTGAGAGCGGAAATGGAAGAACAAGAGCTTCAGGAGACAATTCGCCAGAACAATCACGACAATCGAGAAAGAAGGCGTACACAAAATCGGAATAACGGTAATATCAATGAAGAGTATGATAAAATACAGAGGATGGCTAAAAGACAGCGAATGGAATTAATAAGAAATGAACAAAATAATGAAGGGGAGAATGAGAGACATAATCATATGCGAATTCAAGAAAGAAATGAAGAAGAGATTCGCAGAAGAAGACGAAATGAGGATAATGAAGAAGAAATGCAAAATTTCGCGAGAGAAGAAAGACATGAACACATAAGAAGGGAGGCGAAATTAAAAAGACCAATGGATCAAAATTCAGGTGTAAATAAACAAATCTTCAAAGAGTTAGAAGAAATGAGAGGAATGCTAAATAATAGAGGATAAGTAGGCAGAAGACAATTGGATGAAGCTATAGAAGAAGCTGCGAAAACTCCATTTACAAGGGAAGTACAATTAGGAGGAATACCACCAAAATGCAATTTTCCCGCATTAACCAGCATTTTTGATGGAACAACTTGTGCAATTCAACACATTAAACCCTATGTGAGGTGCATGTTGCAATGGGAAAATCATGATGTTGTATTATGCAAGTATTTCGCATCCATCTTAACAGGGGAGGCGTTAAAATGGTTCGAAGGTCTACCAAAGAATACAATAACATCCTTCAATCATTTGCAAACTACATTACTGGGAGAATATATAAGTAATAATTCTTCACGACCTGGTATTGAAGACGTGTTTGGATTAAAACAAAGGATTGGTGAAAGTTTGAAGCACTTAAATAAAAGATGGAGGACTATGTGTAGCGAAATGGATGGTCGTGTAGATGAGATATATCTTATATTATTATTTATCAATGCTATGTTTGCAACCAACCTATTGTATGTCCAAATTTTCAGAGTCAAGAATACGATCACAGTGACTGAATTGCGAGAACTTCAAGAAGAATATATTGCTCTAGAGGAAAGGCAAAATGAAATGGAATCATACCCAGTTGCGAACACCATATCACAAACAGCGAATGCAAGATTACTACCCAAGCTAATAAACACAGTAGCGAATACTTCGCAAGTACAACAAGAGAAGGTGACGGGTAACAATCAATAGAAACTGGTGTCTATAGGAAGCCGAGATCAAGAGGAGTATGAAGGAGAAAGAAATTTCTACAATCGTGGTGGAAATAACAAGATTCAAAGACTCTATCAACCACAAGAATCTTATGGAGGTCAAAGACAAAACTATAATAGAGGACAAGAAGGTCAAAAGGTAGTATGGGAATAAATAAAGATGCCACCTCTAAATGCAAGTATGGAGAAAATATGGGAAGCTATAATTTTTACGGAGAATATACCAACACCATGGAACATGGGAACGGAACCACCTCCAAACCACAAAAGTCATGAGTTTTGTTCTAATCATCATTTTCATGGACATACAACAAATGATTGCAGAAATGTAAAAATAATTATTCTGAGAATGATAGATCAAGGAAAACTAAACCACTTTTTGGTAGGGCACCCACAATCTCAACCATTGCCACCACCACCAGAACATCACAAAGTAAACACGATGAAAAATAAGGAAACATTCTTCATAAAAGTTGGTGCAAAAGCAAAGAATCTATTCTGTCACTCTATCATACATTCATACAAGACAATTGAAGATTTTCATGACAATGTTTTAAGTAGAGTGTTCGCAAGATATAATGATGGAAGAGAAGTTATGAATATTGCGAAAATCTCGCCACTAGAGGAATGGCAGAAACAGATCATTTCTTTTTACCGCAGAAGAAATCCCCGAAGGCGAAGAGGTACATGATAATCCATTGGTAGTAAGATTAGAAATTAATCCAAAACCGAAAGAAGATGAGGGTGATGAAGCTGAAGATTCATGGGAAATTAATAGAATTCTAATCGATACTGGAAGCTCTGTGAACATCTTATTTTATCATACTTATAAAACTGTGGGAGGAAGAGATGATGATCTTATACCATCAACATATAAGATATATGGTTTTAATGGTACTGCTAACAAACCTAAAGGGGAGGTTACTATGCGAATTCCAATGAAGTGAATATCTTCTGAAATACTATTCTGTGTCGTTGATGTAGAATCACCCTACATGGGATTCTAGGTGTAGCTTCAACTTTCCACCAGTGCATCAAATTCCCTCACCCCAGCGGTGTAGGATTCATAAAAATGATGAACATACCACTACCAAGGAAGCAGTAGCAGAAAATAATAAATAACCAGAGGATGGCAAAGGTAATAAAAACAAGAAATGTATGAATGATTATTTTGTTGAGACACTCTCGCAATAAGAAAAATTCTCAAAAATACATTTAATTGAATGATAAATTGAGATTGCGAAATGCAAATACGATATGAGGATGTGCGAGAATCTCGCAGAGATAATGAATTTTATAGAAGACAATCAGAGAACAATGACGAAAGAAAAAGGGGCGAACCTTTATGGCGTACACCCTAGTTCGCGAATACAATTTCGCAAGAGGACTAAGGGGGTACCTGTTGCATGGCTCAGGGAAAGGCTACACCGCCACCGGAACCTGAGTCATGGAGATTTGGGATCAATAAAGCCCATCCGGGAGAGGCACCTTGGATTCGCAGCTTAAGCATATGACTTAGGTTAGGCGACTAAGGTAATAAGGACTCTACCAAGGAGTGCAGATCTGATCAAGGCGTCGAGGTACACAGTTGAGTCAAGAGTGCCAGGGGCGTTTGATGCGTACTTTGCCATTCTTGACAAGTCTTGGCTTATACTGCACTCGGACCGAAGAAAACCCCACTTAGGGTTCAGTCTCGTAACCATAATCCCTATAGGTAAAAGGGATAAGAGGCTGCAAAAACAACTGGTTGTTGTTAAGACTGGATGGCAGGAGCTAACCTTGTATGGTAGAAGTACGCCTCATTGAAGGGGCAACCAGGGGGGAGATAAGGGCGGCACCCTCCATTAGGAAGCTGATAAGTGTCTCAAGATGCAAATGTCATGAGGCTTTTTATTCGCAAGGTTATTAAGTCTTGTCATATTTGTGCAACAATCCTGAAGAGGCAATAATACAAAAGAAAAAGATAAGACGAGATCAATGGGTTTTCGCATGAAAGTGCGAAGACGTCCTGCGATTTCGTCGCAAGACGACAATGTCATGGGGATTTATTTTCGCAAGAATATTTAGGCTTATCATATTGTCGCAACATTCCTGAAGAGGCCACAATACAAAAGAAAAAGTTAAGGCAAGATCAATGGGTTTTTGCATGAAAGTGCAAGGACGTCCTGCGATTTTGTCGCAATGACAAGATGTGGCATAATAAGACCTTTAATTAGGAAGGCAAAATAAGACCACACAGGAATGAGATTTTGAAAAGAACCAAAATTCACTTCGCATAAGATTGCGAAATCATACATAATTAACTGCGAAATTGAAGCACAGAATAAGAAAAATCTACAGAATCTCTCATTTGGATACAAATAACAGAGGCAAGTATGGGAATGAATGAAATTAGAAAATGTTATTTGTCTCCATATGATAAATTTACACAAAAATTCAATAATTAATGATTATATTGATTAACTATATTGCAAGGAAGAATTGTTTTAATGAATGCAGGTCAAAATGAAAGAGACCCGTACATTAAGGAATATGGGGAACCAAAAGAATTCGCAAATATACAGAATGAAGGAATAAATGTACAAGTATTACAGAAGATTAAAGAAAGAAACAAAGACTACTTCTTAGTTGATCCTTCATCATCTTCATCTTGTTCCCTTCTTCGTCTGCGTCAGAACCTTCATCACCATCAGAACCTTCATCACCATCAGATTCTTCATCATCAGCTTCGCTATCAGAAATAATCAGACTGGGAATATTCTTTGGGATCTCTTCCAAGAGACAAGGATAACCAGAATGAGGGATACTATGGTCATCACAAACCATTTGGATAATTTGATTGTGAAAATGCATAACATCATTCTTAAAATTCGCAACAATGATCTTGATATGATTCTTTAATCTAGAATACTTGTCGTTGCGAGAAGAAAGATTATTTTCGAGTTCCTCTTTTTCAGCTTCAAGTTCCTCAATCTTTTCACGATATCTACTTTCAGAATCTGCGAGCAAAAGACAATCAATAATTAATTTGATGAAAATTCATAAGAAACAAAAGATTAGTAAAGAAGAACAGTTAATAACCTTCTCGTTCAGAAATCATATCTCTAATCAAGGATGTATGCTCAACTTGGAGACTAACATTTACACTTAAATCTTTTCTGGCATCATCTAAGATTTTTGCATCCCAAGCAAATTCATCCTCATTACTTATAAGAAGACGAGAACGAATTTGGTTTGCTCTTTCGCAGAGCTCGATGTTCTTGCGGTTAGCTTCATCTCGTTCAAGTTGAACTTCAAGAAGAGTCTCTTGGAATTTCGCCAAAGCCTTGGCACCTTGATCAGAGATGCGATCCTTATCATCTATGAGACCGCTAATTTTGGTTCTCAACTCATTGATTTTCTCTTTAGAATTAAGAAGGAGACGCTTAAATCGGTTGCCCAAACCTAAACTAGATCTATGGTCAATTTCTAAGAGGCGAAATTTGGGTCTAAGTTCATTCAGAGAAAGATATGAAATTATATCATTTGAGAAACTATTTAAAGATTTATTAAGACGTTCGAAAAGGGTATCATTATCCAAGACATTAGGAAATGAACGAAGAATGGTAACTTCATCAGAAAGACCATAAATGTCTGCAAAAAGGATCATTTGAATAAGATAAAACAACAGGATGAATGAATGAAGGGAAAGGAGAAAAGTAACATACCATAGAGCTGATTATTAGCTTGCTGAAGGCTAGAGATTTTGTTCTTATACGAAGAAGAATCAATTTCTAGTTGTCTATTTTTCTCGCGAAGATATTTGACTTCAGCTTCCAGTTCTTCATTCTTTGTACGAATTTGAAGATTCTTCTTTTCAAGATTTTCGCGTCTCCTCTCTAGATCTGAGGCAACAACGAAAGAAGCTTTTCCAGCCTGCGAGAAAATATAAAAAGTATTAATACAGAAAAAGATTTTGAGTTATAACAATGAAGAAGTAAAAGGATGAAAGTATACCAGACTATTAAGAGAATGCAGGAAATCGGGAGTCACTGATCTAGAAACTCCACGAAGAGAACTATCACCATCCAGTAAAGGGACATCTCAAATTGTAGTGAGAGATTTGCAGGTATTAGCGAATTGGCTATCTCCCATTCCTTGCAAAGAATCATAAAAGAGGCCAGAGAGCTTAGCCATAGAAGATTCAGGTGGAGAATCTTCACTTGCGGCAAGGTCATCATTATCCTCATCATCCTTGTCACTCTCGGAATTTTCATGAGAAGGAATAGTTGAAGGAGAAGAAGAACGGATTTTTCTCTTCTTTGAAGGAGGAGTAGTTGATTTTTCCCTGCAAAGAGCACCTTTGCCTTTATCACCAGTCTTCGCAACATTAGCAGGCTCTTCTATTTCAACAATAATCTTCACACACAAATAGAAGTAAGAAATGGAGGCAACAGTATACTGTTTAAAATCATAAAAGGATATTTATTACCTCATCTGTGTATGAGAGAAGAGCTAACAAGGTACTAGTCTTCCCAGTCATGTTATAACTATCTTTCATTTTTTGGATCTGTAGAATTTCGCAAGAGTTAGCGAATAAAAGAATAAAAATAAATAAAAAGATGGACATGAGCGAAACTGTAAGAAACATACCTATTTCTCCTTATCGGGACAAGAGAATACCCAAGGTTGGTAAGTAGCGAGATTCTCAGGAAGAACATTTGACCCAGCAATGTAAGGTCCTTTCAGCATCAAGGGAAAAACACACCATTTATCATCTTTGGATTGGCGAGGAGTTGTGTTCTTACCAGAATGCCAATCAATGTCTTGCATGAGTATTTTAGCTTCATCAATGTTATCTTTCCTTTTCAAACGAATACCCCAGCGAGTATTCTCTTTCTTCATAGAGATCAATTCATAATTTTCAAAGAAACTCACTATTGTGTATTTCTCAGCAATTATCTCCAAGTCTGCGAATTTAGGATCCCGAAGTTCTTTGGAGTACATAGATCCTTTACCAGCACCACGGTTAGCGAATTCTAGCATCAGACGGATGCAATCCCCACTCAACTGGAAGATAGCTCGCGAAAATCCCGAATGAGCGAAAATTTCATAGAATATAGGAATATCTGGGTCGTAAAGAGGAATGGGGAGACCTGCGAGAATTTGACCTAGCGAAATTATGATTGATTTATCATCACAATATTGATCAGAAAAAAGTTTGATAGAAAGAATTGACTTGGCACTTTCACCAGGAATAGTAGAAAGTGTGAAACCATTCTCTGCAAGATCTTTTTGGACGTCTTTTAAGTTTTTCTCATGTTTATGGCCACTTGGAGGCATACTTGAATATAGAATATGGGAATGAATGAGAAATAAGAAGATTGAAGAAGGAAGGATTACAGTAGTGGAACTTACACAAGAACAATAGAGTTGCAGAGATGAGAGAATAAAAAGAGAAGAGAAAGTAAAAAGAAAGTGGAAAGAAGAGTAAGAAAAATATATAAAGAAGATTTTTTTTACTCGAAGAAATAAACACCATTAAGACGAAAAGACATGAGCGGTTGAAAAGCAGCGGTTATAGAAGACATGTCAAAAAACAGATGGAAGAAAGAATACGTGTGATAAATGCAGAATATGAAGAGATGAACAACTGCGGCATTTCTCACATCATTCTCTACTTTGCATAGAAGATATGAGAAGAGGCAAGATGTAGGATCAGAATCTTGCAGCAACAATTCCTCAGGGAAATTATCAACAACACAACACAACAGCGTCGCAGAACAATTTTAGAAGTGACATAATAAACGACGTCAGCTAAAATCATGAGAAAAATGTAATGATTCTGCGAAAATAAGAGAGTGTGCGAGATTAACATTTGTAAGGTTGATAGAATGTCGCAAGATATATCCGAAAATAAAGGACAGATTAGCTATCATCCACTAGGTACTTCCCTATAAATAGTCGTTCAATTGTAAAGGAAAGGGAAAGATCTTTTTTGAGTAAGAATCAAGTAATTAGGAGAGAGAAAGTCTAGAGCAGTGATTATTCTTGATTCCTTTATCTTTTCTTGTAAGATTGTTCAAAGATTCATCAATAAAATTAAGATTGTGAACCTAAAAATGAGTTGAGTGTTAATGAAATCATATGAGGGGTGTAGTGTGGGATTTCCTGCAACTACATAATGGCACTAGAAACAGGGAGTATTGAAGATTATTCTAGAAAAAAATTGAAGATTAATATTGAGATTTGTGAAGATTTGGAGTGATTGATTAAGAATTTTACATAATTTCTTTCGCTAACATTGAAGAAATGGCTAGAAGAAGAAATACATCAGAACAACCAACTACTGTTAGAAGAAGCAAGAGAATTGCTGGAAGAGAAAGAAGTGAAATGGGAGAATCTACTAGAATGAGACATAATAGAGAAAATCAAATTCAACCACCAATTCAACAAACACTAGTCAAGAGAGGAATACAGATTATGACAGGGTGAGCATACACACTTCGCAATCAAATTCCGCAGAAGAAGTAGAGGAATAGCAACAAACCAGAAACCATAGACAGGTAGAGAGAAATCAAGAAGAAGATGAACGAATAATTCATGGAAATGAGGAAATTGGAGCGTTAGAAACGTTGAGACAAAGAATACATGAAGAAAGAAGAGCTGAGGCAGAGGAACGTGCAAATCTAACAAGGCATAATCACGAATTGAGGATGGAAAATATGAGATTATAGAGTAGAAGATCGAGAAGCATTACAAAATCATACTCAAGATCGACTAGAAGAGAGATGAGGCGAAACTCACCCATAATTAATGCTGGAAACAATATTCCAGAAGAAATATCAAATTCTAATGATGAATATCGCGAAAATAGAGAAAGAACTGATGATCGTTATGTTCCACAAAATGAAACTTTTGATGATAGGCAAAATGGTAGAAATCAATAGAATGGACAACGTCAGGGACGAAATGATCAATATGGCGAAGGAAATCGAGAGGAAGGAAGGAGAATTTTACATGAAAGAGAAACTCAACGAAATCAACAGACGATTGAAGAAGAAATTGAAAGACATTATGCTGAACAAGCAAGATTAATTTGCGAACGTGAAAGATTGAGAGCGGAAATGGAAGAACAATAGCTTCAGGATACGATTCGCCAGAACAATCACGACAATCGAGAAAGAAGGCGTACACAAAACCGGAATAACGGTAATATAAATGAAGAGTATGATAAAATACAGAGGATGGCTAAAATATAGCGAATGGAATTAATAAGAAATGAACAAAATAATGAAGGGGAGAATGAGAGACATAATCATATGCGAATTCAAGAAAGAGATGAAGAAGAGATTCGTAGAAGAAGACGAGATGAGGATAATGAAGAAGAAATGCAAAATTTCGCGAGAGAAGAAAGACATGAACACAGAAGAAGGGAGGCGAAATTAAAAAGACCAATGGATCAAAATTCAGGTGTAAATAAACAAATATTGTAAGAGTTAGAAAAAATGAGAGGAATGCTAAATAATAGAGGAGAAGTAGGCAGAAGACAATTGGATGAAGCTATAGAAGAAGCTGTGAAAACTCCATTTACAAGGGAAGTACAATTAGGAGGAATACCACCGAAATGCAATTTGCCCGCATTAACCAGCATTTTTGATGGAACAACTTGTGCAATTCAACACATTAAAGCCTATGTGAGGTGCATGTTGCAATGGGAAAATCATGATGCTGTATTATGCAAGTATTTCGCATCCATCTTAACAGGGGAGGCGTTAAAATAGTTCGAAGGTCTACCAAAGAATACAATAAAATCCTTCAATCATTTGCAAACTACATTCCTGGGAGCATATATAAGTAATAATTCTTCGCGACCTGGTATTGAAGACGTGTTTGGATTAAAACAAAGGATTGGTGAAAGTTTGAAGCACTTAAATAAAAGATGGAGGACTATGTGTAGCGAAATGGCTGGTCGTGTAGATGAGAGATATCTTATATTATCATTTATCAATGCTATGTTTGCAACCAACCTATTGTATGTCCAAATTTTCAGAGTCAAGAATACGATCACAATGAATGAATTGCGAGAACTTCAAGAAGAATATATTGCTCTAGAGGAAAGCAAAAATGAAATGGAATCATACCCAATTGCGGAAACCAGCTCAGAAACAGCGAATGCAATCTTACTACCCAAGCTAATAAACACAGTAACGAATACTTCGCAAGTACAACAAGAGAAGGTGACGGGTAACAATCAATAGAAACTGGTGGCTATGGGAAGCCGAGATCAAGAGGAGTATGAAGGAGAAAGAAATTTCTACAATCGTGGTGGAAATAACAAGATTCAAAGAATCGATCGACCACAAGAAACTTATGGAGGTCAAAGACAAAACTATAATATTGGGCAAGAAGGTCAAAAGGTAGTATGGGAATAAATAAAGATGCCACCTCTAAATGCAAGTATGGAGAAAATATGGGAAGCTATAATTTTGATGAAGAATATACCAACACCATGGAACATGGGAACGGAACCACCTCCAAACCACAAAAGTCCTGAGTTTTGTTCTAATCATCATTTTCATGGACATACAACAAATGATTGCAGAAATGTAAAAAGAATTATTCTGAGAATGATAGATCAAGGAAAACTAAACCACTTTTTGGTAGGGCACCCACAATCTCAACCATTGCCACCACCACCAGAACATCACAAAGTAAACACGATGAAAAATAAGGAAACATTCTTCATAAAAGTTGGTGCAAAAGCAAAGAATCTATTATGTCACTCTATCATACATTCATACAAGACAATTGAAGATTTTCATGACAATGTTTTAAGTAGAGTGTTCGCAAGAGATAATGATGGAAGAGAAGTTATGAATATTGCGAAAATCTCGCCACTAGAGGAATGGCAGAAACATATCATTTCTTTTACCGCAGAAGAAATCCCCGAAGGCGAAGAGGTACATGATAATCCATTGGTAGTAAGATTAGAAATTAATCCAAAACCGAAAGAAGATGAGGATGATGAAGCTGAAGCTGAAGATTCATGGGCAATTAATAGAATTCTAATCGATACTGGAAGCTCTGTGAACATCTTATTTTATCATACTTATAAAACTGTGGGAGGAAGAGATGATGATCTTATACCATCAACATATAAGATATATGGTTTTAATGGTACTGCTAACAAGCCTAAAGGGGAGGTTACTATGCGAATTCCAATGAAGGGAATATCTTATGAAATACTATTCCGTGTCCTTGATGTAGAATCACCCTACATGGGATTCTAGGTGTAGCTTCAACTTTCCACCAGTGCATCAAATTCCCTCACCCCAGCGGTGTAGGATTCATAAAGGGAGATTGGGTTGAAGGAAAGAGGTGTTACGAAACTGAGATAGAATCTTGAGAAGGAAGAGCAAACAAGAAAGAAAATTGGCGACACCAAATCAAAGAGACACAAAGAAGTGAGAGGTTGATGGTGGATGCAATCGAAAGAAAAGAAGAAGAGATGTTGCGAAACTAATGCTAGCTCAGAATAAAAATGATGAACATACCACTACCAAGGAAGCAGTAGCAGAAAATAATAAATAACCAGAGGATGGCAAAGGTAATAAAAATAAGAAATGTATGAATGATTATTTTGTTGAGACACTCTCGAAATAAGTAAAATTCTCAAAAATACATTTTATTGAATGATAAATTGAGATTGCGAAATGCAAATACGATATGATGATGTGCGAGAATCTCGCAGAGATAATGAATTTTATAGAAGACAATCAGAGAACAATGACGAAAGAAAAAGGGGCGAACCTTTATGGCGTACACCCTAGTTCGCGAATACAATTTCGCAAGAGGCCTAAGGGGGTACCTGTTGCATGGCTCAGGGAAAGGCTACACCGCCACCGGAACCTGAGTCATGGAGATTTGGGATCAATAAAGCCCATCCGGGAGAGGCACCTTGGATTCGCAGCTTAATCATATGACTTAGGTTAGGCGACTAAGGTAATAAGGACTCTCCCAAGGAGTGCAGATCTGATCAAGGCGTCGAGGTACACGGTTGAGTCAAGAGTGCCAGGGGCGTTCGATGCGTACTTTTCCATTCTTGACAAGTCTTGGCTTATACTGCACTCGGACCGAAGAAAACCCCACTTAGGGTGCAGTCTCGTAACCATAAGCCCTATAGGTAAAAGGGATAAGAGGCTGCAAAAAAACTGGTTGTTGTTAAGACTGGATGGCAGGACCTAACCTTGTATGGTAGAAGTACGCCTCCTTGAAGGGGAAACCAGGGGGGAGATAAGGGCGGCACCCTCCATTAGGAAGCTGATAAGTGTCTCAAGATGCAAATATCATGAGGCTTTTTATTCGCAAGGTTATTAAGTCTTGTCATATTTGTGCAACAATCCTGAAGAGGCAATAATACAAAAGAAAAAGATAAGACGAGATCAATGGGTTTTCGCATGAAAGTGCGAAGACGTCCTGCGATTTCGTCGCAAGACGACAATGTCATGGGGATTTATTTTCGCAAGAATATTTAGGCCTATCATATTGTCGCAACATTCCTGAAGATGCCACAATACAAAAGAAAAAGTTAAGGCAAGATCAATGGGTTTTTGCATGAAAGTGCAAGGACGTCCTGCGATTTTGTCGCAATGACAAGAGGTGGCATAATAAGACCTTTAATTAGGAAGGCAAAATAAGACCACACTGGAATGAGATTTTGAAAAGAATCAAAATTCACTTCGCATAAGATTGCGAAATTATGCATAATTCACTGCGAAATTGAAGCACAGAATAAGAAAAATCTACAAAATCTCTCATTTGGATACAAATAACAGAGGCAAGTATGGGAATGAATGAAATTAGAAAATGTTATTTGTCTCCATATGATAAATTTACACAAAAATTCAAAAATTAATGATTATATTGATTAACTATATTGTAAGGAAGAATTGTTTTAATGAATGCAGGTCAAAATGAAAGAGACCCGTACATTAAGGAATATGGGGAACCAAAAGAATTCGCAAATATACAGAATGAAGGAATAAATGTACAAGTATTACAGAAGATTAAAGAAAGAAACAAAGACTACTTCTTAGTTGATCCTTCATCATCTTCATCTTGTTCCCTTCTTCGTCTGCGTCAGAACCTTCATCACCATCAGAACCTTCATCACCATCAGATTCTTCATCATCAGCTTCGCTATCAGAAATAATCAGACTGGGAATATTCTTTGGGATCTCTTCCAAGAGACAAGGATAACCAGAATGAGGGATACTATGGTCATCACAAACCATTTGGATAATTTGATTGCGAAAATGCATAACATCATTCTTAAAATTCGCAACAATGATCTTGATATGATTCTTTAATCTAGAATACTTGTCGTTGCGAGAAGAAAGATTATTTTCGAGTTCCTCTTTTTCAGCTTCAAGTTCCTCAATCTTTTCACGATATCTACTTTCAGAATCTGCGAGCAAAAGACAATCAATAATTAATTTGATGAAAATTCATAAGAAACAAAAGATTAGTAAAGAAGAGCAGTTAATAACCTTCTCGTTCAGAAATCATATCTCTAATCAAGGATGTATGCTCAACTTGGAGACTAACATTTACACTTAAATCTTTTCTGGCATCATCTAAGATTTTTGCATCCCAAGCAAATTCATCCTCATTACTTATAAGAAGACGAGAACGAATTTGGTTTGCTCTTTTGCAGAGCTCGATGTTCTTGCGGTTAGCTTCATCTCGTTCAAGTTGAACTTCAAGAAGAGTCTCTTGGAATTTCGCCAAAGCCTTGGCACCTTGATCAAAGATGCGATTCTTATCATCTATGAGACCGCTAATTTTGGTTCTCAACTCATTGATTTTCTCTTTAGAATTAAGAAGGAGACGCTTAAATCGGTTGGCCAAGCCTAAACTAGATCTATGGTCAATTTCTAAGAGGCGAAATTTGGATCTAAGTTCATTCAGAGAAAGAGATGAAATTCTATCATTTGAGAAACTATTTAAAGATTTATTAAGACGTTCGAGAAGGGTATCATTATCCAAGGCATTAGGAAATTAACGAAGAATGGTACCTTCATCAGAAAGACCATAGTTGTCACTCTCGGAATTTTCATGAGAAGGAATAGTTGAAGGAGAAGAAGAACGAATTTTTCTCTTCTTTGAAGGAGGAGCAGTTGATTTTTCCCTGCAAAGAGCACCTTTGCCTTTATCACCAGCCTTCGCAACATTAGCAGGCTCTTCTATTTCAGCAATAATCTTCACACACAAATAGAAGTAAGAAATGGAGGCAACGATATACTGTTCAAAATCATAAAAGGATATTTCTTACCTCATCTATGTATGAGCGAAGAGCTAACAAGGTACTAGTCTTCCCAGTCCTGTTATAACTATCTTTCAGCTTTTGGATCTGTAGAATTTCGCAAGAGTTAGCGAATAAAAGAATAAAAATAATTAAAGAGATGGACATGAGCGAAACTGGAATAAACATACCTCTTTATCCTTCTCGGGCCAAGAAAATACTCAAGGTTGGTAAGTAGCAAGATTCTCAGGAAGAACATTTGACCCAGCAATGTAAGGTCCTTTCAGCATCAAGGGAAAAACACACCATTTATCATCTTTGGATTGGCGAGGAGTTGTGTTCTTACCAGAATGCCAATCAATGTCTTGCATGAGTATTTTAGCTTCATCAATGTTATCTTTCCTTTTCAAACGAATACCCCAGCGAGTATTCTCTTTCTTCATAGAGATCAATTCATAATTTTCAAAATTTTAGCTTCATCAATGTTATCTTTCCTTTTCAAACGAATACCCCAGCGAGTATTCTCTTTCTTCATAGAGATCAATTCATAATTTTCAAAGAAACTCGCTACTGTGTATTTCTCAGCAATTATCTCCAAGTCTGCGAATTTAGGATCCCTAAGTTCTTTGGAGTACATAGAGCCTTTACCAGCACCACGGTTAGCGAATTCTAGCATCAGACGGATGCAATCCCCACTCAACTGGAAGGTAGCTCGCGAAAATACCGAATGAGCGAGAATTTCATAGAATAGAGGAATATCTAAGTCGTAAAGAGGAATGGGGAGACCTGCGATAATTTGACCTAGCGAAATTATGATTGATTGATCATCACAATATTGATCAGAAAAAAGTTTGATAGAAAGAATTGACTTGGCACTTTCACCAGGAATAGTAGAAAGTGTAAAACCTTTCTCTGCAAGATCTTTTTGGATGTCTTTTAAGTTTTTCTCATGTTTATGGACACTTGGAGACATACTTGAATATAGAATATGAGAATGAATGAGAAATAATAAAATTGAAGAAGGAAGGATTACAGTAGCGAACTTACAGTAGGATTACAATAGAGTTGCAGAGATGAGAGAATAAAAAGAGAAGAGAAAGTAAAAAGAAAGTGGAAAGAAGAGTAAGAAAAATATATAAAGAAGATTTTTTACTCGAAGAAATAAACACCATTAAGACGAAAATACATGAGCGGTTGAAAAGCAGCGGTTACAGAAGACGTGTCAAGAAACAAATGGAAGAAAGAATACGTGTGATAAATGCAGAATATGAAGAGATGAACAACTGCGGCATTTCTCACATCATTCTCTACTTTGCAGAGAAGATATGAGAAGAGGAAAAATGTATGATCAGAATCTCGCAGCAATAATGCCTCAACGAAATTATCAACAACACAACACAACAACGTCGCATAACAATTTTAGAAGTGACATAATAAACGACGTCAGCTAAAATCATGAGAAAAATGTAATGATTCTGCGAAAATAAGAGAGTGTGGGAGATTAACATTTGTAAGGTTGCGAGAATGTCGCAAGATATATCCGAAAATAAAGGACAGATTAGCTGTCATCCACTAGGTACTTCCCTATAAATAGTCGTTCAATTGTAAAGGTTTGAGAGATATTTTTTGAGTAAGAAACAAGTAATTAGGAGAGAGAAAGTCTAGAGCAGTGGTTATTCTTGATTCCTTTATCTTTTCTTGTAAGATTGTTCAAATATTCATCAATAAAGTTAAGATTGTGAACCTAAAAATGAGTTGAGTGTTAATGAAATCATATGAGGGGTGTAGTGTGAGATTTCCTGCAACTACATTAATATCTCTCTCTTGATTTGATTTTTACTCAAGCTAAAAACAATAGCGAGTCTTTATCAAATACAAGGAATAACTTGGAAGGTACCAAAGACCAATATCCAAGGATCAATCAATATCAATCAACAACCAAAGGTTGGATTTCCAATTGATGATCTTAACGCACAACCTGTATTATTTCAATTATATAAAATATAATGCGGAAAAGAAATAACACAGACACCAGAAGTTTTGTTAACAAGGAAACCTCCAATGCAGAAAAACCATGGGACCTAGTCCAGATTGAATACACACTGTATTAAGCCGCTACATACACTAGCCTACTACAAGCTAACTTCAGACTGGACTATAGTTGAACCCCAATCAGTCTCCCACTAATTCAAGGTACAGTTGTACTCCTACGCCTCTGATCCCAGTAGGAGACTGCGCACTTGATTCCCTTAGCTGATCTCACCCACAACTAAGAGTTGCTGCAAACCAAAATCGCAGACTTGATAATAAACAAATCTGTCTCACACAGAAAAGTCTATCAAAGGATAAATCTGTCTCCCACATAAAAACCCTAGGTTTTTGTTCCGTCTTAAGATATAAAATCAAGGTGAATAGGAACCAATTGATAATCCAGTCTTATATTCCCGAAGAACATCCTAGATTAATCAATCACCTCTCAACAATCCTTCTTGACTACACAAGCAGTTTGTCGAGGAATCACAAACAGTGAGACGAAGATGTTTGTGACTTCTTTATCTTGCCTATCGGAGGACTCTCACGATCTCAAGTCAATCAATAGATTGTACTCGTACGATAGAAGATGCAAGATCATATCACACAACTATGATAAAAGTAGTATCGGTCTGGCTTCGCAATCCCAATGAAGTCTTTAAGTCGTTAACCTGGTTTTAGAGAAGAAAACCAAAGGATAAAGGAGAATCGACTCTAGCGAGCGCACTAGTATCACACAGACGTGTGGGGATTAGTTTTGCACAATGCTAGATGTCTCCTTTATATAGCCTCCAAATCAGGGTTTTGCCTTAGTTACAAAGCAATCCATATTCACTGTTAGATGAAAACCTGATTTAGATTCAAGCCAATATCTATCAACAGTTAGATCGAAAGACATAGCTTGTCACACACACTTGGGTACACGTTTACTGGGTTTGAGAAAACCATGCCCAAACGAGTTCACGTATGTTGGTTCAACATGATAACCCAAAAGGTCAACCATATGAGCATCTCATATTAATCATGTTCTGCTTCACCATAACTAGTTCAATTGACTCAAATGAACTAGTTAGAGAGTTGTTCAATTGCTATGAGATCTTATGTTACTACACAAGACACAATTGAAACAAAGATGATTCGATTCGATTGAATCGGCTCATGAACTTTATATCCACGGTTTGCATAAAGCATTCCTTAGTAATTTAAGTTTCATGTTCAGAGCACATCTTTAGATTATAACCACTTAAGCTCACAAACAAGTTCGCGGACTTAAGGAAACCAGCAGAGTTTTCCAAACTCAGCAGAAAATCTCGGCAAAGAGACTTCCGCCAGTTCGCGGACTAAACACGCAAACGAGTTTTTGGAAAATCCCAGAAGAAATTCTCGGCAAGAGAACTTCCGTCAGTTCGCGGACTTGGCAAAGCCAATTCCTCCGGTTTCTCTCAATCAACAAAGTTTGAAAACTTCGGATTAAGGAATACATGGTTATGTAATCTAAACTCTCATTCCAATCATTGAGACATTCTCAGAGGACGTTATATAGCCGTTATTCACAGTCCGTTTCACGTCAGAGCAATTCTCAAAACTTTTCATGACTTTCGTCACTAGGTGAAGATAAACTTGATCAACGCGAAACGCTTTACCAACACACGATTTCGAGAAAAGGATAAGAGTGAATACTCAGCTCGAAATTTCAAATGTGTATGATCCAGTCTATATAGCATACGACTTTTTGTCTCATAAGAACTATGAGATAGAATAGATAGACTTTTGAGTGATAGATAAGTTCAAGTCTCCACATACCTTTTTATTGATGAAGTTCCACGGTTCCTTGAGTAGATCTTCGTCGTTGTATGATGAATCGCCATGAAGTCCTTGAGATCAACTACACTTTTCTATCCTAGTCCGAGACTTAGCTGTAATAGACTAGAAATCAAGACTCATAGTTTTGATCACTAACACTCACAAACATGCTTGATATAGCAACGCATGCGAGGTTGACCGAGCTATGCTCTAACACATACTACAACAGCTTCAAGCACTACTACCGAAAAATCAAGTTTGGTAGCAAATTCTAGTTGGAATTCAAACTTTGTTATTTGAATTATTTTGGAAGAAGAGATAAAAATTGTTGGGGTAAAAATTTTGGAGTAAATTTTTTGTCCGAAATTCACATTTTTATAGCGACAGAGAATGAGTCATTGGCGGTTCAACATCCACCAAAAGGTAGAGACTACATCATTACTCAAGACTCAACCAACAACGGTATAATCTCTACCGCCGGATCGAGATTCTATCGCCAGGCTAGCTGACATTGTATATGAGCGGGTTAGCCACCCCCAACAGGAACCAATCTTACATACAATATTGAAATTTGTGACTGAGATTTCAAAAATCAGGGACTCCACCAACAGCAAATTCATAGTTGAATCCAAAATGAGTTGGTCGGCTGGTCCCTATTTATTGAATCTCCAAAAACATTTCCCAAACAAATTCCAAAAATTTAAAAAGGTCACACGACTCACACCTTTGCTCATCTGATAGTTTGATAGATGCGATACAAACAACCCTACGAATCAAAATGCACCCATCATTAGAAAGTTGATAGATATAATGATTCTAATCTGAAAACACCATTAACAGATTAGATAGAGAAATCATAAGCAGCGTATAATCCAGAGCAAAACAAACCTATTGCAGGGAATTGAGAACCTAGGTTTAGAAAACAAACTGCAATCTGCTGATTAAAAGATTCAATTCCAGATTGGGAGAGAGACCTAGAAAACAAAAGATATTTGGACTAAAAATATTATGGAAATCATGTTGAGACACAGATCGTCGATCAATTTTCTGTTTTACCGGATATATTGGACTAGCACCTGTTTCAATCGAGGTTCGAGAATATTAAGACTAAATATGAAGAAAGGGTATTTTAGTCCGTTGTCCTAAAAATGAATTGTAATAATTGGTTGATATATCCAATTTGGTTATCAAAAACGTATCTCGGAGATTTTTGATTATATGAACAATACTGATATTTTGCTTGTCTTATAAACTCAAGAATTCAAAATCAAGAGTTATTTAACAAAAAAAACGGGTACCTAGCTCAGCTGGTCAACCCCGTTCCCCAAAGTTTTATGCGTTTCAGGGGTCACAGGTTCGAGCCCCCAATGATGTAATACTGCAGAAATTAACGCGGAAAGTAAATTAGTTTGCCCCCTTATGACACAATCTCAATCCCTATCCGCTTCAGCTCTTTTGGCTAGGTTACCCATGAGGCTCGCTAATAGGCTAGCACAACAACCTGTTCAATTAATGTACTAGTATGTTGTTGGAGCTTAGCTTTTATATGCTTCCAACTAGTGTAATACTTTTTATCCAATAACAAAAAAACTGAATCTCATAATATTATTTTCTAGTGGACAACGATTTTTTAGGGACCATGGTTTTTTTGAGGGGACCATGGTTTTATAGGCCACCTTCCCTATAGTTATAAGGGGTGTCCTAAAGCATTGAAATGACTAACCTACCCATAACCTAATTTAATTTAAAACCAACCCAATAACCACCTATATATATATATATATATATATAACCACCACCTCCTCCCACCACCACCTCCCACCATCGCCGATTACCACCACCACCTTCGATTATTACCACCACCAACCAACGATTACCACCACCACCACCGCCCACCACCACCGATTACCACCACCACCACCTCCGATTATCACCACCACCAACCACCGATTACCACCACCACCTCCAATTACCATCACCACTATATATATATATATATATATATAGCTTAATTTATAACATTAACAAATATATTCTCACAAACCCATTACTTGTCGTTCGTTTTTGGTTGAATAAATGAGAAGTAATCATTAAAATGAGTTGAAAATGGAAGTTGCAGAGAGGTTTAATGGATGGGTTTTCTTTTCAGAGAAAAGTTCGGTTATCACGAATTAATTTTTTCTTAACCGAACTCAGAGTTCGGTTGATTCGCAAAAAAAATACTTTTAACCGAATTCCTTGTATTAGAACAACACAAGTCCATAAGTTCAGTTCCTTCGCAAATATCAACGAACTTTACTTTACGAAAATAATGAGAAGTTCACAAGTTCGGTTCGTTCGCAAAAATGTTAAGTTTTCTTTGTAACCGAACTCTACCTTTGAAAATTCGTAACGAACTCTACCTAATTCGCCAAGAAATAAATTTCGTAGTAACCGAACGTTTGCCTAATTGCATATATACATATATAAGGCAAGTTCGGTTGATTCGCAAAATATGTTGAAGTTTGCGAACCAACCGAACTTCTAACACTAGGTTACTTTTAACCTGCAGTTCGGTTGGGAACTTGGTTGCGTTGAAGTTTGCGAACTAACCGAACACACAAGATGTACCCAAATAAATTGTTAAATTCAAAATTCGGTTACCTATCATTTTATCCTAGGTAACCGAACATTACACTGTACGACCAAAACCTCCATTAACGAGCGAGTTCGGTAACCTGTGTGTTTGGAAAACGTAACCGAACTACACTTTCAGGTGTGTTCGGTTGCATGTTCTTGACATATGGTAACCAAACTGGCCCAAATCTACATAAAAAATTTCATTTTTTTTTGAAAGTTTGGAGCAATTTAACCAACATTATCTAAGTTTGAAGCATACCTGGGTACCCACATACCCTTCCTCCGGTTGTGGTTGACAAAATCCATCGTTTTTCATGTTTTCCTTCTTCATCTTCTCTAAATTTACTCTCTCAATAATTCTACTTCTTTAAAAAAAAATCATCTGATTTTTTAATCTCACTAATTATCTTTAACTTAATCATCTCACTAATCATTACACTAACTATTATTAACACTAACTAATCATCACCCAAAATTAATCAGGAGGATAACTTAGGTATTAATATAAATATCTAGATAAGGGGTGACCTAGATTTATTTCTAATGTCTTTATCCAAAATAAAATCATGATCGCCCAAAAAAATCATGGTCCCCAAAAAATCGTTCTTTAAATGTGGGCGAGTTGAATCACAGACTGTCGGATAATCAAAGCACAACTCATGAAATCTAGAGTTCAATCCTATTGATATGGGCTTTTCAAAATCCATGCAGTAGGCGCGTATTTATATGGTAAATGTGAGAAATCTCAACATAAAGTTAACTTTTGGGACTGGGGATGGCTCATGCCCCACCCTAAAGTTGTGAATTAGTTGTTCGTATTGGGTTTTAGTTTGTAAAGCAGGAAGCACACTCAATTCATGCATGCTGTTCTTCTAGGTATCTGGTAGGTTTGTTGCCTATGGGATGATAACTTGGTAAGTTACCTTCAACCAATGTAACCTCAGGAAAAATTCTGTGTAAATTATGAGAAAAATTAATTTGGCAGACATCCAAATTTAACAAACACTCTCGAGACTCCACCACTTTGTGCCTCCCTTGGTCTTGGAAAGAAAAGTCTTTGTAGTCGACAAAATCTTGTCCTTTTTTAGAGCCCAAACCTTTCTTCTAGAGACAACAAATCCCTGTTCCCAAATCTCTAGTAATTACGGTGTGAGGAGCAATCATAAAGATTTACAAGTACCTAGGGCTAGCCGATACAATTGCTATAAGCACAGTCATTTTTATTCTAATACCAAAACATACATATTGCATTCAATATGCAAACTAACTTAAGGAAGCAAATAAGCCCAAAAAGAATAACGATTTTTTGGGACCATCGTTTTTTTGGGACCATGGTTCTATTAGGCCACCTGCCCTACAATGTTAAGGGATGTCCTAAAATCAGATGAGATTACTAATTTGGCCCTTATCCTAATTAAATTAACCCTAACCTAATAACTACATCTAACTTAATCAAAAAGAAAAACCTAAATATAATCCTAATCTAACCAGCCGCACAAAAAAAAAAACAGTTTTGAGGAACTGTTCTCCTCTTCTTCTTTCCTCTTCCCCCATTTCAACATCATCTTCATCGATTAATCAATCGACTATAAGAATGGTTCTTCGAAAGAAAACCAATAGACTCCCAGAAACAGGTCCCCCATTAGGACATCTAGCAAATCAGCCAAGTGATTTTGAGATTCATAAAGAAGTGGAAGAGACAAGTGAATCCATAATCCAATATAATAGACGCAGTAAGAAGCCTGATTCTGCCATGGGACTGATTCGCAGGTATTTTCCAACAAACCCATACTTTTAATTTGATTTTGTTTCGTTTAATTGAATAGAAATCATCAAAATAGGGTTCAAAACCGGGTCACCGAACTACCAGTTCGGTTAGTTCGCAAAAAAGCCTAAAACTTTTTTCTAACCGAACTTCACCAGTTTTGCAACAATTTTTTTCACTTGTAACCGAACTGTGCAATTTTTCCCGCTATTTTGAGTTTTTGTGTAACCGAACTGAGCTATCTTGTTCAGTTGGTTCGCATAATATTCTAAAACTATTTAGTAACCGAACTTTACAAAAAAAAACAAATTTCAATATAACCGAACTATGCTATTTTGCCCTATATGTTGAGTTTCAATTTAACCGAACTTGTCCAACTATGTTGTGTTGCATACATGTGGAGTTCGGTTTATTCGCAAAAAACCTTGCCAAACCGAAGTCTTCACTATTAGTTACCAATGTTGAGTTCGGTTTATTCGCAAAAAACCTTGACAAACCGAACTCTTCAGTATTTGCACACATGTGGAGTTCGGTGTGTTCGCAAAAAACCTATTCAAACTGAACCTTACGCTGAGAACCCATATGTTGCATCTGATTTAGTCAATCATTTATCGGTTAAGCTAATATATTTTGTTTTCTTGATTAGAGGAAAACAACCTTTACTGGAAGATCTGAGAACTCCCACGCCTCGAGGCAAAGTACATTGTGGTGCCGGTAAGCGTGGAACCAAAAATGCTAAGTATGGAGGTGGGTCATTACCGGGTGTTGTCATCCAAGATGGTGTCAATAGAGATAATGTTGACAACGTAAGCCAACAAGTTAATGAAGAGATTGTGGAAGAGATGGGGAGTCAAGAACATAATCAAGGTGGAGAAGATGAACTAGCTCAAGGAGGAGGAAATGAGGGTGGCGATGATGAGGGTGAAAAGGATGAGGAATACGGAGACAAGGATGGAGATAAGGATGATGATGGATCAGAGGAGGACTCGGATGAAGAGGAAGAAGAAGAAGAGGAATAAGAAGACATAGTGGTAAAGAGACCTAGAAAGACTCCTAAAAATCCTTGTGCTAGATATTCATACATTCCTCATAAGGATTTGTGTTTGCCGCCAAAGAATCCAACATATGGTACTCCACGAGATGGCGGGGAGGTATTGATGGGCTACAAAAACTCATGGGATGCCAAGATCTTTGCGACAAAGGTATGGTTCAATCTTAACCATCAAGATTTAGATTGCTCAGCCATTTTATTATATTTTGACATATATTGTTCTTTTCTAAGCGAATCATTGTAGAAGGTGGAATACACAATTTCCTATACTCGGCTATTTTTTCCATTTCTCGAGGAGTGAGCCTTGCGGCCATTGCATGCCCTTAAAGATCATCCGTACGAGGGTGGTTATGACGACCTACCACCTTATCCATAGCTAGAAACCATTTCGTCGTTAATTTTCTCTTGCTAAATACTAGCTTGAACAGACATTTGATTTTCTTTGAGAACGTTGTGTTCTTCCTCGTCGTCTTTCCTTTATACTCATAACCCTTCCTCTTGTGACTAACATCGGGATCTCCACTTCTCTTACAAACCATTTCAAAACGAGTGTTGCTTTCTTTTCAATTCAAATCCAAGACGCAATTGACTCTCTTGGCATGTTCTCTCGCCCAATTCTTCGCATCAATAGGTAAGTCAAATACCAACTCATTCGCATAGTGAGTAGATGTATCTTCGAACAACATACCAATCGGAGAGGTTGATCATGCATTGGTATAGGTTGGGATTCCATCTACAAGAAATGTAACAACATCAATGCAATCACAAATAAGTTCGGTCACATAATAATTTTATCGGGAAAACCGAACTCGTTGTTCGGTTGGTTAAGCAAGTTGCAAAGAAACCGAACAAATAAAAGGAACAAAGTTCGGTAACATGTGAATTTTATCGCAAAAATCGAACTAATAAAAGGAACAGAGTTCGGTTACTTTGAATTTTATGTAGATAACCGAACTAAACACTGGAACTTCATATTTTTTTTGTTTGTTAAGTTCGATTGGTTATGTTGTTAGGTTCAAGTTTGCGAAACAACCGAACTTATTAAACATAGTTCGGTTAGATAGTTGGTACATGCAGTTTGCGAACCAACCGAACTGTATACACTTAGTTAAACTTTATTTTTACGTAAAGTTCGGTTAGTTGCGAACCAACCGAACATAACACTGCATCTCAGAACTTCCATTAATATGGAGTTCGGTAACCTACGTGTTTGGATAAAGTAACCGAACTACATCTTCAAATGAGTTCGGTTACTTATTCATCTCACAAGGCAACCGAACTACACCTTTAGAAAAGTTCGGTTACATGTTCTTCATATAATGTAACCGAACTGTGCAAAATCCAGTTTAAAAATTTACATTTTTGGGGAAGTTTTTACCAATTCAACATACATTATCTAAGTTTGGAGCATACCTGTTCACCCAAATACTCTTCCTCCGGTTGTGGTTGATAAAATCCATCATTTTCATCTTGAGTTTCATTTTGGGGAAGAATACAATCACCATCTAAGAAATAAGCCAAATCCGGATCATTTTGAAGATTAACAAATATTCTAGGAGAGGATGGAGATGAAGAATAAGATGAGTTTACATCACTTGAATATTCAAAGGGGGTGAATTGGATTTGTTTTTTTATTTTCCATGTTTTTCTCCTTCATCTTATCTAACTCTACTCTCACAATAATTCTACTCAACTAATAATAAGCCCATCTTTTAATTTAATCTCACTAATTGTTTTTAACTAAATCATTTCACTAATCATAACGTAAAATTAATTAAGAGGGTAGATTAAGTATTAAACAAATAATTAGAATTAATTCTAATGTCTTTACCCAAAATAAAACCATGGTCCCAAAAAAATCATGGTCCCAGAAAAATCATTCAAAAAAAAGAGCAAATAAAAATAAAGCCCAAAATACTGATATTTGAGAAAGATAACTACTCATTTAGGTGGTGGTGTCAGTCAGCTGCTCTTTTACACCTTTGAAAAAACTCACCAATTCGTTATAGTCCGGGAGATTATCTTTGATCACCGGAACTTGTTTAAATCTCTCAGTCCATCCATGAAACTTAGGAAACTTATTTGCTTCAAGAACTTTAACTCCCACTACTTCTTCAACAGCTCCCAACCAATGAGCCAAAGATGAAAATGCCAAATCAACTGCATTTATATTATCACCACCAAAAAACTTCTTTCCATTATCTCCAATTCCACTATGTTCTTCTGCGGTTTCTATAATTTCCACAAGTTCTTTTACTGCCTTCTCATGTTCTTCTCCGGATCTCATAAAAAAATTTGCAAGGCTTGATGTAGCCTACAAACAAAACAAAAAAAAAATTACAAACCAACTTGAAAATTAATATAATGAAAATAATTTGAGTGATGTTAATTTGCTATACCTTTTCTTCCATGAACTTAATCCAAAACCGAGCGACAGATTTTTCATAAGCATCTTTAGGTAGTAATGAGTACTTCTCCGGCCATGTTTTGTCGATGTATTCAAGGATAATCATGGAATCTAAAATGGATTTTCCTCCATGAACAAGAACTGGTACCTTTTTATGAATCGGGTTGTATCTCAATAGCACTTCACTTTTGTTCATGAGATTTTCATTAATGTATTCATACTTTATACCTTTTAATTCTAATGCCCAAATGACTCTGTAGCTGTAAGCACTAGGCCAAGCACCAATTAACTTCACTGATGACGATTCTTCTTCTCCCATATCTTCTTGGTATTGTGTTCTTGATCTGATTGATAGGTGGTTTAACTAGATCTAGATGAGTTTACTGGGACAGTTGCAATAAGTTCTCTTGTTATTAATTGTGATGAAAGGATAAGATGTCATGTGCCTGAACATAAATGTTGCCATCGACAAGAAATTATTAAAGTGCGGCTTAAGTTTTGCTGGAAGAATTTCACGTTGTGGCCGTGGAGTCCTAGACCTCGGATCCAATCCCAGCAGCCACAGTTGACAAATGAATCATCATGCACCACATTTCAACCAGGAACCACAATTGACAAATGAGTGTTCCACATTTAACAAATATATTGCCGTTCAGTTTTTTATAAACTGTCAAAACAAAAAACAAAAATTACGATCGTAGGTGAATTTCGAATTCAGATTAACGGTGAAATCACTGTCTGATAATTTTTTGGACTTTAACAGGGGGAAGTCTTTGTTGAACTCTTTACTTCAACAGTTCAACTATAAAAATCAGCAGGCCTGGAAAATGATCCTGGGCCGTGTCACATGATAACGGGGATCTACGTGCCAATAACTGAAAATCCATTTTTATAAACATCGAATAACTGAAGTCGAATTTCAAATGGTTATGCAACTCAATTATCGAACAAAAATTCCTTCAGGTGTTATGAGTTTGGCATAGTCCAACATGTTTATCCAAATAAAGAAATTCCTTTTGGGACAAATAATGTTGATTAGTAGCAATTATTGGTGGAAAATAAAATTTATTGAATAAATTAGTGAATGGTTTTGGGGTGGCGGTGGCCATACTTCTCCTTGTCCTGGTAAAAACATATTATAAAGAATTATATAAGAGAAGTGAACTATAACGAGTAAAAACATATTGTAAAGAATTATACTGTATAAGAGAAGTGAACTATAACGAGTCCATCTATGTAAAGAATTATAACGAGTCCATCTATGTGCACCCTGCTAAACCGGGTGTGCACGTTCCTCTTTTTATTATTGGTTAATGGTTACCCATCTAATTTTAGTCATTTATTCTGGTTATAATTTTTGACATAGGGAATTGAGAAAATGGAGAAACCAAGATTTAATCGTTTCTCTTTACTTCGAATATTTTCTTTGCCGGATTTCTCTATTCTATAGTAACAAAAATGGAAAAAAGAAAAAGAAAAAAAAAATAAAGCACTTCAGAAATTTATCAGATACTTCACATCTTTTATAGTTTTAGTTCTTCGAACA
Organism: Papaver somniferum; assembly: GCF_003573695.1. Classification (NCBI taxonomy): domain Eukaryota; kingdom Viridiplantae; phylum Streptophyta; class Magnoliopsida; order Ranunculales; family Papaveraceae; genus Papaver; species Papaver somniferum. The sequence goes on from NC_039359.1 coordinate 151,367,803, forward strand.
TTTGCTGATTTCTTAAGCCACTACCAATACTACTTATTTACAATTTTCCATCAGACAAGTACTACCTGAGCTTAATGATTGCACAAAGTCCATATCCTTCATAGATTTTTTTATTTTTAAATTGAATCATATGATGATCATATCAAGGAAGAAGAAATATTTTTGATTAAAATTATCTTCATTACCAATATTATAATAAGATCCGCAAGGTGTTTTATACAACGATTATACCCTCTTCCATCTGTAGGCTGTAGCGACAGAACGTGAATTAATCATAGTATGCCTATCCCATATAAGTAGTATTATGATAATTTGATTATCCTACCATGATCGATTTTTCATACAAAAAGAGAAAGAAATTTGTTTGATTTCAGATTATGGATTAAGAATGATTTGGACTCAATGAAAATTCTATAACTCATGTATCATATAACTAAAGGAGACTGTTTTATTTTGTTGAGAAGAAAGAAGAAATCATTAAGAAACCCCAATCAAAAACAAACCATTAAGGCAAGATGGGGAACTAGGGTTTTGACTTTTGCCTATTTTTTTATGTTATTGTTGAGATCCAAAAATTATAAACTTAATGAATGAAAACATTGGGTTAAAAGGAATAAATTATAAACTATAGGAAAGGGAGGAATGTGCACCCCTGGTTAACAAGGGTGCACATAGATGGACTCGAACTTTTTATTGTTTTTGTTTTTGATAAAAGAGAACTTTATTGATTAACTAGAAATACAGTTTTGATCTTGGCTAAAAGATCACAAATATATTGCCCAAAGTTATCAAACTTTTGTATATCAGATGCTGAAACTCTGACGCTTTTGACTATTGAGTTAGCAACTTGATTATCATCTCTACTAACAAAGGTAAATTTGCAGGAATTGAAAAAAGAACTCAAATGTTTTATTTCTCTAATTCAACTTCGATTTGAATATCATCCAGTTTTAGGTCCTTAGCCCACGATAATGCTTCTCGTACAGCTAGGCATTCTCCTTGCTCTGGATTCAAGACTCCATGTTTAAAACTTCCTCGGATCCCATCGCAGTTACCTACATGATCGCGTAAAGCAATCCCAGTGCCATGATTAGTATTGTGATCAAAAGACGTATCAACATTAAACTTAGAAATGCCTTGTGCAGGAGGACACCAGTTTGAAATATGATATTTAATGCAGTACGGACTACTATTTAAATTTTCATGCAGGTGAGAACTTAAATGATACTGAATTCTATTAACAGAGGAAATAGGGTTTAGAGAAACTCCCTGAAAGATTTTTTCACATCTGTCTTTCCAGATGATCCATGCACCAATCATGCATGTGAACAACAATCTTTCATTTGTAGCATTAATACCTATTCTAAACCAGCTAAGAACCCATTCAGAGACACTGCCACAATTTTCTTTAACTGTATCTATATCTATATTGATTCCTCTCCAGACAGCTCTGGCATGTATGCAATCAAATATTAGATGTTCAATCGTTTCCGTTTCTCTTCCGCAAACTCCACATTGAGTTTCCATATAAGGGTTATGAGCTGCCAGTTTATATCTTGTTGGATGACATTCATGTATGCACTTCCAAGAGAATAACTTAATTCTATGAGCAACACTGCAACTCCACAAGGCCTTCCAAGTTTCTGGCTAAATATTTGCTCCATTAACTTGAGAATCATTGGAGTTTTTAGTTAAGTGATTGTATGCACTTTTAGCTGAAAACTTACCATATTTTACTGGAGTCCAAAGCATAACATCTTCTTTGGATGTATCAATAAAGATGTCCTGGATTTTCTTAGAGGTATTAGAATCAAACAGAATATCTAAGAGAGACACATTCCAGGTTCCTGCATCTGAAATGATTAGTTCATCAACACTCTCATGGAATCTGTGCATATCATTTATTGGAGTTGGTGGATGATTCAAACCTGGAACCCATCTATCCTTCCATATTTTTGTTCTTCTGCCATTATTAATTTCCATGAAGTAATTCTTTTGAATGACCTGCAGTCCCTTGGTAATACCATTCCACATATAGAACAGTTTTTAGCTTCAATATTTTGATGAAGAAGATTACCATATTTGAAGTATTTGCTTCCCAGAATTTGTACCCAAAGATGATCCTCTTAAGTGCAGACCCTCCAAGCTAGTTTAGTGAGTAAAGCAAGATTTAGTTTCTCCATGTCTCTAAAAGCAATTCCTCCATAATCTTTTGATTTACAAAGCTTGGAGTGCGACACAGGATTAAAACTTCTATTGGAGGAATGACCCCAAAAGAATTTCCTTTCGATTGTAGTTAATTTTCTCATGAGCTGATCAGGTAGCTTAAAAGAACCCATTTGATAAACAGGTAGAGAATTAAGGACATGTTTTATCATAGTAGATCTAGCTGATTGTGAGAGAGAAGTAAAAGACCAAACAGATAGCCTATTGTTAAAATTATCTTCTATGAACTTGAAAGCTTCTTGTTTGGAATGTCCAAGAATAAGAGGAGAGCCTAAATACCTTTTTTTTTTGAATTCATAGTCTTCATTCCCAAAATTTGAGTAAGGGTGACTGCAACATCTGGTTTAGTATACTTGCTGAAATGCACAGCAGATTTTTCAAAATTTATTACCTGGCATGATTGAGTACTGAAGTTGTGAAGCAGTTCAAGAAGATTGTTAACTGAATCCAATTTTTCTTGAGTGAAAATCAAGCAGTCATATGCAAATAACAGATGATTAATGGCTGGAGAATTAGCAGCCACTTTAATGCCTTTTATGCTGTTGTTTTGTTGAGCAGCAACAAGATGTCTTGAGAGAAACTCCATAGCTAGGATGAACAAGTATGGGAAGAGAGGGTCACCTTGCCTAATGCCCCTTGAAGGATGAAACTCTTCACATGGGGAACCATTAAGAATTACTGATAAAGTTGTTGTGCTAATGCATTGATAAATAAGATCACAGAATTCCTCACTGAAGCCAAAATATGTTAAGACTTTAATAATAAATACCCATTCTAATCTATCAAATGCTTTGCGCATATCAAGCTTGAGAGCTAGCCATCCAATTCGACATATTTTTTTCTTCATATAGTGAATTATTTCCTGTGCAATGACAGTGTTGTCACTGATAAGCCTTCCTGAAACATAAGCATCTTGATATGGAGAAATAATATTCTCCATTAATGGTTTCATTTTGTTTACAATGATTTTAGAAATAATCTTGTAAGAAGTATTGCATAAGCCAATGGGTCTATAATCTGCAGAACAAAGAGATTTCTTCTTCTTTGGAATCATAGAAATATAAGTTTTGTGATTTGCTTAAAGAGATGTTTTGTCTGGAAGAACCTTGAGACCATGAGACATACATCATCACCAACTACACTCCATTGACTTTTATAAAAACCATCTTGAAACCCTTCTGGACCTGGAGCACTCCAATTCTCCATACTTTTAAGAGTGTTGAAAATTTCTTCATTGCCTGGAATTCTAGTAAGATTTAGATTGTCTTCATAAGAAATGATAGTTGGAAGTATTGAGAAAAGACCTTCATCAAACTGAGGAGTGCACGAAGAGCTAATATCTTGAAAATGTTTAGTCAGATGACAGCCAATATCTTCTCTAGTATGCAGCCAATTACCATTGTGATCTTGAATGGAATCAATATTTTTCCTAGATCTCTTCCTATTGATTTTTGTGTGGAAGTATTTAGTGTTGTTATCCATGCATATCCTTGATGAAGTTGTCTCTAGCCTTCTGTTGCAATAATTCATTTTGAATCTTGTGCCACCTATTCGGTTCCTTGTTGATTCTCAAAATGTGCTCATTAGTGTCAAAACTTGGTGTCTGACTCTGAACATAAGCTCATGTTGAAGATGATCAATATTTTGGTTGATATTACCAAAATGCTGCGTGTTCCACAGGGATAGCTCTTTCCTTGCTGACTGAAGTTTTTTAACTAGATGAAAACCAGGAGAACTACTAAATTAATATTCCAAGCATTAGCAATAGTAACAGAACAAGTTTCATCATTGAGCCAAGTTAGAAAAAACTTAAAAAGTTTCCAGCATGGTTCACATTCAGTATCAGTAACAAGAAGGATGAGAGTATGATCACTACCTACTTGGTTTAGATGCAACAATTTATATTTAGGGAAGTATATGTTCCACTCACTATTACCTAGAGCTAAATCAATTCTGGATCTTTTGGATCCAGTACCAAGATTGTTATTAGTCCAACTGTAGTTTTTTCCCACATAACCTATATCTTCAAGACCACTATCAGAAATTACTCTATTCACCCAACCATCTAAAGAGGAAGAAGTTTTATTATTGTCATCTAAGAGATGAAAATTTAGATCTCCTAATAAAACCCATGGGTAGTTTCCTGTCTCACTAGTTTCTTTAATGTATGACCATTGTTCTTTTTTCTTAGCATAGGGAGAAAAATCATACATACAAGTGAGTAAGAACTCTGGTTTGCTGGGATCACTTTGAAAAACTATGTTAAACATGTTTTGCTCATCACTCAGAATCTCACAGGTAAAACCATTTTTCCATAACAAAACTAAACCCCCTGAGAGACCAATTGGCTCAATGAAAGCACTATTAATTAGGATAGTGATATTGATTTAAAAGAGGTTTACTTTTAACTTGAGAAATTTTTGTTTCACAAAGGAAGACTATATATGGATTTTGGGTTCTAACAAGATCACTAAGGTGGTTTCTTGTTGCAGGGTTTTTAAAACCTTGTACGTTCCAGGAGAGGATATTCGTTGGGACAAGATGAGGGTTTAAAGAAATAGAATGCCCAGAAATTGATAAAGAAATAAAAACAATGATTAAGCTATGAATTAAAAGAACAATATGCAATGATTTGTAATTAAATCTAAACCTAGACTGACTTAAATGCAGTTTTAAATGAAAGAAGTTTAATAGAGAGAAAATAAATTGAAAGATGTATAAATTTCTAGTACCTGAATCCCCTTGTGTGATTGCATGATTAGATTATCTCCAGTTGGGATCATGTGAGCATTCATGGAGGTATGGATTGGATTCAACATAGTGTTCTGGGAAGAGGACTCAGTTGACGAAGAAACATTAATTGCATCTTCACCCACCCTGTGCCTTTTACCTAGTATACTATCTTCTTCCATATTAACTCCTTCATCTTTGAGCAGAGAATCCAGATTAATTACTTCTCCATCTTTTGGAGGTACAAAGACTGTTGACTTATCAAACTTTTTTTGTTGTTTCTTCACTGCTGGAGCCTTTGTGGAGGAAATTTCAGCATTAGAAAAACAAAATATTGATGTTTTTGCGAATATTGTTGATCTTCCCAACAAAATATGGTTTTTCATGTGCTTTCTTCAAGAAGATAGCAACATCCTTGCAAGCAGTTTTTGAGTGATTGACGATGTAACACTCAGTGCAGATGCTTTTTGGTTGACGCTCATAGAAGAATTGCTGCCATTTTGTTACTCTAGCATTGGTAGAACATTTAACTCATCTCCTCATGGGCATATAGAGATCTACATTTACACAAACTTTGACGGGATCATTACCAACGGGAATTGCGTCCTTTGGTTCAATGGCTATGACATCCCCCATAACTTGACCTATTTTTGTAACAGAAGAGACATTCATGTGCTCAGGCAATAGATATTTAAGTTGGATCCAAAAAAGTTGGAAACCCCAATGCTTCTCAGTTTAAATCATTCCAGGAATATAATCATGAACCACAAGGAGATGCTTGTTAATGCCCCATGGTCTTTCCTCAATCACATTATTCAGTAACTGCCATTGATTGAATTTGAAGATAAACACATTTGGTTCCACTTCAATGATTTTTAAGTTTTCCATTGTCAAAAAAGGACAAGTGAAAGTAATCCCCTTTTCGACCATGTCATAATTCATTCTGCCTTATATGATGACTTTTCCAATGGCACTAGCTTCCCAATTGTCTTATTTTTCATCCTCCTTGATGTTGTTCTTGACTACTCCTGTTTCAGTAACATCTCCCAGATCCAAAGTAGCTTTCTTAAACTTGTTGACTAGATCCACAACTTGACTAGAATTACCTTCTTCCATCTTAGTAATAACTTTACTGAGAAAACCAAGGTTTGAGAAAGAAAGGGTTGCACTGAAATTGTGTTTATGAAAGTTGGGATAATTGAAGGTATAGGAAAAGATAGAAGTTTTACTAGGGTTTTGAAGGTGATAGTTGGCAAAAATTAAGTTAGGATGTAACTGCGGATAATCTTTATGCCTATCAATAAGGTAGCAGAATTGTGGAGAATTTTTCCTATAATGAGAAGGTGTATAGCTGTCTATTTTGAAAATAAACAGCAAAATAAGGTAACTGATTGACCGCATGCAGCTGACTCCACTAGTTTTGAAATTTTTTGAATTACTTGATTAGAGGGATGAAGAGTTGCTGAGTTTCAACGAGTTGATACCGATCTGTGACTTCTTCCTTAGAACACTATGAGAAAAAGCATTGAATCCAATCCATTATGAACCTTTAAGCAAAAGCTTGTAAATATACTTAGCAAAAGCTATGATCACAACAACAAAATTGGCAAAATCCATTAGAGAAAATCAGTAAGCAGACGCAAAAGAGGAATCATAAAATGAGTTAAATATCCATCTAAAAGAAAATAAAGACAAGAAAATACAATGAAAAATTAAAAAACTTAACAAAATATAAAGAAAAAGATTTTAAAACCGAGAATACTATGTCATCAGATGGACTCGAACTATAACATCTACAAAACAGATAAAATGGAATAAATCGTTAGAGATTTTGAAAATGATAGAAACAATCGCATTTGAAAGAAAAATATTAAAATATTTCTAGAAATTTATTTGAACTTCTTTTTTGAAGCATGAAATTTACTTGTATATATTTCTAGGACAAAACACTCCGACAAAATCCCTATACTATTAGAAAAGACTAACTACTTATTTTGCGAATGGGAAATGATAGACTTAGAATTATTTCAAAGAATGAGGTAAGAAGCTGGGCTCACTTTACCCACCTATTGGATCTCCTTTCGGGATTTTCATCGCGATTTTCGGCCTTAAGTGAAACGTCGCTCTTCACAAATTTATGTTGTTGTTTTTCTCACATATAAGTTATGAATTCTATTTTTTCTTTTCGCTAGAGCAAATATGACTTGCAAGATGAAATAATATGTATTCTCATCTTATTTTATACACCCATAAATCTTTATCTCGGAATCCAAATTATCACAATACTGCTAATCGAAGTATCAGAAGAATACCAAATTTCATTTAAGACAAATAAGAAAATGTTTTGTCTTATACATGATTTGTTAACCTTCTTGTAAATTGGTAAATCCATCAGCACTAGCAGCCATGAATTATCAACCAAGTTATTTTTTCAATAAACAATTTACCAAATAGTGTTTTCTCATAATTGATTTCTGAAAAACCGGGGGTCCAACAACCACACCCACTATTTCGTTTGGGAAATCCGTATAGACTAACTCCAATACATTTCCAAGAGAAACAACTAGACAGTCAGACTCAATTTAGGAAAATACATCCAAGAGTTATATCTCAATTTCTCAAATCAATCTACAATCGAACATATAGAAATCTGTGAGCCGGATTAATATGAGAAATAAATTGGATGGTACCAAAGACCAATATCCAAGTGTCAATCAATTTCAATAAACAACCAAAGGTTGGATTCACCAATTGATTGAACTACGCACAACTTGTGATATTTCAATTATATAAAAATATAATGCGGAAAATAAATAACACAGACACCAAGAACTTTGTTAACGAGGAAACTGCAAAAGCAGAAAAACCCCGGGACCTAGTTCAGATTTGAAAACCACACTGTATTAAGCCGCTACATACTCTAGCCTACTACAAGTTAACTTCATACTGGAATGTAGTTGAGCCCTAACCAATCTCACACTGATTAAGGTACATTCGCGTTCCTTATGCCTCTTGAACCACGCCGGATTCTGCGCACTTGATTCTCTTAGCTAATCTCACCCACAACTAAGAGTTGCTATGCCCCAAAGTCGAAAACTTGATAAACAAATCTGTCTCACACAGAAAAGTCTATTGAATAGATAAATTACCTATGAGTTTTTGTTCCATCTTTTAATAAATCAAGGTGAACAGGAACCAATTGATACACTGGTCTTATATTCCCGAAGAACAGCCTAGTAATATCAATCAACTCACAATAATCTTAATAGTATGGAAGCGAAACAAGATATTGTTGAATCACAAATGATGAGACGAAGATGTTTGTGACTACTTTTTATCTTACCTATTGGAGATTAAATCTCGATCAAAACTTAGAGAAGATTGTACTCAATACGATAGAACAAAGTAAGATCAGAACACGCGACTACAAAGAAAATAGTTGAGTCTGGCTTCAGAATCCCAATGAAATCTTCAAGTCGTTAACCTATAATGGTTTTAGGAAAAACCTAGGTTAAAGGAGAACCGACTCTAGCCGCAACTAGTATGTATCACACAGGAGGTGTGGGGATTAGGTTTCCCAGTTGCTAGAGTTCTCCTTTATATAGTCTTCAAATCAGGGTCCGCAATCAATGCTACTTTGGTAACAAAGCTTTCAATATTAGATAAAAACCTGATTAGAGTCAAGATAATATCTTTCAACCATTAGATCAAACTTAGCTTGTTATACATAAATGAAATGTGACTTCATTTAGGTATGAGTAACCGTACCCAAACGTGTGCACATGGTTGGCTCAACAATAGTTAACCGTATTTAGCCATATGAACACTTTCATATCAACCTTGTTCATCTTAATAACAACTAGTTCAAATGACTCAAATGAAACTAGTTCTAGAGTTGTTTAATTTTTTATATTCTCATAGAAGTATACAAGACACAATTGAAGCAAAATCGATTTTGATTCACTCGAATCAATTCATGAACATTATATCCACGGTTTGCAAAAGATTGCATTCCTTATTATATAAATGTATTTGTTCATGAACAAACCGATTTTAGAACTTAACCCACTCAAGTATGCAAACGGGTATGCTCACTTAGAGTTCCAGACTTGGTCTGGGTTCGCCAGTATGCGAACTGGTACGCATACTATCGTACATGACCAACCTCGGTTGAATTCCCGGACTTGAACTGTTAAGCCAGTACGCATACGGGTATGCATACTAAGTTCCCGGACTTTAACTTTCAAACCAGTAAGCATATGGGTATGCATACAATGGTTCCCGGACTTTGAATAACTTGCAACAGTTAGCATACAAGTACGCATACTGTGATATATCCAAACAATGGTTAATTGTCCTAGACTTCATTTTAATCATTGAAACATTCTTAGAAGACGGGAATAGCTGTCTCACACAAACTATTAGCTTCAAAGAAATTTTCAAGGTATTGATAGATCAATACGAAACATTCCAAGTCTACATAAAATGACAACCTCACACAAATCATGTAAGATGTTACTAGGCGATTTAAACATGATCATCTTTTTACTTTCATCAAGAATAAAGATGAACTTTGTTAAAGCGAAAGCTTACCAACACATATTTCGAGAAATATGTAAGCGAGTTAAACTCAGCTCGAAATATCAAATGTGTATAATATAAAGTCTATATTGTTATACGACTTTTGTCTCAATAGGAGATAGAATAGAAATAGACTTCTGAGTGATAGATGAGTTCAAGTCTCCACATACATTTTTTTGATGAAGTTCCACAAGATCCCCTTATTAGTTCTTCGTCTTCAATCATTGAACGACATGAAGTCTAAAGCTCAACTACACATTGTATCCTAATCTGAGACATAGCTATAAGTAGTCTAGAAATAAAGACTTATAGTTTTGGCAATTAAACTTGACAAACACTCTTGAGATAGCAACGCTTACGACTTCGACCGAGCAGTGGTCTAATAATCTCCCCCTTTGTCAATTTTAGTGACAAAAATATCAATACATATGGTTACAAAATAAATAAACTTTGTAGCTTCTCATCCAAATGCTTGATTTTCTTGGTTCTTCAACATTACTCGAAATATTCGCCACTTCCAAGTACTCCACTGATTCTGAACGTGTTCAACTCAGCATCATAGTTGTTGAAGATTCGTAGCCATAACAATAATAGAACAATTGTTCTCAATCATTGTTATACAATGTCATAATATTGTTACACAACATCAAAGTTCAATTGTATCACAACTTTGAAAATAATACTATGGTGATATGTATCACTCCCCCTTAGTCAATACTTTATCTCACAATGAAAACCACTCCCCCTTACATAATGATCCGTAAACCATATGTATTTGTAGTGTGAACTGCACATTAATTCTCCCCCTTTTCGTCAATATAAATTGGCAAAGGTAAGAAAACTAGCGGGATCATAATGAAATTATCATAGAGATAATGCATGGCTAAAAGAGAACATATCAACTTTGTTTCGATGATTTCACATAGTCGAAACTTAGTGTATTCATCAAGGAGTTTATAAAGATACAAGAAAACTTCTACAATATTCCAAAGCCGCACTCGCCACAAAGATTTGGCAATTAAGCACAAGTTCAATTAAGAACTCTCCCCCATAAAATGTCATTCCCGAAAGAACAACAAGAGCGACCTTACTTTTGCACGAAAAGAAGGATTTCTGTGGACATTAACAAATCACATGAAACATGATTTTTTATCCTGAAAACTTAATTAAATTAACCACAAGAGAACCCATGATTAATTTAATCGGAAATACTCAATATAAGAAAACTTACAGAGTCATACAGTACTTTCACATAAAAGTGGATCAGGGAAAGATCAATACTGCGGAATATTCAAAGATTCATTCCATTTTTCATCAATATTTCCATAATGATATCATAGACTTAATCTTTGCAATTCAAAAGTTCATTCTATTTTCCATCACTATTTGCATAATGACACAATATGTTAGAGCATTGCTCGGTCGAACTCGCATGCGTTGCAATCTCAAGCATGTTTGTCAATGTTAGTGATCAAAACTATATGTCTTGATTTCTAGTTTACTTATGACTAAGTCTCGGTCTAGGATAGTTAGGTATAGTTGAGCTCCAGACTCCATGGAGATTATCTTACGAAGACGAAGAACTACTCCAAGAACCAGTGGAACTTTATCCGACCAAAAGGTATGTGGATACTTGAACTCATCTGTCACTTAAAAGTCTATCTACTCTATCTCCTACTCTTGAGACAAAAGTCGTATAAGTATGATAGTTTTCATACATACACATTTGTTATTTCGAGCCGAGTTTACTCGCCTATCTTTTTCTCGAAATATGTGTTGGTAAGCTTTTGATTTAACCATTTTCATCTTTACCCATAAAGAAAGTCATGACGACGTTCCAATCTTGAAAATAGCTTTGATGACGATAATCGATTCGTTTTATCTAACGACTATTATAACATTATAAAAAAAGTTTTCAATGATTGAAATGTGGAGTTGAGATTACGTAACCAACTATGAATATAAGCATATATAGTGTGTTCGCACATTAGTGTATAAATCCATGTGCCGGAAACCAAGTGCGTGCATATATGTGCATGCGGTATTGGTGAAGGAGACAGGTTAGGTACGCGTACCCGTACGCGTACTGGGGGAAGTTTTCATACCGAAAATTTCTGATGTACTTTGTGAAGTTTGCAAACTGAAAACCAGTCACTTAGGTATGCGTACCCATACGTGAACCCACAGAAGTTTTCAAACCAAAAATTTCTACTGAGATTCCGAACTCAAGTTTGGTAGCTATGGTACCCGTACGCGTACCTAAGCTGGTTATATTTCTCAAATCGGAAGTTCATGAACTTAAACAATAAATCAATAAGGAATGCAATCTTTGCAAACCGTGGCTATATTGTTCATGAATTGGTTCAAGTGAATCAAACCGATTTTGTTTCAATTGTGTCTATGTATAAAGACCTAAGCAATTGAACAACTCTTGAACTAGTTTTTATGAGTCGTTTGAACTAGTTATGAGAAAGATGAATACGGTTAATATGAAAGTGCTCATATGGATAACCATTGGTTAACTATTTGTGAACCAACCCAATGTACACGTTTAGGTACGGTTACTCAAACCTAAATGAATACATTTCATTTGTGTATGAGACAAGCTAAGTTTCGATCTAACGGTTGAAATATATTAGCTTGGATAAGTCAGGTTTTTCATCTAACGGTGAATATCGAATGCTTTGTTACCAAGGTAACTTAGATTGCAAACCCTGATTTGAAAAACTATATAAGGGAGACGTCTAGCAACTGGAAAAACTAATCCCCACACCTTCTGTGTGATACCAGTTGGTTTTGCTAGAGTCGATTCTCCTTTAACCGTAGGTTTCTTCTCGAGACCCTGTCGGTTAACGACTTAAAGACTTCATTGGGATTATGAAGCCAGACGAAACTACTTCTCTTGTAGTTGAGCGATCTGATCTTTCCAGTACGAGTTCAATTGAATAATTGACTTGAGATTATATCTCCGATAGGGCAAGATAAAAAGAAATCACAAACATCTTCGTCTCATCGTTTGTGATTCCGCGATATCTAGTTTCGCTACCATACGATTTAGATTATTATGAGGTGATTGATAATACTAGGCTGTTCTTCGGGAATATAAGTCCGGCTTATCAATTGGTTCCTGTTCACCTTGATTTTTATCAAAAGACGAAACAAAATTGTAGGTTTATCTGTGGGAGACAGATTTATCTATTATCGTAGACTTTTCTATGTGATACAGATTTGTTTATTAAAGTCTTCGACTTTGGGTCGTAGCAACTCTTGGTTGTGGGTGAGATCATCTAAGGAAATCAAGTGCGTAGTATCCTGCTGGGATCAGAGACGTAAGGAGCGCAACTGTACCTTGAATCAGTGTGATATTGATTAGGGTTCAACTACAGTCCAGACCGAAGTTAGTTTGTAGTAGGCTAGTGTCTATAGCGGCTTAATACGGTATGGTGTTCAATCTAGACTAGGTCCCGGGGTTTTTCTGCATTTGCGGTTTCCTCGTTAACAAAACTTCTGGTGTCTGTGTTATTTCTATTCCGCGTTATATTTTGTTATATAATTGAAATATCACAGGTTGTGCTTTGTATCGATCAATTGTGAAATCCAACCTTTGGTTGTTGATTGGAAATTGATTGATCCTTGGATATTGGTCTTTGGTACCATCCAAGTTTATATCTCTCTTGTATTTGATAAAGACTCGCAGATTTCTATTTGCTTGAGTATAGATCAAAATGAGAGATAGAGATATTAACTCCATGATATACTTTTTTATTAAGATTGAGTCTTACTGTCCAATTGATTCTCTTAAAAGCATATTCGAGTTAGTCCATACAGATTTCTAATCGAAATATTGGGTGTGGTTGTTAGACCCCCGCTTTTCACAATAGACTTAACTTTTGACACATATATAGGACACTCACAATTCACATACGCAAACACTCATATCCCATAATAATTATTGTAATATATAAAACCAATAAAGATTAATACTGCAAAATCATCTTCCAAATAAACTGTAGAATTTAAATAAATAAATCTAAAAACATTGCAAGATGAAAATCGTTGGCAATAGCAATGTGTAATCACAAAATAAGCTATTCCAAACTCTAGTTATCCTTCTTAAAACACAAGAATAAATTCTCATAAGAAGTTTCCTAGACATTAAGACCTCTGAAAAATTCTTTATCGTCCCCGAACTCCTTGTCGTCAACAGCCATTGGAACATAAGGTTCATGAAGAAAGGAGTCAATTCCAACAAACCTTCTTGACTGATGTCGAACCAGGGCCTTCTGAGTCTCAAAAGTCCTTAAAACAATAGCCTTTATTTGGTGAATCTCCTTCCTTGTATCCTTCAACTCTTCAAGAACACCAGAAAACTTCTGAAGATTAGAGGGGATAACCCTTGGTTTCTTCCTTTTTCTTTTCAAAGTTGTAGAGGAAGGAGACTTATCTTTTTTCTTCATGATTTATGGCTTAACAATCATATTAACATCTTTTCTATCATAAGACATGATGCTTAGAGTCTCCATACAAGTATGGAATTCTCAAAGAATTACACAAATAAATCTCAACAAGCAATCTTGTGATAAAAAGAGTTTTTCAGGGAAGGAAAAATGAATGTTGGGTTACAGAACCTATATACAAAATAGGATTCACGTACGACCAATTCAGAACCCTAAAGAAGGTAGAATTGTCGATTTTAACCCCTTTTTAATGAAAAAGGAAATTCTTTTCAATACCAATTTATGATATGAAAATATCAACAAAATTCCAAAAATAAGAGCAACCAAAAAGAAAAAAAATTCTTTTCCTAAAGCCTGAACTATGCAAACTCTTGTCTCTTTGAAGTCGTGCACATGAGACAAGATGCACTTTCACCACAATTAAGCTGTGTTGGGGTAAAAAATAATTTGTCCACCATGCACTTCTTGTACGGAATTCTTAATACCCCTTTTCACAAAAATATTTAAACCTAGTTCTTTTCTGGAGAGGTCTAATAAATTCTTTAGAAAATAACTTTTTCGGAGAGGAATTGAGTTTTTTACTTACCTCAGATGAATTAGCCTTCTGAACAAGTTTGAGCTTGTTTGCTAATCAATTTGCTCTCCGTTGAAGTTTGTTGACATATCTTATTTTATGTTTGTACTTGTAAGACTTAGAGAGTTCATGACCCGTAAAAGTACAATAAGAACATATCAATGTGGAGGACGGTTCAGGCGCCATAGTTGAGCATGCTGCTAAACAAAATGCCGTACCTGAAACATGTGAAATAGAATTTTCATTAGACAAGAAAAAATCCATTTTATCCTCCAAAGTGGTTGACGAAGTTTCTCCAGGAAGAATATCAAGATTAATGTACGTATTGCTACAATTATCAAAATCAATATTTTCACCAAGGAGTGAAACACTTGAATTTTCGTCATCGTTAGAATCATAGTGATCAGACATTTCATCAAGGGTTGCTGCAACACCTTTGTTTCCAATGTATTTTCTACGATTTTGACACTCATTAGCAAAATGACAAAAAACTTTACACTTGAAGCACTGTGGAATATCATGTTCATCAGTGTCGACGGTGTCTCTGTTTTTAGGAGGGGCACGGTCGTGAGGTTTGACTGATGATCTGGATTTATCTCTGATGAACCGTTTACTTGTCTTTAACAGAAGATCTCTAAACTGTCTTGTGATCAGTGAAACTGAGTTTTCAAGATCTTCATCTGATGAATCAGTCTCAATAGGGTCAACTTCAGAGTTGCCAACACTTTTACTTTTATCAAGTAATTTAATTAGTGTTCTTTTGTACTTTGAAAGCAATATCCCTTCCAGATTTGGACATATGCTCGTGATCAAAGATCTTTAACTTCCCAACAAGAGTATTTCTGGAAAGAGTATTAACGTTATTTCCTTCAATAATGGCATGTTTTTTAGAATCTTATCTAGATGGAAGCGATCTGAGAATTTTCATCACAATTATGTCCTTTTCAGGAATAATCTTACCCGATGCAAAAGATGCATTAACAATTTCAGACACTTTGTGATTAAACTCATCAAACAAATTGTCATCAGCCATACGAAGGTTTTCCCATTCAGAATTTAGGTTTTGAAGCCTAGCTTCTTTCTCAGAGGAATTTCCATCGAATACAGTTTCTATGATATCCCAGGCTTCTTTAGACTTAGTGCACGTAGTCACATGGTGATGAAGATCTGGGGTAATGGCATGTATGAAAACATTTAAACCATCATAATTTTGCTTCGCTGCAAGAATCTCGTCAGGCTCATATCTACCAATATCCTTTGGAACAGTTACATCGCCTTCTGTAACAATCGGAGGATGGTAGCCATTAACAACACGAACCCATGTTTGAAAATCACGAGCTTGTAGAAAAGCACGAATAGAAATTTTCCACCATGAGTAATTCGATACACCGAAGACTAGTGGTACATTTATAGAGATAACACTTCTGTCCATAGAGTCAGATTGCTACAAACACAGAATTATGAGATCTTAAACGTGTTTGCCTTATCTGATACCAATTGAAAAACCGGGGGTCTAACAACCACACCCAATATTTCGTTTAGGCAATATGCATGAACTAACTCCAATATATTTCCAAGAGAATCAACTAGACAGTCAGAATCAATCAAGGAAAATACATCCAAGAGTTATATCTCAATTTCTCAAATCAATCTGTAATCGAACATATAGAAATCTGCGAGCTGGATTAATTTGAGAAATAACTTGGATGGTACCAAAGACCAATATCCAAGTGTCAATCAATTTCAATCAACAACCAAAGGTTGGATTCACCAATTGATTTAACTACGCACAACCTGTGATATTTCAATTATACAAAAACATAATGCGGAAAAGAAATAACACAAACACCAAGAATTTGTTTAACGAGGAAACCGCAAATGCAGAAAAACCTCGGGACCTAGTCCAGATTTGAACATCACATTGTATTAAGCCGCTACAGACTCTAGCCTACTACAAGTTCACTTCAAACTGGAATGTAGTTGAGCCCTAACCAATCTCACACTAATTAAGGTACAGTCGTGTTCCTTACGCCCCTTGAACCACGCCCGGATTCTGCGCACTTGATTCCCTTAGCTGATCTCACCCACAACTAAGAGTTGCTATGACCCAAAGTCGAACACTTGATAAACAAATCTGTCTCACACAGAAAAGTCTATTGATTAGATAAATCTGTCTCACACAGTAATACCTACGATTTTTTGTTTCGTCTTTTGATAGATCAATGTGAACAGGAACCAATCGATACACCAATTTTATATTCCCGAAGAACAACCTAGTAATATCAATAAACTCACAATAATCTTAATCGTATGGAAGCGAAAAAAGATATTGTTGAATGATAAACGATGAGACGAAGATGTTTGTGACTACTTTTTATCTTACCTATTAGAGATTAAATCTCGATCAAATCTTAGAGAAGATTGTACTCAATACGATAGAACAAAGTAAGATCAGAACGTGAAGATGAAATAATATGTATTCTCATCTTATTTTATACACGCATAAATCTTTATCTCGGAATCCAAATTATCACAATACTGCTAATCGAAGTATCGGAAGAATACCAAATTTCATTTAAGAAAAATACGAAAATGTTTTGTCTTATACATGATTTGTTAACCTTCCTGTAAATTGGTAAATCCATCAGCACTAGCATCCATGAATTATCAACCTAGTTATTTTTCAATAAACAATTTACCAAATAGTGTTTGCTCATAATTGATTTATGAAAAATAGGGGGTCCAACAACCACACCCACTATTTTGTTTAGGAAGTCTGTATGGACTAACTCCAATACATTTCCAAGAGAATCAACTAGACAGTCAGACTCAATCTAGGAAAATACATCCAAGAGTTATATCTCAATTTCTCAAATCAATCTGCAATCAAACAGATAGAAATCTGTGAACCGGATTAATATGAGAAATAAATTGGATGGTACCAAAGACCAATATCCAAGTGTCAATCAATTTCAATAAACAACCAAAGGTTGGATTCACCAATTGATTGAACTACGCACAACTTGTGATATTTCAATTATATAAAAATATAATGCGGAAAATAAATAACACAGACACCAAAAACTTTGTTAATGAGGAAACTGCAAATGCAGAAAAACCCCGGGACCTGGTCCAGATTTGAACACTACACTGTATTAAGCCGCTACAGACTCTAGCCTACTACAAGTTAACTTCGGACTGGAATGTAGCTGAGCCCTAACCAATCTCACACTGATTAAGGTACATCCGCGTTCCTTATGCCTCTTGAACCACGACGGATTCTGCGCACTTGATTCTCTTAGCTAATCTCACCCACAACTAAGAGTTGCTATGACCCAAAGTCGAAAACTTGATAAACAAATATGTCTCACACAGAAAAGTCTATTGAATAGATAAATTACCTACGAGTTTTTGTTCCGTCTTTTAAAAAATCAAGGTGAACAGGAACCAATTGATACACCGGTCTTATATTCCCGAAGAACAGCCTAGTAATATCAATCAACTCACAATAATCTTAATCGTATGGAAGCGAAACAAGATATTGTTGAATCACAAACGATGAGACAAAGATGTTTGTGACTACTTTTTATCTTACCTATTGGAGATTAAATCTCAATCAAAACTTAGAGAAGATTGTACTCAATACGATAGAACAAAGTAAGATAAGAACACGCGACTACAGAGAAAATAGTTGGGTCTGGCTTCAGAATCCCAATGAGATCTTCAAGTCGTTAACCTATGATGGTTTTAGGAAAAACCTAGGTTAAAGGAGAATCGACTCTAGCCGCAACTAGTATGTATCACACAGGAGGTGTGGGGATTAGGTTTCCCAGTTGCCAGAGTTCTCCTTTATACAGTCTTCAAATCAGGGTCCGCAATCAATGCTACTTTGGTAACAAAGCATTCAATATTCACCGTTATATAAAAACCTGATTATAGTCAAGATAATATCTTTCAACCATTAGATCGAACTTAGCTTGTTATACATAAATGAAATGTGACTTCATTTAGGTATGAGTAACCGTACCCAAACGTGTGCACATGGTTGGCTCAACAATAGTTAATCGTATTTAGCCATATGTACACTTACATATCAACCTTGTTCATCTTAATAACAACTAGTTCAAATGACTCAAATGAAACTAGTTCTAGAGTTGTTTAATTGTTTATATTCTCATAGAAGTATACAAGACACAATTGGAGGAAAATCGATTTTGATTCACTCGAATCAATTCATGAACATTATAGCCACGGTTTGCAAAAGATTGCATTCCTTATTATATAAATGTATTTGTTCATGAACAAACCGATTTTAGAACTTAACCCACTCAAGTATGCAAACGGGTACGCTCACTTAGAGTTTCGGACTTGGGAACGTTAATTCGTTATTTTGGGTCGGGTTCTTGAACCGAACCCAATACGTGAACGCCAAGCAATGTAAAACATATAAAAAGGTATTAGGTTATGTGAAATCATATCACATCATTAGGTCACGAAATTGTTAGGGTTTGGAGAGAAGAAACATCACACGGAGCGATTATCAATCGTAACGTTATCTCTTTACTTTTCTCATATGTATATCATGGATATTTCTACATCCATGAGTAGCTAAACACCTATTGATTAAGGATGAATTCTAAGTTGTAAACAAGATTAGAGTTATTATATTAATCTACTTTGAAGTTCTTCATATGATTATCGTTTGTTTATACTAGTTAATATTTCTAATTGATTGATAGATTGTTTAGGTGGCCAACTAAATTGATTTGTTGATTCAATCTATTGCTAGTATTGAGTTAGGAGATAAGTAATCGTCGAATAACTTGTACACAAGTAGAGAACACAAAACCTTGCAGAGGGTTTTTGTGGAGCGATTATGTGTATAAACAACACTAAAAAGTGGACCTTGATCTAAGAGTCTAACTAGTAGGATCAACCTATAAATTCACAAAAGATAAAGCATTCGATTGGATCACACCTTGTGTGATCTACTACTTGGTGGTTCGTTGAATAGAATCTGGTAGGCGAGATCTTCCGCATCCAGTGATATAAGGAATTTAGGGGATAACATTGATCTAGCTGTTATTCTACGGTTGGTGATAATCTATGATTAACGACGAGTAGGCAGTTATAATAATTCATTGACGGTTTATATACGAAGAAGGATTACTCGATCATATCTCTCTTTATTGATTGCAATACAATTTTATTTGCTTTGATTATTTATTTTGTTCACAATCTAAAACAAAACCCCCCTTGTGACACTTTGACAACTAAAACTCACTGCTCTTCGTGGGAACGATCCTTACTTCCATTATATTACCAGTTAATTGTGTGGAAATAATATTATTAATTTGATTGCACTTACGACACGCATCAGCATACTGTGCTATATCCAAACAATGGTTGATTGTCTTAGACTCCATTTTAATCGTTGAAACATTCTTAGAAGACGGGAATAGCTGTCACACACAAACTATTAGCTTCAAAGAAATTTTCAAGTGACCAATAGACCAATACGAAACATTCTGAGTCTACATCAAATGACTGTCTCACACAAATCATGTAAGATGTTACCAGGCGATTTTTACATGATCATCTTTTGACTTTCGTCAATAATAAAGATGAACTTGATTAAAGCGAAATCTTACCAACACATATTTCGAGAAATATGTAAGCGAGTTAAACTCAGATCGAAATATCAAATGTGTATAATATAAAGTCTATATAGCTATACGACTTTTGTCTCAATATGAGAAAAAATATAAATAGACTTCTGAGTGATATATGAGTTCAAGTCTCCACATGCCTTTTGTTGATGAAGTTCCAAAATCTCCCCTTAGTAGTTCTTCGTCTTTAATCGATGAACACCGTGAATTCTAAAGCTCAACTACACACTCTATCCTAATTCGAGACATATCTATAAGAAGACTAGAAATCAAGACTTATAGTTTTGGAAACTGAACTTCACAAGCTTGAGATAGCAACGCTTGCGAGTTCGACCGAGCAGTGCTCTAATGATTTCTTAACTTTTTAGCTACATTAACATAACAAATACCTATGATCTTTACCGTTTCACTTGTCTAAATTTTTTTTATATTAATAATCAAGAAATAATGCAAACACTTAAGGGGAAAAAAAGAGGTAACTATATTTATTTTTTTCCTAATTGGAAGAGAATATTTTATTAAGGAACAAAGGAACTTTCAGGAAGTAAATATACAAGTACACAAATATAAACCAAAAGGAAACACCTAAAAAAAGTCTAAAACAAAAAGAAAAAGAACCCCAAGTCCGAGATTCGAAAAAGCACATAAGTTGATGGTGCCCTAAGTCATCTTTGAGTTTCCATGTACCAGGATTGCACTAGCACTACTCACATTAGCAGCACTACAAATCCAATCACCGAAAAACATTTGAAGCAAACACCTTGAACACCATCACCAAATATATCCAATACCACTTCATTACCTCATGAAGCAAATCCGAAAATAAACAACATTCATTATTGTACTTATCTACCTTCATATAGGTGAAGAAGACCTGGCATCTTCTGACTCCCAAAAACCAGAACCAGCCCAAGAAGACCTGGCGTCTTCAATGCCCAGAAACCAGAACCAATCAAAGAAGACCTAATGTCTTCAACGCCAAAAAACCAGAAGCTGACACCTGTTTCACCAAAATCAGAATCACTGACTCAATACCAAAAAGATCCTTACGAGAGTGACGAATGTCAACAAGTTTTCAAAGGAAAACCCCTTGTTTCCCCACCACCAACTTTGAATCTGAATCAAGCACTACCATCAACCGTTTTCGGCCAAACATGATGAAACTCTAGCGACTGTCACCAAAGAGATGATCCAACCATCATATAATTATTGATTAAGATCATCTATCCCACAACTGATAACCCAGGTTTAATGCCTGGTACCACTATTGATAACCTAGGCAAGAAAGAAAGAAAACAAAACCAATTTAGATCTAAATAAAGATGATTTTTTTTACTAGTACTAAGAGAAAGGGTCATGAAATGAGTGTTGAAAACATTCATCCACTGCCGAATCGAATGAGGGACTAGCTTGAAGAGTGAAATTCTGACCATGAGAGAGCAAAACCAAGAACTAAGATGTTGATGTTCAGCCGCTTGGAAAGAAAAGTTCTCTCTAAGCGGATGAATATTTACCTCCCAAGTATATATTTTATTTATTTGTTAATAAAATCCGTGCGGGACTCGGTCGAAGAGTTTAAACAAGAATAAAAATCTAAAAAGTATGCTTGAGAGGCCGAAACATCAGCCGGTTCGAGAAGGATCTTTTCCAAGTAGCTGAAGATCAGCCTCACAGTCTCAACTGTTGGACACACATTCAGTTGAAAGAATGTATGAAATTTTTTGGCTTAATGGGTGAGTATTTCATCTCGTAGTAATACCTAATTTGATTAAATTCAAACTCATTCATATTGAAAGAGAATTCTCATCCCAAAAACCTCTACCTAATCGGTTCCCCAACTAATATAGATCAAACAATATTGAAATCAGCTTATATAATTATCTTATTATCAATGATTCGACTAATAAGCCTACTAAATGGATCCAAAAGGGTATAATACCTTTGCGCAGCATGGCGTCATCATTATTATTTACTAGAAAAAGAAAAGAAGAGATTAATATTGTACATTTTAACAGAGGTTGTTTGCAAGAGCTTTTTCCGGTGGTGTTTCAAGCTGTTAAAGACAAGGATGCTACCATTTCTGACGTGCTTAGTGTGAATGGATGGAATTGTGTTTTCAAGAAAAATCTGGACGCGAATGAACAACTTGACTGGGACTTACTCAAAAGATATCTCTCTATTTTACCTACTCTCGTGGAAGACAATGATGAGATCATTATTATGGATAATTTCAGCACACAGAGATGCTACAATATTTTGGCTGGTGATTTTGAAGCGTGTAGTTTTGAGCATCATCTTTGGAAGAGCAACATTCCTCACAAGGTTAGCTTTATCCTATGGGCTACATTTCATAATTCACTTCCAACTAGAGATATGTTGATTCACAAAGGCGTAGATATTAAAAGTGATTTATGTCCTCTCTATAACACTGAAAAGGGATCAACAGATCATATGTTTATGCATTGTGCATATTCTTTTGAGTATGGGATTATTTCATCAAAGACTTCAAAATTTCTTGGCCACTGCCAGCAAACTTGTTGCAACTTTTTGATGCTTGGCAAACAAATATTTTAAGTGGAAGAGCTAGAAAGGTTTGGAGAATCATTCACTATGCGATATGCTGGATGTTGTGGAAGGAAAGAAGTGCAAGAGTGTTTAGTGCTAGACACAGATGTGCTTATGAAGTTATTCATCATGTAAAAATGCCAGTAATTCTATGGTCCACTATTCTAGATACTTTCAAATTTGTAGACTCCAACCTTATTTGGATTAATTGGAGCTCTCTCATGACCGGGTAATCTCCTATAATATTGTGAAGGAGTTTTCTCCTCTTTTTCTTTTAATATAATTTCTCCTTCGAAAAAAGATATTGTACATTTTAACATTTGATTGCCCATTAAAATGAATTTTTTCAAGGAATTTTCCTTTTCATTTTTTCTCATCTCGATGTTGCTCTTTCACGTATTTATAGAGTTTCTCTGCTTATAATATTAAGATCAGAATTTTTGAACAATATGTTATAACAAATTCCCTTTCAAACATAAGAAATAAATTAATTAAAATGGATATTCAAATCATTCAAAGACCATATGAAAATGAAGAATCTACGAAAGTAGGGCCATGGTGATTAAGAGATGAAAATTGTCAACTATAAAACTGTCTACTTGCGGGAAGAAGTTATTAGTTTGGTGTTCGGAGAAGGAGAATCTTACAGGTAATAAGTCTCCACTGCTCAACTGCTTATTAACTCGGTAAGGACAAGTCAAATGTTATAGTCTTTAAGATCGCAATCTATAGGACATGGCAAACTTGTGAATGATTTGGGGGAGGATTTAGACTTTGATTTTTGCACAGCACATTAACCAGGACCGTTGCTAAACTTATTTTTGGATATTCGATATTTTCGATTTTCACCGGCCTTTTTCCGATAGAGAAACACAAATTCTGTGGATCAAGAGCTACCGTAACCCGAAAGGGCCAAAACTTAAGGAACTGCTCATAGAAGTTTTAAGTCTTGGTCCTTTAAGCATTTTTGGTTCAAATAGATTCAAATATTATGATAAGCCACCGCCAATTTCAATCATCAATATATTTGGAGAAATCTGCCCGATAAGTTGAATTATCCACATTCGAGCCTACAAACATACGCCACCTCACATTAACAAGGAAAATACGTGTCTATACCTATCTTTTAAATAATTGAAATAAAATATGAAGTTTATTGGTTTAGGTGTAAGCTGTACAGTGTCTTACATATGCATCTTTTACTTCTTAATTAATCTTTTTCATAAGTAGGAACCGGTCTTGTGCCTGCCTACACATAGCTGATGTCCTCATTGACATGAAACTAGTTTACATATTTTCCGACAAACCAACCGCATACAGATGAATTGATTGATTCCTACTAACTTCAATTATAAGTAGATTACCCAAGATGAGCTGACAATTGATGTATAAGATGATAACCTTTTCTCGTCTCCTATCCAGAAGAATCAGCAGGCCTGGAAAAATGATCATGTGCCGTGTCACATGATAACGAGGAATCTACGTGCCAATGGCTTAAAATCCATTTTATAAACATCGAATAATTGAAGTCGAATTTCAAATAGTCATGGAACTCAATTATCGAACAAAAATTCCTTGAGTTGTTATGGTTTTGGGATAGTCTAACATGTTTATCCAAATAAAGAAGTTCCTTTTGGGACAGAAATGTTAACTAGTAGCAATTATTGATGGAAAATAAAATTTATTCAATAGATAACGAAATCATATTTAATGAACAAATTAGTCAATGGTTTTGAGGTGGCCGTACTTCTCCTTGTACCGGCAAAAAAGAAAAAAACTAAAGAACAATTAGTGGACTATGACATCCACAAAATAGATAAGTAAATGGAATAAATTGTACACCACATAAAAATTATAAGGTTGGACTTTCGAGAAAATAGATGAATAATTTCCTTCTTTGAAATTTACTTGTTCACGGGACAAGAGTATCTACAAGGTGCAAAATGTAAAAGCTATAATCCTGATTGCATAACAGATCATTTTCATTCAATAGTTTCGACCGTGAATCCTGAATTAGACCATGAAATGGTTAATCGTATACCTATTAGTATAACACAAACTGATAATGATATGCTTTGATGTACTCATACAGTCGATGAAATAAAGAAAAGTCTCTTTTCTATGAATGTCCAGGACTGAATGGTTTTCCTCCCAATTTTTATTTAACAAAACTAGGAAACCATAGGCACTGATGTTAGAATAGGGGCATCCAACTCAAAATCAATTGGCAATGAATGGAGAGGCCCTAAAAGATTATAAACCGCAAGATCTTAGATTGCCCAACAATATGGGACTAATAATCTCAACACGCCCCCTCACGTGTAGCCTCGTTGGGTCTAACACGTGGACAATTAAATCGGGTGACGCGGAGTAAAAGCGCGGTCAATGACTCGTCGCAAGTAGCCTGCTCTGATACCATGTTAGAATATGGGCATCCAACTCAAAACCAATTGGCAATGAGTGGAGAGGCCCTAAGAGATTATAAACCGCAGGATCTTAGATTGCCCAACAATGTGGGACTAATAATCTCAACAATTGACCTTATAAACATGGTTCAAACTCTTTTTATTACTGGTAATATCTCTAAGGTAACGAATGTCACATTCATTTTCTTAATTCCTAAGGTTATTAACCCCACTGCACCTGTTGAATTCAGACCCACAACCATTGCAAATACTTCTTGTAAAATTAAATTCTAAACCAATGCTAGGTCGAATGAAAGGTTTTTCTGGAAAAATAATTCCTCCTTATCAGTTTGCCTTCAATTTTGGAAGGCAGATTTCAGAGAATATTATTCTGGCGCATTCGACATGTCTAAATAGGATGAAAAATTCTAAATCTAAATAGGCATTACGGGATTAAAAATCGACATGTCTAAAGCATTCGACAGAGTAGAATAGGATTTCTTGATCCAAATGATGACAAAAATGGGTTCTAGCAGTAAATGTTGTAAGTCCACCAATGCATTTCGACAACTATTTTATTTGTTTTACTTAATGGGTGTCCTACTAAATTCTTTAAGACTATTAGAGGATTGAGACAAGGAGACCCAATCTCTCCTTATCTTTTCCCGTTAATTTTGGAAGCTCTTTCTAGTACAATCCTTCATGCTAAAAATTCAGGTTTGTTGAAAGGTATAAAAATTGTTCACCAAGCTACCCTTATACGTCATTTACTATTTGTGGATGATTGTCTTTTATTTTGTAAAATCAGTGAAAAATCGTATCATAATCTCGTTAAAATGTTTGAAGATTTTGGATTAGCTTCTACCAACTAATCGATCTAAGTAAGTCGGGAGTTTTTTTAGTCCAAAAAATTAAACTAGCACTAGACCTAGAGTAAAGAAAAGTTTAGGGTCACTAATATACCACTATAAGATAAATCCATAGGTTCACAGTTATTTACCAATAGATCAAAAATTTAGTGTTTTGAATCTCTGGCGGAAAAAATAAAAGATAGATGCAGACTTGGAAATGAACTAATCTAAACAATGTAGGGAAACCAATTATGATTAAAAATGTGACTTCCTCTATTTTTGTGTACCAAATGAACTCTTTTAAGATTCCGGTTAAAGTATATATATGTAACAGTATCACTAAACTCCAAAGAAATTATTAATGGAGAAAAATGGAAAGAGTCTTAATGAAATAGGTAAAAAAGGAGTATGTTTGAAGAATTGGGGCTCAGTTTGTAAATCCCTTGAAGCGGGGGGATTGGAAGAGTTTAAAAAAATATTTTACATAACTATGTTATCTAAGATGGGTTGGAGGTTAAAAGAAAATACAGATTCTCTTTGTGCCTTCATCCTCAAAGTCAAGTATTATCCCAGTTGTGATATCTTGCATACGAATATTTCCCTAATAAGAATGATAGTTGGATTTGGAAAAGAATGCTTACTGGTTTTCAACAAAAACCCAAAGTATTGTTTCTGGGAATTAGGAAATTGAACCAACATTAACATTTGGGATGATTTCCGGTTTCCAGAAAGGATTCCTCCCATGCAGAAACCTCAAATGAGAACTGATGATTTCATTCAAGTCAGTCATCTTATTACCATACACCATACTTGGGCTTTAGTTAAACAGTCTAAATGTTTTGATGATGAAACCATTGAGAAAATAAAGATTATAACAATTCATATTGCTGATAAGGAATATACTCCTTGTTGGACCCTAAACCAGAAATGTATGTTTTATGTGAAATCCTTATATAACCAAAAAAAATCTAATGAGAATTCTCATTTAAATGGAACATGATATGGAGTACGGATACATCCTTATGTAAAACATTTTATCTGGATTATAGCTCATGCTACTCTCCCTATTCTCCCTAATAGTCTGAGAATAGCGGCTAAAATCCCAGACATATATAGATGTTGCTTGTGAATTTTGTAATGAAGGAAAAGAATCTTTAACGCATACTTTTCTTCAACACAATTACGCAACTCAAGTTTGAATGCATTTTAACTTCATTATGCAGTTTATTCTTAACGGAACAACTACTGTTCATGATTGCATAAGTAATTGCTTTGAAAACCTCGATAGAGGAAATTACGAAATAATCTGGAATGTGCTTTGTAGCATAATAATACGGTATATTTGGAAAATCAAGGTGTAATATAGTGTATAAAAAGGAAAGTTAGCATACTGTAGTCACATCAAATAACATTTTAAATTTTATCAATAGATATTGCAATGTTAACAGAGCAGGTTATACCATAATGCAACAACTTTACTGGCATCATCATCGCCACGGCCACCTTGTCCTCATTTAGTTATTCTCAAGCATCATCATTGCCACTATCATATGGCTGGTGCTCGTATCACCCCGAGAAATCTTTTCCGAAACGACTTTCTTCCTCTTTGACTTGTCTTCTCCACCGCTTCTATAAACTTTGCACCAGCATTTACATCTTCCAAAACACTCATTTCTGTAATTTTTTCTTCATTCTCCGTAACCTTTATTCATTTTCTTATACTCTTGTTTTGTTTATCAAATGCCCGACTTGTCTTCTCTGTTTTCATTTAAAATAATAAACATTCAACAAATCATGATAAAATCATTAACAAAACCGTAAAAGAGTAACAATACGTGCCAGAAATTCGAGAGATTTATATCGGTCCATGATGAGGGGTTTATCCTCTACATGTAACACGCGAGTGTGCGAGCATAGATGTACCAAGGCATGTAATTCGAAGTTGTCTCATCATCTGTTATCGGGTAGCCACCCATCACACTGATGTTGTACCTCATATTATCCATATACGCAGATGATGGTAAGGGTTCGTGAACAATTTAAACTTGTTAGATACTGGGATATCTTGTACACCTTCATATTGTCTCCCAACTCTCGTCAGGTTGTACATTACATATCCATTATGGTGAAACATGGACCCAAAATAACATTGTTCCTCGCACCAAACCATCCTTCCTTCAGCAAATGCTTCATTGTAAGGGTGAAAGATAACATATTTCGTCGTCAAGTTGTCCAATTAGTGTCTCAACTCCAGGTATTCCTTCTTTTGGGTCTTCGTTTTTTACCATTGAAGATGTATCGGTTTTCATAACAATCACCTTTTCACTTCTTTTTCACATAAACTCTTTCAACAAGCTCTTTGAATTGCAAGTATATCCACACATGCAAAATAGCCAAATTCCCCCATTTTTGGTTCTTGTTATCCCTTAGAACACTTTCTCAACTCGTTGAACGAGTGTGCAAGGATGGCAGAGCCCCAAAAGTAGTCTCGAGCTTTGTGAATTAGGCCCAATAGCTTCATATAGTCACCGTTCACACGAGAATCGGGAATGTCGGGGAAGATAACAACTCCCAATATGTAGAGGACATATGCGTGGGTTGTTCCTTCTTCATGAAGCTCATTTGTTCCCATGAATTGTTCCATCAATCTTGCGAGATGGAAGATAATCTGCTTCTCTATACGCAAAAGTATTTCTGACTTAGTCTTCTCCTTATTCCAACCGAACACCCTCTGGGTAAAACAATAATTTTTGTACCATGCAAGCTCATTCACGTATTTGGGCCTCGTCATAGCTTTACATGTTATGCATAAACCAGTAATCATCTGCACACCATTTAGATTTATTGTCATTTAGCCAACCGGAAAAAGAAAGTATACGTTTCCCCATAAAATATCTTGGCGACGGTAGAAACAAGAGGTTTTCATATCCAACAACCGAATTGTCTGTAGTTGCAGGAAATCCTACAACACACCCCTTGTAATAATTTGTAGATCTAAACATAAAAATGATGATAAGAATGTTCAAATTGTAAAGAGACACAAGATTTACTTGGTTCGATCAATTTGATCTACATCCACGGGGTTAGGTTTTACTATGATTATTTGTAATTACATCTTGATTACATGGAGACTCCATTAATGAGTATTTGGAGATCTAGGTTCTTGAAGGAGGAAGAAGAAGAAGAAGATAATAATAATACAACCAATTTTACTTTCTCTCTCTACAGAATGTATCTTCTCCAAAAGTGTGTCTCTCTTTCTCATTCTCCCCCCTTTTCTCTCTCTTGCCTTTCTCTTTATATAGGTGTTTACATAGTGGATGACAACTAATGTACAACTAACATTTCCCCTAATTTCGGATATGGCTTGCGGTAATATCGCAAGCTTACAAATGTTAATTTCGCAGATCTTCTAATCTTCGCAAAGTTATGACATTTTTCTTATGTTTAAGCTAATATCACCTATTATATCGTTTCTCAAAGTGCTTTGCGACATTTTTGTAATGCGTTGTTAAGAATTTCGCGAGCGTATCGTTGTCGCGAAGTTCTGATCCTACATCTTGCCTCTTTTTTCTTGAATATTGCTTGAAGAGCGATCTTTAAGGAGAAATCCACCTTGTTGTAGTTGTTGGAGGAACGAGCAAAAGAATATTGGACTTGAAAAGTACGTACTTGTCTCTATTTTTTTGTGAAGTTCCGGAATGTTGCGAAGTAAATAAGAAGTATCATCTTTTGAAGTATGCGAAGTATGAAGTATCCTTGAAGAAGTATAAGAAATATTCAACTCTCGAAATATAAGAAGTATCCGTCCTTGAATGAGAATAATAAGTATTGCCTCTATTCATGAATTATTACTCCATTTTTGGTGATTCTTGCCGAGAAGATAAAGAACATAAAATGTTTTCTTGGTAATCCATAGTTGCCTATGTTCTTTATCTATGAGGGTAGAATCTTTGAGAAAATGTTGAATGTGCGAATTGTTTCCTCATTCTTATTTTGCCTCTGTCCCATGTGTTATGCTCATGCGATAGTATAATCTCTTCAAGTTGCTTATAATTGTGTGAAATAATTGAGCGAAATAATCATATCGTTCGGAATAATCACATTATGCAAAATTCTGACACATTTGACGAAATTTTGAATCATTCTGCGAAATTCTGAATCATTATGCGAAATTTAATCCTGCGAAATTCTGAACAATTCTGTGAAATTCTGAATAACTCTGCGAAATTCTGAACAATTCTGCGAAATTCTGAACAATTCTGCGAAATTCTGAATAACTCTGCGAAATTCTGAACAATTCTGCGAAATTCTGAATAATTTTACGAAATTCTGAATAATTCTGCGAATCTAATGCTTATGTGATATTATGTTATGAAATGTGTATGCGATGTTTATTCCACGAAATGCTTGTGCAATGATTTTATGATGCGAGTATGATTCTTGCATGATAAGAATGCTTATCTATTGCAATGTATAGTTAATGTTTGTGTTACTTAGCTCATTTTGCCGTCTAAAATTGATGTAGCTTTAATTTGCTTCAATTCTTCATTTCTCTGGATTTTCTTTAGTGTGTGCATTCCTCTTCGTGTAGTTATTATTCCTCACAAGTTCTTACTTGTGTTTCATATTTCCTATTTCCTGCACTATTAGTATCTCACAACAGTATGATCATAATATCAAGTCTGCGGCATTTTCACTGCCTCAGTTTCATTTCCATGTACATATTCGAAAGCTTGTTTGCTTACATATAATCATTCTCGCAATCTTACTTGCTTACTCATTTTCTTATGTGGTCCTATTTTGCCTTCCTAGTTAAAGGTCTTATTTTGCCACCTCTTGTCATTGCGACAAAATCGCAGGACGTTTTTGCACTTTCATGCAAAAACCCATTGATCTTGCCTTAATTTTTTCTTTTGTATTATTGCCTCTTCAGGATTGTTGCGACAATATGACAGGCCTAAATATTCTTCCGAAAATAAAGCCCCATGACATTGCAGTCTTGCAACGAAATCGCAGGATGTCTTCACACTTTCATGTAATGACCCATTGATCTCGTCTTATCTTTTTCTCTAGCATTATTGCATCTTTATGATTGTCGCACAAATATGACAAGCCTTAATACCCTTGCGAGTAAAAAGCCTCATGACATTTGCGTCTTAAGACACTTATCAGCTCCCTAATGGAGGTGTCTCCCTTATCTTCCCCTTGGCTGCCCCTTCAAGGAGGCATACTTCTACCATACAAGGTTAGCTCCTCCCATCCAGTCTTAACAACAACCAATTGTTTTCGCAGCCTCTTATCCCTTTTATCTATAGGGCTTATGGTTACGAGACTGCACCCTAAGTGGGGTTTTCTTCGGGCCGAGTGCAGTATAAGCCAAGACTTGTCAAGAATGGAAAGGACGCTTCAAACGCCCCTGGAACTCTTGACTCAACCGTGTACCTCGGCACCTTGATCAGATTCTGCACTCCTTGGGAGAGTCCTTATTACCTTAGTCGCCCAACCTAAGTCATATGCTTAAGCTGAGAATCCAAGGTGCCTCTCCCGGATGGGCTTTATTGACCCCAAATCTCCATGACTCGGGTTCCGGGGGCGGTGTAACCTTTCCCTGAGCCATGCAACAGGTACCCCCTTATATGACGTACTTTAGGTCTTACATTTTCCTCTTGCGAAATTTTATTCGCGAACTAGGGTGTACGCCATAAAGGTTCGCCCCTATCTGCGAAATTTTATTCGCGTTTCTGCGAAATTTTCGCGTCTCTTTTTTTCTGCAAAATGTTCGCGTTTCTTTATTCTCTCATTCATCTTTTCATTTCTGTCATCTCTTTCATCATTCTTTCATTTCTGTCATCTCTTTCATTCATTCTTTCATTCTCATAATATCATATCATTTAAATCAAAATAAATATTCAAGAGAAATTCTAATACATGGTAACTCTGAAATCTTCGTAGTTGTGAAATCTTTGTAATTCTGCGATTCTATCGCGTTTTGTAAATCAAATCAAAAATCTTTTTATTCTCTGCAAAAGAAATATTCTAGAGAAATATATAAATTGAATTTTCTCAGTTTTCTGTAATTTTGAAATCTCGCAATCTTTGTAATTTTGAAGTCTTTGTAATCTTGAAATCTTAGTAATCTTTATAATCTTTGAAATCTTTGTAATCGTGCGATTGAATCACTTTTTGTAAATCAAATCAAAAATCTTTTTATTCGTTCCTAGTATAAAGTAAAATGTTCAAGGAGGTGGTACTTATCTTTCATGTGAGTCGCTGTTGTTGTCAAAGAAGTGAATAAATGCCTTGAAATGTATGAATTTCGCGCAGCAAAAAGAAGTGTGAGAAGTGAGACTTGAACCCTTGATCTGCTTCTTGGATTTTCTCGCACCATACCAACTGTGCTAAGCCTCTTTTGCGAAATAATCAAAGTTCTTGCGAAGTAATCAAATTCCAACTGTGTAAGAGGCAATTCTGTATAAATTTCGCATAATAAAAATAAACATGCGAGAAGCAAGAATTGATCCCACGACCTGCTGCTTGCATTCATACCTCCTGACCAACTGTGCTAACCCTCTCTTGCGAAATAATCAAAGACTGTGCGAAGTAATCAAATATCAACTCTGCGAAATGAATATTTGCGAAGCAAAAATTATTTTGTCGCAGGGAGAATCAAACCTATGTCTCCTAGTTTGCATACTCCTTCTCTGACCATCTGCGCTACTTGTTGCTTGCGAAAGAAACTCACAATGCTGTACTTTATTCCATTTCTTCTCCTTTAGGATTTCAAAAATGTGCGAAAAATTAAGCTTGATGAGGGATTCGAACTCGAGTCTTACAACTCACTCTAACGAAGCTTGACAAACTGTGCTACCTCTTGTTTGCGAACTAATGAAACAATATTGCGAAATTATTCATTTTTTCAATATCTGTAAAAAGAAGAAAACTATGCTCGCAGGGAAGTTCGAACTTGCGACCACGAACGTACATATTGTTTTCTTGACCAACTGTTCAAGAATCTCTTTGCGAAATAGACGCACAATGTTTTTATCTTATTCTTTTATTCTCCCGTGCAAATGAGAAGAAAATGAAAAATATGTGTCTCTGCGAAATTCGAACCCGTGACCTATCGCTTACTCGCTCCAGCTCAAACCATCTGTGCGAATTTCTGTTTGTGATAGAAATTGCAGCATCTTCCTCTTATCTTTTCTTCGGCCTTCCTTAACTTTTTTCACATTTGCCTTTTTCTCCTGAACAAGAAAATCTTCCACTGAAACTTCCATTTCTCCTTAAATTTCACCACAACAACTAATTTTTTCTCTCACTCTTTTCATGTCTTTGAATTGTTGATGATGTTTACTCCCTGAAAGTGTGATTTCTCCCATAAAATTTCCATTTTTGAACCTAAATTTTGTAGATCTAGAAAAATATGAACAGTAGCTAATCTTCATGAAAATTTCTTGAATCAACAAGTTACAGGAAGGATAAATCTTTTACTCGTTCCCTGTTTCTAGCGCCATTATGTAGTTGCAGGAAATCCTACAACACACCCCTTGTAATAATTTGTAGATCTAAACATAAAAATGATGATAAGAATGTTAAAATTGTAAAGAGACACAAGATTTACGTGGTTCAATCAATTTGATCTACATCCACGGAGTTAGGTTTTACTATGATTATTTGTAATTACATCTTGATTACATGGAGACTCCATTAATGAGTATTTGGAGCTCTAGGTTCTTGAAGGAGGAAGAAGAAGAAGATAATAATAATACAACCAATTCTACTTTCTCTCTCTACAGAATGTATTCTCTCCAAAAGTGTGTCTCTCTTTCTCATTCCCCCCTTTTCTCTCTCTTGCCTTTCTCTTTATATAGGTGTTTACATAACGGATGACAGCTAATGTACAGCTAACATTTCCCCTAATTTCGGATATGGCTTGCGGTAATATCGCAATCTTACAAATGTTAATTTCGCAGATCTTCTAATCTTCGCAAAGTTATTACATTTTTCTTATGTTTAAGCTAATATCACCTATTGTATCGTTTCTCAAAGTGCTTTGCGAAATTTTTGTAATGCGTTGTTAAGAATTTCGCGAGCGTATCGTTGTCGCGAAATTCTGATCCTACATTGTCGACTGAAACCCAACAACCCCTTAGCATATACTATATCGAATACTTCCTTTGCTTCTGTTTCTATTATCCATGAGGTCATCATACTCACTAAAGTTCGTGGATTTACAGGATGCAACACATCGTCATGTTCCTAAAAGACAATACCGATATACAATAATCAAAACAATAAACAAATAATAAAATTCTTATCTTAAATAAAGATTCGATAAATAACATAAGGTTAAGATAGTTACCATGATATGGAAGATGACATAATCCCAACTCTCTTCGTACCCCATAACAACACTCCTTTATCACTGGGTAACCCATAAATAAGATTTTTAGGTCCGTGAGTAAATATCTTGTCCGGGTTGTGCAAGTAGTCTCCTTTGTTCGGTGGTCCCCTTGGAGATTTTCCTTTACCTTTGGTGGTCTCTTTGGAGCCTTCTTACTTTTGGTTGACCTTCTTGTTCATCTTGTTCGTCTCATTTTTCAATAACTTCTTTAATACCAGTCTGCTCCTCATTACTTTCTTCTTCACTATGTGTAACAGAATCAAATTCTTCTTGTGTTGTCTGCTCGATTTGAGGTGATGTTTTATTGATTGTGGGTGCTTTGGATTTAACCCCAAGCCCCTATGATGTTTAGCATCCAATTTTTTACCGTCCTTTCGACGAGGTTCCTAACTCCGAGGAGAAGCAAGATCATGTTTCTTCTTCGTTCTCTTTTCGGCCTACTTTTGATTTTCTTGGTTGTCCCTAGAGACAAAAAAAAAATCAGATTAAAGTATATTTACGAATTCCAAGTACAAAATCGGTAAGAACGACACACACATGATACACACACATAGACCGTTTCTAACAATGCACTAAAATAATCGGCCTATATAAGTGCTCATGAAAACTAATTCTAGATTAATAAGTATACAAAAAGTTGGGTTTTTTTCCACTAAGAATCGGGTTATATCGACATTTACATGAGCCGATCATGAACTTAGCAGTTAACAAATCAAAGGATATATAATCAATTTATGTGAACATACATATAATCCGATTCTAGAAGAAAAAACATACCGAAACTGAGTACTTCTTCCATTTCAGAATCGGGCGATGTGCCATGAACATCAACCGATTCTGGTTATATGCTCTTAATCCAGAAAATACATCCAGAGCAATCGGTCATTGTGGGCATGAAAAACGACAGTTTCCTAAAGAAATCTATCTACAAGTACATTACGTCGACCGATTCTGGTAAACCCAGAAAAATTTGATTTTAAAAAATTCAAATTTTGAGTGAATGCATGTTGCTAAAACCTAATTTAGCGGAATGGGTTGATAGAAAAGTACATGATTCGATCTATTTCTTCTGCTTGTATTGCGCTCATAGTTGGTTGGTCTTCCACAATCGTTTTTTTTCTTCGATTTTGTCTTTCGAATCGCTTTAGAAATTCCTGGATCACTCTCAGTAAGATAAGTAACCCCTGTGGCCTGTTCTAATCCTGTTCGTTTCACAAAACAGAAAAAAAAAACAAACAAAGGGACAAGAAAAGATTCGGTTGTCGAGGAGGTAAGAAATGAAATGGAAATGAGAGAATCGGGTTTTAGTAATAAGATTTGATGGGGATAAATTGGTAGTATTAAGATTTATTGGAGGGTAAATTCTTAGTTTTATCCAAATTAGACACCCCTTATCCTCCTTTTAGTTAGGAATAAAATTTATGTAGGCCTCAAATAATTTCTCAACACCCCAAACTAGCCAGATAACTGAAATCCGCTAGTATAATTGTCTTATAACGCGCTGGATACAAAATTTTAAGTCAGAAACAAAAATAATATTAACTTTTCTGCTCCTGGAAGTCATTCTAAAATTATTTACCAAAATTAACTTCTGATTTTTTTGCTTTCAGAAGTCAAAAAGCGACTTCTGAATGTGTATCCAAACACGCTACTAATATACCCCAAACAAGCCAGATAATTGAAATCAGCTAGTATAATTGTCTTAATATTTATGATTAGGGTAATAAGCCTATTAAACTGGTCCAAAGGGAGTAATCCTATAACTCGGCATGGCATCATCAATATTGTATATTTTGACATTTTACTACTCATTAAATTATAATGAAATTTCTTACGCAATTTTCGTTTTCGTTTTTTTCCATCTGGATTTTGCTCTTTCACATATTCATAGAGTTTCTAAGCTTATAATATTAGGATTTGAAAATTTTGCAACAGATTCCCTTTCAAACATAAGAAATAAATTAATAAAATGGATATTCAAATCATACATGGACCTTATGAAAGTAAAGAATCTGCGATAGTAGGGCCTTGGTGATGCGGAGAGGGAAAATGTCAACTCTAAAACTGTCTAGTTGAAGGGAGAATTTATCATTTTGGTGTTTATACAGAAGGAGACTCATAAGATTGCGAACTGGCCACGAAATCAAGTTTACAAGTGGGACAGTGGTTCATTTGCGAGAATGGTGACAGAATCAGTTTCACCAAACCTAGGACTAGGTTCTAAATAAATCATCCACTACAGAACTGTTGAAAATGAAAAATACTTTTTGAAGATTTTAATATAAAGTGTTCGACAATCAAGTTGATGGAGAACACGCATTTGCTTCTCTATTGCTCAGGACTCAGGAGTGGCTTTGAGTCGGACGGGTTTCACTCAAAGATAATTTAGGTGTTCAGGTAGGGTTGACTGTATTTCATCAAAAAGCCTCCTCACTTATCTAACAACAATGTTATTCATACCGGCTGAACCGGAATGGTTGGTAATGATAAGGCGCAGAATTGTAACAACACGGTGTGCATTACTGGACGACGGAAGGGAGTTCTTCTATGTGTTCGCTATAGGGCCAAAAATGCAATTGAAGGCAACGCTTTTTTTCAATTTTTCATCGCAAAAATTGAACGTCGACTGGTGTTTTTTCTACGAAATTGGATCGACAATCAGAGAGTTATAAACCCCGGCTATGGTTAAGCGCAATCAAAACGATCGGAAGTCGAGCGGATTGACGGTAAATGCAGCGTGAAAATGGCAAAAAAACCGTCACCTATACTCTCAATTTTAATCCTGACCATTGATTACCAGAAAAATTCAGCCACACGATCTAAAACTACCGTTGTTATTGGAAAATTGTTATGAAATTGTTACAAAATAAGTATCATATAAATGTTACACTTATAAATGTTATTAAACTAGTATTACCAAAATTGTTACAAACACTGTTACGAAATTGTTATAAAAACCCATCCCCTTAGATTTCCATCGTAGCACTCCCAAACTTCGGTCGGGCACACCACCGCATTGCGGTAATCTAGTTTATGCATTCCAATTAACAAATTTGAAACCAAATTACATCTAGGTCTGCGTATCTTATTCTAACATGAGCAATGGGGCCATATTAGAAAGAGAGAAACCGATCAAAAAAAAAGAAAAGAAAGAAAGAGAGAAGAAGAAAATGAGACTAAAATCACCAAATATGGCACCCGAAATGAGATCATGAGAGTTGAAAAAATAATCACGGCCTCGAAGAGAAATTAAACTTTTAAAAAACTTTTGTATACAAATGGCCTTACCTAGGGTCACATAGCCCTCCCCTAGGTTAGCCAGTAACTGCAAAATGGTTGGTGATTCTCCAAGCAAATGTCAAATATGAATCTTTGGGTGACTAATTAAGCAGAATATTAACTTAAAACTATTGAATTATTATTCAAGGGAGGTGAATTTTCAGCTCCCTTCAAGGACACATCTGCACCTAATTAATAATTAATTATCAATTCTAAACCATTTCCAAAACACGTACACCAATACGTGTGCACCCCATAGGCTTGAGAATTTTTCTCTATAAAATGGAGTAAGAGTTGAAGGTGAATCATTAAATCGATCAGTTTTCTCAAAGTTTAACTACATTTAAAATCCTTGAGAAAAGAATATACGAGTTAATTCCGATACCATGGGAATGTGTATATCATCTGTTGCATCTGCCAACATTCATGATGAAATTGTCAAGATACAAGATACCTATGAAAATGCTATTTTCATTGATTCAAGTTCATGTAAAACTCCAATTGGTTCTGTTTGTTCTCAACAAGGCCAGAAAGGAATAAACCAAGATTCTGCCATACTTCAACAGGTATACACATACATTTCTGTTACATGGGTTTCGTTTTAAGTTTCGCGATTTGTGAACCGTTTATAATTTTTGCATATTTGTTTGTGTATTTGAAGGGTTTTGGTATGGATGATGGAGTTCTCTGTGGAGTATTTGATGGACATGGAATGAATGGTCAAGTTGCGAGTAGATTAGTTAGAAGTTGGTTGCCTGGTTTACTTTTAAACCAAAAGAAAGTGATTTCTTCGTTTAATTTGGATTATAATAAAAATGATTCTGTTGAGGAATGGAGTAAAGCTTGTGTTGGTGCGTACAAAGTAATGGATAAAGAACTTAAACTTCAAGAAAACTTGGATTGTTCTTGTAGTGGAACTACTTCTGTTACCGTCATCAAACAGGTAATTAATTAATTGATTGCAATTCTTGAGTGAGACTCATAATTTTGTAAACGATTTTCTTGGGACTAACTTGTAAATTATGTAACAGGGTGAAGATCTTGTTATTGCTAATCTTGGAGATTCACGGGCCGTATTAGGGACTAGTTCTGATAATGGTGACATGATGGCTGTTCAGTTAACAACTGATCTTAAGCCTAGTGTGCCAGAGGAAGCTGAAAGAATAAGGAAGAGTAATGGCCGGGTATTTGCACTTGAAAATGAAGCTCACGTTACGCGTGTATGGTTACCTGACCAGAATTTTCCTGGACTTGCCATGACAAGAGCTTTTGGGGACTTTGATCTTAAGGATTACGGAGTAATAGCCATTCCACAAATCTCACATCATCATCTGAATAACAACGACAAGTTTGTTGTTCTTGCATCTGACGGGGTAAGACTCCGATCTTCGTTACACTCTTAATTAATCTCTCCGAGTTTCTCTTAATTAGTATCTCAAACTATGGTGTTTTTAATTTATTTTTGAGGTTATTCATTTTTTGTGTTTTATGATTGAAGGTCTGGGATGTTCTTAGCAACAGCGAAGTTGTATCAATTGTGTCATCGGCAACACGAGCAACGGCCGCTAAAGCAGTAGTAGATGCTGCAGTTACTTCATGGAAACAAAAGTTTCCTTTGTCAAAAATGGATGATATTTCAGTTTCTTGCATGTTCTTCCAGAAAAGATGAGTTACAGATGTCATCTTTAGGGAATAAGATAAGAGGTGCTTAGTTTTCTGAATTCCAGTTCTTTTGAATGTCAGTAACTCGGTGATTTAGAGATGAATTCCACTCTTCTTTTTCTTTTTAAACTATATATGAGAGA
The DNA here is from genome assembly GCF_003573695.1 of Papaver somniferum. Lineage (NCBI taxonomy): Eukaryota > Viridiplantae > Streptophyta > Magnoliopsida > Ranunculales > Papaveraceae > Papaver > Papaver somniferum. The sequence continues at coordinate 151,407,352 of NC_039359.1, forward strand.
TGGATTTACTACTAAGAACGGATCCAGCAGAGAGATCATGAAGATGTACTGCACCGAGAAGTCTGCGAGTCATTAAACTGCAAAATTATGTAATGTAATAGAAATCTTGTTAAATACTAAAATCATGTTAATCATATTCCTACTCGTTTTCTCATTTTAGATTGTAATGAAGTTGATAGAAAACAACAAATATTCATTAGAAAAAGAAGAGAGGATTTTTATTGTCAGTTCGTTAGAGGCCGAGATAGCTTAGAGCAGGTGGGTACAACTACCTCCACTGGCCAAGTAAATGCTTAGACTTATTTACATGGGAATGTAAAAATAGTCCCATATTAAGTACTAAAATAGCCCAGTTGGGATATGAAAACTAATTGGGGATATAAATTATTTCCCCCAATCAATAGTGTTTGTCAAGGGTGTTTTGAGACAAAATTTCTAAAATACCCTTCCTTCAAAATAAAAATCAAAAAACAAAATCATATCCCCATTTACATCTTCACCTTTTATTAAGAACCCACAATCGGGGGATATGAAAACTAATTGGGGGATATGAATTACTTCCCCCAACCAATAATGTTTGCTAAGGGGTGTTTTGGGGACAAAAATACTAAAATACCCTTTCCTCAAAATAAAAATCAAAAAACTTAAAATCAAAAAACAAAATCATATCTCCATTTCCATCTTCACCTCTCATTAATCTCTTTTAGGGTCAGGGCTTTGAAACCTAAAAATTCTCCATTCCCTTTCAAATTTTAAAGTTTCTCCACTCCCTTTCAAATTTTCTTCTCCTTCTCTGTCGGCTCCTCTCTTTGAAATCGATTTTTTTTTTACATTCGGAAGTGATGAAGACCATGCCGGAAGTGATGAATATCTTGTCGGAATTGATGAATATCATACCAGAAATGATGAAGACCATGCCGGAAGTGGTGAAGACCATGCCAGAAGTGATGAATATCATACCGGAAAAGATGAAGACCATGCCGGAAGTGATGAAGACCATGCCGGAAGTGATGAATATCATACCGGAAAAGATGAAGACCATTCCGGAAGTGGCAAACATTTATGAAAATTTCCAACAATTTCCGGCATGTTTTTTTGGTTGAATACTATGCCGGCACCGAGCTTTTTCAGCTGCAAAAATGGTGGATTCAAAGAGAAAAAAATCAAATTTTCAACCTCTTAGTCAATTCTCTCTTCACAATCATCCTTCATTTACACCAAAAAAAGTTCTCTCTCAAATATTTTTCCCTCCTCCTACTCTCATCTCACTCACCCAAATTCAAATAAAAATACACACTAATCATTTAACAAATACTTAGATTTTTACTAATTTTAATTAACCACGAAACCTGATTAGATTAGGATTTAAAAAAATATTTAGATAAGGGGTTACCCTAATTGGATATTTGGATCCAGTTTTTGTCCTTTTCCTTTATCCCCCAATTAGTTTTGATATCCCCCAATCGCGGGTTCCTTATTAATCTCTTTCAGGGTTAGGGATTTGAAACCTAAATATTCCCCACCCCTTTTAAATTCTAAATTTTCCCCACTCCCTTTCAAATTGTCTTCTACTTCTCTGTCGGCTCCTCAATTTGAAATCGTTTTTTTTTTACATTCGGAAGTGATGAATACCATACCAGAAATGATGAAGACCATGCCGGAAGTGATGAATACCATGCCGGAAGTGATGAAGACCATGCCGGAAGTGATGAAAAAATTCTAGAAGTGATGAAGACCATGCCGGTAGTGATGAAGACCATGTCGGTAGTGATGAAGACTATGCCGGAAGTGATGAAGACCATGCCGGTAGTGATGAAGACCATGTCAGAAATAATTTTTTTTACATCGCCGGAAGTGATGAAGACCATGCCGGAAGTGATGAAGACCATGTCGGAAAATGGTGTCGGCATGCTTGGTAACTAACATTCAACGCCGTAACTAAGTGCCGGCATGCTCGATCACCGAAAACTCTGCGTAGAGGCAAACATTTATGAAAATTTCCAACATATGCCGGCATGGTATTCGTACTTCTTCTATGCCGGCACCGAGCTTTTTCAGAGAAAAAAAATGGAGAATTCAAAGAAAAAAACTTCTTTTTATAGTTGAGTTAAAGATTCGGCAACAATTCTCTTTTCACTATCATCCGCCATTTTCACCAAAAAAAATTTCCCTCTCAAATAATCTTATGATTTTTCTAAGTATAATTAAACACTAAACCTGATTAATGAGGGGTAGATTAGGAATTAAAAAATAATTAGATAATGGATGATGCTGATTTGATATTTGGATCCAGTTTTTGTCCTTTTCCTCTATTCCCCAATTAGTTTTGATATCCCCAATAACGCGTTCATATTAAGAGCCGATTCACAAAATGGTCATGGTGTTGTAAACTTTTTCCAAAATGGTGTTTGGACGGTTGTGACAAGAGTTAAGTCACCACTCACGATATATCGCACCCAAAATGTCCCCATAGTGGTAACGGTGAACAGGGAAATTGGAGATAGATATAATTTTTTTCTCTCTCTTCTCTGAAAATCGGTCTCTCAACTCAGTAACATTTTTTCTCTTTTCTTCATGATTCCTTAGCACATCAACAAAAAAAAATGATTCCTTAGCAATGTTCCACACAATCCAGGATATTCATGCACAACCAAGCCATAAAATCGATCCAACTTCTTCTTGTTTCAAAATTTTCTCAACTGTATTACTTTAATTCGTTTTCTTTTAAACATTTCTGTTAGTTTCATTTTCAAAATGTTTTGCTAATTAACTCTTTATCTTCCCAAAATGTGTTTATAGGTTGCTCTTTCTCTAATGGGGTTTGCCTTATTTACAGTTGTGATTAGAGCGTTTGCTCTGTGTGCTAAGATGTTTTTTGAAGCCAAAGTGTTACCATTGATTCATTATCATGAGAAAGTTCAACTCAGTCCTTACCGTTCCACTGTCGATTCTCAAAAACCCCAAAAGGAAAAAAGGAGGAAATTTAGGAAATTCAAATTTCAAATTAGTCTCAACAATCTAGGAATTAGTTTCCTAAGATTACTCTTCTGGTTAATGGCCATATATATTGTTTCTGTTTGTGATTTATACTTCTATGACAACTTTTTATTCCCTCACCAGAATACCCGGATTGAAAATCTTGTTTATAGGAAAGGAAACCCTATCACCTATAAATCTTGCTCTTATATTAGCCATTGTGAAACAGAAATCTCAACAACCCAACCCATCCAAATCTAACCATGGAATCTGAGAAGAATGATCAAGTTTCTGATTTAGCAGCAAGATTCAAGCAAGCTGCTCTTGAGCTCGTCAATGATGAAGAAACAGAAAATCCCCTATCTGAAGATGCAGCACTAGCAGAAGTTGAAGGAGAATGGGATCATTGTCTCATTGGTATGATCATTATGGAAGGCAAAATAGGACACAAAGTTGTGCAGAAACATGTGAAGTTTACATGGTCTCGTAACCGTGAAGGTGAAGTGAAAGTAGTGGAGATTGATGATAATATAATGGTATTCAAGTTTAAGGATGAAGACACAAAGAAAAATGTTTACATAACTAGACCCTGGAGTGTGAATGGAAATTTAGTTATTCTGCATCACTACAACTCAGAAGTGATACACAAGGAACTTGATTGGAACTTCCAGTATTTTTGGCTGTAGTTAAAAAAACTCCTACCTGAGCACATGAATCCTATATCAGTAACAAAGATAGGAAAACTGATGGGAGAGGTTATTGATATTGAACCTAAGGATGCTATTCCAGTTGATAAAGATGGTGTTAAAGTTTGTATCTCAATAGACATCAACAACCCTTTGAGAAGAGGAGCTTTGCTAAAACAGATGTTGGGTATACAAGATGTATCAATTTTTTTTATGAGAAGCAGCCACATAACATATGCCCCCATTGCTACATCATTAAGCACACTCAAGGTGCTTGTAAGGAAGCACCTTAATTTCTTACTAAAGCTCATAACAAGCCATACTATTTTTGCATCAAAACTGTGACTGGGAAGAAGAAGTCTGGAGAAGAAAACTTAGCTGCCAATATCCCTATCATGCAGAAACAAAGGGTAATAAAGCAATCCCCTTTTGTCCCTCCAAAGGATGGAATCATGATTTCTCCTGTGGTTAATAGTCCAGCACAAGATGAAGAAGACAGCGACTTAGCAAGATTAGGCAAAAGACTTAGGATCTCAGATACTCAAGACCTTAAGGAAAATATAGCACCCAATGTCCTTCTCACCTCTCATCCTCCTGCTCATGATGGTAAATCAATGGAAACACTAGCTGCAGATAGAGTCACACACAAAGAGAAGCAACCAAAAAACACTTCTGGGGAGAACAAGGTAAACAAAAAAAAAATCTTTACTTATTTTTTCTCAGTCAATTTATTTTTCCAAAAACATTTTACTTGTTATTTCAACTGTTGTGATAATGTGTACACTAAGATGAAAATCATATCATGGAATGTGTGTGGCTTTGGAAATAAAGACACTAGAAACCATCTTCATATGCTCATCAAATCCCAAAATCCAAACATAATTTTCTTGTCAGAAACTAGAAACCAACAGAAAAGAATGCAATACATGTTAGCTAGATACAAATACCCAAATGTTTCTTTTCTAAACCCCATTGGTTTATCTGGTGTCCTGTGTCTTCTCTGGAAAGACAACATTGATCTGAAAGTGATTGATATGAGTTTGAACATGATAAATTTCATTGTTAAGTTAGACAGTCAAAACAATAGCTCATTGCTCACTTGTCTCTATGGTGCCCTGAATGAGAATGATAAAAAACCACAATGGAACCACATTAACAATCTAAGAGGAAATCACAATAACCCTTGGATAGTTATAGGGGTCCTAAATTTCATTCTAGATAGAAATGATAAATAAGGAGGTAACACTCCCAGCCAAACTGATTTATATGCTAATAATGACATTCTAAACATGAACAATTTGTCTAGTATGCAATATATAGGAAACCCTTTCACTTGGACTAATAGAAGAAACGATAATGAACTTATTCTAGAGAGACTAGATAGAGTCCTTACTTCTTTTGATTGGAATGCTATTTATCCTAATGTTGTTGTTTATCACTTGAATGCTGTTGGTAGTGATCACTTTCCCATCATGTTATTAACTAGCAAAAAAAGTAGTAATACAAAAAAACCCTTTAGGGTTAACAAAGCCTGGTTTAGAGACACTACTTGTCATGATCTGATTAAGTCTGAATGGAAAAGAAACACTAGTGGTTCTGCTGCCTATCAACTCATTCATTGTCTCAAAAACGCTAAAGTTGGCCTTAGACACTGGAACTACCATCATTTTGGTAATATCCAAACTCAGATCACCAATATTGAAACTCAATTATCTGTTCTTACCTCTAGGGGAACTAATCATTAGTATGATATAGAGTCTGACTTCTGGAAACAAAAAGGAAAAGATGATGCTCTTCTTTTGGATGACAGAAACACTGCTTACTTTCACCAAAAGGACAATTTTAGAAGGCAAAGAACCCAGATAAAATCTTTGAAATCTGAGCATGGAATTTGGCTAGATGAGAGGCAAGACATTGAAAATGAACTTCTAAGAAACTTTAGTAACATGAGCAGAACTTCTAACCATCCTAGATCAGATGATTATCTCAACAATATGCATGCTACAATTAGTGATACTGATAATGCCATGTTGATTGCTATACCCAATGCTGATGAGGTTAGAAAGATTGTTTTTGATATGAAACCTTGGACCACTCCAGGTCCTGATGGTTTCCCACCTGGTTTTTATCAACTAATGTGGGAAACTGTTGGAAATGATGTAGTAAAAATGGTTCAGGCCTTCTTCCACTCTCATCACCTGCTAAAACAAATGAACCATAATTTTACTACTCTTATTCCTAAAAACAATTGTCCTAAAAGTGCAGTGGATTTCAGGCCAATAAGTCTGTGTAATGTATCTTATAAGATAATCTCAAAATTGCTTGCTTCTAGGCTTAAATGTGTTTTGTAGAAGATCATTTCTCCTGCTCAAACTGCTTTTTTGTCTGGTAGATCAATTCACGATAATATAATAATTTCCCATGAATTAATTCATTCCATGAAAAAAACTAAAGCTTTAGATGGTTGTGCTGCTATTAAATTAGACATGTCAAAAGCTTTTGACAGAGTAGAATGTTGTTTTCTCATTGATAATCTTAAAAGGATTGGTTTCTCAAATGAATGGTGCAGCATGATAGAACAATGTATTACTATTGTCTCCACATCTATCATTCTCAATGGTGCTCCAGGTGATGTTTATCTACCTCAAAGAGGATTGAGGCAGGGTGATCCTCTATCACCCTATTTATTCATTCTTTGTAAGGAATGTTTTTTTAGAAGTTTGATAATTGCTGAAAAAAATAATCTTATACATGGTTTCAAAGCTAATAAATATTGCCCTTCTATCTCTCACTTGTTCTTTGCAGATAACTGCCTCATTTTCATAAAATCTAGGAACAAAGATTCTAGGAATCTGTCTACTTTGATAGAACAATTTAGCAAATTCTCAGGGCAGGCGGTTAACTTTGATAAATCAGCTTTAGCTTTTAGCAGTAAGGTCCCTACCTCTGTCAAGAATGACATAGCAAACATACTCAGAATTAAGAGAAGGTCACTTAATGAAAAATACCTAGGTGTACCTATTCTTCTTCTTCAAAAAATGAAATATGACTCTTTTGTTCATCTGTTAGACAGATTCAAAGGTAGACTTGATATTTGGCAGGCCATCTTCTTAGCTGCTCCAGGTAAAACTGTCATGACTCAATCTGTTTTAGGATTTCTTGCTAGTCACCACTTAGCTGTCTTTCCTATGCCTAAAGAACTCACAGATAAAATGGATAAAATACAGATGAATTTCTGGTGGGGGAAAAAGGAAAACCAAAAAGTCTATTATCCCAAGGGATGGAATGACATTGCTCTGCCTAAGGATTTAGGAGGCCTTAACATAAGGAAAACTGATTTGATAAACTTCGCTTTACTTACTAAACTTGCTTGGAGGATGATTAACAGTCCTGAGGAACCTTGGTCTGAAATCTTGAGAGGAAAATACTTTCATGGTGTTAATCCTTTGACTGACAGTATTTGCAAGCAGGGCAGCTGGATTTGGCAAGGGATCTGCACAGGTTTGAATATTGTGAAAAAATACTATGTTTGGGAGATTGGTGATGGAAAGCCTGTAAATATTTGGAAAGACACTTGGATTCCAAATATGCACAGACCTCCCAATAACCAGTTCTACTCAAGTAATATGTCCATTATTTGTCAACTTATTGATAATGATGGTAGGAATTGGAATACTGATTGCCTAAATGTTTTGTTTGATGAACAAACTGTTAAATAAATTACTAACATCAGAATTCCAATTACAAGAAGTGATAAACTTAGATGGGAGCCTTCCAGCAATGGAAATTTCACAATCAAGTCTGCCTACAATGTTCTTTTGAATGAAAAACTAGCTTCTAAGCCTACTAAGAACAACTTATCTATTAGTTGGAAATCTTTTTGGAAACAAAAACTGCCTCCTAGGGTCCAGCATTTTATGTGGATATTCTTACATAAGTGTATATCAACTGAATCTAGGCTTTCTAGGTTTACTAGACATCATGATAACACTTGCCCCCTTTGCAATAGTAGTACTAAGACAACTCAACACTTGTTTTATGACTGCCCTGTAGTTAGGTCTGTGTGGAATACTGTAAACATAAGATTACATGCTATTCTCCAGAATAAGGACTTGTATCAATGGATTAACAATTTCTTTTCTTGTTCAGTCACTACTATACAACATGATTTTAAGATGTATGAGGAAGTTAGTTTTATCTTATGGACAATCTGGAAAGCTAGATGTGCAAAAACTTCTGATAATAAATCTTTCAGCAGTTATGAAGCGTCTAACAACATTATTCAACAGATCAATGATTGGACCAGAGTCAGCGATAATCAATCTGTTAACATTACTGTATCCAATGGGATCAGTAAAATATGGCATCCTCCAACAGATGATGTCTATAAAATAAATTTTGATGCTTCACATATAAATAAAAAAATTTTGTCAGGGTGGGGTCTAATTTGTAGAGATTTTGCAGGTATCAGCTATGGATTGCGAGGAGGTGCATCTCTAGCTGTGGATCCGGAACAAGCTGAAGCACAATCACTGTTGAAAGCGGTTCAATGGGTGCAAATGAATGGTTGGAGGAAGATACATCTGGAAGGGGACTACTCAAATGCGATATCAGCTATTAATGGAAAGACAACAACAATAAAATGGACAACACAAAATCTTGTCCAAGATACTCTTAATATTCTCGGTTCTTTTGAGTTTTGGGTTTGCACTTATGCACACAGAGATGCAAATCACATAGCAGATTCTCTAGCAAAGTATGCAAGAACTCAGTCTATTTGCTTTAGTTGGTTTAATAATGAGCCTGCTTGGATAAAAACACTGATCCAGCATGATCAAAATACTATGTAATTCCTCTTATTATGAATGAATGATTCATCATTTCCTATTAAAAAAAAAAGAACATGGAAATTCGAAGTTCCAAGTGGACGACCTTTTTTCGATAAGAAAACACCGATTTCCATACATGCAAATTTATTTATTTTTTATCAGTAATTTCCACACATACAATTAATCAATGGGGTTTCTTTCTTTGCTTTTAGAGCAATTCTTCTTCGTTTTAATGGCTGGTTTTGGTTAGGGTTCTTGGAGGTTCAGTTCAGGGGTGAAGAAATCCGATCAGAAGTCTCATATATAACTACAAAAAAATGGGATCATCACTCTTCTGATGAAGGAGTACATCTTATTGCAGAAGACTAAAATCAAACAAAATGGTTGGTGTGTGTGCCGAAAACCATTCTCACTCCGATTCAATCGGCTCTTTTCTCATACATGTATTTGATCTCTACCGATGTTCCTTCTTTTTCTCTTGTTGGAACTTTTGGTCCGTATCTTTTATCTTTTACCGTATGTTTCTATTTCTCGTTGGTATCTTGATGTAACCCTAATTAACCATTAATGAAAAGGAATCCTTTGTTTATCAAAAAAAAAAAAAAAAATTAATCAACAGTGATCGGTCCTGATAGCCTATAGGAACAACAAGACCACACTATCGTAAACCAAAAGAGCCAGTTTTTAAGGAACTGCTCATATAAGTCCCCGTTGCGTAAACTCACTCGATAGCCATGTACAAGTTAGATGCGTCAAACTCAAAACGAAATCACGTTCACAAGTGATGGTGGGACAACATTTTTAAGCAATATAGCGTATGCGGTCCGAGGATGGTGACAGAATCACACTCGCAAAACCAATGCTACAACTAGGACAGGGTCATTCACATAGAGAGCAACAACATGTTTTGGGGGTTTCTGTCTGATACCTACAATACAGTCGGAACTATAGCCGGCAACTTAAAAACTGATTTCTCGACTATTTCCGTCCAAATAAGCTTCAACCTTCAAGTGACATGGACGTGCTTCGTGTGATTAAATTTTGCCCTGACTAAAGTGCCCCAAAACTCTATTCGAATACTACGATAAGCCACCGCCAATTTCAATTATTATCTATATATTTAGAGAAATTATCTGCCCAATAAATGAGTTAGCCACGTTTGAGCCTATAAACACACGCCACTTCACGTTAACAAGGAAAATACGTGTCTATACGTGAATTTCAATTTCTATAACGGTCCGCGAGTTATAACCCCAAGTTGTCACTATCCATCCAGAAAAAAACCTATCAAATAAAAGTAACACAAGAACCCAAAAAAACAAAAGTAACGCAAAAACTCTAAAGAATTTAATGAAGCCAATTTTGATTTCATCATAAAATTTGATGAAACATCATAGAATTGGTTTCATCACAAAATTTGATGAAACAAATTTTGAAATTTGAGATTTTTGTATCAATTTTTAAAAATTTGGGGTTTTTGTATCAATTTTATTTAAGATGGAGTTGTAATGAATTCCAACATTTGAACGGAGTTTTTATACCACAAATTTGGTCACTTTGGGTTTTATGACTAGTTCTGTTTCTATAAACTTAAATAAATGAAATTAAATATGAAATTTTTCAAAGATCTGTACAATGTCTTACATATGCAAATTTTACTTCTTCATATTTCGCAAGTAGGAAAAGGTCTTGTGCCTACACATAGCTGATGTCCTCATTGACATTTGAAACTAGTTTACATATTTCCGACAAACCAACCAACCAACCACATGAAATGAATTATTGGTTAGTTTCCTATTAAATTCGATTATAGGTAGATTTCTAAAATGAGCCGACAATTGTTAGAACATGATAACCTTTCTCGAAATGACTTTCCAAGGCTGCAAGGAGATAACCGAGATAAACATATTAACATTGATACTCATATTTTGGGTGTGGTAGTGGAAAGCAAAGGCCCTCACTTAGGTTGGAAGTATATCTCGAAAGGTATGAGAAAATACTTTAATTGATCGAGTAATTTGAATCTCAGACATATTAACTCGAGTCTGACTTTTTTTTAGGCAAAAAATTCTTTAGATTATGATCTTTTCAAGGAGACTCAAATATTTCATTGGTGAAAACACAGCTTTCCTTAAGACATTGGAATTCTTGTTGAGAAATAAACCAAGATACTATGAAGAAGACAAAAGGGATCAACAATGTTGTTGATCCAAGTAGTGTGGATCAACTATGAGAGTTGATCCAATACGGTGGGATCAACTGGTACAGTTGACATGAAGTGGATGGATAAACAAGTGTTGTTGATCCATGGTACAGTTTTTAGAAGTTTACTTGGGTTACAAGTATTACTTGTTTTAAGAGTTTGCTTGTGTGAGAATTGTCTACAAGTTTCTTGTTAGAGTTTGTTTTTGATTAGGAAAGTCTTTTTACTTGAGAGTCAAGTTTGTGAATCATATGAATAGGTTGTTAAACCATCAGTCAAAATATATGAATTAAGTGAAGCTTGTTTGAGTTTAGTCTTGTGTTCTTTTCATTAAGTCTTTGATATCAGATTTTCTATATATGGTATTAGAGCACTGGTATAAGATTCTAGGGTTGTGGGTAAGGTTTTGAGTTAGAGAAGATGACGAGTTTAAGTTCAATTAAGGTACCTGTGTTTCAAGGTAAAAACTTTGAACACTGGAGGTTGCAGATGGAAAATATTTTCACATACCAAGAGGTACAGGATATTGTGAAAGATGGTTATGTAGAACCAGCAGAAGGAGCTGTAGTTGAAGGAGCTGCGCAAACTGTTTTAACTGAAAACAGAAAGAAGAATTCTAAAACTACATATATTCTTCATCAAGGTATTCATGAATCTCTCATGGATAGAGTTATTTATATTAAGCAAGCTAAAGCAGATTGGGATGGTTTGGTAAGCTACTACACGGGATCTGACAAAGTCAAGAAGGTTAGATTAGAAACTTTAAAGAGAAAGTATGAATTACTGCAGATGGAAACTACTGAAACAATACCAGATTTTTTCTCAAAGACATTAAATCTTGTCAATAAGATGAAGGCTAATGGTGATACTGTAGAAGATTCAATAGTTGGTGAAAATATTTTACGAAGCTTACCTGAAAAGTTTGAAGCAAAAGTAACTGCTATAGAAGAGTGTAACACTGCTGCAACTATGACTCTTAATGAGTTATTGGGTTCATTACAAGCATATGAACAAAGATTACTAGAGAAGACAACTACTGCAAAACAAGTTGAAGAGGCACTTCAAAGCCAAGTTAGCTGGAGAAACAATCAAGGAAAATCTAATATTGGAGTTTTTCAAGGAAGATATAACAATGGAGGGAGATAAAATAATGGAAGTTATAGGAAGCCATTTGATAGATCAAGAATGCAGTGTTATAATTGTGGAGATTTTGGACATATGGCTACTGAGTGTCCAAAACCAAGAAAGACATTTGCTAATAATTACAAAGAAAATTTCAAAGCTGACATTCCAGAAAGCCAAGAAAAAGAAGAAGAAGAAAAGAAGGATGAAAACATGCTACTTACATGTCATACAGCAGAAGAACAACCTCAACTTAAGTGGTATTTGGATACAGGTTGCAACAATCATATGTGTGGAAGAAAAGATTTGTTTGAAAGCTTGGATGAGTCTGTAAGATCTACAGTAAAGTTTGGAAACATCTCAAAAATTCCAGTTATGGGAAAAGGAAGAATAGGGATTATTCTTAAGAATGGTTCTAAAGCATACATCATGGATGTATATTATGTTCCAGGTTTACATCAAAACTTGCTAAGTATGAGATAATTGTCGGAAAGAGGATATTCTATGAATATTTACAATAGTTTATGTTTCATCATAGATAGAAGAAGAAGATTGATAGCAAGAGTGGAGATGACTAAAAATAGACTATTTCCCTTGAACATTCAACATCAAAAGGAAAGTTGTTACAGTAGCAGTGTGCACAATGACTCTTGGTTATGGCATAAAATGATGGGACATGTGAACTTTAACAGTTTAAAAAACTTAGCAAAGAAGGAGATGGTGTCAGGTTTACCTTTCATAGTGGTACCAGAATCAAGATGTGAAAATTGTATCTTTGGCAAGAAGCACAGAGATCCATTCCCAGTCAACAAAGCTAGAAGAGTTGATCAACATTTGAAGATTGTTCATAGTGATCTGTGTGGTCCTATTGAAGTAACTTCACATGGAGGTAATAATTATTTTATAACTTTCATTGATGATTTTAGTAGAAAAGCATGGGTTTATTTGCTTAAAAAAAGAGTGATGCATTTCAAGCTTTTAGAAGTTTCAAAGATTATGCTGAGAGACAAATTGGTAAGAGTATCAAGATCTTGAGAACTGATAGAGGTAAAGAATATACTGTTGTTGACAAGTTTATGGAAGAGCATGGCATTCATCATCAACTAACTGCAAGATATACACCACAACAAAATGGAGTTGCAGAGAGGAAGAATAGAACCATAATGGAGATGTCAAGAACTATAAGAAGAACAAAAGATTTACCAAAAAGTTTTTGGGGTTATGCAGTTGACACAGCTGTGTATTTACTCAACAGATGTCCTAAAAATAGTTTGAGCAACATAACACCAGAAGAAGCTTGGAGAGGTGTAAGACCAAGTGTAAGACATCTGAAAATTTTTGGGTGTATTGCATATGCACATGTACCCAAAGAACTAAGAAAGAAATTGGATGACAAGAGTGAGAAGTGTATCCTTGTTGGTTATAGTTCAGTAACCAAAGGATATAAATTATAAAACCCAGAAGCAGGAAAAGTGTTTACAAGTAGAGATGTGATCTTTGGTGAAGATTCAAAATGGAACTGGAATAATGGATCAACAACTAATGTTGATCCATATAACAATGGATCAACAAGGGATGTTGATCCACATAATATTGGATCAACAAGGAATGTTGATCCACCTGCTGCTGTCAGAACAGTTCCAGTTGAAGTTGAAGAAGAAGTGCAGATTCAAGATAATGTTGAAGAGCAACATGAAGAAACAAGAACAGAAACAGTACAATAACAAGAAACTACAAGACCAAGAAGAAAATATATCATACCTGCTAGGTTGAATGATTATATTGTATCAAGAGATGATGAAGATACTGATGATGAAGTAGTGAATTTTGCACTATTAGGACATTGTGATCCTTTAACTTATGAAGAAGCATCAAAAGAACAAGGTTGGATTCAAGCTATGAATGAAGAACTGAAGTCAATTGAGAATAATGATACATGGGAACTAACAGAACTTCCACCAGGGAAGAAACCCATAGGTGTTAAGTGGGTTTATAAAACAAAATACAAGTCAAATGGTGAAGTGGATAGAAAGAAAGCAAGGTTAGTATCTAAAGGTTATAGGCAAAGACAAGGAGTTGATTATTCAGAAGTATTTGCACCAGTTGCAAGACTTGATACAGTAAGGATGATCATTGATTTAGCAGCACAAAAGAATTGGAAGATATTTCAGATGGATGTGAAGTCAGCATTCTTGAATGGATTGTTGGAAGAAGAAGTTTATGTAAAGCAACCAGCTGGCTACATTATGGAGGGGAAGGAGAATGAAGTATACAAGCTAAACAAAGCTTTGTATGGTTTGAAACAAGCACCAAGAATATATTCTTATTTCATTAAGAAAGGATTTAAAAGATGTCCACATGAGCATACTTTATACTTGAAAGCTGATGATCTTGGCAATCATATTATAGTGTGTTTGTATGTGGACGATCTTATATTTACTGGAAATAGTTCTGAGATGATCAAGGAATTTAGGGAGGATATGGTGAAGGAGTTTGAGATGACAGATCTTGGGTTGATGTCATATTTTCTTGGCATTGAAGTTCAACAAACTGAAAAAGGAATTTTTATTAACCAACAAAGGTATGCTGAAGGAATTTTGAAGCGTTTCAAGATGGATAATTGTAATCCAATCTTAACACCAGTAGAAGAGAGACTGAAGTTGACAAGAGAAGGATCAGGAGAGCTTGTGAATTCAACATACTTTAAAGGTCTTGTTGGATGTTTGAGATATTTGAATGCTACAAGACCTGATATCATGTATGCAGTTGGATTGGTTAGAAAATTTATGGAAGAACCCAGACAATCACATTTACAAGCTGCAAAACATATTATGAGATATGTTAGAGGTACAATCAGTATGGGAATTCTCTATAATGTTTCAGAAGATCCAAAACTAGTTGGATTTACTGATAGTAATTGGGCTGATGATGCAGAAGGAAGAAGAAGCACACCAGGTTATGGATTTCAGTTGGGAACTGGTTTTTTCTCTTGGTCATCTAAGAAGCAACAAGTTGTTGCATTATCTACAACAGAAGCTGAGTATATAGCTGCTAGCAATTGTGCTACACAAGCTGTGTGGTTGAGAATGATGTTGAAGTCATTGTTTGAAAACACAAGACATCAACAACAATAGTTTGTGATAATAAGTCTACAATTTCATTAACTAAGAATCTTATGCTTCATGGAAGGAGTAAGCATATTGATATTAAATATCATTACATCAGAGAGCTTGTCAGTAACAAGGAGATAGCTGTGGAGTTTGTTGAGAGTGAAGAGCAAGTAGCAGATATTTTCACCAAGTCTTTGAAGTCTAATACTTTCATTTACTTGCGTGGAAAGTTGGGAATGATTAGCAAAGAGTATCTTGGTTTAAGGGAGGATGTTGAGAAATAAACCAAGATACTATGAAGAAGACAAAAGGGATCAACAATGTTGTTGATCCAAGTAGTGTGGATCAACTATGAGAGTTGATCCAATGTGGTGGGATCAAATGGTACAGTTGACATGAAGTGGATGGATAAACAAGTGTTGTTGATCCATGGTACAGTTTTTAGAAGTTTACTTGGGTTACAAGTATTACTTGTTTTAAGAGTTTTCTTGCGTGAGAATTGTCTAGAAGTTTCTTGTTAGAGTTTTTTTTTTATTAGGAAAGTCTTTTTACTTGAGAGTCAAGTTTGTGAATCATATAAATAGGTTGTTAAGCCATCAGTCGAAATATATGAATTAAGTGAAGCTTGTTCAAGCTTGTTTGAGTTTAGTCTTGTGTTATTTTCATTAAATCTTTGATATCATATTTTCTACATCTGATGAATTAATATCTTACTCGGAAAATGCATTCACTGGGTAGGTATCCGAGGACTTTCATTCCATCAATGGGATATTAAAAACCTTGAAACTATCTGTTATCCTTGGGGAAAATTACTGGAAATACATAAATCCTCTAGTAGTTTCTCTAAGCTTAATAGTTGCAAAGTTAAGGTCCATGATGATCTCCGTAAAATCCCAGTTGTTGTTTACTTCAAAGGCAGTTGGTTGAGCATCGAATGGATTCACGATCTTTCTAAGAGTTTCTTACATCAATAACATATTAAAGTTCAAAGTATTAAATCTTTGTTGGTGGTGCCTGATCAAAGAATCAGTCATGATGATCATGATGATGATGCAGATCAAGATAATCTTTCAGGCACAAATTCAATCCCATTGAATGCAGATCCTAATTGTTTGCAGTCAATTGCTCAGAGAGATTTTTCCATGCATGCTAAAAATATGCCGGAGAATAAGTCTCGGTCACATTCAAATTCATCTTCAAATTCGGCGCTAAAAAAGCTAAATAAAGTCTAGAAACGGGTATCTCACATTCAGCTAAGGGGTGGTCATTCTAAACAAAACTCAAATTTGGATGATGGGATTTTACAGAGTAAGACTAGGCTTCATGCACAAGAATCTTCACCTTCTAATGAAGAAGTGATAACTCCGTGGGTTACTGTAAGGAAGAAAAAGGCGGGTCGAAATATGAGAGCTGGGGAGAGCGCCTTCTTCGAGTTTTTCAAACTCAGAATTCGGCTATATATTTTTGAGTCTAACACCTTCTCATGACTCGCGAATTATGGATACAAAGAACCAACATATGGGCCAGGTAAGGGGGGGGGGGGGGGGGGGGGGGGGGGGGGTTCGGTCGGATTCTTCTCAGGATCCGAGATTCTACCCTAAACTTTTGAATTTAACTTCTGCCGATGGTTCTTCGGATCCGGATTCGAATTCGGGTATAATTTTTTTTGGATCACTCTATGAATCATACAAAGAGGAAAAATGAGCTGAGTAATTCTGACTCATCATTTTTTACCTCTATCAGTTCAAGATTCAAAAATGTCTGACTCATCTTCAGTCTCGAAATCTCCACAGTCTATCTCAAATCAACATCGGCCATTGATTCAAAATTTGAATTCTACTAATTCAAAAACAAGACCGTTGGATATTTCATCACCAAATATTCACATTTCAGTTGCTACTGCTACTACAAATGAGATTAACTTAAAAATCAACTCTCACATTGAGTTCAGTAGACTAATGGGGGTTTCTTGTGATCATCCGAAGACAGTTGAAATTTGTGAAAGTATGGTAATTAGAAACTCTTCACCAATCAGGAATATGGAAATACCATATGCTGATGGTTTAGGTTCTTTCGATCCAGTGGATGAAGAACCATCTATGGTTCCTGCAGAGGATGAGTGTATTGAGGCTATCACTGGTGCTGCAGAGTTTGAGTCTTCTGACTTAGATGGTTTCAATCCAATTTCTGTTTCTAGGGTTTCTCAGGATTTGAATGGATCATAAAATCATGTCATGGAATATTAGGGGTTTGGGACAAGATGCAAAGATAATTGCAATTAGAAATGCTATCAGGAGAAATAACATAACCATTTGATCAATTCAAGAATCTAAGAAGGAATTGGTGGATGATGCTCTTATTAGATCTCTTTGGGGGAATAATGGCCGCAAATACATTCATGTTCCTTCATGTGGTATTAATGGAGCTTCTGGTGGTATATTGTTATGTGGAAGGATGGAGTAGTGGAAATGGAGGATCATCTGTTAGGGGCATTTTCTATTACTATAAAGTTCAGGAATGTGGCTGATGATTTTAGATGGGCTTTTACCTCAGTTTATAGTGCTTCAGAAAATATGTACTACAGACAGTTTTGGGCAGAATTAAATGATATTAGAATCCTTTTTGATGAGCCATTGCTACTAGGAGGTGACTTCAATGCTATCTTGTTTCAATCTGAAACAAACAAACCTGGTGGATGTGTTGCTTCCAGAAATTTTTTTTAAAGATTTGTAAGACAACACTCTCTCACTGATTTGTCACTAAATGGAGGTAAGTTTACTTGGACTAACTCCCAGCAACACCCTCTTTTGATTAGGTTGGATAGATTCTTGCTTAATGCTGAATTTCAAGAACACTGTCCTGCCTTATTACAAGTCAGACTCAAAAGACCTATTTCAGATCACAGCCCAATCATGTTGAACTGTAATTCTGAAATGAAAATTGTTTCTCCTTTTAGGATTGATAATTATCTCTTGTTATATCCTGCATTTTTGGAGAATATGAAACTGTGGTGGTCTAGCTTAGTTTTTACAGGCGACCAAGTTTTGTTTTTGCTAAGAAACTTCAGGGTTTGAAAGCTCTTATTAATCCATGGAGAAAATCCTTAGGTGACCTTCAAATTCAAATGAATGATCTAGAAAAAGAAATTGATAATATTGATTGTATGGAGGAATTGTCCATTCTACATATTTATGACATTATCCAAAGGGAAGAAGCTAAAAATAAACACCTTTCTGTATCTTTAAATTTAGCTAGAAAATGGGGTCAAAGATCTAAGGATAAATGGTCTAAATATGCTGAGATAAATACTAGGTATCTTCATCAACTTGCTTCTTATAAGTATAAGTTGAATAACATCAATTGCTTAAGAATTGATGGAGATCTGTCTTATGATAAATCAAAGATTGCATATGAAGCTGTTAATTTTTACACTAATCTTTTCTCTGAGAAATTTACAGTTAGGTCAAGATTTGGTGAGCTTCAAATTCCTTCTATTTCTGTAGAAGACAGAATTCAACTTGAAAAACCTTTCACTGAAGAGGAAGTCAAGGATGTCATTTGGCATTTTGGAACTAATAAGGCACCAGGACCAAATGGTTTCACCATGGAGTTCTTCAAGTATACTTGGGAGGTGATAAAAGATGATCTTATGAAAGTTGTTAAAGAGTTTGAAGCTACATCTTGTCTGGATTGGAGGTTGAATTGCACTAATTTGAAGTTGATTCCAAAATGCAGTGGAGCAGTGTCTTTGCACAACTTCAGACCAATTAGCTTAATTGGGGGAGTATACAAGATAATTTCTAAATTGTTAGCTCAAAGAATGAAAGTGGTCATGCCTTCTATAATTTCTGATTTTCAAGGGGCATTTATTCATGAGAGGCAGATAAATGATGGCATTCTTATTGCATCTGAGCTAATTGATTCAAGTAAAAGAGAGAATAAACCTGGAATTGTTTGCAAGGAGGATTTTGAAAAAGATTTTGATAATATCAATTGGGGTTGTGTTGATATTTCTTTGGAGAAATTTGGCTTTAGGCATATCTGGAGGAGTTGGATAAAATGGTGCATATCATATGCAAGATTTTCAATTCTTTTAAATGGAGAAGCTACTTCACTTTTTAAATCTCAGAAAGCAATCAGGCAGGGAGATCCCATTTCACCTTTTCTTTTCATTATAGTTGCATAAATTCTCTCTTTAATTATTAAGAAAGCTGTTTCTTCTGGTTTGATCTCTGGATTTAAGGTTTCATCAAATGGTACTGTAGTTCAGCATTTGCAATTTGCAGATGATCTGATTGTTTTCTTGGATGATTCATATGAGAAAATTACTAATCTGAAGAATATCCTTTTCTCTTTTGAGTTGATTTCTGGTCTCAGAGTTAACTTCAGAAAAAGAGTACAATTGTTGGAATTGGGAATGATCATAATGGAGCTGAATGTGCTAGACTTTTTGGTTGCAGTTTATCTCAGTAGCCTCTGAACTATTTGGGCATCCCACTGGGAGTAATTCTAAGTGTAAAGCAATGTGGGAGATCATAGTCCAGAAGATTCATCAAAAACTCTCCGTTTGGAAGTGTAGATATATCTCAAAAGGTCAAAGATTAATAATGGTGAGCAGTGTTCTATCTAGTCTGCCATTTTACTATCTTTCATTGTTTCAAATGCCAGTTTCAATTACGAAAGAAATAGAAAAGATTATGAGAGACTTTATTTGGGGTTCTACAACTAATTCAAAGAAGAGAAGTTGGGTAAGATGGACAAGAGAAGTTGTGTCTAAGAAGAGAGGTGGTATAGGTGTTAAAAAGTGAAAACTTGTTAACAAAGCACTTCATTGTAAGTGGATATGGAGATATGGCTCAGAACATAAAGCTCTTTGGAGACAAATAGTTCATCAAAAGTTTGGTGGTGCAGTGAAAGATTTTTTTCCTAAGAACTCCAATATGGTTGTTAAAGGAAGCTTATGGGCTGGCATTTTAAAAGCTAAAGATCATGTTCTACAGAATACTTCCTTGACAGTGGTTACAGGTGACAGAATTCTGTTTTGGGAAGATAAGTGGAAGGGTGATCATCCTCTCAAAACCACTTATAATTCTCTTTATAAGCTGTCTAGAAAGAAGTTTTGTATTATTAAAGATTGCATTTCAAATGAAGCAGCTTGGAACTTGGATTTTACTAGGAGTTTAAACGCATATGAACTAGGTGAGGTGGTTTTTATGTTGCAGGATTTGGGTGATCCAACTCAGTATACTGATATTTCAAAGGGGGGAAGATCAGAGAAAATGGATTGCTGAAGGTGGTGAATTCACAGTGAGTAATTTCTACAAATCTTTGGATGTGGATGGTTTCCTCTTATTTCCTTATAAGCAGCTGTGGAATCCTAAAGTTCCAATGAAAGTTTCTTTTTTTGTTTGGACACTTTGCTATGGAGATGCACCAACTCTGTATTTTCTTCACAGAACAGGTAGATCAAATACCAATACTTGCCTTTTCTGCAATGGGGATCAGGAAACTAACAATCATATTTTCTTGCATTGCACTGAAACTTCAAAATTGTGGAATTATTTCCTTAAAATTTTTGGTTATGATTGGGTTTTTTCGGATTCTGTTAAATCTACTTTGTGGGAGTGGCCTGCTAAGAAAGGTAATGTTATGCACAAAAAACTGTGGGGCTTATTACCCTTTGCCATTTGGTGGAATATTTGGATTGAGCACAACAGCAGGGTATATGGTAATAGGAGAAGAGGTGTTAACCAGTTGGTAATTGCAGTAAAATGTACCATATACAACTGGTGTAGAAGTACTAGGATTTTTGAGAATTTTTCTTTAAGTACTATTATTTGTAATTGGGATGCTGTTTTGGCATGAGCTTTTGTCATGTATTTTTCAGTTTTTAGTCATGCTTCTATGACTGATTGCTTTTCTTAATGAAATTTTCCTTCTTCAAAAAAAAAAAACCTTTCTCGCCTCCCTATCCAGACGAATAAGGCCTGGAAAACGATCATGCGTCCTGCCACATGATAACGATGAATCGACGCGCCAATAGCTTGTGTATTGGATAGTTATCGAATTTCAAGTGGTTATGGAACTCAATCATGGAACAAAAATTCCTTTGATGTGTTATGGTTTTGGGATAGTCCAACATGTTTATCCAAATAAAGAAATTATTGGTGGAAAATAATATTAATGGACAACGAAATTGTATTTAACGAATTTTTTTTTAGTACGAGAGATTACATTAAGAACTAAGAAATTATAAATGGATATATCCCATTCCTTTAGAATACATTCTATTATAACTAGCTTCAGTGATTCATGTGCAGAATAGTTGCTCAAAAAATTGTCATGTTTATCCCACGCCCATTTCGCCAGTTTGTCTGCCATACCATTACAAAGCCTATTTACATACCGAATCTGAAGATGATTAAAAAAATTGGTTACATCCTTCAATATAGATATAACCCTCCAGCCACAAGGAGAAGGTTAGTTTTCCAAAAAATTCTCCACATTCTTACAGTCAGTTATGAACGTCCTCTAGTTGAATAAATTAGTCAATGGTTTTGATGAGGGTGGTCGTACTTCTCCTTGTACAGGAAAAACATGACATCAAAAATTATTTTAAGGAACTATGACATCCACAAAATAGATAAATATAATAAACCGTACACCACATAAAAACTCTATAAATCAATGATGTTAGGACAAAGAGTGTTGGTGGGAATAGAATATTATTAGAAGGTTACTGATGATTATTTTTTTACCTTTCATGTACATGAGTGTATACTGTCATATCTTTTGGATGATTATTCTTTCCATGTTTACACTCTTATATATGGCAAGAACTATTACCTAAAAGTCCAATATATGGCCGCTCGTCATTGTCTTTGTTGTATACATTGTAATTGTAATACATATATTAGTTCTCTTCCACGTGGATGTAAGTTATATGCTAAACCACGTAATCTTTGTGTTTTGCGTGTGAGTTTTATATTACCAGCTTCCATTTTATGGCATCTGAACAGGTTATTGCGATCTCTGGTCATTGATTTTTGGATATTGTTATTGCGATCTCTGGTCATTGGTTTTTGGATATTTTTATTGCTGGATTTTTTGTTCATATTTCTTCTTGAAGAGATCTTTGTTCTTCAACATTTTTTTATGCTAAGTAAAATTTATTTATCAGAAGAAAATATTACATATGTCTTTCTCCACTATATTGGAGATATCAGGAGGTACGTTTTCTTTATACTGAAAGTTTAAATTGTCATCCCTAGTTTTTTTGGCTAGAAAATGATCTACCTTATTAAAAGTCGGTGTACAGACTTACAAAACCAAAAGTTTTTATCCTTGAGTTTATTTTTAACTTGCATTATAATTCCTTGGTTGAACCAATGAACTTGTAACTCATCTTCATTAATTGATATAACTGCATTCTCACAGTCAACCTCAAAGATTACTTTGCTAATAGTCAGTTCCTCCATCCAATCCATTGCCTTCTGTAGAGATTTACATTCAAAATATTCAGATCCATACTCCTCTGCTACTTCCTCTTCCAATTGAGATCCTTTAACTCCTATGGATTGACCTGCATGATTTCTTATAATTAGTCCAATATTTCCTTTTTTAGTAATAGGCATATAAGAACCATCAGTGTTGATGTTTACAAAATCATTATCCGGTGATACCCATTCCTTAATTTGCAAATTAACAGAGTTGTTAGCACAGTTTCTTTCAATAATTTTCACACACTGTTCAAGGAGGTGATTGACTCTAATAATAGTTCCTTGTTGATTAGGCTTAGTGTTCTGAAATATGAGAGAACATCTATCTTTCCAAATGTACCAGACAGTGTACATAAATCTATATAGAGTTTTCTCATCACCAAAACATATAGCAGAGATATTCTGGTCTTCATTATAAAACCAACTAGTGACCCTACTGTTGAAATCAGTAAACTGATCAGAAACACTAAGAATGTGGACATTCATACCAAGCCAAACTGATCTGGCATACCTGCAATAAAAAAACAGGTGATTAAGAGTTTAAACATTACTATTACAGAAGCAACATTGTTGCAGGTTGATTCTTAGCAAGAAGATACCTAACATGAACAATTGTTTTAATGTATTTCCAAATGAATAATTGCACTCTTTGAGGTACTCTAGTTTTCCATAAATTTTCCAAACATCATTGGGAATAGGATCATTGGATGTAAATCTATTTACATTATCAGTACTAATGGTATTATAAGCATTCTTAACAGAGAATTTTCCTTTTCTGTCCGGCTTCCATATAAGACTATCTTCACCTGTTTCAGGTATATTTATGTTAAGAATTAAAGTAGCACTTTATTGAGAAAATAGAGAGTTAATCACATCAGTAAAGTAGCACTTTCTTCAATATTTTTCGGTAAGTGATCTGACTAAATCTCAAGTCAGATCAGTTTTTTCCTACTTCTTGGTTGAAGTTGTTATTTCGTATATCTATAAATCTGAATCTGTATATCTTGATATGACTTTTCTAAGTAAATACAATGACATTAACAATACTTATAAAGTTATGTGTTTATGATCTGAAAGATAACACGTTTCTATATAAGTAAATACAATGACACTGAAAATTGGCATAAGTAGTTTAATTTTCTCTATAAAAAAGACATGCTTCCTTCTTTAATCTTTCAACTGCTGCATCCTTGTTTTTTGCTTTTATCATAACATATATCTTACGGAGCTCGGGCGTAGTCCTCAAAATTTTGTCAATTAGAACTGAAATCAACAATCATATTATGAACATAAAAATGTAAGTAGAAAAAACTGAATGTACAAATTTTGAAATAATTTGTGTACCTTTGCTTAAGAACCTAATTGCCCCGGTAATAAGAAGTTTTTTTCCTTTGAGAAATATAACAATCCGAATTCCTCCAGGGAATTCCATGAGGTGTCAACAACTAGTATATTTATTAGGAAAAAAAACAGTTTTTTGGTTGAAAAGACCTTGGATTTGAATTCTCGGGTCTATAAGACAAGTAAAATATGAGTACGGCTCAAATAACCAAGGATACAAATATACAGTTATAATATCCAAATTTGGGAGAAACGAAATCCTCTCTCTTCTCTGAATAACCGTATTTTCCGAATAATTCTAACTTTTGTTCTTCCATCTTCTCGATCTTTGAACCTAGATTTGCTCGAATTTATCTGAGATATCAGATATTCCGAGTAGATTTGGGTTTGTGTAATTAGTCTTTTTATGTTTTCAATAAAAAATCATATTATTTGTGATTTTAGGTTTTGGGGTTTGTTTTATTTTTTAGTTTTACTGTTGATATCTCATGGCTGCTCTATGTCATGCAGTATTTGCCATTAGTGCGATTTTCTATAGCCTTCGGGCATTTCAATTGGAACCCGATGATATATTCAAGTATATCTTCGAAGGCAATCAATTTCGGTGTGACGATGATCAAGATTCAATCAAACAAGATCAATGGCTACTGGAATTGGTTATGATAATGATGTTTAGTGCAAATTATCCTTTTTACAAAGGATTTTCTCTTAATGAAGAAGAAGAATTTTCCAAATGGTGGATGCAGAATCAAAACACCATCCCTCTGATTACATCGATTACTTTTATGATCAACAATTATGTACGTTTGTTATATTACAATCTTTATGTCGTTGTAGTATTTTGCTTTTGTACTTCTTTGTTGTATCTATTCGATGTAGAATTAACATGTTCATGGCTTCCAATTAATATAATCTAAAGAGGTTCATCCTATTTTTTTCCTTCAAAAGAAAAATATCCAAATTTGGATATACTACCCAAAATATTAAAAACATTTAATTGTAACTGACCATCATACCCTTAATCACAATTATATTTGGTCGCTATTAACAGAAAGAGAGATCAAGGGATATCCATTTTTTATTTTAAAATGCAGATTTGAAACGAGCTCCAATTTTCGGATCTAATCGATGTTGATTTCCTATCAAACTCATCTCTAATCTTTGCTGAAATCAGTAAGTTTGATTCTAGTTATTGATTAATGATTCTGCTGATGGGTATGAGTCTTTTAAGAGTTATGATAAGAATTAGAATTCAAAAGATGGTGGATGCTCAACATGTTTACGTTTAAGATTTTGCATACAAGGTGTTTGATAGTTAATTTGCTCACATGTGAGTTCGAAATAGATCTGTGGTTTTGATTAAACATAAGTTTTACCAGAATCAAGAAATGGAATCTGAAATTCAAGGTTTACAAGTGATTGGACAGTTGGGTTTTCATTGAATTCATATTGATGTTGAGAAGTTGAGGCAAGGATGGTGATTGATTTCAGAAAGAACTTGAAGACTTGGGTATAAATTGTGGTCGTTGTTGGTTGAGTTGCAGGGAAGGAGATATGCCATGGGTTAACAGAACACACCAATTTCTAACATGGCTACATGGAGTAATGTGCATGAGGTGTTCGTAGAAATGTTTGAATATGACCAGTTTGTCATTCCTCTTCTAATACCAACGAAGTTGTTGGTGCTCTGATTTTAAGGAAATTTTTGTGTGTTGTTTGAATGGGATCTCAGGTTGGAAATGTGGATGATGTTTGCTTCTGTGAGTTGTTATCGGTGTTGGAATGGTTGAATGAAGAGATGATGTTGTGGGTGCTAGCAGTTTGAATGGGATCTCAGGTATATTTTGTATGTATTAAGATGTGTTGTAAAGTTTCTTGATTTCTTTCGCGCTCTGGGCAGATTAGGTCTTGGGCTGTTGCATACTCGGATAGATTAGCTTTAACCGGAAGAGCATCATCGAAACATCTCGCTAGGAAGACCACAAGTTTGTAAGGTAATTCCAGATGCCACAATCTAAGCCGCAATTTTGGGTTTTGCGCAATTTCCATGATTTACATCATTTTGCCGTTGGAGAAACTTTGTATGAATTGATTTCATTTTGCTGTTGGAGAAACTATGCATGTGTTAATTTCATAGTAAAGTCACCAATGCTGGTCAAATTTTCAGCTCAGCGAGTACTTTCCAGTTGCATGTAGTCTTATGTCCTTGATTTGGTCTCCTTGAAAAATGCCAGTGACGTGCTTATTAAGCTGATCTTCATTCCAACCGTTAGCTTGCGAATTCATTAATCCAGCAACTCGTAACAGATCATTGTTATGTGTTGGGTCGTCTGTTAATATTGGATTAATTGACGAAATACATAAGATGCATCTGAGCGCATAATGAATATTATGCAACAAAAAAAAATGCCAAATTGCACCCGAGTGCATCATGGATTTTTTTTTCTGTTTTTCTTTTTTGTAGTTCCCCTTAATAATTAAGAAGATTCGATTGTAGGTGATTATGCAGGTGTATGTGGCTTTGAACTTTAAAAAGAAATCGAGGAAAATTTAGTTGTGTATAATAAATCGCAGGTGATTAATATATTAAACCTAGATTTATCCACGAAATACACAGATGCACCCGAATGCATAATGTATATGATGATAGAAAGATACGTTTTGGTCTAGATGCATCCGAATGCATAATGTATATTTTTTTGATTCTTATAGAAAATAAATTTTGGCCAAGTTGCACCTGGATGCATCATGCATATTTTTGTAGGAAATAAATTTTGGTCAAGTTGCACCTGGGTGCATAATGTATCATCGGCCTAGTTTAAAAATAATTTATTTTTTTCGAATTTCATATCAATGATGGATCTTGTTTTGTAGAGATTTTCGAGTCATTTCCAAAAATATAAATTTTATTAAAACCCGACTTATATTTCGGAAGTTAGGACCTTTCTCGCGATTAATTTTAAATTGGAGAAAGAAAACAAATATGAAAGTGAAAAGGATATGAATCATAAAGAACCTGGCTAAATTGGGGCCTACGACTACAAGACAAAAAAGATTATTAAGAGATGAAACTACCAATTTACCTTAATATTACAAATGTATCCCCATCAAATCTTAATCATGAAACTAAAAACTAAAATCAAAATCATAAAACTAAAAACTAGAATCATAAAATCAAAATCAACTGATTCTTCTTTTCTTCTTCACCCCCAAGACAAACCATTTTTGAGTGCCATAGAAGCAGATGAAATGGCATGGATCAAGTACTTTTCTAGCAACCCAATCCCCTAAATTAGGTTTTAGCAACATGCAATCACTCAAAATTCAATTGTTTTGAAATCAAAATTTTCCGGATTTCCCAGAATCGGATGATGTTAATGTACTTGTGAACCGATTGTGTTTAGAAACGGTTGATGTTCTTGGTCACAAACACCGATTGTGTTGCATGTGTTTTCTGGTTCGAGAAAATTGAACTAGAATCGGTCTCCGTTAATGTCAACATAGTCTGATTCTTGTGTGGAAGAAATAACCGTTTTTTCTGTATATATTTTTTTATTATAATCGGATTACATGTACGTCCACATAACCCGATTGTACAACCTTTGATTTCTTAACTGGTATGCCCACAATCGGATTATTTAAGGGTCCACATAAACCGATTTTTATTGATGTTCCCCAAAATCAGTAGATATGGTACACCTACATAAGCCGATTCTGGGTTGATGTGATGAACATCAAACACAATCGGTTTATACTGATGCACACATCAACCGATTCATTGACCATGTTTAAATGTTTGCAAAAATCTTGAAATTTTTATCTTTATATCATAGAGCATGAAATTTGGAATTGAACGCATAAAGAATGAGGTCATTCCGACATCGGACGAAGAAGTTATGAACAAAACAGTCGAAGAAATGCACAAATTAACAACCGGTTTATGTGGGCATTAACATAAACCGATTATGAAGAAAAAAAATCACAGAAAAACTCATGAATTTTGCAATCGGTTTATGTTCTAAGTATTATAAATTGATTCTTACAATCGGTTTATGTGAGCATGAACATCCACTGATTCTTGCGTTTTGATGAAGATCAAGATTAGTTAATTTCTAGTTTAATTTGATTAAACATCAATTAATCACCCGATTAACGCTAATTAATCAATGAATAATTAGCCATTATTCAAAATAATTGGATAAGGGGTGTTTTTTTTACCTTTCAATGATCTTTTTGTCGTCTAGTATAGACCCCAAATAATTGGTCTAGGCCCCAATTTAGCCAGGATAAAGAATATACTCCATCCGTTCCACTTTAGATGATGTTTTTGTAGTTTTCACGCAAATTAAGAAATAGAAAGAGATGTGAAGATTTTCCATCTATAGCCTTGATAAAAGTCTTCAAACATTAATTGTTATTAGTGGATTTAAAAATAAACTTATAATTCCAAGACAAAATGTAAGGGTGTTATTGGTAGTTTTATGTAAAAATATGAAAACTTTTAAGTATTGTGGAACAAAAAAATAACCTTAAAACATCATCTAAAATGGAACGGAGGGGGTAGTTTAAAATAAAGGATATATATAACTAAATTTTCTTGTGTCTTTTTCACTCAGACCCATAGTTTACTTGTCCACTACTCTCATACTTTATGGATTTTGTCATATGACCCATTTTACGAAGAAAAAAAAAGAGAGATATCTGATAAAGTAAAATGGTAAGACAAAAGAGAGAATATAGTATTAAAGAGAAGAGAAGAAGGAAATGAGTACTTCTTATTACTTGTCTACTTCCTCTTTTATATACATAAAGATTACATGCACTAGTGGAAGTTATGTACTACACTTGTTGGTTAGAAAAGACTAAACCTTACATGTATCAAGTAGAAAGAGTGAAGTTTACATGCATGTCTCCACATGTGGTGGTCAGACATTTCCTCACTCATGTTCCTACAACACTCCCCCTTGGATGACCACCATTATAAGCTAACTGCTTTGTCAAAACCTTGCCAGAAAACTTCGTCGAGATAAAAACTGGCCGAAGGAGAAAGACGATATTTGAGCTTCTGAAATGGTGTCGTTGGTCAAGAATTTTCTCCTTTGTAAAACCGTGTCGGGAAAAATATTTCTCACAAAAACCTGAACACTTGCAAGGAGAAGAATAACCTCAACCGCAGTTGTATCTCGAGTGTTTTTGTTGTCTCATTTAAAACCTTGTCGAGTAACAAAACCTAATGGGAAAAAGTAACCTCGGTGAAGGAAAAGTGTACAACACACTTTGATGTCATCAGTGCATCGTTAGATGCTCCCCCTGATATTGACATCTCCCCATGATTTGTATTATGGTATTATTGTTGTCTCATTAAAAACCTTTCCGAGTAGTAAAACCCAGTGGGGAAAAATGACCTCGATGAAGGAAAAGAGTTCAACATACCATGAGGTGCTCCCCCTGATGCAGGACAATTTCTTTAATCTAATACATTCATGGGAGTGGACAGTTCCTTTGGCCCTATGGGGTCATGGGAAGTTCGGACAATCTCTTTAGTCCTATACTTCTCACATGTTTTTCAAATGTGGCCTTAGGTAATGATGACTTAGTAAATAAGTCTGCCACATTTTCATCAGATTTTACTTTACTGACCTGAATGTTTAGAAGACATTGTTGTTGCTGATTGTAGAAGAACTTCAGTGATATATGTTTCGTATTATCACCCTTGATATACCCTTGCTTCATCTATTCGATGCAAGCTGCATTATCTTCATAAATGCAAGTTGGCTCTTCGGTGGTAGAATATGTATAGACCTTAACCTTATACACTCACGAACCGCCTCATGTAGGGCAATGATCTCAGAGTGGTTTGTGAAGTAGCCACAAGGGTTTGCTTGGTCGATCTCTAGGATATCGCTGTATTCCCGATAGTGAACACGTATCCAGTTTGTGATCGACCTTTGTGTGGGTCTGAGAGGTACCCATCATCAGCAAAACCAACCAAAACATTATTTGAGGTTTCGGTATAAGGAGTCGCAATTACATTAGCAGCGCTCCTTTCGTCTTCATAGGGATAAAACAAACCCAAGTCAATGGTTCCTTTTAGGTATCTTTTATACCATTCCAATGACGTTGTGTTGGTGCTGAGCTATATCTATCTAACAAATTCACCGAGAATGAGATATTTGGTCGAGTACATTGTGTTAAGTACAATAATGCGCCTATTGCACTTATATATGGATATTCAGCTCCCAATACATCTTCGTCATCTTCCTTTGGACGAAATGGATCTTTATGTACATCTAAAGTTCGACCAACCATGGGAGTGCTAGCAGGGTGCACTTTGTCCATATTAAATTGCCTGAGTATCTTTTGGACATATGCAGACTGGTGGATTAATATTCCACAAGCTCGATGTTCTAGTTCAAGTCCTAGACACATATGAGTTTTCCCAAGATCTTTCATCTCAAATTCGGATTTCAAATAGCTTGCGGTTTCTCTTATTTCATCAAGAGTGCTTACTATGTTCATGTCGTCGACATAGACAGCTACAATTGCAAATCCGAAACTTGTTTTCTTTATAAACACGCAGGGGCACAATTCATTATTTGTATATCCCTTCCCAATCAAATAGTCACTTAGACGGGTATACCACATCCGCCCGAATTGCTTTAATCCGTAAAGTGAGCGTTTCAACTGTATTGCAAACGCACTCCGTGGTTTAGAGTTACTTGATTTGGGAAATGGAAATCCATCTGGAATTTTCATGAATATCTCTGTATCAAGATCCCCATAGAGATATGCGGTAACCACATCCATAAGTTGCATTTCAAGTCCTTCTGAAACTACTAAGCTGACTAAGTAACGGAACGTGATAATGTCCATTACAGGAGACTACGTTTCTTCGTAATCAATCCCAGGGCGTTGTGAGAAACCTTGCGCCACAAGGCGAGCCTTATATCTCAAGACTTCGTTCTTCTCATTACGCTTTCTGACAAAAATCCATTTATGTCCTACGGGCTTTACACCTGGTGGGGTTAGCACTACCGCACCAAATACCCGTCTTTTTGCCACTGAATCTAGTCAGACCGGATTGCGTCTCTCCATTGAGGCTAATCTGCTCTCTTTTGGCATTCTACAATAGAGCGTGGTTCGATATCATCGTGCTTTATAATCTCTCTAGCGACAGTATATGCGAATATATCATCAATATGCATGGAGGATCTTTCCATCAACACGTATGCACTTTCATAATCCATAGAGATTTCTTTGTTCTCTGGAATCAATTCAAACTTCGGGGCGTCCCCCAGTAATGATTCATGGACATAAATGTAATCAGAGACAATCTCATGAGATGGATTATCTGTATTGATGATATATGGATCGGTTTGTGCCTTACTCGCCCTTTTCTTCCTTGGCTGAGTATCGATCGAACCAAGTGGTCTCCCCTTCTTCCTTTTGGGGGCCACGGCCTCAGCTACAATTCCACCAAGTGCATCCTTGGTACCTATATCTATGGTACATTTTCCCTTATCGGGAATTTCTAACCTTGCAGGTACCTTTGCAGCTGGTATATGTGATCTCGTCACTTTAACGATATCAGTAAATGCATCAGGCATTGAATTTTCCACATTCTGAAGATCGATAATTCTTTTCACTTCACTTTTGCATTGTGGAGTGCGGGGATCAAGATGAGACAACGTGGGAACACACCAAGACAATTCTTGTCGTTCCCTTTAGAAGTCCTTTTACATACCTTCCCCTAACGACGGGAAGGTTGTCTCATCAAAGTGACAATCCGCAAATCTAGCGGTAAAGAGATCGCCTGTCAAAGGTTCTAAGTAGCGGATAATTGTTGGGGATTCGTATCCAACATAAATACCTACTCGTCTTTGTGGACCCATCTTAGTACGCTGTGGGGGCGTAATAGGCGCGTATACGGCACAACCAAATATGCGTAAATGTGAAATATCAGGCTCATATCCAGTTACCAACTGGTACGCAGAAAATGGTTGGCTAGCAGTGGGTCTAAAGCGAATAAGTAATGTTGCATGCAATATAGCGTACCCCCAGGCAGTAATAGGCAGGTTGGAACGCATAACCAATGCCCTAGATATCATCTGTAACCTCTTGATGGTAGCTTCTGCGAGACCATTTTGAGTGTGTACATGGGGTATTGGATGCTCTACGTCAATTTCATTAGACATACATAAAGCATCAAATCTTTTAGATGTAAATTCTCCAGCATTATCAAGTCTGATAGACTTGATTGGATAATCAGGGTGGTGAGCCCTTAATCGTATAATCTGTGCTAGGAGCTTTGCAAATGCGGCATTTCTTGTGGACAACAATGCAACATGTGACTAACGGTTCGAAGCATCAACCAGAACCATAAAATACCTGAATGGTCTGTATTCTGGATGTATAGGTCCAGAAATATCACCTTCTATTCTTTGTAAAAATGGAATATTTTCTTTGGTATCTTTAGCATAGGATGGTCTCGATCCTGTCTTTGCTAAAGAACAAGCTTTGCAGAATGAGCGACGTGCCTTCGATAAGGACAAGGAAGAAGAATGGGACAGGGGGTGTGCTTCAATTACTTTAGAAGACAAAGGTTGCGCTTCTCTTGCTTTAGAAGGCATAGATTGTGCATCATTTACTTTAGAAAGCACATTGTTACTCTGCATTGTAACAGTATGTTTACCCATTTTGTTTTTCATTCGAAAGAATGGATGTCCGTGTGAGTTCTTCAAAACACGGATCATCATATCACGACCTGGGTGCCCTAGTCGATCGTTCCAAAGCTTATATAAGTCACTGGACAACAATTCATCGTTGGCAACCACATGAGATTTAATAATCCTAATAGTGGTGATATACAATCCACTAGAGTGACTCATTAGTTTCTCTAAGATGTGCTTCCTTCCGCATTCACTAGAGGTCACATATATGTACTCAATTCCATTTTCACAGAGAGTTTCCAAGTGATAACCATTTGCACGGATATCCTTGAAACTTAACAAAGTGTGGCGAGCTCTTGGTGCATATAGAGCTTCTGTGACTTTAATCATTGTGTCGTTTGGCAACAAGAATTGAGCAGTACCTCACCCAATTATTACTTGCGATGATCCAATCATCGTAGTCACAGATGTATTATAAGGAGTAAAACTAACAAATAATTGTCTATTTCGTAGGATAGTGTGGGTGGTTGCACTATCAGCTAGACATTAAATTTCTCCTTGAGACATTCCTACAAGTACATTAGGAAGGAATGTTACAAACAAAGAAAAACGAACAATTTATCTCACTTCCTTTAAAGAATTTTGTTCTACTAGAATGGCGTCCTTTCCATTCTAATTTACATGCTAAACAACAAATTATCATAAATAAAGTAAAATTCTATAGAACATAATAGAAAATAAGTACTTATAGATAATCCATACACACAACATAAAGATGGTAAGAACATGTTCAGTAACAGTAAAACCTACTCAAACTATTAAACAAACGATAGTCATAAAACAAGAAACTAAATTCTTAGGCCCAAGCAAAATCAGGCACATCCATGGTTGGGGCAAAGTCCTCAATGACCAGGAAGTCTGAAATTGTGAGGTTGACGTCAGGGGTCACATCATTTTCTTCCATATAGTGAGCCTCTTGTTCGAGAGTTTCCTGGTACTTTTTGTAGCTCGCAGCTACATTGGCACTAGCCTTGCAATGCTTGTACCAATGTTCGGTACTTCCACACCTAAAACGAGACGCATTTTCGTATGCGGCCTTTTTGTTAGTGGCATTTTTATGTGTTTTCTCGAACTTAGGATCACCACCACTATGGACAGAAGTTCCTTCCCTGTGACAAAAATTGGAGTGACCTTTATGTCCTCGACCTCGATTATGTCCCTTACGTCCTCTTCCACGAGAGGTGTTATCTTCACGTGGGTATGGATCATGAGGATGTGAATCATATTGTCGAGCCCTCTTTCCTTTGGGGTTCTTTCCTTTATTGACTTTGCCATGGTTAGCTTCGGGAACTTTCTTTTTCCCGACAGCTCTGGCATTGTTATTAAAAAGAATCTCATTGTGCCTTTCGGCCACTTGCACTAAGTTTATCAACCTACTGAATGTGGTGATTCTTTTGTTATCTACCTATAAACGATACTGGTTTGCTAGTATCATGTAAGAGGTAGGAAAGGTCGATAGGATTTTCTGAATCATTTCCTCATCAGTAAGTTTCTTTCCAAAAAAAGTCCATACGTGCCTGAATTTGCATCATGTCTTTTTGGAAATCATTCACTTTTACATAATCGAGAAAGCGGATTTCTTTCCACAAGACGTTCAATTGTGGTATTAAGGAATCATGAATGTTCCCAAAACGGCTATCGAGGGCATCCCATAGCTCTTTTGGTGTCTTCAAGTGATGATAACTCCAACGTAGGTTAGGATCGATGTGTCTCTTGAGGAACATAAGAGCATTAGCTTTGTCTTTCTCAGTTGCCGGAGCAGCGTCGGAAGATGGCTTGATAGTGGAGGTGAAGTCCTTTGCCACAAAGGTAGTTTCCACATCTGCTACCCAACGGTGGTACTCAAGTCCTGTTGAGTCCAAAAGTTCGAATTCTGGTCGAATTGGGTCCATCTACATAGACAAAGAAAAGGACATTAATATGGTGCTCAAGTCCTTCTGAGTCCACAACAAATCCCGGTATCATTTTCCCATGACCAAATTTCTTTATGATTTTTTGGGTAATACGGATATGTCATATAGTACAATCTATGATCATAACCCAGTCCACAAAATTAATTAACCAAGCTTCTTTATGGTTTTTTAACAAGGGAACTTTGTTTGCAAACCAAATTTCTTTATGGTTTGAAAATTGCAAACAATTTTGTAATGAGGTTGACAAAATAGTCAACTAAAAATAGGTCTGTTAAAAAAAATAAACTACATGCCCATTTATCAATTATATATGCATATAATTTTATTTTTTTATTTTTTTAAATTTAAGTCAGTAATCTGTTTGCACGTTTAGTAGCAAACCTTAAGCGAATTAATATTTAAAATAAATATTATATATATTGTCAATATTTGGAACATGGTTCAAACTAGAATATAAAATAAGCAATACAACATCATGATTTTTATGGTCTACTCTAACACTTCTAGTGATCATGTTTTTCAAAAATAGTACTTATCATTTTAAAATAAAATAGTATAACACTATATGATAAAGTTTTAAACAACCAAGATGGATTTTTAAATTTTTGGTCCAAGTAAAAAAAATAAGATAAAAATGATTTTGTTTAATAGATAGCTTATCATAAAAGAATATGGTACATATATCATTTTCAAGGTAAGGACAAGCATGTGGTAAAAGTACAAATTATGAGTTATGACTACCATGAATAATAATATCCTTAAAAGAAGGAGAACAATATACAAAAAAGAACAGGAGATGATTTATTTACTCCATGCTTATGGGTATGTAATATATATGAAGACACACACATTGATTTCAAAGAAGAGACAACATGCATGTGCAACGAATTTTAGAAGAATGGTCTAAAAAAAGAAAAATACCTCATTTAATGACTGTGTAGAAAACAAAATTGCCTACCTTGATTGATTAAACAAAGCTTCAATTAGTTAGAGCAAGGTGCTGATAACGTGATAAAGTAAAATGGTAAGACAAAAGAGAGAATATAGTTTTAAAGAGAAGAGAAGAAGGAAATCGGTACTTCTTTACTTTTCTACTTCCTCTTTTATATACATAAAGAGTACATGCACTAGTGGGAGTTACGTAGTACACTTGTTGGTTAGCAAAGACTAAACCTTACATGTGTCAAGTAGAAAGAGTGAAGTTTACATGCATGTCTCCACATGTGGTGGTCAGACATTTTCCCACTCATGTTCCTACAACAAGATCAAGATTGTATTTAAGCATTTTACTAGTCATTAAGTTAAAATGTCTTATTCAATTTTCGTTTTCGTTTTTTTCATCTGGATTTTGCTCTCTCACATATTCATACAGTTTCTAAGCTTATAATGATATTATGATTTGAAAATTTGATTTTAAACAATAAGTTATTACAAATTCCCATTCAAACATATAGGAAATAAAAACTAAAATGGATATTCAAATAATTCATGGACCATATATGAAAATGAAGAATCTGCCGTAGTAGGGCCTTGGTGATTAAGAGATGAAAATTGTCAACTCTAAAACTGTCTACTTGCCGGAAGAAGTTATCAGAGAAGGAGACTCTTAAAGGCAATAAATCTCCACAGATCAACTGCTACTAACTCGGTAACGACAAGTAAAATGTCTTCGTCTTCAAGATTGCAATTTACAGGACATGGCAAAGTTGTGATTGATTTGTGGGAGGAATTTGACTTTGATTTCTCCAGCAAGGAGAAAAAAATGGGATAACGAAAATTGTAATAGGCTCGCTAACTGAGACCTGCGTTACTAAATGTTTATTTCTGAATGTTAAATATTTCAGTTTGCACCATAAAAATGTAAAACCAAAGTTTCATACGACAGGACCAACTATCGCAACTCTTTACAGTATTTTAAAATCCTTTCTCGGCCAAAAAGGTCAAAAATTCAGGAACTGCTCGTAGAAATCTCTTTTCTGAACACTCGATAGCCAAGCACAATTTCAGATGCCACACTCTAAGAGGAAATTAAGATTACGACTTGGAGTCGATTTCACACCCTTAGACGAAACCAATTTTGAGATGTCACATTCTTTGATTTCAGCAGCGTAGTATACGTGGATCAATTTGCGAGACTAGCGGCAGGATCACTTTTTTATGGTTTCACCAAACCTAGGACTAGGTTCTAACTTCTAAATCATCCACATATAGGCTTGTTGAAAATCAAGAATGATTTTGAAGATTCAATATAAAGTGTTGGAGAACAAATCCATAGAAAACACGCATTTGCATCTAACCCAATAGATTATCTTGCACTTGCACTTGCTTTGCTTATGATGGTGATTATCTGACATTTTATTTTTGTTAATTTTATGAGTTACCTTGCATATAACCCGATATATTATCTACTCAGAGATATCAAGGTGTCTAAATAGGTTCATGCATCCTATTTCACTAAGAAGTTTCTTCATTTATCTAACAACAATGATAATGAGGGATTTACTGTTTAGTCCAGAAAACCCGACCCGGATTACTGGCTAGTCCAGCGCCAAAAAATATTTACTCCCTAGTCCAAAAAAGTTTTGAAAAGAGTAAAATTACTCTACTAACCCTAGTATATAACATTACGTATAATAATACATATGTTACTACATATTACATATGTGGTATACTAGTTACTACTAGTATACTAGTATATAGTATGTAATAATAACATATGTAGTATGTAATACTAGTAGTAACTAGTATGTAGTATGTAGTAATAACATATGTAGTATGTAGTATACTAGTAGTAATATGTTATGTATTGATACTACATATTGATATGTAGGATGTTATGTATGGATACTACATATTGTTGTGTAGTATGTTATATATTGATATGTAGTATGTTTGATATGTAGTATGTTATATAATGATACTACATATTGATATGTAGTACGTTATGTATTGATACTACATATCAAAAAAAATTGTTATGTATTGATACTACATATTTTACTACTAGTTTACTAGTTACTACTAGTTTACTAGTATACTATATTATAGTAGTATACTAGTTTAGTATAGTAAAGTAGTTACATAATTTACTAGTAACAATAAAGTATGTAGTAATAACATATGTAATATGTAGTATACTAGTAGTAATATGTTATGTATTGATACTACATATTGATATGTAGTATGTTATGTATTTATGCTACATATTGACATGTAGTATGTTATATATGGATATGTCGTATGTTTGATATGTAGTATGTTATGTATTGATACTACATATTGATATGTAGTATGTTATATATTGATATGTAGTATGTTTGATATGTGGTATATTATATATTGATACTACATATTGATATGTAGTATATTATGTATTGATACTACATATAAAAAAATTTGTTATGTATTGATACTACATATTTTACTACTAGTACTAGTTACTACTAGTTTACTAGTATACTATAATATACTAGTATACTAGTTTAGTATAGTAAAGTAGTTACATAATTTACTAGTAACAATAAGATATTTTTGTTACTACTAGTACAATACATATTAATATGTAGTATCACCGTATTGATACTACTAGCATGTAGTAACATACTACTAGTAACATTTACATGTGTTGATACTAATTAGACCTGGAAGGGTGTTTTAGGAATTTATAAAATACACTTTATAGTCTCCACGAAGTTTTTGGACTAGAAAGTAAATAATCTAGTCCAAAAAACATGTTTTTGGACTAGAGAGTAAATATTTTCCACGGGTGGACTAGCCATTAACTAGGTATGCTAGAACTGGACTAGCCAGTAATTTCTACAATGATAATTGTACCAACTGAACCGAAAAGGTTGGTAATGATGGGGAGCCGGATTGTCCCTAAACTATATTACATTACTTATTTGTTCCCATTAATAAATAACCAAATTATAGCACTTAATAACTAGGCTGCAATAACACTTCTTGGTTGTATTTATTCTGTGAAGGACTTCCATCTAGGTCTACTTATTCTATCCTAACACGAGCATTCTATCCTAACACGAGCGAATGTACCACATTGACAATGGAGAAGAAGCAAATGGAACTAAAATCCACCGGACATGGAAAATTGGCAACCCAAATGAGATCCGGAGAGTTGAAAAAATTCCCCAAGGTCATAAGGATAAACAAGTAAACTCAACTCAATTGGAATTGACTTGGAGGTATTTTTCATTTTTTAAATCCATTATCTTTTAATGATATATACTTCAAGCTCCTAGATTGAAAAGTCCAGTCATCAAAGAAATATGGAGTATTGCTGCCTACTGCACCATGGTAGAACTTTGGAAAGCCAGAAATGAAGATTGTTTTGAAGATACACATATCAGTTGGAACTCAACTCAGAAGAAAGATAAAAAAAATATGGTTCATTAGTGCATATTTAAACTCGCAGGTAACATGTGGAATGACCATCATACTCTGTTGTGATGGAGCATCTAGAGGAAATCTTGGGAATGCAGGTTTTGGGTTTATTGGCAGAGATAATGCTGGTGGATTTGTCATTGAAGAATGTGGAGGTATTGGTCTTGCTACTAATTTCATTGCAGAGCTAGTTGCAGTAATAGGAGCACTAGAATGGGTTATAAGAAATCACTGGCAGAGAGCTTTGATTCAGACAGATTCTTCATCAATAATACAAGCTTTTACAAATGATAAAATACCTTTGATATTCTGGTCAAGATGGAAAATATGCAGAGATACCATTGATATACAATTCAGACATGGATACAAGGAGATATTTTAATGCAGACAAGTTAGCAAAAAGGGGTGCTGGAATGGAAAATGACCAGAGCTGTCTATACACAATAAAACCCAATTTTCTACATTTTCTAGAGAGTCATGCACAACCTTATTATAGGTTTGCATAATTTTTGATGTCTTTGAATCCTTAATGGATTCCTTTCTTTCTTTTTATCCTTTCTGTTGTAAATTGACTGTTTTGAAATTTAATATAATTGTTTGTTTAGCGAAAAAAAGTAAACTCAACATCAGTACATTATTACATTTATAAACTTTACCTGAGGATGCTTCCTGAAAAACGGTTCTACTAGGTCTTCCTGGAAAACGATATTATATTCATAGACTTTCTAGTCTAACCTAAACAAAGTTGACTCTATTATTTTACCAAGAGACTCTAAATGATTTTTGATACTAAAAAATTCCAACCAAACTTGACATACCAACGCTTGATGAGTTCAACCGATCAGGTGCCCTCATACCATAATTTTCTACCAGCACAATTTGAGCATTTATATATTATGCATAATTATCAGGTTGTTTTTATGGGTAAAGATAATCCGGTTGGGAAACTAATCATTTGGAGAGGAAAAATGGATGTTTTATGACGTTAAGCATCCCAATCCAAACAATGATATGTTATAAAAACCAACCCCCTCTAAATAATAGTATGTGCAAGCAAGACAACGAGAGAAGATAATATGTTGGGCTAACAATATCGATTTCATGAGTGTAGCATTAACTCCTTGGAATTTAACATCCCAATCCCAAACTGCATTACAAATTTAAAAGTCAAAAGAGGGAAATATAAGAAATTTGATAGAAAATTTGAAAGCAGAAGAACCACTTAAGAGAAGTTCCTATGGACTCAACAAACATGAAAAACGGATGAGCAAACCAACAAATTTGTTGTTTTGTTCAGTGAGGTTGATCATTAACCACGAGTTTAATAAGAGCCGCGAGTTCGATCATCAACCACCGAGTTTGATCATCAACCGCCCGCGGGTCTTCCACAGCCGCCAATTACAAATCCCGTTTTCCAACATAATCTTTTCCTATTCTTTATTCACTTTATCCTATTTTATCTCACTTCATCCTATTTTATCTCACCTAAATATTATATTTTATATTTTAACTTTATCCTATAAAATATTTTATATTAAGAAAAAATATTAGTGGGGCTCTAGAAAACCAAATATGTTCATTTTGCTCCAGTTTTCCATAGTGGAAAACGCAATTTGTTCATCCACATGACTAAACAAAACAAATTGATCATTGCCATAGGAACTTCCCTAAGTATGTAATACTTAAGCAGAAAGCAGAAGCTTTTGACAATGTCATTGACAATCTATGTTTACAATTTTGCAAAAACATGAGTTTGGAGAAAAGTGAATTTCTAAGATTGGATGGTGTGTTACTTCTTTTCATCTTTCTATCCTAGTGAATGGCAATCCTATAGAAAAATTAAAACCAAGTAAGGGGTTAAGGCTAGGTGACTCATTATCTCCATATCTCTTCTTATTGATGGTTGAAGTTTTATGCAAATTGATCAACGTTCCAGTGTTACCTTAATTTTTATTGATGCAAGTGTGGAGGAAGTCAGAAGATTGCTCATTATCTTGGTTGTTTTTGAGACTCTTACTGGAATGGAATTGAATCTAGAAAAGAGCGCTATGATTAATGTCATTGTTGATGCTATTATTGAGGAGCTTGCCAGAGAATTAGGTTACAAGAGTGAGAAATTACCTTTTACTTATCTTGGCATGCCTATTGGGGCTCACTGGAGAAGTACTTTAGTTTGGGAACAAGTACTGATTAGAATGGATCAAAAGTTGGCATCTTGGAGAAAGAAGAAGATTGAATAAAGTAGGTATACTTGTTTTAATCAAGAGTTGTCTCGCAAGCCTACCTTTTTATTTTTATTTCACCTTCCAGTAAGTGTGGAGGAAATAATGATTAATTTGATGAGGAATTTATTATGGGATGCAGTGGAAGCTAGAAGAAAACTAGTTTGGGAAGGCTGGAATAATCTTGCCTAAGGAAAATGGTGGCATGGGGTAGGAAATTGAGAATAATTAATCATATATTACTTGTTAAGTGGATATGGAGATACTCAAAGAACAAAAATTGCCTCTGGAGGAATCCGATTGAAATTCAAACAAGATAATGAATTGCTCGTGCATGTTGCAGACAATCAACCTCAATGTAGGAGTCTGTGTAAGAATGAAGTTAATATGGTACCAGCATTTCAGAAGTTCGCTCAATTCACAATAAGGAATTGTAAAGGTATACGCTTCAGGAAAGATAAATGGTTGGATAAAGGATGCTTACATAAATTGTTTCCCGTGATATATAAAGTTATAAGAAAAAGGAGGCTACGGTGGCTGAGATGATAGAAAACAATGGATGGAGCTATGCTTTTAAGAGAGCCTTGAATGCAAATAAACATTTGTAGTGAGACCTGCTTAGAAGGGGCATGCGGAACATCCCTGCATTAGTTGAAGAATATGATGATATGAGCTTCACATAGACTTTCAGCACTAAAAAGTTTTATGAGCTTTTGGTTGGTGATCTAGGTATATTCAGATTTGAGAAGCATGTATGGAAGATCTATATTCCCCACAAGGTGAGCTTCATTCTTTGGGAAACATCAATCCACTACCTACTAGAGACATGTTAAGCCACCGAGGTATCACCATTGAAAGTGATTAATATTCACTATATAACTTTAAAATAGAAAATCGGTATCATATGTTCATGCACTGCACTTACTATTTTGAGGTGTGGGACTATTTCGTCAAATCATTCAAACTATCTTGGTCGATATCAAAAACTTTTATTGATCTTTTCGACGCTTGGGAAACTAACATGCTTCAAGGAAGAGGTAAAAAAGTCTGGATGATTGCTCACTATGTAGTTTGCTGGATTTTAAGGAAGGAGAGAAATAAGAGAGTTTTTGGAGCAAGACAAAAGAGTGTCTCTGAATGTATTGATCTTGTTAAGCATCTGATAGTAGTGTGGTTGTGTGATTCTAAAGTTTTTAAATTCTTTCTTACGAGACTCATATGGAGTAACTGGGAGGTTCTAATGACTATGTAAAAACATTTTGTAAGGGTCTTTTCTTTACACATTTTGTAAGGTTCTAATGACTGGGGAAAAAGTATGGAATATTTACAGCATGTTTGGACACCAGAAGCATAAGTCGAAGCAAAATGTTTTTGCTTCCTAACATGTAAAAAAAATTTCTTCTATAAGTCGTTTTGAAACTGTGTACCCAAACTAACTTTTGACTTTTTTACTTTCAAAAATCGAAAAACAACTTTTGAAGTGGTATCCAAATAGGCCAATAGAGATTATATCAAGAAAGCAACGGTCAGATTAAATAATTGGTTAATGTAAAGCCATGATTTAAATGATGATAATTACGTTGAAGATATGCATGGTGTGATCGAGTGTTTGATTTGTATTAGTGATACACTTGGTTCAACTTCCTAATAAATAAGAGTAACACTTGCATCTTAAGTCCCATAAAGTAATATTTAAAAAGTTTATCATTCGTTAGGGAAAATCTTTATAGACCTATGTCTACTCGCACGGTAAATGTTCTAATTTATTTTACAAGTGTCTAAAAAGTTACATGTTTCACTGGTCCAAAAATATCCTCGATCACCAATTACTATGTTCAAATAGAAAAAAAGGATAGAATTGGAAAAACAATTTACAGCTCACTGGGTAATTCTTATCGATATAAACACTTACATACGAATAGACAAGAAAATCACCCTCCCTCCTCCTACTCCTCCTCGTTCTTTTTCCCTGAGTTTTCTCTGATAGTTTCTTTGTTTGTTAACAATGGGCGACTATGTGCGTTGGAACAACACATATTTACTTCTATCTTTCCTTAGTCATGTTTTTGATAAGATTTTTATTTTCTAGTTAAATGTGGTTTAATTTTCTATACTTTCTGGTTTTTAGAGAGACATAGTTGTAATTAATTTGGGCGAAGGATCCTCAATGAGGTTTGATGATTGGGACTCATTGATCAGTCATAAGAAAACGTATCATAAAGAAGAGTACGAAGCACAAAAGAAAGG
Organism: Papaver somniferum; assembly: GCF_003573695.1. Classification (NCBI taxonomy): domain Eukaryota; kingdom Viridiplantae; phylum Streptophyta; class Magnoliopsida; order Ranunculales; family Papaveraceae; genus Papaver; species Papaver somniferum. The sequence goes on from NC_039359.1 coordinate 151,450,630, forward strand.
AAAGAAGGATAAACAAGTCAAAATCCCTGCTAGCAAAAAGAGCACCAAACCTAAGGCTGCTAGATATGCGGAGCAGAGAGGGAGAAAAGCCATATCCAGGAAGGATATTCTTGCACCTAGGGTACTACTTCTTTCATTAGACTTGTGTTAACATTTTTTTAATATATCGACAATATTCTTTGAGTGTTTGATTTTTATAAATCGAAAAATCTTTTTCGAGTTCGTGATTTGTTTAATAGACAATCTTCTTTTGAGTATTTGATTTGTTTAATAGACAGTCTTGTTTGAATATGTCACATTGTGTTGAGGTTAATCTGGGAGTTATTTCCGCAAAAATATATTCATATATTATTGTTCTTTGTGTCGTGTACTGATCAGAGTAATGGTCAAGAATGATTTGAATTACCCTATCTTTCTCGCTGACCCAATTATTTTGCGAGTCTTGTAATTGTTGTATGTTGTTGCAGCTTCGATTGATGTTGCTTTCGTGTAGAAGAAGGTGATGTTGTTGTCCCAGATTGAATCCATTGAATTCTGGATCTTTGTTTCAAGATGTAGCATGACATTGAAGCAGAGATATGTGGTGGTTTCTTAGATTTTATCTAATTTTACTTCATTTTATTTATTCATACAAAATTGAATTATGAAAATGCGTTTATTATGTTAAGAAATTCAATACGTTGAAAACCTCATAACCAATTGAAAAATATAAAACTATTAGATATGTTTGTCGAAAACATAATAACCAATTGAAAAAAACAAAACTATTAGATATGTGTACTGTAAACATAACAAATTGAATAACTAATTAAACAAAAATCTTTAAAAATAAATAAAATACAATTAGATATGGATAAATATTTATATGAAAGTAAAAGGAAATGTTTTTCGGTTGGAAAAATGGTACACATATTTAGTGATAAACTGATAATACAATATTAACATGGGTAAACACATATTTTGAGTATTTTTGTATGTAAACTCCAATTACTAGTTTCATAGTTTCATATATGTAAAAATACAAATTTCTTATAATGTTTCATATTAACAAAGAAGCATAACTCAAAAAAAAAAATCTCATCTCTCAAGCAAATTATTTTTGAAGGAGCCAACAATACTGTCCAACATGAGTAAATTTAAAATAAAAGCCCATTTGATTTTCCAATCTATATCTATTATCGGAGAAGATACAATATAAAAGACCAAGTGTATATTATTAAATTAAGATTTCAAGTTCCATAGATTAACAATGACTGACTTTTAGCAACAACTAATGAACAAAATATGGTAACCTAAAAATAAAAACCTGCTCTTAGTTCACTTTTGTGTTATCTCGATAGTTATATAGAGTTTCTGATTTCACACTCAATCAATACCAAGTTTGCAATTTTCATAATACTAATCATATACTAGCATGCACGTTTTTTTTGTCGGCAACCTTTTTTTTGGTATACATTAGAAAACATCTCATGTGTAATTTTTTAGGAAAACCGATTACTACAAGATAGAAGAAGTAATGCAAAAGAAATATGCATGAAAATATAGCTAACTAGAAAACAAAGAGCAAAACCATATTCCAAAATAAAGGCTAAATTAATGAATGCTCAAAACAACAAATAATATATATAAAAAAACTTAACATAAAAATATAAAACATATCCCCTGGAACTAATGACACCCACATAAAGAAAGTAATTTTTTTAGTATATATTGGTATAATCAATACAAGTGTTGATTTCTATATTCACAGATGATAAGATTACATATTTTGTAAAAGAATGAATGCACGAGTTCTTAACAAGAACAAGAAAAAAAAGAATCTGTTGTGTCTTCTTCCAAATATCAAACTTCAAGTTTGCCTCTGGATGGACTCAAATATAAAGATATTGTTAGGTTTATTGGCAAACTTGGTAATCGCATTATGAGATTCCAATGTATTTTGACCACGTTGAATTCATAAGGTCCCTATAATTTGGTTTTCTTGGTTTTGCTTGATATTTCTTGTTGGTGCTCATATTTCTTTCGAGTCTTATTTTTTTGTTTCGATTGTTTTTATTGGATTTCAGTATCCTATTTTCAATGATTTTTTCCCAATTAATTTTATTTTGTTTTTACATACTATCTTCATCAAAGAGAAAGAGATACCATCACTTTTTCATTTTAGGATTGGACAAAAATTAAATCTAGACTAGTTTTTTTGTGGAAACAAAAATGACCAAAATTTACCATGATATGTCTCGGATCAAGAATTCATTTCGAAAAAAAATGGAATTCAGTTGAAAACATGGATGAAAGGTATCTTATCTGCTATATTGTCAAAATTGGGTTAATTCATGCTCCATAGAGTTTCTTTTTGGAGTTAAGTGAATGGCTAAAGAATTTTATAAAATAAAATATCTAGACCAATTCGCTTATCAATCTTCCAAATCAAGATTTCGATCAGAGATAAAGTAGAGTAAAGGATCTTCCTTATAATAATTATAAATTCCTTTGGTAAAATATCAAACCAAGACAGTGATTATCGATATAAAAAATCAATCTCAGTGAACAAGCTCTATACAAGCAACTTAAGAAGAAGAAGCAACTAGACAATTTGTTCGATCTTCACATAAATCTTATGTTTATTAGAATAATCAATAATCACAAAGATCAGAAACCAGAAAAAAAACGTCTTCAAGTCTTCAATCTTCAAATAACCATTGCACAAATAACTTGACTCCACTATTGATCAATATACAAAGAATGAAATCTGTTAACCTGTTATTGTTGATTGATCAACATTTCTACCTACAAAACCTAAATCACTAGATCCGTAATAATCAAATCCTTAAACAAACTTGAGTTCCTTAAATCAGAAGAGAATGACCATAGAATAGACAAGTTTGATCTATCAGGATAACTCATAACTGTACCGTTAGTTCATAACCAAATCAACTAATCGAATTAAACAAAAAACTAAAATAACAATACAATATAGTTTCCACCAGCGGTACTACTAAAAGCTTCTTGATCCCAAAGAAGACTTTAAACGAAAGCAAAGTAAAATGTTTCATCTAATAAGCTTACTCATATCTCTTAACAAGTTGGCTTCCTGCATAATCACTTAAGTTGCGTAAAGGGATGAGTTGGATGGAAATAAAATTAGTGGATATGAAAAGGGTGGAAATAAAATGGTGCACTTTACTTCATTTTTTTATATTTTCTATTTTTATAAACAAAGGTAACTTTTATTTCAAGAAAGTAATTCAATTATAACAGTTTAACTGTACTTTTAATCAAAGAAATTATATTTATATATATACTTATGAAAAGAAGAGGGTACCCAAATACACCGCAATCTTTTTAATTCAACCTATAAGTATGACATCAATTGTGATCGTCTATGGACAATAGTCGAGACAATACGACAACTTGATATTCACTTGACAATAGTTACGGTACAAGACCGATTGACTATAGGATCAAAGTCAAGTAATTAAGATTAACATACAAGTGTAATTTACTAAATTATAATAAGATAATTATAATGCGGAAGTAAAGTAAATGACACAACAAGATTTTGTTAACGAGGAAACCGCAAATGCAGAAAAATCCAGGAACCTAGTCCAGTTTTGAATACTCTCATAATTAAGCCGATATACTAAAAACAAAAGCCAACTTCGTATAATTGAGGCCAAGTAAACTACCTCTAGTTACTTAGTTTCCACAGTATCCCTGCATCTTCGACCTTTTGGTCATGTACGTGAATCTCAAGACAGAAATCATCATCTCAAGTTGCTTTACTAAGAAAAATCTGTATGTACTCAACTCCTTTTGATCGTATTCCAAACAGGAAAGGAACAAATATGTTTCGTAACCACTCTATTCAATCTTTAAGAAAATATATGTTGTTTCATTGACAAAGGCTCTTATGTTTAATCTAATAAACTCATTTGTATGGTTAGATCAATCCGAATCTTATATACCGAAATAATCAATTTCCTGATTTGCAATCAAACAATATAGAACTCAAAAATAAACTATAAAGTGATGTCGATCTTATCAACTAGATAATCACAAGTCTATTAAAGATAAACAAGATCTAGTTGGACCCTAGATGATCAACCTGTGTGTAAAAATTCACAAGATACGAAAACTAATTAGATAAATCTTCTTTGTCTTCAAATATTCAATTTCCTTCTTAATAACCTGCACAACACAAATTTGAATCCTCTTATGATCAATCACGCACAGAACAAAGTCTTTTAACAATGAATTATCGCAAGATGTGTTTAGATCTTACAAAGTTCTAAATATCCCGTCGATATTTTGATCTAGTTTGAGTGACCTTATGTCAGAAGAGAAGGCTCTCAAGAATAATCAAACTAGGTGCAATCAAAGTTTCAACAACAGTTAGTCAATCAAATCAATAATCGAAAACTAAAATAAAAATGCAATTATCTAGTTTCCCACCAACGGTACTCGAAGAGATTTTTGATCTTATAGAAGTCTTTCAACGAGCAAACGTAAGAGATTTCGCCTAATTATGGTACATTCCTCTCTGGATAGACGGCTCCACTAGAAACAAAACGAATGAAGTTTTCCTGACTCTTAGGATAGTTTGCAAGAAATGCAAACTCAAGTGTTTATAGACCAAGATTGTTTGGACAACAAGGAAATTCCAAAATTGAAAATATTCTCAAGGCATGCAATGAATTACCTAATTTTGGTTTTCGTATTTCCAATTAATGTCGAACAATATTTCTGAAATATCTCTTAGAAAATTTCAATTGTTAGTTTAGCACATTAACTAATAATCCTTTTCTAGAGTATATGCTTTAATTGTTGGTAATTAAAACATATAAAATCGAAAACCATAACCAAGGAATATATTTGAATAATTAATGATAAGAGTTATGGAAATGTTCAAATAATGTCGACATCTAGAAGTTTCGTATCTTATCAAACCCTGATTCCAAATTCACACACAACATAAAGAAATATATGTGAATATTGGAAACTCGGTTTTGCTCTTGGGACCGATCTACCAGGATTCCCAAATTAAGTTACGACCGGTTATACCATGACTCCCAATATAAGTTATGGCCGGTTATACCTTGCTTCCCACTACTAGTTAGGATCGGTTATACCATGTCACTAGATATAGGTTATGACCGGTTCTATCTTGAATCCCAATACTATTTAGGATCAGTTATACCATGTCACATAATATAAGCTATGACCGATTCTACCTTGATTCTCAACATAAGTTAAGATTGGTTCTACCTTTTCATGTTGCATTGGTCATCAAAATATTATCCAATGAGAAACCGGACCAATACACTTATTGATTTCCCTTTGGATTACGAAACAAGTTCGTACTAATACATAATTTCCTAGGATGAAATCAATCATATATCCCACACATAATCAAGTAACTATATACATAGATTATGTTGATGTCGTATTTATGAAGTTCGGAAGATAAGCATTGTACTTCGTAATTCGATATAATCCCTCGATACTTTTATCATAATGATATGGCGAAGTCTAATCACTAGAGTGTTATAAACATAGCTTCGCGTGTTATGTTTTCAATATAAAGCGACTTGAAAGATATGTTAGGAATGGAAACAAGTCAAGTCAGTATTACTAACCTCAAGTGGAAGGATGATGTCTTCGTTGTAGTTGTTACTTCATCACATTCTTTAGGTCTTCAGAGTAATACTTATAAGTCTCAACATTCCTACACTTTCTATTCTAACCTAAACGAAGTTGACTCTAGTAATTAATCAAGCGACTCTAAACGAGTTTTGAAACATATGACAACCAAATTTGGCATACCAACGCTTGGTGGGTTCAACCAAGCTACGCTCTAACAACTTCATAAACCCTTAGGAGTGCCCTAGCAACTCTGCATCCAAATTATGTGTTTTAATCCAACATGGTCCTTGATTTTGAAACATTAACAGTTTCTTAGACAAAATTTTTGGATTGAATGGATGGAATATTAGGAGTAAACATCATCCACCCAAATCCTGAAACCCATGTATTTCGATATTTTTCCTGTTTATTTTTATATTCCAAAATTTTGTGTTTGTAATTTTTATTTTGAACTAAAGCTCCCATTGACTCATTGCTAGGTTTTAAGTTTCAAATTTACTTCCCCCATAATAATATATTTTGAATTAAACCTATCCAACCAGTATTACACATTTTTCTTATGGGTTCTTTTGTTGTTTTGTCTCTTTCTATTAAAAAAAAAACTTGGAACGATACTGCATTAATTAATGCGGTTACTAAGTCTACGGTAAACTGAATTTTGTTCTCTCTGTCTATGTGATGGTTGCTAAAAGGTTTTGTGTAATTCACTTACTGGATTTGTAGGTTTCGTGCAACCTTCTCAAATAGTTTTTTTTATGCTGAAAGTATTAAGTAATATTGTATGATGTGTTATAGCATCACAATTGTGACAATGGTTCCTTCAATGATCAACATGCATAACTTGGTGTTTGACTGTTTCTTCAACTGAAAATTCAAGTCTAATAACTATGTGTAGATGGTAGATTTTCGACAAGGGCTAAAATCGTAAACCCATAACTGTATATGCTCCTGATTCAGCAATCAGACGAGTATTGAGGCTCATGTCTCTTATCGAAAGCGTGAAATCTCACGCCACGAGAATCTCTGACTGAAAATACTGTCTCTCAGAGTATATGTATATGTGTAGTCTCTCAACTGGGGCAACGACATATCTCATGAATACTAAGAAATTTCAGTGATCACTTTTATATAGAATTGCAAGATTAGACGGCTCCTAGACAGCTTGCCTGCTAGTATAGAGAAATAACGTCTTCATGATGTAACAATGTTTTCCCTGACTATATAAAAGATATATGACGCTTCAACAAGCTCATATCACTCAATTCCTGAATAATTAATGCTCCTAGACGATCGTACTAGTATAGAGCCATCAATTAATTATTCTTAAATCATTAGATTCGTTAACTGAATCCCTGGAATATATTCAATGTTTTCATAATATTTCGTTACTTCAATTTATGGTTCTTCTCAGCAGAACTTCATGGGTTAGTAATAAATATCCAACACACGGGCGTCTGAGCACTATCGAATAAGCCCTGACCAAAATGGTGCAAGTGTATTCAACAATAATGAGCACCTGAACACACGAATGAGTATTTCAAAATACGACAAGACGATGAACCTATGCAAAATAGGATAGAAAATAATAAATAATAAAATATTAACCAAGGCGCTGGGGACTGGGCCCACCGGCCGGCAGGTCGTGTCGTGACCAGTCCCGCGCCCAGTTTTATATTTTATCATATTTTTGTTATTCTCCTTGATCTTATGAAAATCCTTTCATTTGAAAAAATATCCTTCGTTTTAAGGAAATTCCTCAGTTTCATGGTGTTCCCTTCGCATCAAGGAAATAATATAAAATTGGGAAAAATATCATGGGACCGTGTTCACTAGCCAACCGGTTATGCCTTGATCCTGGCCGGTCCCACACCTCATGATTTCTTATTATTTTATTATTATTTCCCTAATCTCATGAAAACTCCTTAATTTCATGGTATTTCCTTCAAACCATGAAAAATAATAAAAATTAGGGAAACTCGTGGGACCGGGCCCCAGCCGGCCGGTCATGCCCTACCTGGTCCCACACGCTCCTTATTTTATTATTATTATTTTTATGTTTCCTCGATCCCATGGAATTCCTTGATTTCATGATATTTCCTTCAAATTATAAAAATTCCTTCAAATCATGGAAATAATACATAAAATTAGGGAAAACTCACAGAACTGGGCCCTGCCCGGCCGACCATGCCCAAGACAGTCCCACACCCTTATTTAATTATAATTTATTTCCCTCATCTCATGGAAACTCCTTCACTTCAAGGAAACTCCTTAGTTTCAACAAACTCCTTGATTTCATGGTATTTTCATAAAATCATGAAAAATATAACATGAAAAAAGCTATGGGACCGGGCTTATTGACCGGCCGGCCATGCCTTGGCCATAGACGGTCCCACACTTCATGATTCCTTCATTTTAATTATTTTCCTTCATCTCATGAAGTTTCCTCAGTTTTTAGAAAAATTCCCTGATTTCTTCATATTTTTCCAAATGATTGCTCAAACGCACATCAGAAAATATCAAAATTCTCCGGACTGAGGCACAAACACTTTGATGACGCAAGCATACTACATTGACCGACCAAGGTTGGATCTTTGGCTTGCAAGAGGCCGGTCCCATGTATTTTCGTCATTTTAACCTAATTTGTTCATATTAGGTTCAAACTCTTCCAAACAACTTGGAATTCCATGAAACGATCGTCAGTTGATCCCATGACCAACCAGGGCCGGTTTCATGACCCCTTGGTCGGTCCATCATCTCTTCAAAATTAATTAGGTTTTATCACCTAAGGCTCAGACGAGCATTATTTACTAATAAATGATTAAACCAGCATTTAATCATCCTTTCATCAACAAATCAACAAGTCTTCAAGAGACCTTGGTATTTTCTCACTTGAGCATATGGGAACTACATGGTCGACCCATGACCCCATGTAGCCGGTCCCTCCTTCACTTTGAGGTTAATCTTCAATAAACCATCAATTGATCGAATTAGGGTTTTGAGTCCAAGGTTCATAATTCCAGATTCAAACGCTAATAATTTTACGATGATCTCATGGACAACATTTTATTAATTATACTTGGTTCAATTGCCAGAATTTAAATTAATATTTTCTTTGGTCATGCCACCAATAATTCATCAAATGAGCAACATTCGCTCAGATGAGCAATATTTTCTCAAACCAAGGAATATTGGTTCAACTATCAATATTCAACAGTTCATCGAGCAATATTTGCTAACGTTAACTATCGACGTTTATTCATACATTATACCTCTGTCTCAATAGACATGTTCAATTCATAAGTGTCAGAACATTTTCAAATCATGTTCGACTCAACAATACAAGGACTCATCGTCCCATGAAGTCATGAAGTAAGCAACTGACTAACTAATCACGAGACATCAATCGTGTCACATGGGGGATATTAACTAGGGTTTTTATCTGGCGGTCTACGGCACGTGTGTTCATACACACGATGAGAATGTGAGAAAGTCATGCAATCAGTTGAAGGAGTTAACAAAGTAGTGGATGAAAATCGACCAAGTCTCCGCACGTTGAGCAACTGGTTTTAACACGATTTCCGTTTCTTCACTCTTTGATTCCATCAATTGTCACGCTTCATGGGATCATGGTGTTTATAATTCTAGCAATATAAATAAGTCTCTGAATGATGATTGAAAACATGACAATCTCACGTCAAACAGACAACACGAGATCAACAACTCAACGTCTGAGTAATTACTCTCAACAGAGAAAAATTCAATCATTCAAAACTTATCTTATTTTCAGAATACACAAAACACCTACAATCTTCGATTACCATTGATCTCACACATTTTTCATCTTTTCTCCTACATATCGACCCATCCTCTCTTGTGACCGAATTTACTCTGGAACGGCCATTGTCTTGGTTTAGGCCGGAGTACTACAGATTGATCTCTCGAATTCAAAGCACTCCCTTCTTGCAGTGCATTTGTGTGAGGTTTAACATTTCGCTCGGTTCAAGGAGTTTCCTCCGCACGGTTGTCTCCTCAATTCCGTAAAAGCCAGCAACTCGTTTTGCCCCATCTATAGATTGACGACCATAGTGGGAGATCATTCTCTCGGTTGCAATCTCACTTCTCACAAAGATGGTCGGTCTTAGGTCTGGTTCAGTTACCAACCCGGATTCAACACCCGGTTCTAATATTGCAAGCTCTAGTGGTACTGCCAACACCACTCCTCCGGCGCAACCTACCACTACCACTCCTCCGGCGCAACCTGCCACTATCATTCCTCCGGCGCAACCTTCCCCTCCAAGCACTGGTTCTCCGGTGATCACCCCTACAAGCGACGAGACTGGTACCATCAATAATCCACTCTTTGGTCGGTCTCCTGAAGAAATCATAGAAAATCCATCAACCATAGGTGATCTCATGAAGGTGCAAGAAACTCTTCCCAAGAATCAGACTGACATGGATGTTACTCAGAAGGAACTGTTCAACTATCTCAAGACTCTCAAAGACAAGGAGTCAGAGAAAACTCAGGAGAAACGAAAATCTAAAGAAACATCTTCAGATGCTGATCCTGAGGTCACTCTGACTCACGTAGTAGATGATGAGGAAGTTCCTAAGAATGCAGATAATCCACCAGCAAAAGAGCCATCCAGTTTCATCACTCGTGAAGACCTGAAACGTCTTTTGGAGGATCGTGGAAAAGACAAAACACCGTCTGTACGTCGCCACCAACCTCCATACCCCACTGCTACGAAAAGGATTCCTTTGCCAAAAGGTTACACCTCTCCAACCTTCACACTTTATGATGGAACAGGAAATGCTCGAGAACATGTTTCTCGATTTCTGGAAGCACTGGGTGAACATGAGCACAACCATATTGTCCGTCTGAAGGAGTTCTCAAAGTCCCTGAAGGGCAGGGCATATACCTGGTACAACAAATCGCACCAGGAAGTTTCAAAAGTTGGGGAGATATGGTTAATGCTTTCTACAAAAAATATTTCTTCGTTTCAGAGCAAATCACCCTCTCTAATATCAGAAGGATGTTTCAAAGGAGCAACGAACATCCTAACGATTATGTGAAAAGGTTCAGAGTTCAATCTTTGGACTGCCATGATCCAAATGTTACAGAGAAACAACTCGTGGACTTGTGCATCAATGGAATGATTCCAGTATATAGAGCCTTATTGTAGAATCTTAGGTTTCAGACTTTCTCAGAACTTCATGAAGCGGCCAAGAGATCAGCAACTACTGCACCTGCTTTATTGGAGAGAGCTCAGACTACAAAAGCTGAAGAGCCACGAGAAACTCGAGGAAGCAGGCATTTAATCAATAAACAATAAAACCTCCAACCTTCCACAAATGATGTTGCATAAGGGAGCAAACGAAAAGACGATCCACAATGCAAACATACTTCCTCAACTCCTTCAAAGGCGCAAAAGAAGGATAATGCTCAAGTTCCTGCTCAACACACAGAAACTGACCCAGAGGCACCTGATTTCCCCTGCTCCATTGAAGAAGTTATTGAAATTCTAGATGCCTGGATTCAAGACGGTGCAATCAAACTGCCATATGTCAAGAAACAATCAACTGAAGAGGCCATGGAAAATCCTCGTTACTGTCGCTTTCATAGGTTCGTCAACCATCCCACAAGTGATTGCAGAACTTCGAAGCGCGTATTCAAAGAAAATATCGAATCAGGAGAACTCAACTTGGGGACTGAAGGAGTACACAGAGATCCTCTCCCAGTCAGAACCTTCACTCTTTCTGCACCGCCTGTCAAGGAAGCAGTTCAATCCTTAATCGATCATGTCTGCGAATGGTTGTACTTATCAAAGGATCAAAGGGGAGAAATGTTTGCTGCACTGAATCACATCGTATTAGGGAAGAGTTTGTCGATTCAAGAGACATTTCCTGAGCCGCCTTCAACGGACGAATAAATGTACGACTGGGGACTTCTCACCATAGTCCATCTCAAGGGAAACGAATTTAAACGAGCATTAATTGATGTTGGCACTGCTGTCAACGTTATCCCTCTGAAAACTCTCAGAGCCGCTGGTATCACATGACAAGAAGCCATTCATGCTCCAGTAACAATCACGGATCATCAAAGAACACCCATAGACGCTTATATCCACATTACTCTCAAGGTGAACATAAACTCATCTTGGACAGAAACAAATTTTACATAATCCGAGAAGATCCAGGATATGACATGATTCTTGGATGCACATGGATTCATGCTGGAAAGGTAACGCCAACACCTTCAATTGCACATTTTTCTGTTGAAGAAACCTTTGATTCAGAAGAAAAAAAAAGAAAATATTTCACCGTTTGAGTATCTGGAGGAAGTCAAAGCCCTGAAAAAGCTAACACAAAATCCTGAAGAAGATGCAAATGCTTTCATCAAAAGGTTTCGTACTCTGGAAAGTCTCATTCCTACTCATATGTCCATATCATCAGTTTTCAAATATGCTTATTTGATCCGAGGACTTCACTCCACCAACGACTAAGCCATTGCAAAATGCTATGAGTGGATAATATCGCCTCAACAATATTTCACCAAGTGGATGGACGCAGAACCTCTCCGAATCGAACACCTCACCAACACAGTCATTGCTGAAATAATGGCTGAGTTCGACAAACAGTATCCCAAATATTCCCTTTGCACGAATGTACACATGTGCCACAAAGTTGGAAGACTTCAACAACATGGAATTCTACTGCGCGAGGAATTCCGAATCAGCAGAAGATATTCAAGGCGCGGACGACCAAACCTAACAAATTCAAGGAAGGAAATTTAGTTCTTAAAGCAACTAAGCGTGATCTCCATTCCGCAAGAAGCTCCAATTGGGAAGGACCTTTCATGATTGCAAGATCTATAACTGGAGGCTACTACAAACTTATCAACACAGATGGCAGGACCATGCCGATGATCCATGAGAATTGGCTTAAGGCATTTGACGCCTGAAATTATTGGGCATTTGAGGTACTGGGCGTTTGAGCATTCATGACGTCTGGGATTTAACATTTAGGATTTTCCTTCTTTGTATTTCAATTTCTCCAAAAAGTTTGCAATACTTGCATTAAGTATTTGCATTCATCAATTTATCAAAATTCAGTTTACTTAAAGAAAATCTCTATCAAACCCAAAGAAACTCCTCAATCATCTACTTATTCAAAACCAGTCAAAACTAAAAATAAAACCTCACATCTCTCAGAAGTTCAGAAGTTCAAGATATTATGAAAAGTAATCAAAGAAAATCATCAAAGAAAGATTTTTTCTCCTCTGCATCATTCAAGACTTGTAAAGCCGCCTTCTCCATGTTCAGCTCTTCAGTCAACCTGGCAATTTTGTTCTCCTTCTCCATCACAGCATCATTGGAAAATGGTATGTTATTCTCACATGAGTCCTTAATATCATTTATCTTCTTAGAAGCCACTTCACATTGAAGCCAAGTCTCTTAACATTCTCCAAGTTGAACTCCCAATCAAAGAGTACATCTGGAGTCACAGTATTTCTGGCCCTAGTGCATATATCACTTACAACACGCAAGAAAACACTTACTTGCATTTTTAAAGAATAAGCACGCTTTGGGTCTCTAGCAACGATGATGTGACCAAATTTTTTCCATATTTTCTCGTACAAGCCGACATATCCAATGGGAACACTAAATCCACCAACTAGTTCGTGATATGGGAGTGATGCATCAAATGGAGGATAAAATACAATCCATGCACTTGGGTATTCATGCACTACTATACGATTCTCAATCACCGGAGCCACTTCTACATCCATAGCAACAGTTTCTTCAGCTTCTTCAATGCGCGGTTCAGTTTCTTCCGTCGCTGAAGCAACAACAATTGAAGTCTCGGTCTCTTCAACGACATAAACAAAAACTCCCTAATGAATTTGAAGTGCAGATATGGTTTTTCCTTCATCAATAACCTCTTTGTTTCTCAATCCATCATTATTAGCTCCTTCATTATCAACTTCGGTATTTGACACCTAATAACGAAGATTACATGAGATTAGGATCATCCAAGCATGAAGCCAAAATAAATCATAAATTACAGCATACTAGTCGTCTAACATCATCAAAGTCTTTCATTATACATGCTAGATGTCAACAAATAACGTGAAAGTCACAAAAACACGTTTTACAACAAGCTCGCCTGAGAAGATTTCAAAACGATGAACTGGGAACAAATGGTAAAGAATCAAGGGTTGAGTTAGATACCATTCTCTTCGTATTGATGTTACCTACAACATGTCATAATTTCATACCAATCGGATGAACGAGCAAAAATCTGTGGTCGAAACATTGGACTACATGACAGCTGAAAATTTCCTGAAAGTCTCCTGGATGTTTACAATTTCGTATATTCCGACCCCTAAACGTGCTCAAAACTTAAAAATATTCCTTTTCAAAGCTTGTAAATTTCCTGGGATTAAAGATACATATGTGGATCACGAATATCTGACATCGTATGAAGATTATGCAGCATTTTGCTAAAGGGCTGAACTCTGAAATTTCTGGTGACGTATTTTGATGAAACTTTTCGTATATTCACATGAATTATCATTAATTCATAAGACAAGAAATTTATGCTTATTTGGATAAAATGCAAGAGAAGTACTTACTTGGGTGGTATCCGAAGTGTTCGAGGACCCTGGATTGCCCGTATCAACATCAAGAGCACCATTGCTTTCATTCGGTTTTGAACCCTGGGAATTTTATTTATCACCATTTTCAGAGGATGAGCGAACATCACCAGCACTCTCCATCTCCATGGCGACATCCTCCTGGATATATTCTTAACAATTAGTGTTTTATCTATAAAGCACCACGGTTAGTTACTCAAAGAAATACTTACGGGCTCTTCTTCGTCACTCAATTCAGAAACCGTTTGCCCAGCAGCAGAGAACTGAAGACCGTCAATACTTGATGGAGTAAAATTCTGCAACGGAATAACAAATGTTGGTTTTATAATCCCGATAATACAGATGAGAAGGAGTCATAGCAAAAGAAGTACTGACAACTCACCAAAGAAACAACTGGGGACTTTATAGTATTAGGTAACAGCTTATAATTTTTGCTTCTGCCTTCTCCGCCATGGATAATTGCTTCAGTCTCTTAGAAGTCTACATGGATTCGGGATCTCACATTAGGACCGTCTTTTAGAATTTGATGCAATAATTAGAATACAGTTATCATCATTTTATGAAGATTATACAAAAGTACATACCTGATAACATCCTGGGGGTGATTTTCGCTTATCACCAGAGAGATGCTTCAATCTTGGTCGAGTAGAAACCATCTCAGCAGAAGGAGGGTCTTTCACTGGAGGCTGACCAATCATCACGAAGTCATGTAACCGCTCGATTTGCTGATCCCAAAAGTCTACATAATCTGGAGTTACGTATGCAATTCTCTCGGAGCAAGGGAACCAATATTCACTTCCTTCCACATGCCTACGGTCTAAATGGGTCCTAAGTTGTTCGACCGATGGTTTCCTCCTTCGAAAAGTTGGAACACACTTATCCATGCCCATTTGTCGAGCCGCCCTGTCAACGTTATACTCTTCCACTGAAAGCTCTCCATATATCGGTGATAACAAGTGACCAGGGGTGCAACTCAACATAAAAGATCTCTCGACGCTCAGACCTGCACCCGATGCTAAAGGCATACTCTTTCCAGTATTGAAAGTTGTCAGCTGAGAAATATAAGGATGAGTCGACACCCATGGACGAAATTCGAACTCAGATTCATCATATAACACATCAACGAGACGTGCCTTAATCCGTGGTTGCTTGGTAGACCAGCGCATAATTCTGGCATTATTCTTCTTAGAGAAAATATGCCGGGTATCGGCATTCAGTCATTGCAAGACAGTACGTGGAATAGGCGCATAATTCTTGAAATTCTCCCACATCAAGGCTTGAAGAAACATCGTGTTGGCGTAGCATTCGATCTTCATAAATCCATTCGATACACTGGAGTCTATAATTAAGGAATCTAAGTTAGAGTACAAAGAACCCAAGAATAGTCTACCAATTGGAAGTTGCTCACCTTGAGCCATTTTGATAACAAAGGGGATCACGAAAGGCTTCAACAAATTTCCACTATCTTCAAATACGTCTCTAGACAGCCATAAACACAAGAAAGTAGCAATGGGTAACATACCGTCGATGGGACTATCAGAAACCTCGTCTTTTGGCCACCAGCGTGTTAACCAGTGAGCATGACATCCTTTTTTGCCGGATGCCTTATTAATTTCCTCTATTGCAGCTGTCAAGATATTAGAAAATTATAGTTTCCTCAACTGAAAGACTCTCGGGGAGATTTCCCGTGATTGGGAGATGCAACAAGGCAACAACATCCTCCAAGGCGATGGTAAATTCTCCACATCTACATATGAAGGTATGGGTTGGAATGAACCAACAGGCAAGTAGAGCCACAATACCTAGCACATCATGAAAAATGAACAAGTCTCCAGATGCTTGAATAGCTCTTGTTACTTGTGCTCGATCGAGTATAGCCCCGACGTGAGGAAACCCAACATGTGTCATGCCCATCCAGAGAATTTTTCTAAAGGTCGACGAGAAATCTTAAACTCTATGATTGATGCAAGGAAAAGTCCTCGTTCAAGACAAAATCGAATCGCTGCCTTAGGAGTCACCAACTTCTTCTGAGAAACACTTCTGGGATTTATCAGAAGACGATATGTTGGGGATCTGAGATGTTTTTCAGCTTCCTGAACCTCGAAAAACGCATCATCTATATTTGGGACATTCTTGATTCTAGGTGTTTCATCTTTCTCCTCGCCAACAGAAGTCTTATCCATGCATGTATAATCCATTGAGGCATCATTTTCTACACATGTATCATCTCTGGAGGCATCCTTATCTTGGAAATCAGACATCTTTGCGAAGTAGCTGTAAGATTCACATAACATTCTACTTCAGTACATCATCCAGATACAAACTTCGACAAGATGATGGAATCATGCAAATAGCAAAATGCTCAACTAGCATCTACCAAAATGGTAATTCTTAACTCTTACCTTTTACGATTCCACTAACAGTAATGATTATAACATGAGAGTTAACACCTCAAAACTTGCTCGTTTCTTCGAATCTACAAAAGACGAGAAAAACTCAGATTTTCATAAAGTCATGAACATTTCCACTGTGCGAACATTCACCATAGAATCGTGAAAACTAAAACAATATTTCATCATAAATAATTGTTTACCTTTAAACACTATTCAAAATTCAAGTTTTGATTTTTAAAAAATATATATTCATATATATGGATAAAACGTGATTACTCACGTAAATTAAAAGAAAACATTTTGACTTAAGCAAGGCTCACGTAAATAAAATTTGTGTATATTCCACGGTCTCATAAAAAAAATTCATGAACAGGCCATGGTTTTATAAAAAAAAAACTCTTTCCTTCGTTCTGTCGTCTTTCTATGAAACGAGGGTTTATTTCGGTTTTGTGAAAAGTCCATGTCTTTTCAAAATAAAGTTTTGATTTCCATGAAAACTCATAAACAAAATTTTGTCACTGGACGCAAGTCTATACATAAAAAATCTCTCCTAAATCAGGGATTATTACTAGTTTCTTAAACTAATGATCGAACGACATACGTTTTCAAAAATAAGGGTTTTCAACAAAACTCACACTCATATATGCACATGTATATAATTTTAGCATGATCAACTCATGAAATCAGCAAGCAAAAAAAAAAAAAAAAATTGCCCGCGTACCTGGTCGGTGTCGGCCGGAAGTTGGCCGACGGTGGTTGCTCCGGTCGGACGGCGGCGGCGCTCCGGAGAATTTTTATTTTCCTTCTGTTTTTAACGTGAAGGAGATGAAGAGGTGATGAAGAGGGTGGTAGGTCAATAAGAAATAATAAAAAAAAGGATTAATTCCCTTTTATATCAAATTTTATTTCCAAAACCTAATTCCACAAGGATTTCCTTTTTGGGCCCGTCCCGTGAATCCTAAACCGACCAAAGTCCCATCATCAAATCAGCGGTTCAACACCAATTTAAGCTCATTATACGATGCTCATGCCACTGGGATCTTCGTTCAAGTCGTGGTTCACTCGCACCATCGAAAATCTGGTAATGTCTCATCTTATGACTAAATTCAATTGCTTACATTGTTTATAACCGGAAAATCACCATTCAGTACTGACTGAGGAACATAACTGTTCCTCACTAAGTAGGGGACTTAATGTAGATGGTGGATATTCGACAAGGGATAAAATCGTAAACCCATAACTGTATATGCTCCTGATTCAGCAATCAGACGAGTATTGAGGCTCATGTCTATTATCGAAAGCGTGAAAGCTCACGCCACGAGAATCTCTGACTGAGAATACTGTCTCTCAGAGTATATGTATATGTGTAGTCTCTCAACTGAGGACACGACATATCTCATGAATACTGAGCAATTTCAGTGATCACTTTTATATAGAATTGCAAGATTAGACGGCTCCAGACAGCCTGTCTGCTAGTATAGAGCAATAACGTCTTCAGGATGTAACAATGTTTTCCTTGACTGTGTAAAAGATATATGACGCTTCAACAAGCTCACACCACTCAATTCCTGAATAATTAATGCTCCTACACGATCGTACTAGTATAGAGCCATCAATTAATTATTCTTAAATCATATATTTGTTAACTAGAATCCCTGGAAAATATTCAGTGTTTTCATAATATTTCGTTACTTCAATTTATGGTTCTTCTCAGCAGAACTCCATGGGTTAGTAATAAATATTCAACACACGGGCATTTGAGCACTATCGAATAAGCCCCGACCAAAATGGTGCAAGTGTATTCAACAATAATGAGCACCTGAATACACGAATGAGTATTTCAAAATACGACAGGCCCACCGGCAGGCCGGTCGTGCCGTGACCAGTCCCACGCCCAGTTTTATATTTTATAATATTTTTGTTATTCTCCTTGATCTTATGAAAATCCTTTCATTTGAACATATATCCTTCGTTTTAAGGAAATTCCTCAGTTTCATGGTGTTTCCTTCGCATCAAGGAAATAATATAAAATTGGGAAAAATATCATGGGACCGTGTTTACTAGCCAACCGGATATGCCTTGATCCTGTCCGGTCCCACACCTCATGATTCCTTATTATTTTATTATTATTTCAATAATCTCATGAAAACTCCTCAATTTCATGGTATTTCCTTCAAACCATGAAAAATAATAAAAAATAAGGAAACTTGTGGGACCGGGCCCCAGCCGGCCGGTTATGCCCTAGCCGGTCCCACACGCCCCTTATTTTATTATTATTATTTTTATGTTTCCTCGATCCCATGGAATTCCTTGATTTCATGATATTTCCTTCAAATTATGAAAATTCCTTCAAATCATGGAAATAATACATAAAATCAGGGAAAAATCACGGGACTGGGCCCTAGACGGCCGACCATGCCCAAGCCAGTCCCACACCCTTATTTTATTATTATTTGTTTCCCTCATCTCATGGAAACTCCTTCACTTCAAGGAAACTCCTTAGTTTCAACAAACTCCTTGATTTCATGGTATTTTCATAAAATCATGAAAAATATAATAAAATCATGAAAAATGCTATGGGATCGGGCTTATTGGTCGGACGGCCATGCCTTGGCCATCTCCGGTCCCACACTTCATGATTCCTTCATTTTTATTATTTTCCTTCATCTCATGAAGTTTCCTCAGTTTTCAGAAAAAAATCCCTGGTTTCTTCATATTTTTCCAAATGATTGCTCAAACGCACATCAAAAAATATCAAAATTCTCAGGAATGAGGCACAAACACTTTGATGAGCGAGCATACTACGTTGACCGACCAAGGTTGTCTCTTTGGCTTGCAAGAGGCCGGTCCCATGTATTTTCATCATTTTAACCTAATTTGTTCATATTAGGTTCAAACTCTTCCAAACAACTTGGAATTCCATGAAACGATCGTCAGTTGATCCCGTGACCACCTAGGGACGGTTTCATGACCCCTTGGTCGGTCCCTCATCTCTTCACAATTAATTAGGTTTTATCACCTAAGGCTCAGACGAGCATTATTTAATAATAAATGATTAAACCAACATTTAATCATCCTTTCATCAATAAGTCAACAAGTCTTCAAGAGACCTTGGTATTTTCTCACTTGAGCATCTGGGCACTACATGGTGGACCCATGACCCCATGTAGCCGGTCCTTCCTTCATTTTGTGGTTAATTTTCAATAAACCATCAATTGATCGAATTAGGGTTTTGAGTCCAAGGTTCATAATTCCAGATTCAAACGCTAATAATTTTACGATGATCTCATGGTCAACATTTTATTAATTATACTTGGTTCAATTGCCAGAATTTAAATTAATATTTTCTTTGGTCATGCCACCAATAATTCATCAAATGAGCAACATTCGCTCAGATGAGCAATATTTGCTCAAACCAATGAATATTGGTTCAACTATCAATATTCAACAATTCATCGAGCAATATTTGTTAACGTTAACTATCGACGTTTATTCATACATTATACCTCTGTCTCAATAGACATGTTCAATTCATGAGTGTCAGAACATTTTCAAATCATGTTCGACTCAACAATACAAGGACTCATCGTCCCATGAAGTCATGAAGTCAGCAACTGACTAACTAATCACGAGACATCAATCGTGTCACATGGGGGATATTAACTAGGGTTTTGATCTGGCGGTCTACGACACGTGTGTTCATACACACTATTAGAATGTGAGAAATTCGTGCAATCAGTTGAAGTAGTTAACAAAGTAGTGGATGAAAAATCGACCAAGTATCCGCACGTTGAGCAACTGGTTTTAACACGATTTCCGTTTCTCCACTCTTTGATTCTATAAATTGTCACACTTCATGGGATCATGGTGTTTATAATTATAGCATTATAAATAAGTCTCTGAATGATGATTGAAAACAGGACATTCTCACGTCAAACAGACAACACGAGATCAAAAACTCAACGTCTGAGTAATTACTCTCAACAGAGAAAAATTCAATCATTCAAAACTTATCTTATTTTCAGAATACACAACACACCTACAATCTTCGATTACCATTGATCTCACACATTTTTCAGCTTCCCTCCTACAGATCGACCCATCCTCTCTTGTGACCGAATTTACTCTGGAACGGCCATTGTCTTGGTTTAGGCCGGAGTACTACAGATTGATCTATCGAATTCAAAGCACTCCCTTCTTGCAGTGTAGTTGTGTGAGGTTTAACAGTTCGCTCGGTTCACGGAGTTTCCTCCGCACGGTTGTCTCCTCAATTCCGTAAAAGCCAGCAACTCGTTTTGTCCCATATATACAGATTTGCGACCATAGTGGGAGATCATTCCCTCGGTTGCAATCTCACTTCTCACAAAGATGGTCGGTCTTAGATCCGGTTCAGTTACCAACTCGGATTCAACACCCGGTTCTAATATTGCAAGCTCTAGTGGTACTGCCAACACCACTCCTCCGGCGCAACCTACCACTACCTTGGTCCCTCATGTATCCGTGAGAACTAAAATTATCCGGGTTATCAACTCGGGGCATTTCCTAGGGAGTATCTTCTTAATTTTACAAGATCGACTACCCTAACCCTTGGATAAACGTGCCTCAGAGAAAACAAATTTCTTCTTAGTTTTTTTCATTTTCCTCTCAATATTTTCACTTTCCTGTTCTTATACAACTCGGTTAGTCATCTCTCAAAGAAAAGTTTTCTCTTCTGACTTATGCTTTAACTTCGCTAAACTCACTGCCAACTCCTTCCATATTTATCGCCAGTGCCAGCAAAACTCAAAACCAATAATGTCCCTTACCATCAATGGAAACATACTAATTCACCAAGACTCTATGTTTTCTCAACTCCACCATTCTAACAGTGCTAACAGAACACCGGTACATAATAACATAAGTAACCCAGCATGCTTTGTCCCACTCGAGGTCAAATCCATCACCATCTTCCGATCAGAAACAGTCACAATCAATGAATGATCGTAAATATAAGTAAATATATAACTCTTCTCAGGTTCATCACCGATCACCAATATCGGTAAATCACTACAAGAAAATCTACCTATTGCTACACTATAAATTGCCACATCTTCAATATATATGTTGCAAAAGAATTTTTTTAGTCATAATGGTTCTCAAGTGAAGCTGAAAGCTATAATTTGCTGCTGTAAAATGAAACTGTTGCCACAAAAATGTAGCAATAATACCAAAAGAGTGTGGTAAAAAAGTATAATCTCTTGCTTCAGTAATAGAGAGTGCGTGCAACAATAGACTTCTTGCTACATAGGTTATCCCGGCACTAGTATGGGTTTATTCCTTAACCATTGGGCGCTACGATAGGTTAAGTTTCTTGTAGTGAATCATCAGCATCACCGCTTCCATTATTTCATCATTCAGTCACCTCCAAAGGCACATACTTCTCCATTTTCGCGAGCTCAAACATCCAACCAACTCCATCGAGCAGACACATCAACATCACCATCAAATCAGTCATTCAAACCAGCACCTATATCACCAATCATACACCATTCTTCTCCATGTCTTTTAAGTTCAAACACCTTTGATAACCACTGATTCATCAGAAATCGAAAAATAATCACAAATAATCACCACATCAATCATGGTCGTGATCAATGACGGCTGGAACAACATCATCTTTCATGTTGTGATGTCGTGAAATTGAAGAGAAAGATGGTGGTATCCCCAAGTAATCAACTAGATGTCGTTAACAGTTTTCAAGATGTGGCTTTCCTGATGAAAAACAAGTGTTTTTAGTACTTTTCATAAACTTAGCATCCCAGAGTAGATACACGAGTGTCTTTATACATTCTACGCTTCAATATCTTCCGCAACTTAGACTTGCTTCAAACGCTCATAACTTGTTTACGCATTGTCTAAATTACTTCATTCTTTCGTGGTTGGATTCGTATTTTCGTTCTCTTTAAGATGGTAAGAAGAATTCTGGATTTGAGCAAGTTCCACTTAGTTTTTCTCCCTTCTCCATTTGTGGCTAACTTCTTTTATTGCACAATTAAGTGTCACTTCACTTCATTTGGATAATTCACCTAATTAAACACAAGCGAAAGAAAACAAATGTAATATACAATAAATCGCAAGAAAATAAACAAATACTAGTATTAAATTGACACTAAATATATATAAAATATGCCCATATCACTATCTAGTGACTTGGATGGTGGAATACAAAAGCTCATAAAAGGAAATCTAACTAACATCCAAAGACCAATTCTGGTGGTCCGTACCAAATTTGAGTGTTTGGCAGGCCAGGTGTATGGTCAAAGTTAATCTCGAGGCAAACAAATTCGACCGTTGCAATTGGGCCCGTGCGGCGAAGACTGACTCGAGCCTCGGCTCTAACTACACCGAGACTCTGCTCCAACTGGATCGATAGTGGTAACATTCCAATAGCCAAAAAATGGCCACATTTGCACACCCTGTAAATTCAACTCACCTTCAATCTTCTCTACTCACAACAACTTTTTTTATTCTCAACATAATTTCAACTCAAATCCGATCCTTTTTACATCTTTTCAACACAAATTCAATCTTTTATACATCTTTTCAACGCAAATTCAATTTTCTACACATCTTTTCAAACAAAAATTCAATACCCATTTAATTACCATGCCTCCTCGATCTCAAGATATTAGTAGACAAAGAAATAGAAAACTACCTAAAATAAACACAATCAAGTTCTACCGGGGAGACGAGAAGATTCAGACAATTGAATCAAATGGTGTTAAGAGATATTGAAACCATACGTATGTACCTCCAACAGTTGCGCATGTTTTGGGATACATGAACTTCAGTCCTAGTTTTTCTCAGCATACAACAACTCCATATTCCTAGGAAATAGTGCGAGAAACACAAGTACCTCTTAGGCAACAGTCTCTGTATCGTCCAGTACAACATTCTCCAATTCGTTCAGTGCAACAATCTCTACATTGTCAGGCCAGTAAATAATTTTCCAAGGTTATCAAGATTATAGGGTATCATTGAACTTCGATGGCTCTCCAGCTGATGTTGCATATCAATGCTTTGGAAATCATAGTGGAGGACATGATGTTGAAGGCTATCAAATTGGAGGATCTTAAGCTAGAGGATCAAATCAAGGATTTGCAAGTATAATTCAGGGTGAAACGCATAAGTGGCGTTGGAGTGGAGCCGAATAGTTAAAATTATGCTTTATTTTAATATTTATGAATTTGAAGTTTAGTTAATTTACTTTTGTTACAGTTACATGTAGTAGGTACTAACATATCTATAAAGTAAATTAAAACTTAATTTGAGACAATCGTCAACAATTAAACTTTAAAACCACTACATCAATATCTTGCTGAGTAGAATGTATACTTCTCAATACCCAAAATAAGATATCAAAAAAATCCTTTAAGATTGTGTAATAAGATCCATAAATAAAAATTCTTCTCATCCATCTTCGTCATTCCTCTCGATCATGCAATTCAACATCAATATTAGTCTCACCCCTAAATCGATACCAATTAACAAGTTGAACCAAAGCTATGAATTCTCCAACTTCTTTTTTTATATCACAATTTGACAAAACAACCAAGCCGTGTTGCGGTTATTGGGGTTATACCGGTATCATTGCAGAAGTTTTCATAGATTTTGTGGATATAACTCATACTTATCAATCCATTTTGACGTCCTTCTGCACCCCTAACCGGATATAGAGCTATATAGTTTTGACAAAGCGAAAAATCTTCATTGATCGTAAATTCCACTGCATTATTCAGAAACTTTGTTGGTGTACAAGTAAAGTGTGGTTTTGAAGTTAAATTCGATTCCGTTTATAGGAGACGAATTGGTAGCCGTTCGATGGACTAGTCGTTATAGGCTCTCTCTGAATTGTTCGGCTCAGCAGTGGACGATGCTCGGCGCTGTTGGAACCGAGTCTCGGCTCTGTGCGAGACACTCGGTGAAAAAGAGGGGATCTAACAACCACTCCCAATATTTCGCTTATCAATCTGTATGGACTAACTCCAATATACTTTCAAGAGAATCAACTAGACAGTCAGACTCAATCTTAAGAAAAATATATCATAGAGTTATATCTCTGTTTCTTAATGTAATCAGCAAATCAAACAGATAGAAATCCGTGAGCCTGATTAATATAAGAAATAACTTGGACGGTATATCAAAAACCAATATCCAAGTGTCAATCAATTCAATCAACAGCCAAAGGTTAGATTCATAATTGATGAACTTACGCATAACCTGTGATATTTCAATTATAAATATAGTGCGAAAAAGAAATAACATAGACACCAAAATTTTTGTTAACGAGGAAACCGCAAACGCAGAAAAACCCCGGGACTAGTCAAGATTTGAACACCACACTATATTAAGCCGCTACAGACACTAGCGTACTCCAAGTTAACTTCAGACTGGAATGTAGTTGAGCCCTAACCAATCTCACACTGATCAAGGTACAGTCGCGTTCCTTATGCCTCTGAGTCCCAACAGGACTATGAGCACTTGATTCCCTTAGCAGATCTCACCCACAACTAAGAGTTTCCACGACCCAAAGTCGAAGACTTGATAAACCAATATGTCTCACACATAAAAATTCTATTGAATAGATAAATCTGTCTCGCACAGATTTACCTATGAGTTTTGTTTCGTCTTTTGATAAATCAAGGTGAACAAGAACCAATTGATATAACGAACTTATATTCCAGAAGAACAACTTAGAAATATCAATCACCTCACAATAATATTAATTGTATGGTAGCGAAACAAGATATTGTGGAATCACAAACGATGAGACGAAGATGTTTGGGACTACTTTTTATCTTGCCTATCGGAGATTAAATGTCGAGCAAATCTTAGAAAAGATAGTACTCAATCACGACAGAAATCAAAAAGATCAGAACACGCAACTACAGAAAAATAATTGAGTCTGGCTTCACAATCCCAATGAAGTCTTCAAGTCGTTAACCTACATGGTTTTGGAAAACCCTAAGGTTAAAGGAGAATTGACTCTAGTCGCAACTAATATCACACATGAGGTGTAGGTATTAGGTTTCCCAGTTGCTAGAGTTCTCCTTTATATACTCTTCAAATCAGGGTTTGCAATCAATGTTACCTTGGTAACAAAGTGTTGATGGTGGTTTTTAGCTTAGGGTTAAAATCGTAAAATCGTATATCTGACATGACATCACTATGACCAATAGCGCATTTATTGAATCAATCAGCGTGCTTTCGTAAGAATTACCAGGATAACTTTTTTTTATACATGTGTCATGTTCCACGGCAGAACCCTTCAGTATTAACTGACATCACCTCTGTATATGCCTAACCCTAATTCTCCCACCGTGCCAGCCACGTCTCTGCGCCAAGGGATGCCAACCATGCAAGCCGCACCACCGTTCCAATTGCAAACCATGCCAGCCACGTCTCTGCGCCAAGGCATGCCAACCATGCCAGCCGCATCACTGTGCCAATGGAAAACCATACCAGCCACGTCTCTGCGCCAAGGCATGCCAACCATGCCAGCCGCACCACCGTGCCAATGACAAACCATTCCAGCCACGTCTCCTAGCCGAGGCATGCCAACCATGCCAGCCGCACCACCGTGCCAATGGCAAACCATGCCAGCCACGTCTCCGCGCCAAGGCATGCCAACCATGCCTGCGACACCACATGTGCCAATGGCATGTCGTGCCGGCTACATCTCCACGCTAAAACGAAAGGTTGCAATAATCAATGGCTGCCCTTCCTTTTGGGATGCAAATCTCAGCCACACAAGTTCGCCACCTAACGCATGGAAACTTGCGGCCCAAAGCAAAACATCACGGTTTGCACCTAACCCTAATTTTGGCCGCGCCTACTCTATCCAAAGCCATGTCGTCCTTAAACTATGCCACTGGCTACCAAATGAAGGGTTGCAATGATCAACTGCCACCCTTCCATCTGATATGTAGATCTCGGCCCTCCAAGTTCGCCACCAAACGCATGGAAACTTGCGGCCCGAGGCCAAACACCACGGTTTTCCCAAAACCCTAATTTTGGTCGCGCCTACTCTATGCCAAAGCCATGCCGGCTTTAAACTATGTCGCTGGCTGCCAAACGAAGGGTTGCAACAATCAACGACCACCCTTCCATCTGAGATGCATATCTCAGCCCTCCAAATTCGCCACCAAACGCATGGAAACTTGCGGCCCGAGGCCAAACACCACGGTTTTCCCAAAACCCTAATTTTGGCCGCGCCTACTCTATGCCAAAGCCATGCCGACCTTAAACTATGCCGCTGGCTGCCAAATGAAGGGTTGCAATAATCAACGGCCACCCTTCCATCTGAGATGCAGATCTCGTCCCTCCAAGTTCGCCACCGAACGCATGACAACTTGCGGCCCGAGGCCAAACACCACGGTTTTCCCAAAACCCTAATTTTGGCCGCGCCTACTCTATGCCAAAACCATCTCAGCCTTTCCTTCGTACCACTAGCTACCAAAACGAAGGGTCGAACAATCAACGGCCATCCTACCATCTGGGACACATATCTTAGCCGTCCAAAGTCACCGGCTAACACGCAGCAACCTTTGGCCCAACGCCAAGCCCCAATTTTGGTCGCGCCCAAACTATGCCAAAACCCGACTTTTGGCCGTTCCTAAACCACGCCAAAATCATAGCTAGGCCACGCCTAACTCTGTCAAAGTCATGCCGGCCATGCTTTCATGCTGCTGGCTACAAAGCGAAGTGTTGAAATAATCAACGGCTACCCTTCCTCTCAAGATGAAAAATCTCGACCGTCGAGGGTCACCATCGAGCCGGCAAATCTCCCAAGCTCAACTTTCCAAATAACAGCAACATGCTACACGTTTTGCACAAAAACACTCGAGACATAAACACATGTCACAAACTGGGGGATGCTCATTAGGGTTTTGGTTTGGCGGTTTACAGCGTGCGGCGTACACTACGCCCGTTACAAGAAAGTGTCATAAGAATGAGTCGGTTAGTAAATGCAAGGAATAATGGTGAAACGTTTCTTTCATTATGGAACATCTATTCCAGATGTTACCCGTTACCACCTCCTTCCACTTTACTCGGTTATTTCTATTTCTTACGAGACTAGAGTGTGTTTGGGTTACGACTTGTATAAATAGGTCTTACCTATTTCCACAAAACAACAAGTTTTGGTCAGGGGCATACAACACTCAGAAATCACTTGCTAGCTTTCCCATCTGTTACCTTTCACTTTCTGATACAAGTCAAACAACTAATCTTCCATAATCAACTATTCTGGTCTCAACACTTTCTTCGCTTCCCTCCCTAAAACCAACCCTTCTCATTCACTTTGTGACCGAAGCAAGTCTGGAATAGCCATTTCTTGGTTTATGACGGATTTGTACAGACTGATCTATCGAATCTAAAGTACTCCCTTGCAGTACATTGTTTAGGGTTTAGACTCGTTTCTCACCCACTCACGCGAAACTACCGAAATCAGCAGAAACGGTTTTCACCCTTAAATACAAAGCATTCAATATTCACCGTTAGATGAAAACCTGATTAGACTCAAGTTAATATCTTTCAACCGTTAGATCAAACTTAGCTTGTTACACACAAATGAAAAGTGACTTCATTTAGATATGAGTAAGTACCTAAACGTGTGCACCTTTGTTGGCTCAACAATAGTTAACTGAAGTTAGCCATATGATCACTTTCGTATCAACCTTATTCGTCTTAACCATAACTAGTTCAAATGACTCAAATGAAACTAGTTCTAGAGTTGTTCAATTGTTTATATTCTTATAGAAGTATACAAGACAGAATTGAAGCAAAATCGATTTTGATTAACTCGAATCAATTCATGAACATAACAACCACGGTTTGCAAAAGATTGCATTCCTTATTATATAAATGTATTAGTTCATGAACAAACCTATTTTAGAACATAACCCACTCAAGTATGCAAATGGGTACGCATACCTAAGTAGCTGCACTTGGACTGTGTTTGCCAGTATGTAAACGGGTATGCATACCGTATTCTGGTCTTGGACCAACACATATGCAAGTACGTGTACTGTGCTTATATCTAATTATGGTTAAGTGTTTTAAACTCCCATTTCAATCTTTGAAACATTCTTAGTAGACGACAATAGCTGTCTCACACAAACTATTAGCTCCAAAGCTTTTTTCAAGTGATCAAATGATGAATACGAAACATTCCGAGTCTACATCAAACGACTGTCTCACACAAATCATGTAAGATGTTACTAGGTGATTTTCACATGATTGTCTTTTGACTTTTGTCAAGAATATAAGATGAACTTGGTTAAAGCGAAAACTTACCAACACATATTTCGAGAAATATGTAAGCGAGTTAAACTCGCTCGAAATATCAAATGTGTATAATTTAAGTCTATATAGCTATACGACTTTTATCTCAAATAGGAGATAGAGTAGATAGAATTTTGAGTGATAGATGAGTTCAAGTCTCCACATACCTTTTGTTTATGAAGTTCCACAATCTCCCCTTAGTAGTTATTCGTCTTCAATCGATGAATGACGTGAATTCTAAAACTCAAATACACTTTCTATCCTCATCCAAGACTTAGCTATAAGTAGACTAGAAATCAAGACTTATATTTTTGGCAACTAAACTTGACAACAAGCTTTAGATAGCAACGCTTGCGAGTTCGACCGAGCAGTGCTCTAACAATCTCCCCCTTTGTCAATTTTAGTGACAAAACTATCAATACATATGGAATACAAAACAAATAAACTTTGTAGCTCTTAATCCAAATGCTTGATTTCCTTGGTTCTTCAACATTACTCGAAATATTCGTCACTTCCAAGTATTCCAGTAATTCTGAATGTGTTCAACTCAACATCATAATTGTTGAAGATCCGTAGCTATAACAATGAGAAAACAGTAGCTCTCAATCATTTTTATACAGTGTCATAGTATTTTTACACAACATCAAAGTCCAGTTTTATCACAACTTTGACAACAATACTATGGTGATATGTATTACTCCCCCTTAGTCAATACTTCATCTCACATGAAAACCATTCCCCCTTACATAATGATCCGTAAACCATATGTATTTGTAGTGTGAACTACACATTAATTCTCCCCCTTTTTGTCAATAAAAATTGCAAAGGTACGAAAACCAGTGGGATCCTAATGAAATTTCCATAGAGATACTTCATGACTAAAAGAGAACATATCAACTTTGTTTCGATGATTTCACATAGTCGAAACTAGTGTACTCATCAAGGAGTTTATAAAGATAGAAGAAAACTCCTACAATA
This sequence comes from Papaver somniferum, assembly GCF_003573695.1. NCBI lineage: Eukaryota > Viridiplantae > Streptophyta > Magnoliopsida > Ranunculales > Papaveraceae > Papaver > Papaver somniferum. The sequence continues at coordinate 151,480,624 of NC_039359.1, forward strand.
TTCCACAGCCGCACTCCCCACAAAAATTTGGAAATTTAGCACAAGTTCAATTAAGAACTTTCTCCCATAAAATGTCATTCCCGAAAGAACAACAAGAGCGACCTTACTTTCACAAGAAAATGAGGATTTCTTTGGACATAACAAATTACATGAAACATGAATTTGTATCCAAAATACTCAATTAAATTAACCACAAGAGAACCCTTGATTAATTTAATCGAAAATGCTCAAAATAAGAAAATTATGGAGCCACACAGTACTTTCACATAGAAGTAGATAAGGGAAAGACCAATATTGCGGAATATTCAATGATTCATTCTGTTTTTCATCAATATTTGCATAAAGACACATAATAGACTTAATCTTTGCAAACAAAAGTTTATCCTATCTTCATCAATATTTGCATAATGATATAATAGGCTTAACTTTTGACATATAAGGGACAATCATAGTTCACGGACGCAAACACACATATCCCATAACAAGTTGCAATATATGAAACCAATAAAGATTAATACTGTAAAATCACCTTAGAAATAAACTTTAGAATTCAAATAAATAAATCTAAAAACATTGCAAGATGAAAATCGTTGGCAATAACTATATGTATTCACGATAATTGTTATTCCAAACCCTAGTTATCCTTCTTAAAACACAAGAATAAATTCTCATATGAAGTTTCCTAGACAAAATAAATAACAAGGGATAAAGAATTTACTCATCATTTTCATCATCGTAAACCATCCAAGAGGCTTGAATCCTATCCATATCTTCCTTGATCTCGGGAAACTTAGTGGCACTCACACGTAATTGTTCTTGCATGAATTTCACCTTGGAATTGATTTTACACACACCCTTGTGAATTTGATGAAGATGAATCAAGGTGGTAGGATCATAAGAACCGTCAAGGGAATCACATCTTTTCCTTTTGCAAGCATTCTCCTTCATACGTTTGAAAGTACAAGGACGAACAAGTTTGAGAGTTCCAATGGAATTTCCAATAGGATCACTAGAATATGCTCGAAATTTTTCTCAATTAAGCAAGGAAAGCCTAACTTCTTGTTGGATGACGTCATTGAGAGCATTTAAAGAATGATGAATCCAAAAATATCAAGACTTCGAGAACCCAATTCAAGGAAATAGACTAACTCTGCAAACTCACGACTCCACGAGAATTCTCAATTATGGAGGGACAAAGATTGGATATAGCAAGTTTTCTAAAAGACATCAAAGCAAGACTAAGATAATTAGTAGGAAATTTCCCTTCAATCCATTCAACACTCTTGCCACAAAGACCATTAGAAATGGTTTCATAAGATGGTCTTTCTTCCCTTGGTCTAGGAAGGCGAAAATTACCCAAAGGAATTTTGGTAATCCTTGAAATAAACTCTCTATTAACATGAATCCTTTCTCTATTTATCATGGTCTTGAATTCCATGTCATCAAGATCAACATCATGGATATAAGCATTGAAGATTCTTGTGAGAGTGTCAAAACCTTCACCAAGACCATTAAAGATGTTTCGAAGATTAAATTTTTCAAAAAAAAAAACAAATCTTCTTTATGACCACTAACCATATCCAATTTCTTTTCTAGAATGAAACCACTAGAAGAAATCCTATCAAAGTTCTTACTACTAGAATCATTGATGAATCTAATTCTATTAGAATCTTGATTTTGAGGTATAGTCATACAAGAAGATGGTGAATCCAAAGTTTTTGAACCTTCTTTGAAACCTTGAAATTTCCCGTGAGATTTAGAAATTGAGAGTACAAGGAAAAGGAAAAACTTACTTGATATGATCCTTGAAGATGAGGAAAATCTTGGCCACTTTTGAATCTCCAAAGAAGAATTTTAATGGAGATAATACATGAACCTTAGGATAGTTCACGTACGCGGACTAGAGAAGGAAGAAAAAGGGTATGCGTCCCATACTTCTTATAAACCAAAAAATGGGATTGGACCCATTCATGAACCGTGAACCGCAAAAGGAAAGAAGGATTTCTTAAAATGTTCAATTAGCCAAGGTTCGCACGCTGAAGGGATCAGTACAGTGTCGTACAAGGATAATAGGAAACAAACTACATCACTTTAATTTACCTTGGAAAGAAAAAAAACTTGTCAAGGAATTTTTCTCAGAGAAAAAGATTAAAAATTAACCCGAACACAAAAAATAATCAAACTGTTACTTACCCCATCTCAAGTTACATACAAATGGGTAGAGCCAAGCTTGTTACCAAGAGGCTAGATGTGCAGAGATCCTCATGCACCTTTTCCGGTTAATATTTGTGAAATGTACCAGAAGTACAATCATACTAATGATGATATTCAGGATTAATAGAATTTTTTAAATACATTTTCTTATGACCAAGGAATGATGTTTTCCGATAATTAGAGCCTACACCGAACTCAACGGATTTTTTTTTATCAATTTCACTTGAGTTGGTAGCAAGCGTAGTTCGTACATCATGAATACATGATCTGACAGTTACAGAACTTTTGTCAGAAAAAATATTTTCCTCAATCGAATTAAGATTTTCTAAGAATTTAAAAACGCTTTCAAAAGCTCTAAATAGATCGTTGTCAATTGATCCATCACGATAGTATTCCTCAAAAAGATTAAGAGTAATTCTAGTGAGATTCCATATCTTTGAGCGTTGACAACGTTTTCTCGAACGAAAATTCTTAGAAGAGCTTTTAAGTTTTTTCCTTAGATTGTTTCTTATCTTCTAAGTTTTCCAGAGTCTTAGATGGAACGAGATTATCATGAGAGACCAGACGTCTAAAGGATAATAATCTCTGAACAGTCTTTAAGGAACTCTGACGTGCGTTACAGATGCCAAGAGCATGTTTCCTAAAGAAATTTCCCATATGAGGGATCAGTCAAATATAAACTTATTAGGTTTATAGTGTTTGCCAGCTCTGATACCAACTGAAAAAGCGGGGGTCTAACAACCACACCCAATATTTCGCTTAGAAATCTGTATGGACTAACTCCAATATACTTTCAAGAGAATCAACTAGACAGTCAGACTCAATCTTAAGAAAAGTATATATATCAAAGAGTTATATCTATGTTTCTTAATGTAATCATCAAATCAAACATATAGAAATCCGTGAGCCTGATTAATATAAGAAACAATTTAGACGGTATAAAAAACCAATATCCAAGTATCAATCAATTCAATCAACAACCAAATGTTGGATTCAAAATTGATTGAACTTACGCACAACCTATGATATTTCAATTATATAAAAAAATATAATGCGGAAAATAAATAACACAGACACCAAAAGTTTTGTTAACGAGGAAACCGCAAATGAATAAAAACCCCGGGACCTAGTCCAGATTTGAACACCATACTGTATTAATCCGCTACAGACACTAGCCTACTCCAAGTTAACTTCGGACTGGAATGTAGTTGAGCCCTAACCAATCTCACACTGATTAAGGTACAGTCGCGTTCCTTACGCCTCTGAATCCCAGCAGGACTCTGCGCACTTGATTCCCTTAGCTGATCTCACCCACAACTTAGAGTTACTACGACCCAAAGTCGAAGACTTGATAAACCAATCTTTCTCACACAGAAAAGTCTATTGAATAGATAAATCTGTCTCCCACAGATATACCTATGAGTTTTGTTCCGTCTTTTGATAAATCAAGGTGAAGAGGAACCAATTGATATACCAGACTTATATTCCCGAAGAACAACCTAGAAATATCAATCACCTCACAATAATCTTAATCTTATGGTAGCGGAATAAGATATTGTGGAATCACAAACGATGAGACGAAGATGTTTGTGACTACTTGTTATCTTTACCATCGAAAGTTAAATCTCGAGAATATATCTGATAAGATAGTAATTAATCACGATAGAAAACAGCAAGATCAGAACACACAACTACAGAGAAAATAGTTGGGTCTGGCTTCACAATCCCAATGAAGTCTTCAAGTCGTTAACCTACAGGTTTTGGAAAAACCTAAGGTTAAAGGAGAATTGACTCTAGTCGCAACTAGTATCACACATGAGGTGTAGGGATTAGGTTTCCCAGTTGCTAGAGTTCTCTTTTATATAGTCTTCAAATCAGGGTTTGTAATCAATGTTACCTTGGTAACAAAGCATTCAATATTCACTGTTTGATGAAAACCTGATTAGACTCAAGCTAATATCTTTCAACCGTTAGATCAAACTTAGGTTGTTACACACAAATGAAAAATGACTTCATTTAGATATGAGTAACCGTACCTAAACGTGTGCACCTTTGTTGGCTCAACAATAGTTAATCGAAGTTAGCCATATGATCACTTTCATATTAACCTTATTCATCTTAACCATAACTAGTTCAAATGACTCAAATGAAACTAGTTCTAGAGTTGTTCAATTGTTTATATTCTTATAGAAGTATACAAGACACAATTGAAGGAAAATCGATTTGATTCACTCGAATCAATTCATGAACATTATAGCCACGATTTACAAAAGATTGCATTCGTTATTATATAAATGTATTAGTTCATGAACAAACCGATTTTAGAACATAACCCACTCAAGTATGCAAACGGGTACGCATACCTAAGTAGCCGAACTTGGACTGTGTTCGCCAGTGTGCAAACAGATATGCATACCATATTTCGGTCTTGGACCAACAAATATGCAAGTACGCATACTGTGCTTATATCCAATTATGGTTAAGTGTTCTAAACTCCCATTTCAATCATTGAAACATTGTTGGAAGACGAAAATAGCTGTCTCACACAAACTATTAGCTTCAAAGTAATTTTCAAGTGATCGAATGATCAATACGAAAGATTCCGAGTCCACATTAAATAACTGTCTCACACAAATCGTGTAAGATGTTACCAGGTGATTTTCACATGGTCATCTTTTGACTTTCGTCAAGAATATAAGATGAACTTGGTTAAAGCGAAAACTTACCGACACATATTTCGAGAAATATGTAAGCGAGTTAAACTCAGCTCGAAATATCAAATGTGTATAATTTAAGTCTATATATCTATACGAATTTTGTCTCAAATAGGAGATAGAGTAGATAGACTTTTGAGTGATACATGAGTTCAAGTGTCCACATACGTTTTGTTGATGTAGTTCCACAAACTCCCCTTAGTAGTCCGAGACTTGGTTATAAGTAGACTAGAAATCAAGACTTATAGTTTTTGCAACTAAACTTGACAACAAACTTGAGATAGCAACGCTTGCGAGTTCGACCGAGCAGTGTTCTAACACTCGGCTCAGCTAAAATCGATTGTCTCAGATTGAGTCGATCGACTCACTCTGAGACGCGATGAACAAAAAATTTTATTTGAGGGTTTGTTCATCCATTTTATTGACGTACTAGTCCCACAGTAGGCATATGATGGCTAAATGGCTTTGTTTGCCATGCCCATTGGAGTTGTTCCAACCACAACGCCATTGCTCTAAAATGATTTCCCAAGTCCAAACATTTATATGTTGGGCTTAACTGTTTCAGTGCCCAACAAGGATATATGGATCCGTTGCATGGTATGCAGTTCGGATCTTGAGTAAAACCATGTTAGATTGTTGGTTAATGGTGGTGGATGATTAATAATCTAAAGACACTAAGACAGAACATGGTGGTGGTGGGATCAATGAGAAACCATCATTCCATGTATTTTCCAACCTGTTTTATCGGTCGTTTGTATATGGTTTATGCCATGTGGGGTACTAACCCACTTGCCACGTTCTGCCAGTTGTATACCCACAGATATGGATAATAATACGACCCAATCTCTACATAACGCTATAATAATAATACTGGATCCGTTTGATTATAATGTCATAATCAACTAGGAATATTATTTTTCTTTGTCCAAATATTTTGTGTGTGGATCGACAAAAGGAAAACAAAGCAAAACTTTGTTTTCACAATTTGCCAAGAACAACGGATTTTGATAACTTGCCAACATTAAGAGGTTGCGTTTGAAATCCTGTACAGCTTAATAATCCATCAAGTGCAAAATAGTATTTCTTTGACGGAACTCCCAGTAATTTTGTAAAAACGTTGAACATGTAATATTTACACGGTCAATTAATCCAATAACGATAATTTTTTGGTGAAAAAGACATGTAAAATTTGATACTGTTCAAATGGACGAGAATGTAAAAATAATCAGGATGAAAATAGTTTCATCGTACCCATTTTCAAATACTTTTTCTTATTTTTAATTTACATCAGGATGCATCCAATTTCATCCTCGCTCTTTTTTAAATTTAAACCAGGATGAATCCAGTTTCATCCTTGCTATTTAGCGGTAGAAACAGGATTGAAAGACTAGGCGGGGTAAAACAACATGATGGACTAAACATAAATTTTTAGCTTGCTTTTTTTTTTCTCAAAACTTACTTCCAGAAAACAATAACTGAACCACCGTTTAGTTCCGCAGCAGGTAATTTGATGTATGGTGGAGCTGGAACCTTTGTACTGCGTTACTTGATGAGAAGTGCTTTTGGCCTTGGTTACCATGGACAAAACTAGGTGACTAGATCCCTTGATTAAAAAGGGATTAGTCAGACAAGTCAATTAAATTAGAGTATCAATTTATGACAAGAGTACAGTTAACTGCAAAAATGATAGTATAAAACTAACAAACTTCCAACATTACAATCAGTAAATAGATTTTAGCATTTGGGATAAAGTACAAAATAGCACTAATTGTTGGGTACAATTACATTAAAATAGATTATGAGATCTATAATTCGTTTTTTAAGCTCTAATCTGTTACGAAAGTGTTTGATAAAAGGGCCATTTACAGAATAGGCATACTTTTTGTAATTGGGTCACAAAATGGTCATACTTTCATAATTCGTTCACAAAACAGTCATACTTCCATTCGATTTAACACTTTTGAATAAAACGGTGTTATCTTTTCCTAAAATATCCTCTTTCAAAATACCCTTTCCACTTAACTAATTAGTTGAAGTGGTGGTGGTGGTGGTGGAAGCTTAAGAATCTTCACTAAACCTCAGAGGGGAAGCGGTGAACCTTTTGGGTGAATGCGGTGTAACGATCCGGAATGTGGTGTAATGATCCTGAATACGGTGTAACGGTGTGTAAGTGGCGGCACCACCACCTACAAATAACACCACCGTCAAAACAATTACAATGAAGGAAAAATTTAAAATTGTGTATGGAGGGATAAGTAGGAAGGACACATAGGTAATTTGGTTAACATATTTAACTGTGAGTCATCACTTAACTCTCTTTTTAAAAGTATGACCATTTTGTTAATAGTTTGTAACAGTAGAATGATCTTGTGTCGGGTCCCAATACTATGAACATTTTGCAATATTTCCTTGATAAAATACTCCATCTGTTTCTGAAAGACCGTCCTCTATTCCTTTTTCGTCTGTTTCAAAATTGTGTCCAGCTTCTGTTTATAGTCATACTTTTTCAATGAACTCTCTAATATACCCTTGAATTCTTTATAATCATAAATCCATTTTTAAAGTGACACAATCTAAAATATTAAAGAAATTAGTATAGTTGAGGAAACAAATATGTCCTTCATTCCTTTTAAGAAAATATACATTTAACTCTAAAAATTATATTCCTTATAAGGTTTATACTTCATGAATTCGATATCTTTTAAATTTTTCTTTTATATTTCGTATTTATAATTCTCACAATAATTTTGGATAGTCTTTATTGCTAGCATTTTTATTAAAATAAAATAGGTAAGTAACTAAAAGTAATCAAGTAAAATAATATGGTCTCCTTAATATTTTGAGAAAGTCAAAGCAGACTGTCTTTATAAAACGAAGGGAGTATATAAAATCATCTGGTTATTGTAATTAGATGATTAATTTTAGAAAGAAAAAAAGTTGTTTATAAAGTGACAACCGGCCTATATTTGTTGAACCAAAGTTATCCCGGCCTGTGAATAGATGTTGCTTTGAATTGTGTACGGATTGCAATTCACGAGCGACTAGCAGGTAAAGCCTGCTGCCTGCTTGTTCGTTCATACAAACTACTAGTCTATAGATGTTGTTATAATTATGTAGGGTTTGTAAATTCACAAGCGACTAGCAGATATAGCTTGTTGCTGCCTGTTCAGTAACAGGATGGAGGATCCGCTCGCACTTCTTTTCTCACGTTATCTCGTATATTGGACGTTATCTTTTTAACATCACATAATAAGATGTAAACATATAAATTTTAAAAAAGCAATAATATTCGCCTTAACGGAAGGTCTTATTAGTTTCTTGATCTATCTATTTTACCAACCAAATCTACTAATTTTTCTTGCCACCGATTTCATTTCCCGTACCCTAAAAAGGAAAAAGCTAACTACAATTTTTCCATGAACCTTATAGCATGTTTGGATATCAAAGGCAGAACGACTTTTGTTTTTAGTCAGTTCCAGAAGTTAAACTTCTCGCTTTAAAAGAAGTTAAACTTTTTGCTTTTAAAAGCTATTTTGCACATATCCAAACTAGTTTATGACTTTTCGGTGTAATTCAGTCGAAAAATAACTTCTCATTGTGCACCCAAACACCGTATTAAACGAATATTCCCAACCAAATATCTTAAAAAGAAACAAAGAGGCCCAATAATAGTGAAATCTTGATCAAGTATCATTTTCCTTTCCTGATTCAAAAGTTACCAGTACAAGTTTGCTACTTATACAAACCAAAGAAAAATAATTTTGTATAGCATTATTGTTAATTTTAATAGATGTAGGGTGTTGATCAAATTTCTATAGCCAGCTAATTCCCAACATGTTATATTCCTACACCCACCACTCTCAGCATTCAATAAAACCCCACTTCATCCCTCTCCACAAAATAAAAACACTCACCACTACCACCATTTCTAGTTAGTTTCTCTCCACCACCATTTTTCCATGGCTTCTCATTCCCTTCTAGTTCTTGCTTTAATTTCATCATGTCTTTTACTTTCTGTTCATGCTCAAAAAGACGCTGCCCCAGCACCCAAAGCAGCCGGTCCGATCAATCTCACCGCGATCCTTGACAAAGCTGGTCAATACACAACGTTTATGCGTCTGTTGACATCGACACAGGTAAGTAACCAAATTACTAATCAACTCAATTCATCGGATCAGGGAATGACCGTGTTTGCTCCAACTGATAACGCTTTCAATAACTTGAAACCTGGTACTCTAAATGGTTTATCAACACAAGAGCAAGTTGAGCTTGTTTTATCCCACGTCTTGCCTAAATATTACAGCTTGGTGATGTTTGAAACTGCTAGCAACCCTGTTAGAACTCAAGCGACTGGTCAAGGTGGTGGTGCGTTTGGATTAAATTTCACTACCTCCGCAAACCAAGTTAATGTTTCATCTGGTATGGTCGATGTTATTCTTAACAATGCTCTACGACAAGAATTCCCCTTGTCAGTTTATCAAGTTGATAAGGTTTTGTTACCATTGGATTTATTTGGAGCTAAACCACCAGCATCACCACCACCACCACCTTCTCCAACTGATGCCAGGAAACCAAAATCATCTACCAGTGGACCTGCAGCTTCTGCCGATGGAGATGACAAACCATCTTCTGCTGTGAGGAATATGGGCATGGGTTTGGTTGCTGGAGTTGCGGCAATGTTCATGGGATTTCTTTGATTACAAATGATTAATGTATGATGATGCAATATAAGGCATTATGTAGCATTTGGCAGTACTGCATTTCATTGTATTAAAGTCATAATGTTGTTTTTCTGAGAATTAAAATTATTTTAAATAATTTCATTCTTTTGGTCTCTGTATGTGGATGATGATTATGGTTTCATGAATGGTTTTTCCATATAATTATCTTATTCTGACATCAGTTCTAAGTAAAAATGAAATGGAGATTAAACCGAGGTTTTATCAAGCTTGAAAGTGGGATCATATCACATGGAAGGGGAATAAATATATAACTTGAATCAGAATTCAGATCTGATAATACTGGATCACAATAAAAAATGTACTCTCCAGATGGATGCTTCTGACAATAACTAATACATTAGCTAATTAGACTCTGAATTTTGAAACCAAAGGTTCAAAAGTAAACGACATTTCAATAAGTTTGATCAACAAAATGTTCTTGCTCGTAAGAAATTGCTAAATGTTTCCATGAAAATTACGATTTCAATATTAAAGATCCGGCGAAACAAAGAATAACACTCTAGTCACTTGTCCTTTTTCATGGTTGCTTAACGCATTCTTTTCCCTTTGTCCTATTAGGTAATAGTTTTTGTTTTTTTTTTCCAACTAAATCTAACTCGTCCGGATTTGATTCATCTAGGTCGAACTCATTGTGTCTGACTCAAGTTGTTAACTAATAGTGTTATAAAAAGCTTTTGAACCCAGATATGTGCTTGATATCCGACTCAAATATCCCGAGTCAGATGTACGAGTGGAATCAGACATTGGAAAAGTAAGTAAAAGATTTGACATGTGACTCAAGCCGAGTCAGATTCAGATCACGAGTCAGACCCAACAACCATGGGATTAGGTTATGCATTTGATTCCTAAAAAGCTAATAACATTGTATCCTATCCATGACAATGTGATTGTGTAGAAGGAAAAACAAAAAATTAGAATCAAGATGATGAAGACAATCAAACAATCATCAAAGGGGTATAGAACTAGTCAAGAAACGGGTGCATGGTGTTACCTCACAGTCAGATCGTTGTTTGCAGGCTGTTTTGGGCAAGTTATTGGTGTGAGGGATAACTATTAACTTAATGCAGGATCTATATTCATTTTCAGGGTCCATGGTGGTGGAGCCAGTCCCTCGTGACATATGAACATGTACACTCAATATTACGTGTTTCTGGTGGAAAAACTGTCAATTGAGATTTAATTTCATTTAGAAAACATTAACTAATTAGTTAAGCATCAGATCTGCAAATTCCACATGATTTTGAAGCCTAAGTAGCGGTTTAAGATGATAAAATAGATTTGTAGTCTACGCTACTCATCGACTACGCGATAAACCTATGCTCATTTATTCATTTTTAGTATCCTTCTCCATTGTCACAATTTTGCCCCACTGGCGACCTATTTATCTCTCGCTTTATGAACAGCAGTTGAATACGTACTGTAGAAAACAAACAGAGCCATAAACAAACAGTCTTCCAAGCTAAGAAAGCCAGAGAAAATAAGAAAATCAATGCGTACTGTAGAAAAAAGTCTATATAAACCGAAAGACGGAAAAAAAAATCCGTAAAAGACGTGTGCAGGCGGATACAACTACAGATGAGCAAAAACTCAAAGAGACAGTAGTACAACAATTCTCAAACTAAAGAGCAAATATCTAAGAACACAAAGAAGAACAAAAGCAGAGGACCCAACTTGTCGAACCTTAAATTCAAGAAGCAAACTGCAAACAGAGAAAAAGAATACTTCCTAGTATTAAGTAGAATGCTCTTCAACATCATCTATGGATAAATCATCATGATCTTTCGCAAGATCATTAAACATGTCTTGACGATCTATTTTCCGAGGGTGAAAGTCTAATCCCCATAAAGAACCAAAATCCAAGAGCTTAGTTGTTGATATCTTTTTAGGGACTCCAGATTTTTGGAAATTTTTCTTTTTTGTACTTAAAGTACCAGTAGAGAACATACCTGTTGCTTTAGCTTTTAACCTCAATTTCTTAGAAGATTCAGGAATTGGCTCGGACGATGATGGCTTCATTATGCTTATCCCTGAGTCTTCCAAAGCTAATTGAGAAGTGGCAACCCCCTCCTCTTCTTCCAAGGCCTGAAAACTCTTATGGTTTTCAAAGCCGGGGGGAACTGATGGGTCGGTGGATGAGGTACTTGCCCCTTCCATGACCGGTTGAGCATTTATATCCATTTTAATACCTTCTTGGGTCTCCTCAATCGAAAGAATTTCTTTGGTTTTCCTTGATCTTTTTTTCTTCTTCTTAAGAAACTCAAAAGGAGCATTAGTAGTCGCAACGTCTGTAGACATTTCTACATTGTCAACATCACCTTTACCCACACATACTCGATCCGGAATCTTCTTCGCTAAAATTATAGAATCAAGATCTTTTCCTTCATTCTCCACGTCAATGTCTCTGCTTTCATTCTCTCCTGACCAATTTGTTTTAACACTCTTAGGTGCAAGCTTGCACTTACCACTAGGGTGACCAAAACTCTTACAGTGTGAGCACGAGGGGGGTTTCCATGGATACTTTGCCCCCACTACAAACTTTTCATTGTCAATTCTGTAAGGAATCTCAGCTGGAAAAGTGCAATCTATATCAACTTCGACACATATTCTCGCATAATTCATCCTAGTTTTCATAGCTTTATGAGAATCAGTCATAATAGGTCTGCCAACTACACTACCTAATCTTGCAAATCCCATTTCATTCCAAAGGTGAATAGGAACATCTCTTAGGTTCATCCAGATTGGGATTGAACGAATTGAAGCAATTTGTTGTTCAATAAATGGTGACCAAGGTCTAACTACGAATAGACGATTAGCAATGTCAATAGAACCAGCCTCCAACACCCTTGTTCTATCTTCTTCTTGTACAAACTTAAAAAGAAAGACATTTTCGCCATGGATAGTCATGGAAAAGTCTCCCTTAGTTTTCCAATTTAAGATTAATTTCTCTTTTACAAAATTAAAATCCAATCTCCGCCCCACAAAATACCCAACAACTAAAGAAGCACAATTTTCAATTTTAGGTTTGAGTTCACCTGAATCGAAGAATGCAGAAGTTTCCCCATTGATCTTCTTGGGTTCTACATAAGCTAAATTCGTTGTTATTGTAGAAGAGCTGATGATTGGAAGAGGATTACTCCATCTGCTGCTATGATTTGAAGACCCCCCATTACTTTCCACTGCAGCACAATTCGATTCCAAAGCACCATTCAAAGGAGGAAAATCAGTTTCCCAACAAAAACCCTTAAATCTTCTGTTGTTATCAATGAGATTTGGAGAGGAAGAAGGTAAATAAACCCCCTCATCCATGGCTGGGACGGAGAAAAAGAAAGGGGTTTTGAAACCCTAGAAAGTCGCCAGTCAACGCTGACCGTCTCAGTAAAAATACGACGCCTTGTGTTGCATCTGCTTAAAAATCATGTACTCTTGTTGTTGTTTTTTATGCAATGGTGACATGTCCTCTAGGAAGTGTTTCTTTAGACAACCTTCCTGACGTGCATCATCATCTTTGCACGTTTCATCTATGGAACAATGTGCAAACTAACTTCAAGAGGGTTATTTGGCCAACAAAGAAGACCGAGGTGGAGAGGATTAAAAGACTACCGTTGGATAAACAACAAGAAGAGAAAGATAAGTGTTAGGTCGATGACAAAATTGTCGAGGTAAAATGGGCGGATTCTCAAGGTGATTGGGAACAATTAGTATGGTCGCTCATGAAGAAGCTTTTTTCCTAAGGAGTGTTTCGTATTGGAAAAATGGGGTACCTTCCCAGATGTTATAGCATATTTGAACAACGAGTTATTGGATCCCCACGAAGAAAATTTTGTTAGTGCATAGGTAAACCATTATAGACATTATGGCAATCAAGCCACAATCACGGTGGAGTCGACTCACTATCGGTTCAAAAGTAAGTTAAATGGTTGTGATGGTGGATTTGTTGTTGTTTTTGAAGCTATGGTCGAGTATTTCAAGCGTAATCTCAATAGAATTAAAGGGGATTTTGAAAAGAGACGATCTGGAAAGCTTGTCGATTACATGGATAGCCCTGGGCTCCGGGGAATAGGTTTATACGTTTCTCAATGGGCAATCCTAAAAATTATAACGGAAGTGGAGGCTCGGGAAAACTAATTTTCCACTGGGATTGAGATGTAATTGTCCCATCAAGTCGGCTTTGGGCCTTCCATGTCAGCATGCGGTAGCCAATTATCCCTCAAAGATGATTCCGATCGAAGATATAGATCCACTTTGGAAACAACTATCATTCAGTGATCCATTACCCAATCAAGGTCTTGGGGACGTGTTTGCTATACTGACGCACACAAGGAACTTTTTGAGAAGTATGCTTCTTTACTACCGGAGGAAAGAAAACTTTGGTTGTATGAATTGCGGAAATTCAACCGTTCGTTCACTAGAGAATATATTTTTGATCCTAAAATGGAGAAGGGAAAGGATAGGCCTTCGAACAAAACAACAAAGAAAAAGGAAAGGGCAGAAGCTAAGAGAAAGGTTCAAGAGGGTACATAATTGACTCCTTCAATGCGAAGAGATCTTTCGGGTTTTGAGAAGTTGAACGAGTTGTACAACGAGTCGAAAGATACGGCTACAAACAAACGTAAACGAAAGGAAATGGAGAAAGGCGGACCAAGCCGAGCTAGTGAAATGAAGGTAAAAGGCCCCAAGAAGAAGGTGGTTGTTGCATCCCAAGAAGGTTCAAAAAGAAGAGTTGTTGGTGGTGAGAAAGAGACGGTTTATATGGAAGTAGGTCTGATGACATCACCCCCTATAGATGAGGAAGGTAATTATATCTGACCTACGTACACAATATATAAAAATTACATGCACTTTTTACCAAATTTTATTCATGAGTACGTCAAGTCCACCGACGATGTTGAGGGCGACGGAAATTGTGGTTATCATGTGTTTGTAGATCAACTTGGACCCTTTGAGGATGCAAAAGATTGGAATGTAGACCAAATTACTTATGTAAGGGAAAAGTGTTTGCTTGAATTACGTGGTTTCCCTGATTTCCACAAGCCAATGATGAGATGTGAAAGAGATGAAACGGAAGCGGTGCTAAATGAGAAGTTCCAAGCATTTGAACGGCGTTTAAGGTGCAACACTAGATTGACAAGTGAATTTTGGATGAGAATGCCAATGTGTGGCTATCTACTCGCCAAATCATTCCATTGCTTTATTCATTCCATGTCCCATGGGCATAGTGTTACATACGCACCAACAAGACGTATTTTTACCGAAGAAGAATCACCAAGGATAATCATCATGGGGTTTGTGAACATGAACCACTATATCGTCCTCCAATTAAAAGAAGGATGCCCATTACCTCCATTAAGAAAGGGAGATGGTGGTGACGGAGAAATACAATTAGGTTGGTGTACTAGGTTCGAAGAAAGATTTTAATTGTGGGAGGTAAACAGACGAGGGTACCCAAATATACCAGAACCAGAGATCGTTTTCTAGTAACAAGTACTGGGTCGAGCGAAGATAAACCGCGCAACGATCTTATCTCCAGAGATGCGGCTAAAGTTTTTACACCGACTGCCTGCAGGCCTAGGCGCAACTTACCCGAAGGCAAGAGTAATTCCTTAACACATCCCGTGTCTTGTTCCCTTTCGGTGCAGTGGCCATCACTTCAATGGAATTACGCGTTCACGACCAAATAGGTGATGTATCCACATGTACCATATCCCGACTGCAGGGCTACCGGGGGGGGGGGGGGGGGGGGGGGGAGGTCCCTCCTTCACAATCCTGCGAGTTGCGGAGCTACTGGGGGGGTCCCCATTTACAATTTTGCCATGGTTGTTTATATGTTCGCAGTTTATACCTCAATCTAAAACTTTTCCACCTATAAGTCCTTTCTCCGAAAGTGATTGTCTATGGATTGAGTCGAGACAATACAACGAATCGGTTCACACTTTTTGTGATCGTCTATGGATACGAGATCGAGAAAATACGACAACAAGATAACTTGTATGATTGACTATGGACACAAGATCGATACAATACAATAACGAAGTATGATTACTTGATAATAGGTTCAGACTTAACCAAACACAATAGGATTGCTATCAAGTAATTAGGAATTAACGTTTGTGTATTTTACTTCTAATTATAATAAAAACAATTATAATTGCGGAAATAGAAAAGTAAAATACACAAAAAGATTTTGTTAACGAGGAAACCACAAATGCAGAAAAACCCCGGGACCTTGTCCAGAATTGAATACTCTCATGATTAAGCCGCTATACAAAATCTAAACCAATTTCGTATAGTTGAGACCAAGCAACTAAACCTATAGATCACCTAGTTCCGCCTGTATCCCTGCGCCTCCAACTTGCAATAAGTCATGCACTTAGAACAATTCCTTTGGTTCGTATTCCAAACAGTAAAGGAACAACAAATCTGTTCGGTAACAACTCTTTTCAAACAAGTGATATGAGTTTGACAAAAGTCTCTTCCGTTTATCCTAATAAGCTCCTTTGTCAGGTTCTTTGATCAATCTAATAACAACTACCGAAGTAATTGTCTAGACTATGCAATCAATACTCTTAATCACAAAGAAATGTATTGATGCCGATCTACTCAACTAATCAATCAAAGTTATCATAAAGATAAACCGATTATAGTTCAAACCCCAGATGATCAAGTTTTGTGCACACCAAAGATTATGAACTCAAACAAGCAATTTTATTTGTCTTCAAATCTTCTTAGATCTTCAATAAACACATGCACACACAGAACGGAGTCTGTTAACAATGGATTATCACAAGACGTCTTTAGATCTACAAACAGTCTAAAGATCCCCGTCGAAATTTCGATCTAGTTCGAGTGAATCTTATTTCAGAAGAGAAGATTCTCAAGCATAAACAAAGTAGGTGCAATCAAAGTTCAACAACCGTTAGTCAATCAAATCAATCGAAAACTAATAATAAAATGCAATTATCTAGTTTCTCAGCAACGGTACTCGTAGAGATTCCCAATCCCAAGGAAGTCTTTAAAACGAGTGGTCGTAAGAGATTTCTTCTAATTAGGGTACTTTCCTCTCCGAATAGACGGCTCCACCAGTAACAACACAACTAGGTAGTTTTGCTGGCTCTGAGGATTAGTTTGCTTGAAATGCAAACTTCAATATTTATAGACCAAGGAAGTTTGGACACCAAGGAATTTCCAAAACCGAAAATATTCTCAAGATATGCAATATATTTCCAAATTCGGTTTTCATAATTCCTGGAAATGCTTTGTCCAAATATTGACCGAAATCTCATTAGAAAATCTCCAATTAGTAAATGCATGTTACTAATTTTTATTTTCTAAAGATATGCATTTTAATTGCTGGAAATTAAAAGCATATAAAACTAAAAAACTTAATTAAAAGATTCTCAATTTATTTCGATCCGGGATTCTCTTTAGTTATTAAAGAATATCTTTGAACAATAAAAGATAAGAATTACTGAACATGTTCAAAGTATGTTGACATATTTACTTGGTAAATCATTTTTCATATTTACCATCTTAGAACTGATTTTCCACACTTCCAAACGAGTTTAGAATTGGTTGATCTGACTTCCAAGAACTACGTGATTGATTATACTATAAAATCACCACTAACGGGTTTCACGGTTCTACCAAAATGAAAAGCTTCGGTTCTACCTCCATGTGGGTACAAGGATCGATCACACTAGATTTCCAAAAATTAGTTGACTAGGTACTAGGATCGGTTACCACGTAATTATGGTATTTACTCATAATCGGTTGCACAAGTCATAGGATCGGTCACCAATTACTAACACTTGTTGCACCTCTTGCAAGGATCGCTTCCACATACTTGTGATCAGATGCACCTCTTACTAGGATCGGTTCCCCAATGTCTAGAGTTGTTCATACCTATTACAACATATCGGTCATACCATCTCAGGTGATTACTTAAGATCGGTTTCACTAATAAAAGTCATACCAATACAAAAGTCACGCCTTGTGAATAGTTTTACCAAGATACATAAACAAGTTATGAGTGGTTATACTAAACACACATATTGGTAATCCAAATATTTGCAATGAATAACACTACCAATAACTCTTTGATATACTTTATTAAGATTGAGTCTTATTGATTCTCTTGAAAGTATATTGGAGTTTGTCCATACAGATTGCTAAGCGAAATATTGGGTGTGGTTGTTATACCCCCGCTTTTTCAATTGGTATCAGACCTGACAAACACGTTCAAGACCGTATAAGTCTGTGTTTGTAGCGATCTGACTCTATGAACAGAGGTGCTATCTCTATCAACGTAGCACCAGTCTTCGATGGCTCTAATTACTTATGGTGGAAAATTGTTATGCGAGCTTTTATTCAAGCACGTGATTTTCAATCATGGGTATATGTTTTTAATGTCTATAATGCTCCCGTTGTGGCAGTTGGAGATGTAAACGTTCCCAAGGATATTGGTGAATACATCCCTGCCGATATACTTGCTGCAAAGAAAAATTCCGACGGTTTGAATGCCATTATACATGCCATTACCCCAAATCTTCAGCACCATGTATCAAATTGCACTAAGTCTAAATAAGCTTGGGATATCTTATAAACCGTATTTGAATGAAATTCCAGTGAAAAGGAAGCTAGGTTTCAAAACCTTAATTCCGATTGGGAAAACCTTCGTATGGCAGATGAAGAATCATTTGATGAGTTTAATCAGAAAGTGTCTAAAATTGTTAATGCATCTTTTGCATTGGGTAAGACTATTCCTGAAAAGGACATTGTGATGAAAATTCTCAGATCGTTGCCATCTAGATACGACTCTAAGAAGCATGCCACCGTAGAGGGAAATAACCTGGATAATCTCTCCAGAAATACACTGGTTGGGAAGCTTAAGATCTTTGATCATGAGCATTCATCCAAATTTAAGGATGTTGCGTTCAAAGCACAAAAGGACACTAAATTACTTGATAAAAGTAAGAAAGTGTATATCTCTGAAGACGATCACTCTAAGACTGATTCATCAGATGAAGATATTGAAAAATCGGTCTCGATGATCACAAGACAATTTAGGGACCTTCTGTTGAATAGAAGTAAACGGTTCTTCAGGGATAAGCCTAAAGCATCAGTCAAACCTCATAATAGTGTTCCTCCTTAAAATAGGGATATTGATGAAACTGGTGACGAGGATATGCCTCAGTGCTTTAAGTGTAAATGATTTGGTCATTTTGCAAACGAGTGTCCAAATCGTAGAAAATACACTGGGAACAAAGGTCTTGCTGCAACTTTTGATGAAATGTCTGAGAACTATGATTCTAATGAAGACGAGAAATCAAGTGTTGCACTTCTTGGTGAAAATATTGATTTTGATAATTGTAGCATTACATACATCAATCTTGATATTCTTTCAGAAGGAAACCCAACTAATCTGGAAGAAAAAATTGACCCTTTTCTTGGAAACTCTATATGTAATGTTTCAGGTTCAACCATGTGTCTAGCTGCTTGCACATCTCAGAAGCCTGATTTTTATTCTAGATTGATGTGCTCGTACTGTTCTCTAAAGGGTCATGAACTTTTAAAGTGTTACTAGTACAAACACCAATTGAGGCACGTCAACAAACTTCAACGAAGAGCAAATCAATTAGTAAACAAGCTTACACTTGCTCAGAAGACCGCTGAGGTATGTAGGATTTTATCTTCGTCTAAGAAGTTAGTTTCCAAGGATAAACCAAGACCATTAGAGAATAAAGTATGGTCAAATAGATTTGATAGACAAAGGTCTGTGGATTCCTCTCAAGAGGAAAATGGTAGACAAATCGTTGTTTACCGCAGCACAACTTGTTTGTGTTAATTGGTAAATCCTGTCTCATGTGCCTGATCAAAAGAGACATGATTGTGTACCTATCAGGCTTTAAGAAAAGTTTTTTTTTCTTTCTTTTCTTAGTTTTGTGTCTATCAATAAATGAGGGTTATTCTCGACAATTCTACTCTCATTAGGGTTCAGAATTGTGCGTGCACGAACCTGTTAAAGGTTAACCCTACATTCCTTTTTCCTTCCTTGAAACTTCTTTTTATCTCAAGACCACTTGTTGAGATTGTGATTTTGTCTCACAAACCCATTCGTCTATGGATTCTCCAAGTACCATGTCTTCTGATGGAAAGGATGTTAATATGATTGTCAAGCCATAAATCATGAAGGAAAAAGAGAAATCTCTGTTAGCTCCAACATTGAAAAGAAAAAGAAGGACTGTGAGAAATCCCAGAGCTGTTCCTTCAAATTCTCAGAAGTTTTCTGATGTTCTTGAAGTGTTGAAAGAGATGCAAAAGGAGATTCATCAAATAAATGCTTTTGTGTTTAAGACTCATGAGATTCAGAAGGCCCTGGTTCGACATCATTCAAGAAGGTTTATCGATATTAACTCCTATCTTCATGAACCTTATGTCCCAATGGCTGTTGACGACAAGGAGTTCGAGGACGATAAAGAATTCTTCAAAGGTCTTAACATCTAGTAAATCTTATATTTTCTTGTTTTGTTTAGAAGAATAACTAGAAGTTTGGAATAACCACTATTGTGATTACACATAGCTATGTCCAACGTTTTCATCTTCATGTTTTAGATTAATTGGTTTAAATTCTAAAATTGTTTGATAAATCAAGGTGAACCGGAGCCAATTGATAAACCAGACTTATATTCCCGAAGAACAGCCTAGTATTATCAATCACCTCACAATAATCTTAATCGACTAGCGAAACAAGATATTGTGGAATCACAAACGACGAGACGAATATGTTTGTGATTACTTTTATCTCTCCTATCGGAGAAATTAATCTCGATTCAATTATTTCAATTGTACTCAATACGATAGAATCGGGCAAGATCAGAACATGCACTACAAAGAAAATTGTTGGGTCTGGCTTCACAATCCCAATGAAATCATTGAAGTCGTTAACCTACAGGGTCTCGATAGAAACCTAAGGTTAAAGGAAAATCGACTCTAGTTATGAAACTAATAATACATAGGAGGTGTGGGAATTAGGTTTCCCAGTTGCTAGAGTTCCCCTTTATATAGTTTTCAAATCGGGGTTTGCAATCCAAGTTACCTTGGTAAAAAAGCATTCAATAAATATTCATCGTTAGATGAAAAACCTGATTCAACCAAGCTAATATATTTCAACCGTTAGATCGAACATAGCTTGTTACACATAAATGAAATGTACCCTCATTTAGGTTTATGTAACTGTACCTAAACGTGTACACCATGTTGGTTCACAAATAGTTAACCGAGGTTAGCCATATGATTACTCTCATATCAACCTTATTCATCTTAACCATAACTAGTTCAAATGACTCAAATGAAACTAGTTAAAGAGTTGTTCAGTTGCTATATTCTCATAGAATTATACAAGAACACAATTGAAGAAAAATCAGTTTGATTCACTCGAATTAATCATGAAAATTATAGCCACAGTTTGCAAAGATAGCATTCCTTAATATAAATGTTTATGTTCATGTTTAAAACCGATTTTAGAACTTTAACCTTCAAGTATGCAAAGGGGTACGCATACTTGAAATACTCGGACTAAGATTGAGTTACGCCAGTACGCAAATGGGTACGCAAACTTTAAATCCCAGAAGAAATTCTCGGACATGAGCCTGTACGCAAACGGGTACGCATACTTAGGTTCCCGGATTTCTCAAACCAACAGGTACGTATACTATGGTTCACGGACATGGATTACATATGTGCAGAGTACACAACATGACATATCCAATAATGGTTAAGTGTTCTAAACTCTTATTTCAATCACTAAAACTTTCTTAGAGGATGACAATAGTCGTTTTCACACACTATTAGCATCAAAGCAATTTTCAAGTTATTGAAATAATCATTACGAAACATTCTAAGACAACACCAAATGATTGTATCACACAAACCATGTAAGATGTTACTTGGCAATTTTCACATGATATAAGATGAACTTGGTCGAAGCGAAAGCTTGCCAACACATATCTCGAGAAATATGTAAGCGAGTTAAACTTAGCTCGAAATCTCAAATGTGTATATAGAAAACTATATCGTAATACGACTTATGTCTCAATATAGGAGATAGAGTAGAAACAAACTTTCCAAGTAATAGATGAGTTTAAGTCTCCACATACCTTTTGACGATGAAGTTCCACAATCTCCCCTTAGTAGTTCTTCGTCTTCAAATGATGAACGCCGTGAAAACTAATCTCAACTACACAATCTATGTCCTAGTCCGAGACATCTATAAATAGGCTATAAATCAAGACTTATAGTTTTGATCACTAACATTGACATGCTTGAGATAGAAACAAATGTGAGTTCGACCGAGCAGTGCTCTAACAACATCGACATAATCGTATGAATGTTATTGTGATTATGTGTATGGGTATGGGTAAAGATTTCGTCCTAGGAAACATTGTTTTACATTCGCTAAAGGAAGTACAATTCATAAACTTGTTTTATGAATCGAAAGGGAAATCGCTAGGCTTATTGGTAGTGTTATTCATTGCAAATCTTTGGATTACCAATATGTGTGTTTAGTATAACCACTCTTAAATTGTTTATGTATCTTGGTAAAACTATTCACAAGGCCTGACTTTTTGTATTGGTATGACTTTTATTAGTGAAACCGATCTTAAGTAATCACCTGAGATGGTATGACCGATATGTTGTAATTGGTATGAACAACTCTAGACATTGGGGAAACGATCCTAGTAAGAGGTGCAGCTGATCACAAGTATGTGGAAGCGATCCTTGCAAGAGGTGCAACAAATGTTAGTAATTGGTGACCGATCCTATGACTTGTGCAACCGATTATGAGTAAATACCATAATTACGTGGTAACCGATCCTAGTACCTAGTCAACTAATTTTTGGAAATCTAATGTGATCGATCCTAGTACCCACACGGAGGTAGAAACGAAGCTTTGCATTTTGGTAGAACCGTGAAACCCGTTAGTGGTGATTTTATAGGATAATCAATCACGTAGTTCTTGGAAGTCAGATCGAACAATTCTAAACTCGTTTGGAAGTGTGGCAAATCAGTTCTAAGATGGTAAATATGAAAAATGATTTACCAAGTAAAGATGTCGACATACTTTGAACATGTGCAGTAATTCTTATCTTTTATTGTTCAAAGATATTCTTTAATAACTAAGAGAATCCCGGATCGAAATAAATTGAGAATCTTTTAATTAAGGTTTTTAGTTTTGTATGATTTTAATTTCCAGCAATTAAAATGCATATCTTTAGAAAATAAAGATTGGTAACATGCATTTACTAATTGGAGATTTTCTAATGAGATTTTGGTTAATATTTGGACAGAGCATTTCCAGGAATTATGAAAACCGAATTTGGAAATATATTGCATATCTTGAGAATATTTTCGGTTTTGGAAATTCCTTGGTGTCCAAACTTCCTTGGTCTATAAATATTGAAGTTTTCATTTCAAGCAAACTAATCCTCAGAGCCAGCAAAACTACCTAGTTGTGTTGTTACTGGTGGAGCCGTCTATTCGGAGAGGAAAGTACCCTAATTAGAAGAAATCTCTTACGACCACTCGTTTTAAAGACTTCCTTGGGATTGGGAAGCTCTACGAGTACCGTTGCTGAGAAACTAGATAATTGGAGTTTATTATTAGTTTTCGATTGATTTGATTGACTAACGGTTGTTGAACTTTGATTGCACCTAGTTTGTTTATGCTTGAGAATCTTCTCTTCTGATATATGATTCACTCAAACTAGATCGAAATTTCGACGGGGATCTTTAGACTGTTTGTAGATCTAAAGACGTCTTGTGATAATCCATTGTTAACAGACTCCGTTCTGTGTGTGCTTGTGTTTATTGAAGATCTAAGAAGATTTGAAGACAAAGAAAATTGCTTGTTTGAGTTCATAATCTTTGGTGTGCACAAAACTTGATCATCTGGGGTTTGAACTATAATCGGTTTATCTTTATGATAACTTTGATTGATTAGTTGAGTAGATCGGCATCAATACATTTCTTTGTGATTAAGAGTATTGATTTCATAGTCTAGACAATTACTTCGGTAGTTGTTATTAGATTGATCAAAGAACCTGACAAAGGAGTTTATTAGGATAAACGGAAGAGACTTTTGTCAAACTCATATCACTTGTTTGAAAAGAGTTGTTGCCGAACAGATTTGTTGTTCCTTTACTGTTTGGAATACGAACCAAAGGAATTGTTCTAAGTGCATGACTTATTGCAAGTTGGAGGCGCAGGGATACAGGCGGAACTAGGTGATCTATAGGTTTAGTTGCTTGGTCTCAACTATACGAAATTGGTTTAGATTTTGTATAGCGGCTTAATCATGAGAGTATTCAATTCTGGACAAGGTCCCGGGGTTTTTCTGCATTTGTGGTTTCCTCGTTAACAAAATCTTGTTGTGTATTTTACTTTTCTATTTCCGCAATTATAATTGTTTTTATTATAATTAGAAGTAAAATACACAAACGTTAATTCCTAATTACTTGATAGCAACCCTATTGTGTTTGGTTAAGTCTGAACCTATTATCAAGTAATCATACTTCGTTATTGTATTGTATCGATCTTGTGTCCATAGTCAATCATACAAGTTATCTTGTTGTCGTATTTTCTCGATCTCGTATACATAGACGATCACAAAAAGTGTGAACCTATTCGTTGTATTGTCTCGACTCAATCCATAGATAATCACTTTCGGAGAAAGTACTTATAGGTGGAAAAGTTTTAGATTGAGGTATAAACTGCGAACATATAAACAACCATGGCAGAATTGTAAATGGGGACCCCCCCTCCAGTAGCTCCGCAACTCGCAGGATTGTGAAGGAGGGACCTCCCCCCCCCCCCCCCCGGTATCCCTGCAGTCGGGATATGGTACATGTGGATACATCACCTATTTGGTCGTGAACGCGTAATTCCATTGAAGTGATGGCCACTGCACCCTCTGCACCGAAAGGGAACAAGACACGGGATGTGTTAAGGAATTACTCTTGCCTTCGGGTAAGTTGCGCCTAGGCCTGCAGGCATTCGGTGTAAAAACTTTAGCCGCATCTCTGGAGATAAGATCGTTACGCGGTTTATCTTCGCTCGACCCAGTACTTGTTACTGGAAAACGAGCTATGGTTCTGGTATATTTGGGTACCCTCGTCTGTTTACCTCCCACAATTCAAATCTTTCTTCGAACCTAGTGCACCAACCTAATGGTATTTCTCCGTCACCACCGTCTCCCTTTCTTAATGGAGGTAATGGGCATCCTTCTTTCAATTGGAGGCCGATATAGTGGTTCATGTCCACAAACCCCATGATGATTATCCTTGGTGATTCTTCTTCGGTAAAAATACATCTTGTTGGTGCGTATGTAACACTATGCCCATGGGACATGGAATGAATAACGCAATGGAATGAGTTGGCGAGTAGATAGCCACACATTGGCATTCTCATCCAAAATTCACTTGTCAATATAGTGTTGCCCCTTAAACGCCGTTCAAATGCTTGGAACTTCTCATTTAGCACCGCCTCCGTTTCATCTCTTTCACATCTCATCATTGGCTTGTGGAAATCGGGGAAACCACGTAATTCAAGCAAACACTTTTCCATTACATAAGTAATTTGGTCTACATTCCAATCTTTTGCATCCTCAAAGGGTCCAAGTTGATCTACAAACACATGATAACCACAATTTCCGTCGCCCTCAACATCGTCGGTGGACTTGACGTACTCATGAATAAAATTTGGTAAAAAGTGCATGTAATTTTTATATATTGTGTACGTAGATCGGATATAATTAAATTCCTCATCTATAGGGGGTGATGTCATCGGACCTACTTCCATATAAACCGTCTCTTTCTCACCACTAACAACTCTTCTTTTTGAACCTTCTTGGGATGCAACAACCACCTTCTTCTTGGGGTCAACAGCCACTGGGACATAAGGTTCATGAAGATAGGAGTTAATATCAATAAACCTTCTTGACTGATGTCGAACCAGGGCCTTCTGAATCTCATGAGTCTTAAACACAAAAGCATTTATTTGATGAATCTCCTTTTGCATCTCTTTCAACACTTCAAGAACATCAGAAAACTTCTGAGAATTTGAAGGAACAACTTTGGGCTTTCTCACAGTCCTTCTTTTTCTTTTCAATGTTGGAGCTAACGGATATTTCTCTTTTTCCTTCATGATTGATGGCTTGACAATCATATTAACATCCTTTCCATCAGAAGAAATGGTACTTGGAACATCCATAGACGAATGGGTTTGTGAGAGAAAATCACAATCTCAACAAGTGGTCTTGAGATAAAAATAAGTTTCAAGGAAGGGAAAAGGAATGTAGGGTTAACCTTTAACAGGTTCGTGCACGCACAATTCTGAACCCTAATGAGAGTAGAATTGTCGAGAATAACTCTCCTTTATTGATAGACACAAAACTAAGAAAAGAAAAAAAACTTTTCTTAAATCCTGAGAGGTACACAATCATGTCTCTTTTGATCAGGCACATGAGACAGGATTTACCAATCAACACAATCAAGTTGTGCTACGGTGAACAACGATTTGTCTACCATTTTCCTCTTGAGAGGAATCCACATACCTTTGTCTATCAAAGAGATTTGACCATACTTTCTTATATAATGGTATTGGTTTATCCTTGGAAACTAACTTCTTAGACGAAGATACAATCCTGCATACCTCAGCGGTCTTCTGAGCAAGTTTAAGCTTGTTTGCTAATTGATTTGCTCTTCGTTGAAGTTTTTTGACGTGCCTCAATTTGTGTTTGTACTTGTAACACTTTAAAAGTTCATGAACCTTTAGAAAATAGTACGAGCACGTCAATCTAGAATAAAAGTCAGGCTTCTGAGATGTGCAAGCAGCTAGACACATGGTTGAACCTGAAACATTACATATAGAGTTTCCAAGAAAAGGGTCAATTTTTTCTTCCAGATTAGTTGGGTTTCCTTCTGAAAGAATATCAAGATTGATGTATGTAATGCTACAATTATCAAAATAAATATTTTCACCAAGAAGTGCAACACTTGATTTCTCGTCTTCATTAAAATCATAGTTCTCAGACATTTCATCAAGAATTGCAGCAAGACCTTTGTTCCCAGTGTATTTTCTACGATTTGGACACTCGTTTGCAAAATGACCAAATCATTTACACTTAAAGCACTGAGGCATATCCTCGTCATCAGTTTCATCAATATCCCTATTTTAAGGAAGAACACTATTATGAGGTTTGACTGATGATTTAGGCTTACTCTGAAGAACCGTTTACTTCTATTCAACAGAAGGTCCCTAAATTGTCTTGTGATCATCAAGACCGATTTGTCAAGATCTTCATCTGATGAATCAGTCTTAGAGTGATCGTCTTCAGAGATATACACTATCTTACTTTTATCAAGTAATTTAGTGTCCTTTTGTGCTTTGAATGCAACATCCTTAGATTTGGATGAATGCTCATGATCAAAGATCTTAAGCTTCCCAACCAGTGTATTTCTAGAGAGATTATCGAGGTTATTTCCCTCTACGGTGGCATGCTTCTTAGAGTTGTATCTAGATGGCAGCGATCTGAGAATTTTCATCACAATGTCCTTTTCACGAATAGTCTTTCCCAATGCAAAAGATGCATTAATAATTTCAGACACTTTGTGATTAAACTCATCAAATGTTTCTTCATCTGCCATACGAAGGTTTTCCCAATCGGAATTAAGGTTTTGAAACCTAGCTTCCTTTTCACTGGAATTTCATTCAAATACGGTTTTTAAGATATCCCAAGCTTCTTTAGACTTAGTGCAATTTGACACATGGTGCTGAAGATTTGGGGTAATGGCATGTATAATGGCATTCAAATCGTTGGAATTTTTCTTTGCAGCAAGTATCTCGACAGGGATGTATTCACCAATATCCTTGGGAACGTTTACATCTCCAACTGCCACAACGGAGCATTATAACCATTAACAACATATACCCATGATTGAAAATCACGTGCTTGAAGAAAAGATCGCATAGCAATTTTCCACCATAAGTAATTAGAACCATCGAAGACTGGTGCTACGTTGATAGAGATAGTACCTCTGTCCATAGAGTCGGATCGCTACAAACACAGACTTGTACGGTCTTGAACGTGTTTGTCTTCTCTGATACCAATTGAAAAAGCGGGGGTATAACAACCACACCCAATATTTCGCTTAGCAATCTGTATGGACAAACTCCAATATACTTTCAATAGAATCAATAAGACTCAATCTTAATAAAGTATATCAAAGAGTTATATCTCTATTTCTCGATTCAATTCTTACTCAAGCAAATAAAAATCTGCGAGTCTAATTGAATACAAGAGAAAGCACTTGAACGGTACCAAAGACCAATGTTCAAGGATCAATCAATTTCAATCAACAACCAAAGGTCGGATTTCAAATTTATTGATCCAAACGCACAACCTATGATATTTCAATTATATAACAAAAAATAATGCGGAATAGAAATAACAGAGACACCAGAATTTTCTTAACGAGGAAACCGAAAATGCAAAAAAACCATGGGACCTAGTCTAGATTGAACACCACACTGTATTAAGTCGCTACAGAAACTAGCCTACTATAAAATAACTTCAGTATGGACTGTAGTTGAACCCCAGACAATCTCACACTGATTCAAGGTACAGTTGCGCTCCTTACGTCTCTGATCCTAACAGGATACTATGCACTTGATTCTCTTAGCTGATCTCACCCACAACTAAGAGTTGCTACGACCCAAAGTCGAAGACTTTAATAAACAAATTTGTCACACAGAAAAGTCTACATAATAGATAATTCTGGCTCCCACAGATAAACCTACAAGTTTTTGTTCCGTCTTTTGATAAATCAAGGTGAACAGGAACTAATTGATAACCCGGACTTATTTTCCCAAAGAACAGCTTAGTATTATCAATCACCTCACAATAATCTTAATCGACGCGACGATAGAAGATATTGTGGAATCACAAACGATGAGACGAAGATGTTTGTGATTACTTTTCTATCTTGCATATCGGAGATAAAGATCTCAAGCCAATAGTTACGATTATACTTAACACGATAGAATCAGCAAGATCAGATCACACAACTACGAGAAAGTAGTATCGGTCTGGCTTCACAATCCCAATGAGGTCTTTAAGTCGTTAACCTGGTTTTTAAGAAGAAACCAAAGGTTAAAGGAGAATCGACTCTATATAATACAACTAGTATCACACATGAGGTGTGGGGATTAGGTTTCCCAGTTGCTAGGGTTCTCCCTTATATAGTCTTTCAAATCAGGGTTTGCAATCAATGTTATCTTAGTAACAAAGCATTCAATATTCACCTTAGATGAAAACCTGATTAGATTCAACCTAATATCTTTCAACCGTTAGATCGAAAACTTAGCTTGTTACCCACAAATTAAATGTACTATTTTGGGTTTATGTAATTGTACCCAAACATGAACATTTGTTGGTTCAACAATAGTTAACCAAATGGTTAGCCATATGAGCACTTTCATATCAACCATGTTCTTCTTCACCACTTCACCATAACTAGTTCAAATGACTCAAATGAACTAGTTAGAGAGTTGTACAATTGCAAGGAAATATTTTGTAACTACACAAGACACTATTGAAGCAAAAACGATTTGATTCACTCGAATCGGTTCACGAACTATATAGCCACGGTTTGCATTTAGCATTCATTAGTTAATATGAATAAGTTCACAACCAAACGTTTTTAGATATAACCAACTCAAGTTCGCAAACTTAATTCGCAGACTTAAGTTCCCGGAAGGAGTTCACAAACTCCAACATATATTCTCGGGTCGAGAACTTTCGCCAGTTCGCGGACTAGGTTTGTGGACTGAGTTCGCGGACTTAGTTCACGCCACTATTCCGGTTATCTTGATCAACAAAGTTCGCAAACTTCGGTTCAAGGAAAAAGGACTTATACATATATGTGTTACCACACAATGCTTATATCCATCATTGGTTATATAATCTAAACTCTCATTTCAATCATTGAAACATTCTTAGAGGACGTTATTATATAGTTGTTATTCACAAACTATTTTTCGACAAAGTAAGCAATTTTCAAAGTGATTGAAACGTATCATGACTTTCGTCACTAGGTAAAGATGAACTTGGCCAAAGCAAAAGCTTACCAACACATATTTAGAGAAATAGATAGGCGAGATAAACTCGGCTCGAAATAGCAAATGTATATAATCAAATTCTATATAGCAAAACGACTTTTGTCTCAAGATAGGAGATAGAGTAGATAGACTTTTGAGTGACAGATAAGTTCAAGTCTCCACATACCTTTTATTCGATGAAGATCTACTAGTTCCTTGAGTAGTCCTTCGTCTTGTATATTGATCGCCATGGAGTTCTTGAGCTCAACTACACTTTCTATCCTAGTCCGAGACTTAGCTATAGTAGACTAGAAATCAAGACTTATAGTTTTGATCACTAACATTGACAAAAATGCTTGAGATAGCAATGCATGCGAGTTCGACCGAGCAATGCTCTAACATGATGGTTCTCATTGCGAAGGTTATATCAGAAAATCTATACCTCGAGAACGCTCTGAAGAGGTTGTTAAGCTCCATAAAAAGTTAGATAAACAAATCCAGATCAATTATGATCTTGCTGCAGAAATTGCAAAGCTTAAGGATTTAAAATCTGCAAAGTCTTTTTCAAAGGTTTTAAATGACGCCTCTAATTCTTCCTTGAAGAATTGTTGTAAGTCAGGTGATATGCAAGGTCTAGGATTTGTGAAACCTGACAGTGCTCAGAACTCTTCGAATAAGGTTTATGATGTTGGTACATGTTTGTTTTGTGGTTCTCATAATCACTTTCAGCATATGTGTTTGTCTTTCAAGAGAAGACTAAAGGTTACTGGTGATCTTTATAAGGAAGCTATTCAACTTTTGTCATCCCTTAAAAGACATTCAATACTAATAAGAAAGCCTAAAGTGGTTAGTAGTGCTAGTATGGGGTTTTTTCTCTGAAGTCAACATCACTCATTCAATGGTTCCTTGATAGTAGGTGTAGCAGGCAAATGACTGGAGATCTCTCATGGAAGTTGCTGCTACATAAGAAAGAAGGGAACGATCAAGTTGCCCGGCGTTCCTGAAATTCATGACGTCGTATATGTTAAAGGTATGACTGCTAATCTTCTTTCTATTAGTCAAATCTGTGACAAAGGCCATAAAGTTGTCTTCAATGATAAAGGATTTGACATTGTCGAAAAATCTGGAAAAGTGATTTTTCAAGGATCACGTGGAAAAAATAACTGTTATCTTCTAGATACTCAGTTCAGTATTTGTTGCAATTTAACTAAGGTAGAATCTACACACCTTTGGCATGAGTATTTTGGTCACATCAATTATCGTCTTTTAACTAAGATCATTAACAAAGGACTTGTTAGAGGCGTTCCCAAATCAATGATAAGGTTGAAGGTGTATGTGGTGCCTGTCAAAAGGGTAAAAAAACGTAAGTTCCACACAAATCATCTCGAAATATTCTCACCAAAGCTCCATCTGATTTAATTCATATGGATTTTTCGGCCCAATTCAACAATCTACAGTGGCTGGGAAGAAGTATGCTTTGGTTATGGTAGATGATTACACCAGATTCACCTGGGTGGCGTTTTTGGCTCACAAGAATGAAACACTCAGTGAGTTTAAGATTATTGTTAATAGAATCCAGAATGAACAAGGTCGCAAACTAAAGAAAATTAGAAGCGATCGTGGCACAGAATTCAAAGACACCAAAGTATTTGAATACTATGACTCTCTGAGAATTAGTCAACAATACTCTCCACCTATCACTCCGCAAGCAAATGGAGTGGCATAAAGGAAGAATAGAAACATTCAGGAAATGGCAAGGGTAATGCTCCATAAAAAAAACTTACCGTTAAGGTTTTGGGGTGAGGTTGTTTTTACGGCTTGCTATTTGATCAGTCGTGTTTACTTACGGTCAAAGACCTTAAACACCCTCTATGAGTTGTGGTACGGTAAGAAACCCAACTTACACTATCTCAGAGTGTTCGGTAGTAACTGCTACATTCTAAAGGATCGTGAACAGAAAGGGAAGTTTGACTCAAAAAGCAATGAGGGTATTTTTCTTGGCTATGCATCTGACATTCGTTGTTTCCGAGTCTTTAATCTCAGAACTCAAGTCATGATGGAATCGGTAAATGTTATCGTTGATGATGTAAGTAATTTTCATCATGATAACTCTCCTGCTGAATTGCCTCCAACCGAGACAATTGAGAAAATCAAAGAAACGTCAGAATCAGAAGAAGTTGTTCCAACAGTTACCAATCCTGATGTCTTTAGTGATGAGGAGAAAATATCTAGTCAGGTTATTCCTATAGAACAAGAACGTGTCACTCCACTACATCTTTGTGTTCAAAGGAAACATGATACTAACAGTATCATTGGAGGAAGGGATTCTACTGCTAAGACGAGAAGTCAACTTCAAAATATTTGCAATTTTGGTTGTTATCTATCGCAAGTGGAGCCTAAGAATATTGATGAAGCTCTTAGTGATCCCTTTTGGGTAAATGCTATGCATGAAGAGTTAAATCAATTCCAAAGACAAGATGTATGGAAACTCGTACCTTGTCCCCACAATATAAATATTGTTGGTACCAAATGGATATTTAAGAAAAAGTCCGGTGAATTTGGCACCATTGTCATAAACAAAGCAAGACTTGTCGCTCAGGGATATTCACAGATTGAAGGAATCGATTTTGACGAATCCTTTGCTCCTGTGGCACGCCTTGAGTCCATTCGATTATTATTAGCTCATGCTTGTTATCTTAATGTTAAGCTGTTTCAAATGGACATTAAATCCGCGTTCCTAAATGGAAACTTAAAGGAAGAAGTCTATGTCGCTCAACCTAAGGGATTTGAAAACCCTGATTTTCTCGATCACGTCTTTAAGCTCAATAAGGCATTGTACGGGTTAAAACAAGCACCCCGTGCCTGGTTTGAAAACCTAACTACTTCCCTTCTTAGGAAAGGTTTTTCAAGAGGTGGAGATGATAAAAAATTGTTTACCAAATGGAGTGGGAAAGATGTTGTAATTGCTCAAGTTTATGAAGATGATATCATTTATGAATCAACATCGGAGAAACTTGCAAAAGATTTTCAAGTCTCTCTTGGAAAGGAGTTTGAAATGAGCAATTTTGGTGAATTAAAATTATTTCTAGGTTTACAAATTCAACAATACAAGGATGGAATTTACTTATCTCAAGAGAAATATGCAAAAAATCTTGTTTCAAGATTCGATCTTGATAAGTCAACTCTGAAACTCACTCCTATGCCTACCACGGGTAAACTACATGGAGATGAGAAAGGT
The DNA here is from genome assembly GCF_003573695.1 of Papaver somniferum. NCBI lineage: Eukaryota > Viridiplantae > Streptophyta > Magnoliopsida > Ranunculales > Papaveraceae > Papaver > Papaver somniferum. The sequence goes on from NC_039359.1 coordinate 151,513,682, forward strand.
GTAAATATGGATCAAAAACGTTATCGATATACCATTGGAAGTCTCTTGCATCTCACTGCCACGAGACCCGACATTGCTTTTAGTGTTGGTTGTTGTGATAGGTTCCAGGCAAATCCAAAGGAATCTCATCTTTCCACCACAAAGAGGATCATACGTTACATTAATCACACTGCCGGGTATGGTCTTTCCTACACTTTTGATACTAACACTGACCTTACTGCCTAATCAGATGCTGATTGGGCGGGATGTGTGGAAGACAGAAAAATTACATCAGGGGGTTCTACTATGTATGGATGAATCTTGTAGCTTTGCATAGCAAGAAACAAAATTCACAATATCTCTCAACATGTGAAGCAGAATACATAGTTGCTGGTTCATGTTGTACTCAACTCCTATGGATGAAACAAATGCTTGCTGATTATGGAAATGATTCCGGAATAATGAAGATCTTTTGTGCTAACTCAAGTGTGATTCGCATCACTGAGAATCATGTGAGCACTCAAGGACCAAGCACATAGACATAAGGTACCATTTTATTCGATATATTTATGAAAATGGTATCATTACTATGGAATTTGTGCCTTCTGAACAACAATTGGCTGATATTCTCACCAAACCATTAGACACTGCCACATTTCAACACCTACGGCAGTTTATTGGTGTTGTTCTAGTTCATTAGTTCTCCATAACTCTTGCCCCTGCTTTTATCTCAATCTGTCAGGCAATTGAGTTTGGAATTCCCAGAGAGGTGTTGCTTCATGTTTGCATTTGTTTCTAGTAGTTGTGTTTTTGTCAAATATCCTAGTGTTTTTTCGAAATCCTTTTTTTTTTTTGTAAAAGTAGGGTCACCTTTGTTGTTCTTACGGGAATGTCATTTTATGGGGGAGAGTTCTTTTTGAACTTGTGCTTAATTGCCAAATCTTTGTGGGGAGTGCGGCTGTGGAATATTATATGGGTTATCTTGTATCTTTATAAACTCCTTGATGAATGCATTTAGCTTTGGCTTTATGATTGCATCTAAATTAGTTGGTATGTTATTCTCTTTTGGTCATGAAGTATATCTATGAAAATTTTATGAGGATTCCACTAGTTTTCGTACCTTTGCCAATTTATATTAATTAAAAATGGGGAGAATTAATGTGTAGTTTCATACTACAAATACATATGGTTTACGGAACATTATGTAAAGGGGAGTGGTTTTCATGTTAATATGAAGTATTGACTAAGGGGGAGTGATACATATCACCATAGTATTGTTGTCAAAGTTGTGATACAATTGAAATTTGATGCTGTGTAATAATACTATGACACTGTATAACAGTAATTGAGAGCATTTGTTTTCTCATTGTTATCGCTACGGGTCTTCAACAACTATGATGCTGAGTTGAACACGTTTAGAATCATGGAGTACTTGGAAGTGACGAAGTTTTCGAGTCTTGTTGAAGATTCCAAGGAGATCAAGCATTTGGATGAGAAGCTATAAATTTTTATTTATTTTGTAATCCATATGTAGTGATAGTTTTGTCACTAAAATTGACAAAGGGGAGATCTTCAACAACTATTATGCTTAGTTGAACACGTTTAGAATCATGGAGTACTTAGAAGTGACAAAGTTTTTGAGTCGTATTGAAGATGCCAAGGAGATCAAGCATTTGGATGAGAAGCTACAAAGTTTTATTTATTTTGTAATCCATATGTATTGATAGTTTTGTCACTAAAATTGACAAAGGGGGAGATTATTAGAGCACTGCTCGGTCGAACTCGCATGCGTTGCTATCTCAAGCATGTTTGTCAAATTTAGTTGTCAAAACTATATGTTTTGATTTCTACTCTACTTATAGCTAAGTCTCGGACTAGGATAGTTAAGTGTAGTTGAGCTCCATACTCCACGGGGAAAATCTTACGAAGACGAAGAACTACTCAAGGAACCAGTGGAACTTCATCCGACTAAAAGGTATGTGGAGACTTGAACTTCTCTATCACTCAAAAGTATATCTACTCTATCTCCTATTCTTGAGACAAAAGTCGTATAAGTATGATAGTTTTCATGCATACACATTTTCTATTTCGAGTCGAGTTTATCTCGCCTATCTATTTCTCGAAATATGTGTTTATAAGCTTTCGCTTTAACCATTTTCATTTTTGCCCGTGATGAAAGTCATGATGACGTTTCAATCTCTTGAAAATTGCTTTGATGACGATAGTTGTGAATAACGACTATTATAACATTATAGAATAATGTTTCAATGATTGTAATGTAGAGTTGAGATTATGTAACCATCTATGGATATAAGCATGTATAGTGTGTTCGCACATTAGCGTATAAATCCATGAACCGGAAACCAAGTGTGTGTATATGTGTGCATACAGAATTGGTAAAGGAGACAGGTTGGGTACGTGTACCCGTACGCGTACTGGCGGAACTTTTCCTCCCGGAAAATTCTGCTGAGTTTTTAGTTTGCAAACTAGTAAACCAGTCACCTTAAGTACGCATACCCGTACGCGTACTGGCTGAACTTTTCTACCCGAAAAATTCTGCTGAGTTTGGAAACCAAAGCCAACTCAATCCGGTTGCTAAGGTACGCATACCCGTACGCGTACCCAAGCTGGTTATTTTCTCAAATCGATAGTTCATGAACTTACAATAAACTATAAGGAATGCAATCTTTGCAAACCGTGCCTATATTGTTCATGAATTGATTCAAATGAATCAAATCGATTTTGTTTCAATTGTGTCTATGTATAAATACCTAAACAATTGAACAACTCTTCAACTAGTTCTTTTGAAGTCATTTGAACTAGTTGTGAAGAAGATGAATACGGTTAATATGTAAGTGCTCTTATGGCTAACCATTGGTTAACTATTTGTGAACCGACTAAGTGTACACGTTTAGGTGCAGTTACTCAAACCTAAATGAAATACATTTCATTTGTGTATGACAAGATAAGTTTCGATCTAACGGTTGAAAGATATTAGCTTGTATCTAATTAGGTTTTCATCTAACGGTGATTATTGAATGCTTTGTTACTAAGCTAACATTGATTGCAAACCCTGATTTAAAAACTATATAAAGGAGAACTCTAGCAACTGGAAAAACTAATCCCCACACCTTCTGTGTGATACTAGTTGGTTTAGCTAGAGTCGATTCTCCTTTAACCTTAGGTTTCTTCTCGAGACGCTGTAGGTTAATGACTTAAAGACTTCTATGGGATTGTGAAGCCAGACGAAACTACTTCTCTTGTAGTTGAGCGATCTGATCTTGCCATTTCTATCGTACGAGTTCAATTGAAAGATTGATTTGAGATTATATATCGCCGATAGGGAAAGATGAAAATAAATCACAAACATCTTCGTCTCAACGTTTGTGATTCCGCAATATCTTGTTTGGATACCATACGATTAAGATTATTGTGAGGTGATTGATAATTCTAGTCTGTTCTTCGAGAATATAAGTCCGGGTTATCGATTGGTTCCTTTTCACCTTGATTTTATCAAAAGACTGAACAAAACTCGTAGGTTTATCTGTGGGAGACAGATTTATCTATTACCGTAGACTTTTCTGTATGATACAAATTTGTTTATTCAAGTCTTCGACTTTGGGTCGTAGCAACTCCTGGTTGTGGGTGAGATCAACTAAGGGAATCAAGTGCGTAGCATCCTGCTGGGATCAGAGACGTAAGGAGCACAATTGTACCTTGAATCAGTGTGAGATCGATTGGGGTTCAACTACAGTCCAGACCGAAGTTAGTTTGTAGTAGGCTAGTGTTTCTAGCGGCCCGGGGTTTTTCTGCATTTGCGGTTTCCTCTTTAACAAAACTTCTGGTGTCTGTGTTATTTCTATTCCGCGTTATATTTTGTTATATAATTGAAATACCACAGGTTGTGCGTTGTATCGATCAATTGTGAAATCCAACCTTTGGTTGTTGATTGGAAATTGATTGATCCTTGGATATTGGTCTTTGGTACCATCCAAGTATATATCTCTTGTATTTAATAAAGACTCGCAGATTTCTATTTGCTTAAGTATAGATTAAATCAAGAGATCGAGATATTAACTCCTTGATATACTTTTTATTAAGAGTGAGTCTGACTGTCTAGTTTATTCTCTTAAAAGTATATTAGAGTTAGTCCATACAGATTGCTATCAGAGGTTGTTAGACCCCCGCATTTTCAATTGGTATCAGAGAAGGAAAACACGTTCAAGACCTTAAAATTCTGTGTTTGTAATGATCTGACTCTATGGACAGAGGTGCTATCTCTATTAACATACCACCAGTCTTCAATGGCTCAAACTACTTATAGTGGAAAATTGCTATGTGAGCTTTTCTTCAATCGCGTGATTTTCAATCATGGGTATTGTTTGAGGGTAAAAACTGATTCTGCTGTTTTTGGTAAATTTGGGGTGTGTTGATGAGAAACGAATTCAAACCCTAAACAAATGCACTGCACGGGAATGCTTTTAGGTTCGAGAGATCAATCTGTAAGACTCTTGCCTAAACCAAGAAATGGTCGTTCCAGATTCAATTCGGTCACAAGGTGAAGAAGAATGGTTGATCTTAGGGAGGGAAACAGAGAAGGTGTTTGAGATCAGGATGTTGAATTATGAAGGTGTGGTTGTTTATGACTCGTATTAGAAAATTAGTTTCTGGCTACTTGTGTTGATAACACATGTGTTCTGTTGTTGTCAAAATAGATTGAAAACCTATTTATACAAGTCATTGAGCACACCCTGATCTCATAGGAAGTGGAGGAAATTAATTAATGGAGAAGTGGAGTTATACGGAAGGTAATAATGATCGTGTTTCCGTTATGTGGGAAGACTGATCACACGCTCACCCACTACTCTTATTACTGTTAACCGTACGTCTTTCCTGACACTTTCTCGTAATGGGCGTGTTGCACGCCGCACGCTGTAAACTGCCAGACCAATACCCCAGTTAGCATCCCCCAGTTTGTGACATGTTTGATGTCACGAGTAAGTGGGTCGAGTCGTGGGACTCGTTGCTGAAAGCAGCACGTAGTGCTTTTAGGTCAAATAATAAATTATTTGTAAAACCGATATTTATAAAGCATTGCTTATAATCAATGTATGTGAAGCATCGCTTTCGAATAAGCAGTTGAAAATAATCGATGTGCTAGAAGTATCGTTGTTTTTGAGATCGATCGAATCAGTCACAAATCAAGCGTCTTAAAAGCATCACGGTCGGCCCTCTTTGGGTGTTCGTTTGAGGACCCTATGGGCGAGCTATCACTTGGTCGATCGCTCCCTGTGGGGAAGAGATGGACGGTGATCACAATGCTACTTTGTTAGATTTCTGAAAACAAGTCTACACTATCCAACTAGGCTGGCGAAGTTGTATGGACGAGATGATTTGCGGCAGTTGTATATTTTCGTTGTCGTATTTAGGGTTTGTAACCCGTGCGGCCATCCCTATTTTAGCTAGTCGAATAAAAGAGCTGGGCGCTGACTCGAATAAGCCGATCTGCCATGTGCAAAGATGAGCCGCTGGTGTGCGCGCTGACATCTCTTGGGCCATCTGAAATTAGATCTAAGCCACTCGATTCGGCTGGAGAATATGAGTTGTCGTGATTGATTTGCGATAGTTATATACTGCCGCAAGCACAAATTAGGGTTTTAAAGCGGCCGCTTCCGCCATAATTCAATCGAATAGTTTGATACGTCATTGACTTGCTATGGGAAATTCGATCGACTGGGAAGAAGGTTGGGCCGCCAATGAACATATTGGCGCTTCTTTGATCGTTCGAGATGCGATCTAGGTCGTCCGACTAAGCTGGCGAAGTTGGTTGGTCACGATTGATTTAAGACCGACCTAGGCAGCCTAATTCGATTAAGACTCCTTTCGCTCACGCGGTTGGCCTGTCTTCGTGCTAACGTTTTTGGTGGTTGTTAGCATATCGTAAGTAGTTCGACCGGCCAGGGATGGAGGTGAGTTGTTGGTGAGCATATATGCACTTCATTGGTCGTTCAAAATAACATCCGAGCCATCCAACTAGGCTTGCTAAGTTTGATAGATGTGATGAGTTTGAGACCGATATGGTCGGTCTTAGCTTGAGCTTCTTTTCAACATCGCGATCACCCTAACTTCTGGCTAACTACTAGGGGTGTTTCGGGTGAACTAAAGTATCCCGATCGTTTGGGATGATAGTAGGACCGATGGTGAACATTATGGAGCTTGTCCGACCATGTTAGGAGGAAACTAGGTTTTATAAATTGACTGGCCAAAACGTACGACCGTGATCGTTTTGAGACTGACATGGACAGTCTATATTTTCCTTAAGGAATTTAAACACGTTCAATCGCGCTATCTTTTAATTAAAAAGGTGTGTAAACACGCTGGTCCCTTTGTCAGAGAGTGATGCATCCTGTGTGAGTACTTCCATGCAGATCTCAATACTGACACTTCGGGAGATTCATGCTACTCTGCTGAGAATGAACATTTAATCATCATGTCATGTCAATATTGAGAGTTCGGCTGGGAACATAGCGTAGGAAAATACTAGGCAAGTCATGCATTAGTGAATAATGCTGGTGGAAGATAAAATTCACAGAATATTTTGGTATTGTTGTTGCACGCACCATTCTGAGTAAATTTCATATATACATATATATTGAATTATTCAATACATATGTGAGCGAAGAGGCTTAAGCACTCATTAATGGCTTTTGTTCCTTTGTAGGATGACAATGCATTAAATACAAGGTTTAATATTTTAGCCCTTGAACTAAAAACCACCATCAACAGGTATATGTTGTTAATGGCTATGATGCTCCCGTTGTGGCAATAGGTAACACTACTGTTCCAAAGAATATTGGCGAATACGATGTTGCTGAGATACTTGCTGCAAAACAAAACTCAGACGGTTTGAATGCCATCATACATGCTATTACCCCTAATCTTCAGCACCATATGTCTAATTGTACTCGGTTTAAAGATGCTTGGGATATCTTAGAAACCGTATTTGAAGGAAATACCAGTGAAAAGGAAGCCAGGCTTCAAAACCTAAATTCCGATTGGGAAAACCTTCGTATGGAAGATGAAGATTCATTTGACGAGTTTAATCACAAAGTGTATGAAATTGTTAATGCATCGTTTGCATTGGGTAAGACTATTCGTCAAAAGGACATTGTGATGAAAATTCTCAGATCACTGCCATCTAGATACGATTCTAAGAAGCATGCCATCGCTGAGGGAAATAACCTTGATACTCTCTCCAGGAATACATTGGTTGGGAAGCTAAAAATATTTGATCATGAGCATGCATCCAAATCTAGCAAGGATGTTGCGTTCAAAGCACTAAAAGACACAAAATTACTTGATAAAAGTAAAAATGCGTATATCTCTGAAGATGATCACTCTGAGAACGATTCATCAGATGAATATCTTGACAAATCGGTCTCGATGCTCACAAGACAGTTTAAAGATCTTCTTTTGAAAACATGTAAACGGTTCTCCAGAGATGAGCCAAAAGCATCAGTAAAACCCCATAATCGTATTCCTCCTAAAAACAGGGCACAGATGAAATTGATGATGAGGATATGCCTCAGTGCTTTAAGTGTAAGGGTTTTGTTAATTTTGCAAACGAGTGTCCAAATCGCAGAAAATACACTGGGAACAAAGGTCTTGCTGCAACGCTTGATGAGATGTCTGACAATTATGATTCTGATGAAGACAAAAAAATCAAGTGTTGCTCTTATATGTGAAAATATTGATTTTGATTATTGTAGCAATACATACATCAATCTTAATAATCTTTTAGAAGATAACCCAATCAAGATGGAAGAATCAATTGACCCCTCTATTGGAAACTATTTGTCTAATGTTTCAGGATCTACCATGTTCCTAGCAACTTGCATATCACAAGCACCTGAATCAGCTTATGCGTTGACATGCTCTTATTGTTCACTTAAGAGTCATGAACTTTCAAAGTTTTTCAAGTACAAACACAAGATGAGATATGTCAACAAGCTTCAACGAAGAGGGGATCGTCTAGCAAACAAGCTTAAACTCGCGCAGAAAAACGCTGAGGTATGTAAGATTTTATATTCTTCAAAGAAGCTAGTTTCCAAAGAGAAGTCTATACCACTAAAGGAAAGGGTATGGTCTAAACCAGTTGAAGAAAGGGAACCATGAATTCCTCTCAAAAAGTTTATGGTGGACAAATCGTTGTTCACCACAGCACAACTTGATTGTGTTGTCCTCGTGCATCTTGTCTCATGTGCCTGATTAAAAGAGACAAGATTATGCACGCCTCAGGCTTTAAGAAAAATTTGTGTTTTTTTTCTGTCTTAGTTTTTGTTTTTGAGTATGGAATTATTTCATGTTGGAAGGGGTTTTCCTTTTTAATCAAAAATAAAGGGTTATTATCGACAGTTCCATTCTTTATAGGACTGTGAGATGTGCGTACAAAAACCCTACATTCCTTTTTCCTTCTCTGACACTCTTTATATGTTAAGACTTCTTGTTGAGTTTTGATTGTGATTTCCTCTCACAAAACCGTGCGTATATGGATACTCCAAGCATCATGTCTTCTGATAGAAAAGATGTCAATATGATTGTTAAGCCATCAATCACTAAGGAAAATTAAAGAGAGATCTCCATTGTCTCCAACTTTGAAAAGAAAAAGAAGGAATGTGAGGAAGCCAAGAGCTGTTCCTTCAAACTCTCAAAAGTTTTATGATGTTCTTGAAGAGTTGAAGCAGACAAGGAAAGAGATTCATCAAATAAGGTCTTGTGTTTTAAGATCACGGGAAATTCAGAAGGCCCTGGTTCGACAACTTTAGCCAAGAAGGTTCATTGGTATTGACTCCTTCCTCCATCAACCATATGTCCCAATGGCTGTTGACGACAAGGAGTTCGGGGATGACAAGGAATTTTTCAAAGATCTTAATGTCTAGGAAACTTCTTAAGAGAATTTTCATTCTTGTTTTTGTTTAAGAAGGATAACTAGGGTTTGGAATAGTCATTATCGTGAGTACACATAGCTATGTCCAACATTTTCATCTTGCAATGTTTTTAGATTTATTTATTTAAATTCTAAAGTTGATTTGGAAGATGGCTTTTGCAGTATTAATCTTTATGGTTTTATATACTGCAATATGTTATGGGATATGTGTGTTTGCGTCCATGAACTATGATTGTCCCATACGATATCAAAAGTTATCTCCTTCATATGTCGATATGCATGTATTGATAAAAGATCGATGAACTTTTGACAAAAAAAAATTGAACCTATTATGTCGTTATGCAAATAATTGATGGAAGATAGGATAATTTTTGTCTACAAAGATTATGTCTATTATATGTCGTTATACAAATAGTGATGAAAATATAATGAATCTTTGTCCATTCCGCAGTATTGATCTTCCCTGATCCATATTTATGTATATATTGTGCGACTCCTTAAGTCTTCTTATATGATCATTTCCAACTATATTATTCATGAATTTGTTTGTGGTTAACTTGGTTGAGTATTCCGATTAAATTAATCATGGGTTCTCTTGTGATTAATTTAATTGAGAATTTTGGCTACAAAATCATTTCCTTTGTGATTTTTGATGTCCAAAGAAATCCTTCTTTTATTGTGAAAGTACGGTCGCTCTTGTTGTTTTTTCGGGAATGACATCAAATAGGGGAGAGTTCTTTTGAACTTGCGCTTAATTTCCATATATTTGTGGGGAGTGCGGTTGTGGAATATTTTAGGAGTTATCTTGTATCTTTATAAACTCCTTGATGAATGCATTTAGCTTCGGCTATATGATGGCATCTAAACAAAGTTGATATGTACTTTTCTTTGGTCTTGAAGCATCCCCGTGGAAATTTCATTAGGATCCCGTTTTCGTACCTTTGCCAATTTTATTGACAAAAAGGGGGAGAATTAATGTGTAGTTCACACTAAAAATACATATGATTTTCGGATCATTATGTAAGGGGGGGTGGTTTTCATGTTGAGATGAAAGTATTGACTAAGGGGTAACGATACATATCACCATAGTATTGTTATCAAAGTTGTGATACAATTGAACTTTGATACTGTAATAATACTATGACACTGTATAACAATGATCGAGAACTTTTGTTTTCTCATTGTTATGGCTACGGATCTTCAACAACTATGATGCTGAACTAAACATCTATGGAATCATGGGTGTACTTGGAAACGAAGAAATTTTCAACTAATGTTGAAGCACCAAGGAGATCAAGCATGTGGACGAGAAGCTACAAAGTTTTATTTGTTTTGTAATCCATATGTATTGATAGTTTTGTCACTAAAATTGACAAAGGGGAAGATTGTTAGAGCATTGCTCGATCGAACTCGCAAGCGTTGGTATCTCAAGCATGTTTGTCAAATTTAGTTGTCAAAACTATATTTCTTGATTTCTACTCTACTTATAGCTAAGTCTCGGACTAGGATAGTTAATTATAATTGAGCTTCGGACTCCACGACGATCATATTACGAAGACGAAGAACTACTCAAGGAACCAGTGGAACTTCATCCGACTAAAAGGTATGTGGAGACTTGAACTTATCTATCACTCAAAAGTCTATCTACTCTATCTCCTACTCTTGAGACAAAAGTCGTATAAGTATGATAGTTTTCATACATACACATTTGCTATTTAGAGCCGAGTTTATCTCGCCTATATATTTCTCGAAATATGTGTTGGTAACCTTTCTCTTTAACCATTTTCATCTTTACCCGTGACGAAATTCATGATGACGTTTCAATCTCTTGAAAATTGTTTTATGACGATAGCTGTGAATAACGACTATTATAAAATTATAGAAGAATGTTTCAATGATTGGAATGTAGAGTTGAGATTATGTAACCATCTATGGATATAAACATATATAGTGTGTTCGCACATTAGTGTATAAATCCATGTACCGGAAACCAAGTGTGTGCATATGTTTTTATACGGAATTGGTAAGGAGACAGGTTGGGTACGCGTACCCGTACACGTACTGGCGGAACTTTTCCTCCCGGAAAATTCTGATGAGTTTGTAGTTTGCAAACTAGTAAACCAGTCACCTTAGGTACGCGTACCGTACGCGTACTGGCGGAACTTTTCTACCCGAAAAATTCTACTGAGTTTGGAAACCAAAACCAACTCAATCCGGTTGCTAAGGTACGCATACCCGTACGCGTACCCAAGTTGGTTATTTTCTCAAATCAATAGTTCATGAACTTAAACAATAAATTATAAGGAATGCAATCTTTGCAAACCGTGGCTATATTGTTCATGAATTGTTTCAAATGAATCAAACCGATTTTGTTTCAATTGTGTCTATGTATAAAGACATAAGCAATTGAACAACTCTTCAACTAGTTCTTTTGAAGTCATTTGAACTAGTTGTGAAGAAGATGAATACAGTTAATATGCAAGTGCTCTTATGGCTAACCATTGGTTAACTATTTATGAACCGACTAAGTGTACACGTTTAGGTACGGTTACTCAAACCTAAATGAAATACATTTCATTTTTGTATGACAAGCTAAGTTTCGATATAACGGTTGAAAGATATTAAGTTGTATCTAATCAGGTTTTCATCTAACGGTGAATATTGAATGCTTTGTTACTAAGCTAACATTGATTGCAAACCCTGATTTGAAAACTATATAAAGGAGAACTCTAGCAACTGGAAAAACTAATCCCCACACCTCCTTTGTGATACTAGTTGGCTTAGCTAGAGTCGATTCTCCTTTAATCTTAGGTTTCTTCTCGAGACACTGTAGGTTAACGACTTCTATGGGATTGTGAAGCCAAACGAAACTATTTCTCTTGTAGTTGAGCGATCTGATCTTGCCATTTATATCATACGAGTTCAATTGAAAGATTGACTTGAGATTATATCTCCGATAGGGCAAGATAAAAAGAAATCACAAACATCTTCTTCTCATCGTTTGTGATTCCGCAATATCTTGTTTCGCTACCATATGATTAAGATTATTGTGAGGTGATTGATAATTCTAGGCTATTCTTCGGGAATATAAGTCCGGGTTATCGATTGGTTCCTGTTCACCTTGATTTTATCAAAATACAGAACAAAACTCGTAGGTTTATCTGTGGGAGACAGATTTATCTATTACTGTAGACTTTTCTGTGTGATACAGATTTGTTTATTCAAGTCTTCGACTTTGGGTCGTAGAAACTCTTGGTTGTGGGTGAGATCAGCTAACGGAATCAAGTGCGTAGCATCCTGCTGGGATCATAAACGTAAGGAGCACAATTGTACCTTGAATCAGTGTGAGATTGATTGGGTTTCAACTACAGTCCAGACCGAAGTTAGTTTGTAGTAGGCTAGTGTCTGTAGCGGCTTAATACAGTGTGGTGTTCAATCTGGACTAGGTCCCGGGGGTTTTCTGCATTTGCGGTTTCCTAGTTAACAAAACTTCTGGTGTCTATGTTATTTCTATTCCGCATTATATTTTGTTATATAATTGAAATATCACAGGTTATGTGTTGTATCGATCAATTGTGAAATCCAACCTTTGGTTGTTGATTGGAAATTGATTGATTCTTGGATATTGGTCTTTGGTACCATCCAAGTTTATATCTCTTGTATTTAATAAAGAATCGCAGATTTCTATTTGCTTGAATATAAATTAAATCAAGAGATCGAGATATTAACTCCTTGATATACTTTTTATTAAGATTGAGTCTGAGTGTCTAGTTGATTCTCTTAAAAGTATATTAGAGTTAGTCCATACATATTTCTAATCGAAATATTGGGTGAGGTTGTTAGACCCCCGCATTTTCATGAACAGATTAGTTCACCACATCTCCATTAAAGGAACATCAATAACTTTCCCTGTTTCAGAATCTGGGTTCAATCGGCCGGATCTTGTCACTCTTGATCTTACTGCCATCTTGAGAATCAACTTGAGTAGAATCGAATCACGTTGAGTTGTTTCAAAAATCAATAGAGAAGAAAGGTGGATATTATTAGGTTTTGATTTAGGATGAAGTTTTAATTTTAATTAATTTTATTATATAAGGTTTTGATTTTAAAATTGATTTATTAGAAAAGGATAAATATGACTTTTGAATTACTTAAGATCTTCCCCTATCCATATTTTGGCTAGACAAAGCACATTAAGCCCCCAAAATTCTATTGTGTTCAAGCCCCAATAATAGGATTCAAAAAACTATCACTTGAGAAACCTTCAAAGCAAGAGGTTTGAATATACTAAGGAAAATGATTGGTATCCTGTGGGTTGAGTTCTGATATACTAAACAAATTTTGGATATCTACATTCTAGAGTCATTTTGACCTATCAGTCAAATTCATACCGAAGTAGGTATAGATGAGTGGTGTTGGAAGCTTAGGAACTGAAGTCTACATTGGTGTAGTCGTTAAAGTCATGCAGATAGGATGTGTGAAGTTCGTTTCTGTTCCTCTAGATTTAGCACCTACAATAAAATATTTTAAATTAAAACATGAATCAACAAACCAACTAAAATAAAGTCGATTTTGTACCAGAAAGAACTAAAAAATACAATAAATAAAAATTTGAGGCACCGCCAGCATCTATCTCGACAGGGACCGGCCTACGAAGATGCAAACTGAGGTAGTATCCCGTCCCTTGATTTAACAGAAATCATTTTTAGTGGAGAGGATTTGTATTATATTAGATTCAAACCTAATTTTACTTGTTGTTAGCCTATGCAATATATAATAACACCTTATTTTTAGGCAATTTTATTTCAATTCAACAATCATATTAAGTTTGATTTCATCCCATTTATGGAGCATAACAACTCAAAATTTATTTTTTCTCTTCAACGGAGCATTCGCTCTAAGAGCCTCCAAACTTCTTACACAAACTCAAAGTCAAAAAATAAATTATTGATGGACTTTACTGGTCTTTTACAAAAAAAAAATGAAGGTTTTATCAAGATCCAGAAATAAAGATCTCAATTTCTGTTTAGTGGCAAAGCTTCTTTTACGCATTTCCAAATTAAAATATTTGTTTTTTCTGCGGCCAATATAGGAAACTATATATCTCGACTGCATAATATACACGTAATATACGGTTTTTAATTTAATAGGTTTAGATCAACCCATTGTTATGACAAATTAAATTATAATAAATAAATAAGTTAAAAACAAGGAAAAAATGTATACACCGAGAGAACAGGAGATGATAAATATTATAAAAGTAAGATTCTTAGCAATATATACCTTGGTATGTCAAGTATGTTTTCATATTTTAAATGCAAAAACTAATTCTTGAGTCAGCTTTAGTTTGGAATAGATTTGGTACAAGAGTCTTAGTATTTTCCAAGTTTCTCAAGACGAATGAGTCATTGAGGTAAGTAACGAGGACTGGCCTTTCCTTTTAAACTCGTCTCCACCGATATATCTTCCAATGATAGCAAAAGTAGAGGACTTTAGTAGATGATCGTAATTCGAAGAAGATCATATCACGAATTAGCTTCTTTCTAAGTCTAGTGATGTTTTGATTTCCAAACACATTCTTATTTTGAAGTCGAAACTAAGCTTGAGAGAGTAGCAAAAGTCTTGACGAAAATTTCAAGGATTGCAAATTCATTCTTGAGTTTGTAATGTTTTATTTTAGTAGTTTCTTATCAATGATTTTCAACCAATTGAATTCACAAACCCATGAAATAAGGTTGTGAATCAATAAGATTGTAGAACTCAAAATATAAGAAAAAATAAAGTCTTCACGAACCTAAAAGGACGAGTTCGTAAACCTACTCTAGAGAAATTTTCTGAGAACTTTTGTCTTTTGAGTTCTCAAACCTATTACGGTGAGTTCACGAATATATAGAAGAAAAACTTCCCCTGAACTTGAATGTCATCTGAGTTCTCGAACTTAGTACAAGATAATTTTCATGAGACTTGAGAACATTTGAGTTCACACACCTAAAGAATCAAGTGGGAAAACCTTACAAGGTTTTGTTCTCCTAAGACTTTTGAATATCTGAGTTCGTGAACCTAGTATGGTGCGAACCTCACAAGATGAACGCTCTTTATAGCCTTTTTGTATTTGATTTCGTGGACCTATATTTTTGAGTTTGCGAACCTACAAAAGAAATGTTATATTTTTCTCTCATTTGGATCACGAACTTGATTCATGTTAATGAGCCGGTCTATATAACTCTGATATCTTTGGTCTCATTCATTTTTCTTCTTTTGATTTCAAGAAAAACTTTCTGCACACTTGGTTAGAAAGTATAGTTATTTTCTTGAAAGTTTGAAGTTATGTTTTGTAGTAATTCTTCTTCTATATACGTTGTTTATTTTATGTATCCTTTGAACTAGTATAGCTGTGTGACAGTCATAAATACTGAAGCTAAATTATAGTATATGCATAATAATATATATTCTCTAAAACTACTAATAATCGAAGAATACTAATAAATTTTAATTTATTTTAATCATTCTAAAATCTTAGTTGAACTAAATATTTAATATGATAGTTCAGGTAATTGATTCATTGTGCAACTACATTCATCGACTCATCGTATTTCAATATGCACTTAACTAAAATAAATTATATCTTATAAAAAGAACTAATTTTTATAGTCTTCACTTTGTTCTTTAAGTTTTCCACTATAGATATTCTAAACAACATTCATCGTGACACCAATCTATCAAATATCAGTCACAATCTAACAATGCATTAAAAAAATTGCAAGAAAAACATTTTCTTGACAGAACTGATAAAAAACACTGACTTCCCAGAACGTATATTACTGTAATACTAACATCATTCTTCATTCCAAGATTTATAAGAAATACCATTTGCTATTTCCACACAATAATATTCTTAACAATTTTATATCTAAGTTTATGAATGTCGCCTGCCAAATTAATAGCAAAGTTCTCTTTCTAACTTCAATATTTTTTTTCTTATTTATATTGACATCATGGTTTTTCTTTTGGTGATTGGAAGACTTCTATGAGAAGTTGCTTCTCGAACTTCTCCTTGTCGGTCGTGCCCTTTTTCTTTTTTCATTTCCTTCCTCCTTTACTTACACCATGTTTTTTCAAGAGAATTACGGAAGAATAATGAGAAGTTGTGAAACAAAAACAAGGGTGGACTATTTTATTTTTCTCATCACTATTAAACCATATTTACTACTAGATTAGTGAAATTTTTATGCTTAGTGAAATGTTTTGGCTTTGGCTTTTATCATTATTCGATCATTTTTTTTTATTATCTATATAATACATCTAATCTTATATAATCTTATTACACTAATTAGTTGATGTAAATCCGATGATTTACATATTTTGTTGTTAATTTATGTGTTTTTTTATTTTTTGCTTTAGCTTATCTGTATTGGTGTTGGTATATATAGATCTATAAATGTTAAAAATGTTTTGTTTCATTTACAAGTTTTCTATGTTTCAAATCAAAGGAATAGTTAGCGTTGGGGCTATGGAGTCTCAAAATCATCTGAATCTGCTCATCGGTAGACGAGAATCACCTATAGAATTTTTACGTAACTCATGCCATTCGAACTGATCATAAGTATCGTCACCCACCGCGTTCATGAGGCTTCCTTATCTACCGCATTACTTAGGGCTATTAGTTCCCTCATCCACATTTCTCTGGGAGATATGCTTCTCAGTATTCGCAACTCACGTTCGAGCGATTTTGTTGATCACAAAATTTCTGAACATTCCCTTTGAAAAGTCTACCCATTCCATTTGATACTAAGTATTCATACCCTTCACCTCCTGGACACTCAAGTAGTAAATCCGAATTATCCTCTTCAGGTGGAAATTAAAATTAGGGTTTAAAATCAAGCACCCCAGCAACAAAAAGAATCTGTTTATTCCTTGTTTCTGATTTTGATGAGCATGCTTTTATACGTATTCCTTTCAAACTTCAGATTCAGCACCGCATGCAACTCATTTGCGGTTATATAATCACCTGACATGTATAGTACACCTTGCGCACCATGATTTGAATAATATATAAAATAATATCATCTGGACCACTGTCAATAGCTTTGACGGTGCCTTGACCATCTAGAGCTATCTTATTCCCGAGAAGTACGGTTAAGAAATTTTCTGTATAAAAATTCGTATAAAAAATACATGTACACTCTCATATACCCTTAGCATGCCTTTTAACTTAGACAAAAGAAAAGAATTATTTTTTTGTAAATTTGTAGAAAAAAATTAAGTTATGAGTTCTTGAAACCCGGTTTGGTATTAGTTTCTTTTCCATTTAAAGTTCAGCGAAAATAATGTTTGTAAAATTAAAAAAAAAAATGTTTCTTTAACAAATTAGGCGGATTATATTAGGGAATGATTTGTTTTATGTCTCTTACTTATTTTTCATGTTTTACGTTAGTAGGTATTTACAATGTTGTTTTTTGCTGTCTGTTAGATTAGTTATATATACCAACACCAATACAAGTTTTCTATGTTTCAACTCAATAAAAATGTTTTGTTCCAGGCTATAACGCCTTTGTTTGAATAAGTTAATGAGGTTCCTGCCGCTTGGTTTATAGTACATGAATCATATTTCATTGAGTTGATGTTATATAAGGTTCAATTATGGGGTGAGAATAGGCAAACCAGAACATTGTCGAAACATGATTAGACTGATAATATGATTCAATTTTGTGTTTTTATGTCTTTATTAGAAATGTCCCAATTCTCTCTTTAGTTGGTTTGAAAAAACACGAATAATGATTGATATCCGATTAGCTATAGAAATCCCACGATAATGATATTTCAAACCCAAAAACTTCTCCTATCCGTTTAATCTGTTGGGAGAGACAAAATGATACCGAAACGAGCCAAAGTCTATTACGACATATGATGCAACCTAAACATTGCAGAAATTTGGAGTTGGAACTGATATTTATTCTACAATTATGTAGGTGATAACAATGGAGTAGGATCAGCAGCGTAGGCCAGGAACATCAAGAAGGTTATTTGGGGTTGTGTCCCCTGCTTTGCGATTATGTCTAATCAGGTAAATGAAAAATGCATATGTAACAAAAATGGGAAAGGAAGACTCCTAATTGAACTGGGTTAGTGTTTGTGTGTCTAATCTCTACCTATTTTAAGCATTTGTGATTAGAAATGTAAATACTAACCCAACTTCAACTAGAAAACCAAATATAATCATCTATTTCTTTGCGGATTGCGTCCATCGTCAATCTACAATACACTTATTATGCCTTATCATTATCTGAAATCACATGATGACACAAATATTATTCTCGTTGCTGCAGCCAACCTAAATCGTTGATGCATCCTTTTTTCGTAGTTTCAAAGATATTACATGATACTGTATTTCTCATCTTATGTATTACCTAGTTCTCACCATCCATGCTTAGTTTTATATCTGGGTTAATAACTCTTATTTTGAAAATTTAATATTTAATCCTACCATCGACTACTACACAAAAAATCGATACAAATGATTGCATAGATTTCTTTCATCATGGTATTGTTGGGAGTCCATTTAAATAGCTCCTCATGTATTGGTTGGGATATAAAACCAGGTAGATCATGTCTGGAGCGATGATGTCATCCTTTACGTTCTTGTTTTACTGTGTTATATGTCAAATATTAGAATTATAATTTACTTGTGCTTGCAAGAACCCGAAAATGCAGCACCAACCTCATCACCTCATGTATCTGAAACAAGTACTGCAACTTCAAACCAACCACTGCAGCTTCCTTCAAAGATATTAACTTAACTGACAAGAACTTATTTATGGACCAAGACTAAGGATAGGTGTTACACCTAAGATGAAAGAGTTAGAAAGCCATATTTACTCTCAATTTTCAAACTTATTTTTGTGGCTTAGAAAAATATGATGTATGTCTGAAAATTATGTTTGTTTGGATGCATAAATTTGCTTTGTAAAAAACAACCAAAAGTGATGATGTTATGTTTCCTTAACAATTAAATTTATAATACCAAATATATTTTGACTTTTGTATTGCGTTTCCAAACTAATTATTTATTAAATTTTTAACTTATGAGTCAAGCAGATACCAAACTAACTTATCCGCTTTTTAACTTCTTAGAAGTCCAGAAGCTTCTCCTGTTTTTTCTTATGTATCCAAACTTGCTTTCACAAAAAGTTAAATTTTTTGTTTCTAGAAGTCACTCTGAAATTGTACCCAAACTAACTTTTGACTTTTTTTCTTGCAGAAGTCAAAAAGCAACTTCTAGAATGGTATCAAAACAGGCTGTTGAGAAGTTGAAAAAAACAAGCTTTTCTACTTCTAGAAGTTGAAAAGTTGCTTCTACAAGTGCATCCAAACAGGCTCTGAAGCAAAAATATTTTGCTTCTGACTTCTGCTTCTGGTATCCAAACATGTTGTAAATAATTTTTGTAGAATTTGTATTTACTGAGTTCTTCCTTGATTTTTCTAGTTAACAATAAATAATACTAACTTGACAAGAAATACATATTCTGAAAATGTATTTACTATTGCGTTAATATATAAACTTAATAATGATAATGTTTTTATGAGGAAAAAAAACTCTCTGACATGTAAATGTGATCTTTTCTTTGAACAAAACCACATTCATAATTCAAGCAATAAACTTAGATTAACTTATTGTGACCTTTAACAAAACAAATAAGTCGAAGAATGAAAAAAAAAAGAATATACCTCGTGGTGGACATTGTGTCTTCCTTGGGAGCTAATATAAGGTAAGATTCAGCAGTGTATGGATCAATCAACATTCAGATAAAAAAAAAGTTTCACAACTAATAAAAAGCCTTACTTCTTTGAATTTGTCTATTTGTCACCTATAGATATATGAGCCAGATCAAAACAAATTTATTGTTTTCAGTATCTCGAAAAATGGATTTCTTTCAGATAATTGCAGATCACTGATTATATTTGTTTCCAAGAGCTTCAAAGTTCAAAGACGGTCTTCTCGTCGATATCCATAATTTTTTAATCCAATTCATACATAACAAAAAATAGTTAAGACTCTGTTGTACAAGACCGTAAGATCTCAATTGTATAAAGCTTCAGATATAGTAATGTGAAGTATCATATACTAGGATTCTATCTGACTAATGTGATTGAACTCAGCTTCTGATGTATTATGGCTTGGCCTTTATTTCCTTTTAATGTAACTTTTTTCTTTCAGAAAAAATAAATAAATTTGCCATGTCACTTGATAACGAGAAATCTACGTGTGGTAGAAGAAAGCCCATTTTATAAGGACCGGGAGAAAATAAATGAAATTTTAAATGTGACCTGTTATAGGGGCGGGTGAATCCATTGGAGGGGCGGCACCCATGATAGTAATATCTATCAAATTGGTTAGGGGCTGCCCAAAGGCATATAGAAAGTCTAAATTACCCTTTTATCTTTGCAAAGTCTAAATTGCCCTCCTATCTATTTATACATAATCACTACAACAAAAAAAAACCTAAAATCAAAATCATCATTTGTTTCATCTCTTCTTCTCCAAACCTGAGTTGTAACCGTTTCTCTCCCTTTAAAAAAAAATCACCATTTTCTATTAGAAATTCGAAAAACTTATATCTAATTAAACTTATAACAGTTCGAACTAGGTCAGAGTCATCAAAAAAATTCTGAAAAATTAGGGCTGGAGATGGAGTTACGGTTGGTTGTTCTTCTCTAAATAACCGTAACTATGATTTCTGAAAGTGTTACGGTTTATTTTGGACTCGAACTCAACCGTAATTTTCATAAAATGTCCAATTACGATTAGATTTGTAACCGTAAATTTATTTACGGTTGATCTCGACTCTAATATAACAAACCGTAATTGATTTGGATATAACTTTTACCAACCGTAGTTTTGATACTTTTTTTTTATAACCGTAGAAATCCCGTGGAATATCCGCAACTAGTGAAGATGGAAAATTGGGATAACTATATATTATAGATAGATCACCAGGAAACTTGCTTTACACGAGAATACAAAATAAAGGAAACTATTCCTAGAAAATAATGAGTTAATCAACCAAACAATATTGTTACATTGATGTACATGTATAACATTTCCTATTATATTGCATATGTACTATGAAATGGAAGATATTGCCTAGCTATCCAAATAATCTTTTAACCTTAGTTGACCACGTCATTGGCATGATTATAGCTGGCAAGATATGCGGAGAATATAGTTACCAAGATATGCTAGCATGTGGGATAAGTCATTTAGTCCTTATTTAAGAGAAGTGAATCAATGAAAAAAATATTGGATGAATTAAAGAAATTAGATCGTTACAATTTTAGTGTCACTTAAAAGTAACAACTCAATTACGGCCGGTTAGAAAATCATCGACACCAACCGTAAGATATGTTATCAAACCGTAACTTCAAATTCCTAGCCGTAGAAACCAAAACCATATACATAAGAATTTACGGTTAAAATCTAAAAAACCAAAATTTCAACCGTAAGCTATTAACGGTTCTTCTCGTAAGACAAAATTCCAGCCGTAACGGGTTGAAAATTGGTTTTTTTCGATTTAACCAGTTGCGGTTGGAAGTACATCAAATATCAACCGTAAATGTGTTTTACAGTTGGTGTATATGAAAATCCCAACCGTAAATTGATCTGAATATCAAAAAATTTGATTTTTTTCCTTTTTCTATTTTCCTTCACTAATTTTGATCAATAAAGAGAATATTGGAGTTAAGTTAGAAGTGTGTCTAATTATTTTCAACCATTGATTCATCATTTTATCGAGTCAATTGAAACCTAGGTTATCGAAGAAATCGCAATTTTTTTCACCACTTTTTCGTCCCTCTAAAACTTACTTTAATTTGATTTAGTTTTTCACTAAGTATTATAGAAGCTCATTAATCTAATTATTAGCTAATTTTGATTAGATTACTAACACTAACCATATGAGGATTGATTAGCCATTATTAAAAGTATGAAGATAAAGAGTTTTTGGAATTCCTATCTAGTGACCCATTTTGTCCTATTATAGCCGCCCCTCTAGTGGAATTCACCGCCCCTATAACAGGTTTGTTTTAAATAGTTGTAGAACTCAATTATCAGAATAAATATTTGATTAGGTGTTTTGGTTTTCCAAATTCTTACATATATATCATATGAAATAGCATTATTTTCAGACAAATTAAAAGGTTAAATTAACAATTATTGGTGAGAAATGTATCGAAATAAAAGTTGAAAAAGATGCCAATTTGGATGAGAAAATTTCCAAAGGTTTCTAGTTTTAATTAGTTATTCCCAAAAATGTTGTGAATTATCAAAAATGTTTGAATGTGTACTCATTGCTTGATATTGTGTACACTATATGATGAATCCACACCTATAATGTGTGCACATTATATCTTTTTTCGGAATTTTTAAAAAACTAGACATTTTTAGTAAATAGCTTTCTGTAGGTACACTTTTGGGCATTGCCCCAATTTGGACAGCCAAAAAGCAAATTTTGGGAAATCTAGGATTATTAATTGTAATCAAATTTAATAAAAACAAATTAAAAACCAAAAAAATATTGAATGGTATATATATGTGGTGTAAAAGATGATACACCTTCGAAAACCGAAAGCAAATTTTATTTTAGCTGATTTGCACCGCTTACCTTTGAGGCACTGGTTCCCAATTTTTTTTAGAAAGCTTGCTAGGTAATTGATCAATAAGAGGATTCATGGATAATTTTATTTAAACATTGTGGATAAGTTAATGTAATTTTTCGGTTTTCCTTTTTTCTACTATTATTTTTTAGATCTATTTCTCAGCTTCAGTCTTTGGAAGGTCCTAGCTTGATGTCCCCTTCTTTACTTTGTCATTCCTTTTCTTTTATTAATAAATTACCGATTAAAAAGAAAACTTTCTTAAAATATTTGCACTAATTTCTATAACAAACAATAATGAGTTTGAATCTGATATTTGGTGGTACTTCTTATAAAAACTCGGTAATCCTATAAAAAACTGAGCTTGTCCGAGATGTATAACACCATTATTTTGTCCATTTTGGGTAGGAATCTAGAGTCACATATCACTTCAAATTCATTGTAGTTTTGGATCTATGGAAAAATTGGTATCAATTTTTAATTCACAAAATTGGTCAAAAAGACCAAAACAGAAAATTCATGGGTGAAATAGATTCTTAGCTTTAGATACTGTTTATATAGCCAAAAAATAGAAAAATACTGTTCATTTAGCCAAAATGGATATTTGACCCAGGAAAATAAAAACAAAAAAATATCAATCACCTAAAATACCCCTTGACCCTTTAAACTAAGTTTTTTTATAGCAAACAAATTTGTCCCACGTACAAATTTAATCTAACATCAATATCCCAAAATCTTTGAATATTTGAGCGGCACCAACAATACCAAATCTGAAAAAAAAAAAAATATGTCTGAGGCTGAGTCACTGAGTCAGAAGAAAGTCAGCAACTTCAACTTTCACAGCTAGCTGCAACTTCAACTTTCAATGCATCCAACTGCTCCACCATGAACACACATGACTTATTTACTCATATTTTCAGATGCACTTGGACTCATAACAGCTGCATCTTCCCCAGCTCCTCAAACACATTTCATTTCCTCCATACCGAGTACATTTCTCCTTGTTGTCTCTCTAATTAATCAAATCTTCTTCATGTAAAATTCTAACTCCTGCACTTACCAAATAATTAAACAATAATTAACAAACATAAATTAAATATTAGTATATAATGTGTGATGTGCTTGTCTAAGCAGTAGCTGCAGTACTGTCTGGTACTATTCCCACATGAAACACTTGGTCCCTGGCTACATAGTTGGTCTCGCTATCTAGCCACTGTACTATATGCATGACGCATGTATTGAATCAACTTCATGAGCCCCTAGCTGTTGGTTTCTCTATACAATGAGTTGTCTATTTCCACCCCACACTACTTTGATCAATAATTCATGAAGATTATCAATCAACACACACTAACCCTCCGTTGATAAACGTGTCAAGTCAATTTCAAAGCCATTACCATCATCGTCTTATCAATAATGATAATAGTATTACTGCAATGTACAATGTATGCAGAAAGAAAAGGAAAGCTAAGAAAGAAAATGATGATTAACTAGCCTACCAAAATATACCAAGAGCCAAGGTTTAGTTATGGACACAGTAACTATGTATCTAAAAGATAAAACATGACATATCTTTTTCAGCAGACAACAAAACAAAGTTAATAGCTCTTGCCTTTCAAAGGATACAACTATATTCTTTCTTTCTCTCCTTAAGATTCCTTCTTTCCTCACCACAAGAAAATAGACCAAATGGTATAAATGAGAAAGCAAGTTGAAGAGATAGAGGCTGAGAGCTAGTTGTTATAGCCAGGTAATGCAGCATAAAAAGAGAGTACTACTGCTAAATTACTAAATTAAAGGTAGAAAACATGGCAATATGGTGCTGGATTTAAATTCAGTGTGCAAAAAATGTGATCGTATTGCTAAAAATATGATAAAATATGACGAAACCAGGATTCATCCTAGTTGAAACATGTGTGAAACGAAATCCAACCTAATGCAAAACTGGATGAAAAGTAGTCTCAGCTAGTTTAAGCATGAGTGAAACCAAATTCAACCTAATCTACAATAAGATGAAAACCAGTTTCATCCTAGTTTAAACATGGGTGAAACCAGTTTCATCATAGTCCAACCATAGGCTAAGAAAAATTCAATACAATTTATAATATAACGAAATCATTATCAACCTAGTTTTAAACATATGACAACCACGACAAGAGATAAATAAAAGATAATATTTTTCTTTATTTAGCCACTGCAAATTGATAGTCATTTTGATTGCATAGCTTGGTGCATGTGTGTTAGGCCTACTACTGCAACGTTCTGGAAAAAATTTCAATGCATATATACACTAAATGCCAGACAGGGAATCGATTATATGTACATTTAATTACTAGTCAAGCATTCGTCAAAATGAATGTATATTTTTTTTATAGATGACAATGCAAAAGTGCAGCTGGATAATGATTATGATTTTTGATAGTCGTTGTTGTAGTAAATAGGATTCGAACTCAAAGATTTGTGAAGATTAAATTTAAAGGTTTAATAAAATTATATACAAAAAAAAATATTAACAATGGTGAGAGGTACTGGGACTAAGAATTTCACCAAATTCCATTCATGTGATTCAAATAATAATTCCATGCAATTATAGCTCAAATATTAAAAATATGGACTCTTATTCTTTGCCAATATAGATTCTCAAAATATTAGTTATAAATCGTAATCATGGAACATCAAACATTTAAGCAAGCATGACTCATCAAATAAAATGATAACTAATTAATTCGAACCATAAATCAATTAAAAACAAGTGCAAAAGTCATAAAAAAAATTATTAAAATTACTACATGCGTGAAATAGGGCTCCATCCGTCGTCCCAGTGTTGGGATTTAGCTTCTCATATTAATCACTTGCTCAAAATACATGTTTGTTGCTCAAAAGTTGATTAAAATGATAAAAATGAGTAAAATAGTGAATGTACGACCCACAGAAGGCGTCACAAAAAGAACGATAAGAGACAGGTGCTGCTGATGTTGAGACTGCACTGCGACCCTCCAGTGTGCGTCTTAGACACTGTTGATTAACGGCTGTCTACGCCAGTCTGTTCTTCGTGTTCTTCATCAGCAGCAGAAACAGAGTTTGATCAACTCGTGATTTCTTGCTCCTGAGCTATCCTCTCGACCTCCAACTTTCGACACCCCCTCTAGGACTCCCAGGGAACCTATTTAAACCAAAAAGACGCGTTGAATCTCCTCCATTAATCCCAAATAATCTTCTTTTACTCAGGATATTTTCTTTCCTTTTTCAAAGAAATACGTGATTTGCTTTCCTCTAATTCCTCTTCCGCGCTTCTGTTGATGTGGAACACACTCCAAACAAGTTTCTACAACATCCCAACTCCATCCAAACACGTACAAACGCGCTGAATCCCGTGAACAACTCTTCTCTGCACGTATTCCCCTTTTCCAGCTCGTGATTGCCTAGCCAATTCAATCCAATTATGGTCGAACCAAACACCCATACCATCTTTATTATGATATATCACATCTTTCCACAAATTTCAGCGATTGAATCGCACAAAATCACGTCCAAATGCAATCGAGAGAATCTGCTAGTGAAGAGCAAATATTTTCCCGCCAAAATATTTTTTTGAATTTGTGAAGAAGGTCACCCCTTATCCAGTGGTCGCCCCCTTATCCGCTGCTGGAGTCCGAATAACACATGTCCCTTGGGGTGCCTTTAGTAATTTTTCTGGGTTCCTCCGGTGCATTTCTTGGGTGTCTTTAGTACTCTATCCTAGGGTGTAAAACACCACTTTTCGAGCCAATTTCGCCGCAAGAGATTATTTTTCCAAAAACATTTACAAAAACATAAAATAACACAATAAGTATTTAATCGAGTCTAACAATACAGAACATTGAGAACAAAATAGACACATAAATGCGTCTATCAAATACCCCCAAACTTATTATTTGCTAGTCCTCGAGAAAAACTAATAAAAAATAAATAAAACCGAGTTAATCTCGGGAGGGTTTACCAGAGGTGTGCCCACAAAACCAGTACTCCAGATCTTAGCTATCTATGCAGAACCTTGGAAGGAACTAAAGAATCTCCTTGGTTGGCATACTTATTGACTACAGGAGGAAGTACCCTGATGCGAAATTCAAATTGATGTACACGAGTTTGCACTCAAGCATACTAAAATTCATATAAAGTGACATAGCTCTACTCAGATAGTTTCTGGACATCATAAACCGGAGTCAACCAATCACATGGATAGATTAAGAAGATGGATGTAGAGAAAAATGTGGATGATGTTGACTAAGGTGAACCTATCCTAATGGACTGAGATACTGGTCTGGACTAATATCAACACACTGGCAAATACAAGGGAACCAGTGGTCGATAATCCTAACTCTAGGTCAACTCAGCTGGCATATACAAGGGTACCAGTGGTCGACTTTATTGTATTTATTCATCTGGTCTGGTGGTCTGGTCTCAATTTTTTTTTTTTCATCTCAGTCACTCTATTTCACCCTAGTAATGGTAAAAAGAAAAAAAAAGTGATCAGGATTCTTTCGATGTTTCCATCATGAGGATACGGCGAAACTACCATGTTTTCTTTTTCTAACACCTGAGCTCTGTGCTTTTATGAATAAACTCTTTAGATGTTTCCATCTAGTCAGATTGGTTCCTCAAATCCTACAACCAAAATGCTTCCATCCACTTAGATTAGTTAGTACCAACCTTAATAAGCATAAATTTCTAGTCTCTGGAGCTTATTTATTGCAACTAAGAACTTTCTCCCATACCCCCAAAACTTAAATCTAACATTGTCCTTAATGTTCTAAAGATGAAATTAAAAGCATGAACAAGGAGAAACTGTTACCAATGAAGCAAAAGAGATAAGAAAAGATATTACCGTGTCCCATGAATATTGGGTTACCTCCCAAGAAGTGCTAAGTTTAAAGTCTTCAGCCAGACTAAGCAAGGATTAGTCACCACGTAGAATCATATAGTAGTAGCCGGAATAATTGTGGGTCATCTGGATCAAAAAGTGTTACCCACAAGAAGAGGAAACTGCAACAGACCAAGATACCGAACATACCCTTGCTTAAGACAACTACATCTAGTTGTGGTTCAGGTTCAGGCTCTATAAAAGGGTCTAAATAAAAGTTTTCATGGAGGATTTCCTCAAAGGGATTCTAAGATCAGGTGAAGTCTGGAAGTACTCAAGTAAGAACTTAGAACATAACAAAACCTGAATAACTGGGGATCCTCTAAGTCAATTAGATTGACTCACAAACTGACCACAATGAAAGAGTGGTCTTCCTTAAGAAATGTGTCGACCCTAATATCCTAAAGTAATTAGGTTTAGTCTCAAAACTTAATAACCGACACATCTGAAAATCATATGTTCCCACAATTGGAAAAATTTTTGGTGGGAAAACAAAGTCAATCTTGGTATCATAGCCTGGGTTAACCACATCAACCAGAGGATGGGTTTCTAACAACTGAGCTTCTCTATGGACATCATTAGGTTCGGGAAAAGTGTGAAGATAATCTTGTAAGATGGTTGAGGCACAATGTCAAGTCCTACACGAGGGAACTTCTAAGAGTTAAAGCACACGAGAATGATAATCACCCCCAAACTTAGAGTTTTCTGTGTCTCTAGAAAGACTAGTCACAACTTCCCTAATTTCTAGGTCATCAGATTCCTGGAAATGGTCAATTGATTCTTCTAAGTCAGGTTCATCCTCACTCATCTCTACGAGTTCATTTCTTTTAAGACTATTGTTTCTAAATTAGACTTAAAACATTATTCTCAGAATAAACTCGTTCCTCAAATCTATCATCGGCTTTGTAACAGGAAATACTACATCGTCTAAAACGAGGGTATCTCTAGTCAAATCCTCGTCCTTTTGAATAGGTGAATAATTATTAAAATTATTTGGATTTGAACTAGAAATAATATTATCATTGTAAAGCTCAATTGGAGTAACCATTTCCTGATCACTATTCCTACATAAGTATGATTCTCCATCAACACTATCCTCATCATAATAACATGAAAAAGATCGAACCTCATCAAAACAAGTAGTGTTACCAATTCTAACCTCGTCATCTTGATTATGCAAATAACTATCCTCATTTTTAAGGGTATTATTGGAACACTATATTGGAAAGTAATTTCGAGCAAGTCTTTCGTTCGTCTCAGCATCCGCTTGAGGGATCCTCTATAGAAGTTCACTCATTATTGTAGTTCTTTCGTCTATAATTACACTATTCATCTCAGCTAACTTACGCGTCGACTCAGCTAACTCCCTGAGGGACTCTTCTAAAGGAGGAATAGGAACAGAGGGATCATAAAAAGGACTACTTTTCAATAGTTTGATTGTATCCTCTAGAGACGAAGAACTAGTACTATAATCTTCTTGCTCGTAAGACTGATGCATGTGTGGATAGTAATTGGGCTCACCAGGGTATGACCCATATCCTTCCAAAGGATGGCGTTCCCAACCACTATTCCCAACATGGTCATAAAAGGATGATGTCCATATTCAAATTCAGGTCGATACATTGTATTGGCTTCTATCATACCAGTTCGACATTCTTAATTGCAAGGGAATTCTACACAATCACAAACAAGGCTGACTCGACCAAATCAAACCTATAAATCTAGCAAACAAAAGCATGATGGCTCCACTTAGATTGTTTCTAGACCAGCTTCTAATCCTTCGAAAGGAATTCGTTACAATTTAAGCAAACCCCTCTGGAATCAATCCGAGTCAAAGTAAGTTGAATTGAGGCGAGGGAAGCTCAGTGGAGCTTTGATACCCAAGGCCTCACCGCTATCACAAGGCGGCGCAGTCACGCATTCAACTCACAGAAACCATCATGAACTTCGTATGCTAAAAGAGTAACCAATATTTTTCGAAAGATTTTCCTACCAAGCTCGTTACCCTATTCTCGTTCTAATCAAATTTTAAGCTTGGGTTCGCGTTAGGTTTCGTTTTCCTAAGGCGGGCAAGAAGGGAACGGTGATGAAATCCGAACCCTTATCTTATATGGCCAGTTCTTGCCCTTTACTAGGAAATTAAAGCAGTCGGTTCAGTCCTCAACATATAATCACCTTAAGGCAGACAGTAAACCGCTGACAGGAGATTCGCGGGTGTTTAGAAGTTTACCTCCCGTACCAGACGGGCGAAGAACCGCTGTAGTCGACTCGGGCCACTGACTCCGGTGTCAGTGTGCGAACCCGAGGGGCCGAGACGATATTGTAATCGTCGTCCTTCCCTGCAAACAGTTTATATTAATTTTTTTATATAACCCTTCCGTAGGGTTTAAAATTAAAATAAATTGTCCAAAGTCCAGTCCAATGAAAAGAAATACAAAAAAAAATAAAAAAAATGGAAAGTCTCTTAAAAAAAATAAAAAAAATAATTCTCTCTTTTTTTTTTTTTTTTTTTTTTTTTGCTTTGTCTTTTTTCCTTCTCTTTTAGCTTTAAGCTTTGATTCCAAGGTCTTTAGTATCCAACTTCAAACCTGTAATACAAAGACACAACCAAAGAGACGTAAAAAGAATAAATGGAATAATAAAAAATAATAAAAACCTAAAAATTCTACCTAAGCACAAATCCGCGTCGGCGGCGCCAAAACAATTATGATTTTTGAGAGTCGTTGTTGTAGTAAATAGGATTCGAACTCAAAGATTTGTGAAGATTAAATTTAAAGGTTTAATAAAATTATATACAAAAAAAAAATATTAACAATGGTGAGAGGTACTGGGACTAAGAATTTCACCAAATTCCATTCATGTGATTCAAATAATAATTCCATGCAATTATAGCTCAAATATTAAAAATATGGACTCTTATTCTTTGCCAATATAGATTCTCAAAATATTAGTTATAAATCGTAAGCATGGAACATCAAACATTTAAGCAAGCATGACCCATCAAATAAAATGATAACTAATTAATTCGAACCATAAATCAATTAAAAACAAGTGCAAAAGTCATAAAAATAATTATTAAAATTACCACATGCGTGAAATAGGGCTCCATCTGTCGTCCCAGTGTTGGGATTTATCTTCTCATATTAATCACTTGCTCAAAATACATGTTTGTTGCTCAAAAGTTGATTAAAATGATAAAAATGAGTAAAATAGTGAATGTACGACCCACAGAAGGCGTCACAAAAAGAACGATAAGAGACATGTGCTGCTGATGTTGAGACTGCACTGCGACCCTCCAGTGTGCGTCTTAGACACTGTTGATGAACGACTGTCTACGCCAGTCTGTTCTTCGTGTTCTTCATCAGCAGCAGCAGCAGCAGAAACAGAGTTTGATCAACTCGTGATTTCTTGCTCCTGAGCTATCCTCTCGACCTCCAACTCTCGACACCCCCTCTAGAACTCCCAGGGAACCTATTTAAACCAAAAAAACGCGTTGAATCT
The DNA here is from genome assembly GCF_003573695.1 of Papaver somniferum. Classification (NCBI taxonomy): domain Eukaryota; kingdom Viridiplantae; phylum Streptophyta; class Magnoliopsida; order Ranunculales; family Papaveraceae; genus Papaver; species Papaver somniferum. The sequence goes on from NC_039359.1 coordinate 151,544,659, forward strand.
CCTCCATTAATCCCAAATAATCTTCTTTTACTCGGGATATTTTCTTTCCTTTTTCAAAGAAATACGGGATTTTCTTTCCTTTAATTCCTCTTCCGCGCTTCTGTTGATGTGGAACACACTCCAAACAAGTTTCTACATCATCCCAACTCCATCCAAACACGTACAAACACGCTGAATCCCGTGAAAAACTCTTCCCTGCACGTATTCCCCCTTTTCCATCTCGTGGATTTCCTAGCCAATTCAAGCCAATTATGGTCGAACCAAACACCCATACCATCTTTATTATGATATATCACATCTTTCCACAAAGTTTCAGTGATTGAATCGCACAAAATCACGTCCAAATGCAATCGATAAAATCTGCCAGTGAAGACCAAATATTTTCCCGCCAAAATATTTTTTTGAATTTGTGAAGAAGGTCACCCCTTATCCAGTGGTCGGCCCCTTATCCGTTGTTGGAGTCCGAATAACACATGTCCCTTGGGGTGCCTTTAGTAATTTTTCTGGGTTCCTCCGGTGCATTTATTGGGTGTCTTTACTACTCTATCCTAGGGTGTAAAACACCACTTTTCGAGCCAATTTCGCCGCAAGAGCTTATTTTTCCAAAAACATCTACAAAAACATAAAATAACATAATAAGTATTTAATCGAGTCTAACAATACAAAACATTGAGAACAAAATAGACACATTAATGCGTCTATCAGATAACCATATTCAAATCAATCTAAAACAGGATGAAAACCGATTTCATCCTAGTTTAAACATGAGCGAAATCAAATTCGAATCAATCTAAAACAGGATGAAACCAGTTTCATCCCAATCCAAAACAGAATGAAATCAGTTTCATCCTGGTTTAAAAATGGTTAAAACCAAATGCATCCCAAACTTAAACATGTATGAAATCAGTATCATCCTATATAAACGTGGATTAAACCAAATTACACTCAATCTACAGGATGGAACTGGTTTCATCCCAGTTTAATCATCCGTGCAACCAAATATTCAACTCAATCCAAAAACAAAATCAACTAATTAATAATTCAATTAGCAAACCAATGGTTGCACAGGTAGATCAACAACTAGAATTATGTGAAACCAAACCAAATTCAATCGATTTTAAACTATTTTACACAGGTCAATTTATGTCGTTCATAAAATTTAATCAAAAAGAAAACTAGGGTTAAGAAACTTACATGTTCTGTGATTTTCAAGATGTCGATGATTCAAAAACTAATTCAATTCTTCTCCTTATGAAACTAATGATGAAATTAGGGCACAAGATGTTTTTAACGGTGGTGGAATCAGATTGAAATATGTTGATGTTGATATTTGTGGTGGTGAAAGTGAAATCTTATCCATCATACCCATCACGTCGACCACCATCTTCTCTGCCCATCAAATCTCTCAATTCTCGATCTCACGGAAGTAACATCAGCCATGACTGAAACGGTGGTGGTGGAGAAACAGAAGATCGAGAGCAGAAGAATAAAGAATGAAAATGGTGGAGATCTGGAGAGGGAGATCGATATATCCATAGAGGAAGAAGAAAGGTATGGGTAATTGGGTCAGTTTCAACTAAAAAGATTTTTCTGTCTATTTGACCCAGGCTGAATCCTAACTGTCTTTTTGGCCCAGAAAACTTGCAATTTTGGCTATATAGCCCATTTTCTGTTTTTAATTGTGCTCGGATCCTCCCTCATTAGTCATTTTCCTATCAATTTAATTGGTTGGACAGATTCTCATACTCAGAGATTCAAGAGTATTGGTTTAAAATGTTGATCTCTTAAAGAACATCTCTCACTTTTCTACCCTTGACGGTGGCAGAACTAGAAAGCCAGGTAGAGATGGGCTTGGTTATTCATATCAGGATTAAGCCTAAATTTTAGAAACCTGTTTTGAGGCATACTGATTTTTTTTAGGCATACTATATAATGCCAAAATAGGGTCACTAAATAAAAAACAACATCACCCCTTATCCACTCTTTTTGATAATGGCATAACTACCCTTACATGATTAGTGTTAATGATTATGATTAGATTTGATTAGCTAGGAATTTTAAGGATTGATTAAAAATAAAATTATTAGTGGTGAATTAGTAGATAAATCAAATTTATGTGAGAGAGTTGGGATTTTTGAGAGGAAGAAGAAGAAGTGAAAAAAAACTTGGGTTTTGAATTTTGAGATTTTAGTGATTAGAAGTGACCAAAATGGGTGATTCAAATCAGAGGTAGACTTCTATAGGAGGTTTAATTTCTTTTTATAAGTTGAATCTTTCAAAAAAAATGAATTTTTAAAATCCAGATCTACTGACTAGATGAACAGTTCGGCTGATAACTTTTCAGCCAAACCTCCGTTTTTTGAAAATATACCTAGGTTCGGCTGACAAGTTATCAGCCGAACCTAGGTATATTTTTAAAAAATTGAGGTTCGACTGAAAAGTTGTCAGCCGAACTTCACTCTGAAACTGAAAAATTTAGGTTCGGCTGATTCGAAAAAAATTTAGCAAAGTCGCATGAGCCGAACATAGTGTTTTTCTAAATCATACACTAGGTTCGGCTCAAAATTGATACTCCAAGATCAGCCGAACTAATCTTCTGAAAACCCTAATTTCATCTTTGAAATCATATTCTATCGATCAAACAAAATAAAATCAATCAAAAACAAGATGGGTTTGTTACACATACATTCTAAAATAAATCTAAGAGAAATTGAGGTTTGTATTTCGCACTTCAATATCGCTCACTTTGATTCGTGTTTGCTTTACTTGATCAATTTTTTGATTGAATTGGAGTCCAAGATGTTTAAGTTTAAAGTTTATTTTGATTTTTGATTTTAGGTTTTTGAGAATAAGGGCGTTTTTGTAATTTAAATTGTTTAAGGATATATAAGTAATTGAACTACCTTTAGACACCCCTTATAAACCCACCCTAGATGGTGTAATGAATGAGTATGCCTCAAAACAGGTTTTAAAATTTTACGCATAAACTTTGAGCTCAGCTAGAATATGTAACAAATAACAGCATTTTAAGGCTTTTGGGTGGGGTGTGCAGCAGCCCGGAACAGACCCTGGTTCTGCCCATGAACCCTGAACAATGCAGTCAGATTTCAAACTTGTTATTTGCTACTGTCATTTGGAGTTTGTGGATGGAATGAAATGCAAGGATTTTTTCCTCCGAGATGAAAATAGTCACTCAAGGTATCAAGTACAACATGATTACTTTGGCCCTTAGTATTCAAGGAGTTTGAAGCCATCTCTCGTTGGAAGATTATGTAGAATTGGATAGAAATATATTTTAAACCTCCTTAGAAGTAGGATTATAGGGACTAGAATACACTTCAAAATGAATTGGCATAGAAAATTATAAGTAGCTGAAACTTGCAATCTCAATTGCACGGTACATCTCATGAAATAGTGTGCGAAAGTCTTCACCATATGGCAGAAGAAGTGTCGCTTGGATATTGGCTGTTGTTCTTCCGTCCAAGCACCTAAAAATGAAAAATTATTCAAAAGAAAAAGAAAGGGCTAGCGCCACTTTGGGTACGCCAAATGTCCTTTTACATATGTCTTGTTCCATCGCAATTTTTGGGATAGAAAAATGAAATTAGCATGGTTCCAACGGTTGCATCATTTTTTTTAATTTTTTTTTGAAGCATGAAATTTATTAGATTAGACTGAGATTACAGGGGTACGTAATATTCATAGAGTCTGCTATTACAATATAACAGATAGATTACGGAATTGTATGTTTCCATACTGTTGTCGTGAGTCTCCCTATGGAGCAATCATCCGCTGCTCGGTTTGCTAAACCATATGCCGCTTGATTTGCTTCTCTGTAGACGTGACTAACGGTATATTGCTGGATTTAGGCGAGCTTTTGTTTGATCTCTGCAACCATGTCAGATATATACGAAGGGGGGGTCTGTATATGAGGTTATGAATCTCATTAAATTTTTCGAATCTGTTTCAAATTGGACTTTGACCATCCTCGTTCCGTCGCCGTTTTAGAGGCTAGGTGCATGTTCCAGGTCTCCGCTTCAAGTGTTGTGGTGATGCCTAGAGGTTGTGATGTTGCTAGGATAGTGTTGGTTTTCTCATTTCTACAAATAATACCTGCTCCCGTTATTCCGGGGTTTCCTCTTGTTGCGCCGTCCGTGTTGATTTTGATCCAATATGATTGAGGCTTGAGCCATCCTACAAAGATGGTTAAAGTTTTTACAGTTCTTTGTGCTGGGTTTGGATATGGATGCATCTCAGGGAGCACCGGTGGGAGGTGAGTCTGGGCCCAAGAATATTCTTGCTGGAGCTTGATGGCCATTTGCATTACATTTATCGGATTTTGTTGCTGTTGGCGATACATCACACCGTTCCTGGTTAACCATAAGGAGCAAAAAATGAAGCAGAAGGTTGTGGTTATCGGTGCAGGTACTTTTGTTTGAAGGAGTTCGGATATGGTTGTTTGGTGAGGTAGTGAAATGGGTATGCCTTGCAAGGAGACGTGAAGGTTTCTGAGGTGGTCTAGTAAGAGTTTCCAAGAATCTATAGTTGTCTGACAGTGTAACAGAATGTGATTGGATGTTTCGGGATTAGAACTGCATTGAGGGCATAGGTTGGAGTTGGTGAGATGGATGTGATGAAGAATGTTGAGGGTTGGTAAACCCTCATTAATTTCTTTCCACAAGAGAAGTTGTACTTTTGGGGGACATGGGAGTGTCCAAAGGAAGTTGGACGGTGGAAGGAGGTTTTGGTGAGTTTGCGAAGAAGCGCTAATGAGGCAGTTGTATCCTGAAGCAGTAGTATATTGTCCGCTTTTTGCAAAAGGCCATATGATCCTATCGGGTTGATTGCTCTGTGGTATGTGGATGTTGATGATTCGTTGAATTATGGGGAGGGGTAGTAGGCTTAATCTTTGATGATCCCAATTCCTGGTTGATGGGTCGATGATGTCTGCTACTGATTGTATTGGATAACAAGAAGCTTGGTTAATGGTATTTTCAAATTATGGTATCAAATTTGCTTGTATGGGGGTGTGTAATCCATCTTCTATTTGGTGGAAGAGATGTTGTTTGAAAAATGGTATGAGCGAGGCCATTTGCCTCCATTGAGGGCTAGGGGAAGACGAGAGTGGTGAGATGATCTCGAAAATGGGGGTCTGATCAAGGTATTTTGCATTATATAGTCTGGCTAAGATAGAGTTAGGGTTTTGGTGAATGTGCCAAACTCGTTTCATGAGTAGTGTTTTGTTGTGTTCCTTACTACTTCGGATACCGAGCCCTCCTTGTGATTCGGGTTTGTGGAGCTTGTCTTTTCCCAGTGGGTGGAGTGTTCTGATTGAAGAATCGTGACCTCAGAAAAAGTTTGTAGTGATACGATCCATTTTTTTGTGGATATGAGAAGGAAGGATATGGGTTTTCATGAGGTGGTTGGCAGCAGGGGTTAGTGATGATTTTATTAGCTCGAATCCTCCCGATTGGTTGAGGCATTTGGTCATCCATCCTTTTGCCTTGCGCGCCAGCCGTTGAAGCAGAGGTGCAAATATGTGGATAGAGGATCTACCATGTTTAAATCGTACTCCTAAATAGGTAGGGGGATTTGATGTTGTTGGCATGTTGAAATATTAGGTTAACTTATCTATCTGGGGTTGTTCTAGCTTCGGGTGATGTATCAATATGGATTTAGAATCGTTGATGTGTTGACCCGCCGAGGTGTCGTAAGCATGTAGCAGTAGTTTGAGGTGATTGGTGCCTTCTGGGGTTGCTTTATATGTTATCAAGAGATCATCCGCGTACATAAGATGCAGTATTGGTGGAGCTTTTTGAGAAATGCGGAGCCCCTCTATCTTGTTTTGTTCTTCAAGTATTCCCAAATTGGTGGACAGTATTTCAGCACAAATAATAAAGATATAAGAAGAGAGAGAGTCTTCCTGTCGTGTTCCCCTGGTTGGAGTGATGTATCCATGCGGCGTGCCGTTGATATTGATTGAGTAGGTTATCGTAGATATGCATAGCATAATATAATCCAAAAAATTGAAGGGGAAACCTAAGCTGGTGAAAGCTTGTTTGATGATCCCAAGCCTAAGCTTTTGCATCATGAACTGCCGCTAAGAAAACTAAGGCCCAAGTTTAATGCTTATTCCCTCATCAATGATGTGTCGGCATGCATTTAAATCTCGGTTAATGGTAAGATAATTATAAGGGATCACCGTAAAACTACATTGTCATGCTTCAAAAAAAGAAAAGAATAAAAAAAAATAAAAAAAAATTGTAAATTGACATCATCGAGATTATTTATTCATTTGTTGTACGTTCTTTAATTAGGTTAATGAATGAGACAAGCTACATAAGCTTATTGTTTTCCTCAAATTTCGTTTGCATTTTTCTTCGTATCGTGATTTTGCTCTTTCACATATCAATAAGGTTAGCAAATTTATAATAGTATTAAAGTTTGAAAATCAAAGAAATGATATACTAAACAAAATCTGTACGGAAACGAGCAAAAAAAAATCAACTTACATCTTGGCAATAGCAGCCTAGCAAGTCGTGAGGTCTACTAACCAAAATGTAAGAGTCAATAATGTGTTTGGTATGAGAAAGAATCATTCTGGAGAAAGTAGTCAAACGATAAATGTAAGTTTCCGATGTCACTTTCAAGCGGATATCAAGTTTGCAAGTTGCATAATATTAACCATGCAGTGGCTGACGCAGTTCCCAGCCTTTCTCTGTTATGGCCATAAGTCTTATGCCTACACATAGATGATGTCCTCACGGACATGCAAATAGTTTACATATTTCCGACAAAACAACCAAATGAAATGAACTGACTCCTAACTTCAATTATCCAGATTCTTATAATGAGCTGACAAATCGTCAGTGTTCTCGTATTTTATCCAAAGAATTTGGCCTGCGAATGAGAATTATCACCATTGAGCCTATAAGAATGTGCCGTGTCACATGATAACTAGGAATCTACGTGTGATAGATGAAAACCCCAATTAAGAAATTGAAATCAAAACACTTTAAAACTTAATTATCGATACAAAAACTGATTTTTTAGGGTAGGTTTGCAAAGTCTTACACATTTATCTAATAAAGAAGCTCTTTTAAAATAAATTAGAAGGTTGAATAAGCAATTGCTGATGGGAATGGTTTTATTGAAAAAGTTGGAAAAATTAAGTTAGCCAATGTTTTTGTTAATCAAATTCATGAAATTAAGTTCTAAAAAAGTGTTGAATGAGGCTGAGATGAGGTGTAGATGATACAGACATCTCTGAGAAGCAAAAGCAAAAGTAGGAAAATGATAGATAAGCAAAAGTAGGAAAATGATAGATAATTTAGCTTGTTAATACTTCTTACGTTAAAAGCGACCTATTCAATCCAAAATGTTTCATCTCGTGTGGGATAGTGCAATTACAGTCTCATTATTTTCCTTCTGGTTTATGAAGACAAAACTAGTAAGAAAACGGAAAAAGAACGTTCAACGCTTAAATGGAACCGCGAAATCCCAAATGAAAATTTGGGTAAAGGCCAATGCTCTGTTGCTAGGAAGCATAAGTAACTTGTTTTTCCTTTTGGTTTTTCAGCTTAAATTTTAGGCTGCTGAATTTTCTTTGTGCTTGTTTTAGGAGTCGGCTTTCGTCGCTCTTTAGTTTGAGTTTCTCTGTTATAGGTGTTGGCGTTGCCTTCCCCGTTGGACTCGCTTAGGCGCTCCTCTCGGTTTTCTGTTACTTTTTATTATCGATATATTCTCAACCTTTTGATTCAAAAGAAAAGAATTATCAACTATTTTGTGGAGTAAAAAAATCAACAAGGATGCTGATGCCAATTGTCATTAGTATTATCATGCACTCAAATGTACAGTAAATACATATTTTTAAACGGTCGGATACGTAAAAAGAAAGTATGTTTTTGTTGCAGCATTAAACACTTGAATGCATGATAGCACAATGGCCAATTTTTCATCAATTATTAAATTACAGAGACGTATCTCTTTTGTTCCTAAAACGAAAAGGGTTCACATCATCAAGATTGTTTATATTAATTGATTGTACGTTGTGTAATTAGATTAAATTTATTAACATAAGCCACAACGCTTATTCTCAAATTAACTTCGTTTTCGATTTTTCTAAATCGCGATTTTGCTCTTTCACATATTCATAGAGTTTCCAAGTTTATTTAAAACTTTGAACAATCAAAATTTCAAAACCCTAAAAAGTAGCAAAAGCTTGGTGATAACAAAAATGTCAACTCTAAAACTGTTTACACCGTGTGTCTGAATTGCTCTAGTACAGTTTGTATTTTTTGGTTCACCGCGTTCCCGAACTTAATTTATAGAAAACCCAAATTTAATTCATTTCATTCTTCCAAACTGAACATGGAATCGGTGTGTATACCATGTCGTTGCTAACGTCAGATATTAGCAAATTAGAAAAAAGAACCATACCTTAACCCAAATCGAGAAACAAAACCCTGGTAAAAGGAGAATATACACGATACTATACTACCAAGTGTGCATTTTCAAATCAAGAATTTAAGTTTCATTGATTAACAATGACCGACTTTTGACAACAGTTAATGAACAAAGTGCCTTAACCTAAAACTAAGATACTGCTCATAGTTCACTTTTGCATAATCTGAATGGCCGTGTAGAGTTTTCGATGTCATACTCAAGGGATACCATACCAAGTTTGCAAGTTGCATAACAATAACCAAACAGTAGCAATAGCATTGCCTAGTTCCTTCATCAGCAGCTTTCTCTGTTTTTTTTTTTAATACGCTGGAGAACATTTATTATTATTGATTGAAAAAGGGCAAATCCCATTTATTAAACCAAAAGGGTCATTGCAAAAACTAAGTGCAAAGAGCAGTTAGCTACTGTCAAGCACAGCATTCCAGTTACAAAAATTAAAGTACTTAAAGAAACCCCTTCGAATATATTTGTAGGGAGAGCCCAAGTATACATGGTGCATTTAATCCTATCATTAGTAGAGAATGTTTCACATAAACATTTCATGCAGAGCCATCCCAATGCAGGAGTGTGCACTTGCATCCCCAATTAAGTCTAGCTACAAGCCTAATTTTGTTTCTTGACACCTCTTAATAAAAAAAAAATTCATCTCAAATCAAAATTTTGCACCGCCAACCTAGTAGATATCTGGGCTCCGGACCTAATTTCATGTCTTATTTTTTTTTTTGGGGAAACCGATTTACAAGACTGAAATAGTAATATGGAAGAAATGTGCAAGAAAAATACAGCCAACTAAGGGCAAAACCATAGTCCTAAATAACGGTCAAAAGAACGTTTGAAACACCGAACTACGTCCATAAAAGGCCCTTCCAAAAACAGAAAACATCCCCGTGATGAATGATACTACACAAAATTGGTTTAAAAGATCAAAATCAACAATTCCTTGATGAAAAGGACATTTAGATTTTGATACTGTTTAAATAGATAAAAATTTTAAAATAGCAAGGATGTAAACGGTTTTATCCTACCCATTTTCAAATATTTTTTTATACTGTTTAAATGGACAAAATGTAAAAATAGCAAAGATGTAAACGGTTTCATCCTACCCATTTTCAAATATTTTTTTTTTAATTTTTAATTTACATCAGGATGCATCCAGTTTCATCCTTCTATTTTTTAAGTTTAAGTCAGGATGAATCCAGTTTCATCCTTGCTATTTTTTTGATGTCCATTTCACCCATACTAATTTTTATTCGTCCATTTGAACCATGTTTCAAAAATATTTGAACAAATGACCTGTTTTCCGATGATACTACCCACTTAAAGTTGAAGTCGGTAGTCGGATCTAAACTTCGAAAATGAAAAAATCCCTCAGTTTTAAGAAATGATGAGCTGTAAATATTCAAATTAAAAAAAAAAAGCTGTAAATATTTGAGACCCATTGGTGATATTTGCATTTCTTTTTCGTTGTACTACTGTTCTGTAAAGCTCGTCAATTATGATCTACTTTTCCTCTATACCAAACCATAGCATGAGCCATGGCCCATGGAACCTCATCAAAATGAGCAAAAAAGAAGAAAGACAACGTGGAGATGGAAAAGCACTGCTTAGTACTACAATACAAAGGAACACAATGGTTGAACGTCTACGACTCTACATAATGCAAATCAAAATCAAATTCTAGCAAATTTTCCGATATAAGTGGCTGTCTTAGTCCAAAAATCAAGATCACAAAAGTTAAAACGTTACCCTCTGGTTAAACTAGCAAACAATCAAGAATGCTATCGTAAATTATGCTCACCAAAAATCAGTTGTTAATCATTTTTTTTTTAGTGACACCTGCATTTCTTTTTACAGTTCAAATGAGTATGCCGTACGTATAAGGTCGACCAAATTTATGCACCTTTTTTTATTCAATTGTAATGTGACCGGCCTTCTTCTCCACTGCTGATGTAAAGATACCAAAAAAATTGGGAAACCTCCTATCTTAGTGGGTGATCCATAAATTAATACATAACCAATTAGATAATAGAAGAGCCAGTGGATTTCAGCTCACTAATTCAAGGACAATTATACACCTAGTACAAATTAAGTACTGTAATTAAGAATATCATATACTTAATTATTACTAGGTGCAGAATTATCCTTGATTAAGAAATATTAAATCTAGAAACACACCCCTGGTTAAAGGAGAAGATATACATACTTCACAGATGATGTCCTCACTGACATGCAAATAGTTTACATATTTTCCGAATAAGAACATGAAATGAACTGAATTCTAACTTCAATTATCCAGATTCTTAAAATGAGCTGACAATTGTTAGTGGTTGGTATTCTATCCAAAGAATTAGGGCTGAGGATGGGAATCATCACCTTTGAGCCTATAAGCATATGACATGTCACATGATAATGAGGAATCCACGTGTGATGGATGAAAACCCCATTTTATATGATTATCAAAACAGAAATTTGATTAGGGTATCTGGGTTTTTTTTGCAAAGTCTTAAACATGTATCTAAAAAAGAAGCTCTCTCTAGGGGAATTAAAAGGTCACAAAATTGGTTAAAAAGATTAAAATCAACAATTTCTGGGTGAAATGAACAGTTAAATTTTGATATTGTTTAAATGGATAAAAATGTAAAAATAGGCGGAATGTAACCAGTTTCATCGTGTCCATTTTCAAATATTTTTTCTTATTTTTAATTTACACAGGATGTATCCAGTTTCATCCTTGCTATTTTTTAAAATTTAAGCCAGTTTCATCCTTACTATTTTTTTCTTGGCCATTTCACCGAAACTATTTTTTACTCGTCCATTTGAACCGTGATTTAAAAATATTTGGACAAATGACCCATTTTCCGTTAAAAGGTTAACTAAGCTATTATTGATGAATTTATTGAAAAAATTAGATTTTTTTTGATTAGTCAATGGTTTTTTGCATAGACAAGAAAGCAAAAATCTTTGAAAAATTAGGATTATCAATTTTAATCAAATTCATGAATTTAAGTTCTAAAATATATTGAATGATACTGATATGATGTGTAGATGATACAGACATCTCTCAAAAGCAGAAGCAAAAGATAGGAAAATAATAGGTAACTTGGCTTATTGATTCTTCTTACCATAAGGCGACCGATTCAATCCAAAATGTTGCATCTCATGTGGGATAGTGCAAATAAAGGCTTATTAACAGTGACCGGCTTTTAGCAACAACTAATGAACAAAATATCCTACCCCAAAACTAAGGAACTGCTCATACTACACTTTTGCTCAATCTCAACGGCCGTGTAGAGTTTTTGATGTCGCACTCAAGCTATACCAAATTTGCAAGTTGCATTGTGTTGACCAAATGTAGTAGTATGCCTAGTTTCTTCATCAGCAGCATTTCTTTGTATACATTAGGAAACATTTCACTTTTTCATTTTAACATACAATACTATTTCTGTTTCTGGAAAAGTAGTATTTTTATTCTTTCATTTTAACCTAAAAATAAGCCAAATTGAAAAAAAAATATGAAAATAACATTTCTTTAGAAACAGAGGGAGTAATTTTTTTCTTTTTCTGCAAGAAAAATACAAGAAAACAAAGAGCAAAACCATAGTCCAAAATAACAGCCAAACTCAAAAGGAAAGAATTTTGATCTTGCGCAAAACACCAAACTACTACGTCCAAAACAGGCCCTAATAGAAACAGAAAACTCCTTCAAATTATTGCACCGAGTCTTGACAATTGTTTGCGATTCTTTTTCGTTGTACTTATACATGTGTTCTGTAAAGCTCGAATTTATGGTATACTTTTCCTATCTATACCGAATCACAACATGAGCCATGGACCATAGGAGGGACCTTACCGAAAAGAGAAAAGAAAAAAAACACCGTGGAAATTGAAAAGTACTACTACAATACAAAGGAACTAGACACTACATAATCAAATTCTAGCGATTTTTCCGATAGAAGTCGCAAAAAATTTCACATAAAAGTCACAATACCGGATGCTCTTAGTCCAACAATGGGAACCCAAAAGTTGAAACAATTCCCTCACCTTCCCCTGGTTGAACAAGAGAACAATCAAGACCGCTACCCTAACACATTCTCACAAAATATAAGGTGTTAGTCATTTTTGGTGTGACACCTGCATCTTTTTTAACAACTCAGATGACTATGCCGGTAAGTCTGCTGTCGACCAAATTTATGCACCTTTTTTATTCAATTGTAGTGTAATACCGGCTTTTTGCCCACTGCTGATGTAAAGATACTAAAAAAAATGGGAAACCTCTTTCCTTTCACATGAATCTTAGTGGGTAATCTAAAAATCAATACTTAAAAAAATAGCTTAAAATATAATTAGTTAATTGAAGAGACAGTGGATTTCAGCTCACTAATTCAAGGACAATTCTACACCTAGTACTAATTAAGAACAATTAAGAATATCATAATCTTAAGTAACTATTACTAGGCGTAGAATTGTCCTTGATTAAGTAACACTAATTAAACCATGTCGATAACACGTACACTGATGCACGCGTCAAGGAATTCTTTTTCCACTATAAAATGAACAGAATGTAGAAGAGGAACATCAAACCCATCCATTATTCAGTTTCTTAACTTTAACACCAAAAAAAAAAGTAGATTCTGAAACCATGGGAATGTGTATATCATCTGTTAAATCTTCCAACATTCATGATGAAAACACTAAAACACAGCAAGATATCTATCAAAATGCAATTTTCATTCATTCAAGTTCATCTAGAACTCCAATAGGTTCTGTTTCTTCTCAACAAGGTCAGAAAGGAATAAACCAAGATTCTGCTATACTTCAACAGGTAAATATATATATATATATATATATATATATATGCATATTTCTGTCACCTGCGTACGTTTAAGTTTCGTGTTCTTGATTTTTATGAACCATTTATAATTTTTGTATGTTTGTTTGTGTTAACGAAGGGTTTTGGGATGGATGCTGGAGTTTTCTGTGGAGTGTTTGATGGACATGGAAAGAACGGCCAAATTGCGAGTAGATTAGTTAGAAGTTGGTTACCTGGTTTAATATTAAACCAAAAGAAAGCAATTTCTTCACTTGATTTGGTGTCCAGTAAGGATTCTGTTGAGGAATGGAGTAAAGCTTGTGTTGGTGCGTACAAAGTAATGGATAAAGAACTTAAACTTCAAGAAAACTTGGATTGTTCTTGTAGTGGAACTACTTCGGTTACGGTCATAAAACAGGTAATTAATTAACTGCAATTTTTGTGTGAGAATCATCATTTTGTAAATGATTTTTGTTCTTGGACTAATTTATGAATTATGTAACAGGGTGAAGATCTTGTTATTGCTAATCTCGGTGACTCGAGGGCCGTATTAGGGACTCGTTCTGATAATGGTGAACTGATGGCTGTTCAGTTAACAACTGATCTAAAGCCTAGTGTACCAGAAGAAGTTGAAAGAATAAAGAAGAGTAATGGTCGGGTATTTGCACTTGAAAACGAACCTCACATTCCCCGTGTATGGTTACCTGACCAGAATTTCCCAGGACTTGCCATGACAAGAGCTTTTGGAGATTTCGAGCTCAAGGATTATGGAGTAATAGCTATTCCACAAATATCACATCATCATTTAAACATCAATGACAAATTTGTTGTTCTTGCATCTGATGGGGTAAGCCCTCATACTCTTTATTTATCTACGTAGTCTTGGCTTTCTAGCTGCATATGGTTTAGGTTCGTTTCCGGTTATTGATTGTTTCTGTTTTATGATTGCAGGTGTGGGATGTTCTTAGCAACCAACAAGTTGTATCTATTGTGTCATCGTCAAGACCAGAAACAGCTGCAAGAGAAGTCGTAGATGCTGCAGTTAATTCATGGAAACAAAAGTTTCCTTCCTCAAAAATGGATGATATATCTGTTTCTTGCATGTTCTTCTAGGAAACATACATTTTCTGGTATATTTCTCAAGAAACCTCAGATATATAATACATTGGTAAAGTCGTTGGGATGAAACCAACCGGAGCTTTGAGCTCATGCTCCCCTGACGATTAAAAAAGATTAAAGACAAAAAAAGACAAAAAAAAAAAACGATTCCGGTTCTGCAACTCTTACTAACTGAAGTTATTATAGAGAAGGGATTTTACTACAAGTCAACCGGAGTTTCCAAACTGCAAAATCATGGAGCTGATGATGCGCATAGCTAGCTGTTTACAATAGCGTCATCAGCATTCAACTGTGTCTCTTTTAGCTTAGCTGTTGTATGTATGTTACGAAAAAAATCAGTGTTGAGATATATGTAATAATGTTAATAGTACAAAAATCTATGTTCATGTACCTACTACTAAATCCATCAAAGATTGTGATGAAGTTAATAGAGAACAACAAGTTAACTACACATTTTCTTACTTGATTTGATGCATTTACTTGGCTCGCAAAAAAAAAAAAGAAACATATCTTGCATCAAGCACCACATCCCAGATTTGAGGAGAGGGATTTAATTAACAAATGAAGATCTCTGAGTAATAATGACCAGAGAGATTCACATTGCATCATTGAGTAGTAAATGAAATGACCAAAAGCTACTTGTCAATTCAAATTAGCCCAGTTAGCCTGATGCCTCTCTTAACAAAAATGATATAAGACATTCCAGCCACTTGCTAATTGGTGGTGCCATAGTTTTCTTTCCAGCCAAAAACTTATCAGACTTGTTCAAAGGTGATTAAAGTGACCACATAAAAAAAAATGCATAGGCTTATACCAGCTCAAAAGCCAACACTTCGTCTAATGGTTCAATGAGAGTGTACAAACGAAAGAAGGAAACAAACTCGAGGAGCAGCTATAAGATTCACTATGGTTTTCTGAATTTTTTCTAATATCGATATATATGTGCGTCACAATTGTATAGAATCAATGAAATTGTAGATCGGTAGAAGCATTATAAGTTGACATTTTACCAACATTATTTCATTTATTTATTGCAGAAACTGGATTAAATAAATAAACAAAATAGAATGACATAAGCTTATTGGTAGATTCAATTTGCGGATTCGATTTTTTTCACTTGCTCTTTCACATATTCCTAGAGTTTTCATGTTTATAATATTAGAGGTTTGAATCAAACAACAAATAACATTAGAAGAACTATAAAGGCAGAGAAATAAAGAATGAATTATGAAACTATAATAAAATTTCTAGGTGATCAATAAAACTGATAAGGAAATGAGAAGAAAGAAAATGTCGATTCTTAAATTTGTGATTCTTTTCAAAAATGCTGATCCAAACCAAATGGCACATTTCAAAAATTAATTATAGGCGATAACTTGCACGTCTTGGATTATATCGAAACCGACTTCCTAATAGGGGAGTGGTGAACCCGCTTGGAATGTTATTTATATATTTTTGAATTTTTTTCATTTGAAAATGGGGAATGGTTTGTTGGATTTTCTCTTAAAATAAAATTAGCCACATAACCACTATAGAAGATTACAAGTTTTCTTATATAATTTGATCTAACGGGTGAATGCATGAATTACTTAGCCTCACATCCGTTGAAATACGTATAATTTTTCTAGTATTTGTTAAAATATTGCTCCGTTGACGAAGAACTATTGTTAAAACTTTAGTTTTCTTATTTCATTTATTTATAAAAGAAAAATTACCCAATCACCTAAAAGAAAAAAAAGGAAGAAAAATCATAAACAATGAAAGTCATTGCTTGTGTCACATATTAGCAAAGCAAAGAAATGTAGCTTGACAGATTTGAGATTAAAAATCCGATTATTGGAGAAGAAACATTCTTGACACATCAATCTCCTGGGACTATTTTTTAAATTTTCTATAAGAAAGAGAAAGCAAAAAGAACAACTTTATAAATTCCCAATTGCCATAACTTTTACTTGATGTTTGGCAACCACCAAAAAACCAAACTAGGGTAACCCAAAGCTAGGAAACTGCTCACAAATCAGTTTTCATTAGTTCAATAGCCATATATAATACCCATCCGTTTCTGGAAAAAAGAGTTACCATGCTCACAAATCAGTTTTCGTTAGTTCAATAACCATATATAATACTCTCTCCATTTCCAAAAAAAAATTAAATAAAAAATTGATAGTAACTCTTTTTCAAAAATGGAGGTAACAACTGTATATAACTATGAAGTTTAGAATCAGATGTCACATTTGTTGAAAAATCGAGTTGGGCTATGGTGCACACACCACACCACACCACACCACATCACTTATGTGGAAATCCTATTTTTCGTGGAATGGTTCATTCGGGCGGCACCGGTGAAGAAGCAGCTGTGGCATATTTTCTCATTTTGGTTGAAAAATCTGCATAAAATCACATGTTTTTGCAGGGGTGTTTGATTTGAGCTGTACGTTAGATTTCCCATTGAATGATTTGGCCGGCCAACTATGTACATTATTTTCAGAAATTTGACTTATGCTATCGACAACTAGTTTGATTTGAGCTGTACTTTGGAATATCTATGTGTTGGGAAGTGCATCAAATTTAGGCTTACTTTTCTACTGTCTCTACAAAATCCAAACATTAGCTATGGGAGCATTTCAAACTCAAAGGAAAATCTAAAGAAAAAGAAACAAATATAAAATAAATCACGGCACTAGATAGTTAAGTGCTTACTAGTCACTAGTGTCGACATGTCGTGTTTTCTACCTCACAGTAGCAGTTATTTCATTCAAGGGTGATTTGAGTGTCTAAATATGCACTAAAAAGAATATGCAGGAATGCCGGCGCCTGAGTAACTGAGTTTCTGCTAATATTGCCCTGATAATAAGATCTTGAAAGTTGAAACAATTACCGGTGGAACTAATTACTGAGCTTGTTTATGGCTTTATCTAGCTGTTACACAGCTCTCTTTAAGATCCCAAAATTGCAATTAGAAAAAAAAAATGCCCTTGTTTAATACAGTGTATCAGATGGTTGAAGAGCTCTATAGGCTGAAATAGGCAAGCAACTTATTTGTCTGGAGCAGAACTAGAATAATCCTAACCAAAAGAATAAATTCTTAAAATTTGTTGAAAAAGAGCGACTTTCTGTTTCCTATCTGGCTTCAGTCATTGATGTCAATCCCTCTATAACTACAAAAATGGAGCCTGGTCAAATTCTGTGACATCAGATTCCAACTTTGGTGAAATATTTTCTGGTTTAACAGAACTAAACACTGACCAGACTTCGTTTTATCTATACTTCTGCAAGGCTTTCACATCTAACGGTGAACTCCTATCAAACAAATGTAACAACATTTGACACATTTTTTAGGCAAACACTGCCATGGGGCAAACCACCAGTAAACCTGAGGTGATGAAAGTTAAACACTAAAAAGGCAACAATGTTATCATCATCACAAAGCAAGTACAACTGATGCAAAACTACAGCTGAATTGTGAAGACTGAAGAGTAACAGTTACGGGAAAAGTACCAATGACCAGGAAAGTGACATTTAAGCATTTTTGAAGCAATGGCAGTAGGCAATGTTGTGGAAACTTCTAGGTTAAATGTAGAAAGAAAAACACAAAATAGTCTCACACCACATTCATAAAGTACAAGAGCTACTTTCATTCACCAAAATTCGATGTATATTTCATTCTTCTTCTGGCCTTACAAATTTGAAATAGACCTCCAACTTTTGATTAAATTCAGCTATGAATCAACTTAAACTAAATAAGGGAGAAACAGAAAACCTCAAATGTTGGAAACACTAGCTTTCTCCGCTTACTGATCACCAGGAAGGGTTTTGATGATATCAGAATCACCTGGTAAACAATATAGGAAAAGGAAGTGTCAGGCAAAAGAAGAAGATGAAGATCCAATAAAAACATTTAAAGTTGAAGGAAAATGATATTTCGGTCTCACCTGGATCAATGATACTAAGGCATGACACACGGTAGTATCGTCCACAAGCTGTTCCCAAGTCGACATTGTCTAAAACAATACGAGAAGGATAAAATATATCGTCAGCACGAAAGATACAATAGGATAATAACCTCAAGACAACTAAGATGGCACCCATAAAGAATAAAGTCGGGAAGACATAACTCCAAGGAGACTTTATCAGTAATTTGTTAATTGCATATGACAATCTGTTAAGAAGGAACATCTACTTCATGCAAACATTATATGCCCATCAAGTGTTAATAAAAACAAAGAACTATCAAATATGAAAACTCCAAAATAACAAAAGCAGCAGAATTAATAAAACTTGATCTCTATGATATGACCCGACTCTCTAAAACAATAACCTAGCATAGCATACCCTGATAATGAAGGCAACATGTATCGCAACTGTACAAAGGTATAGTTACAGGACAAAATATGGTTTTTTGTTTTTTGTTTTTTGGTTTATTTTGAAGCAATCCGCAGGGTTAAGGAGACCCTAACCATACAAAGAACTACTCACGAAAATAAGTTCTCAGACTCCTATTCTTCTCAAGAATCTCACTCAACTCCTGACTAAACTCCCTGGGATCTACCTCACAAAATCCTCAGATGGATGCATAGCAGCTAACAAATCAGATGCACCATTATTTTCCCTATACATATGACAGACTTTAACTCTACGAAAAGACTTCTTAAGCTGGAAGATCTTTCTCCACAAGTGCATAACACCCCAATTAGATTTTGGCTCTTTGCTATTGAACAAGCTGAATGCAGCCAAAGAGTCTGCTAATATTAATCCTGGTAAACTTCTTCTTTATAGTAAATTTATAGACGAAAGATTGTTAACTGCAACTGATTGTTGGAGATTGCAAGTAAGGCTCTATTTTGTTATTTGTGCTCAAAACTAAATCTTTACTATGTTAGTGTAGCATTCACCAATTTGATATTTATTTATACTTACTTGATCACCATACACATGACAGAGTGCATCACTCCCCAACTAGGTTTTGGCTCTTTGCTGTTGAACAAGTTAAACACAGCCATAGGATCTGTGCTAATATAAATCCTGGTAAACTTCTTTTTTATACCCCATTTCATAGACGAAGAACTATTAACTATAACTGATTGTTGTAAAGCTGAACTATGTCAATGTAACATTTCACCAAGTTGACATTTATCTACACTTAAAAATTTAGCATCTGCTGTCCGCGAATCTAACAACACATCCAAAAAAAAAAGTCATGCTTGGTCATGTAAACAAGATATTCTTAAGCCAACCAAAAACGATCAAATATGTCTTTCTATAGTCACATTGTTTTGTTTTTTGGTTTATTTTGAAGCAATCTGCAGGGTTAAGGAGCCCCTAACCATACAAAGAACTACTCATGTAAATAAGTTTTCAGACTACTATCCTTCTCAAGAATCTCACTCAACTCCTGACTGAACTCCCCGAGATCTACCTCACAAAATCCTCAGACGGATGCATAGCAGCTAACAAATCAGATGCACCATTAATTTCTCTATACATATGACAGACTTTAACTCTACGAAAAGACTTCTTAAGCTGGCAGATCCTTCTCCACAAGTGCATAACACCCCAATTAGGTTTTGTCTCTTTGCTATTGAACAAGCTGAATACAGCCATAGAGTCTGTGCTAACATTAATCCTGGTAAAGTTCTTCTTTATAATAAATTTCGTAGACGAAAAACTGTTAACTACAACTAATTGCTGTAAACTGCAAGTAAGGCTCTATTTTGTTATTCGTGCTTAAAACTAAAGCTTTACTATGTTAATGTAGCATTCATCAATTTGATATTTATCTACACTTACTTGATCACTATACACATGACAGACTAACTCTACGAAAAGATTTCTTACGCTGGCAGATCCTTCTCCATAAGTGAACAAGTTAAACGTAGCCATAGGATCTGTGCTAATATAAATCCTGGTAAACTTCTCTTTTATACCCAATTTCATAGACGAAGGACTATTAACTACAACTGATTGTTGTAAATTGCAAATAAGGCTTTATTTAGTTATTCGTACTACAGAGAATTAAAGCTTAACTATGTCAATAACATTTCACCAAGTTGACATTAAAAATTTAGCATCTGTTATCCGCGAATCTAACCACACATCCAACAAAAACAAGTCATGTTTGGTCATGCAAACAAGACATTCTTAGACCAAGGACAACAACCAAAACCAATCAAACATGTCTTTATACACTCACATTGTATCTATCACAAACATATAAGAAGAAACTGAAGAAAACCAGATAAATTAACAATCAAAATAGATTACTTACTTCCATTGAAATGGTGAACTCCAACTTTAGCAAGCATAGCATAGTACTCAATCTCAGATTTTCTCAAAGGAGGACAATTATTTGAGATAATTATAAGCTTTGCTACAACAACAAAATTACTATCCAATCAGTACTAATAACCTTCTTAATCCTCCTCAAAAGAATATTAAAAAATTAAATTAAATTAAAAAATGATTACATTTGGAGCTTCTGAGAGTCCTAAGGACAGTTTTGTAACCAAGTGTGTATTTCCCGCTCTTCATTACAAGAGCAAGTCTGTTGTTAATACTCTCATGAGTCTTCTTCTGCAAAATCAACCAAAAATCCAAATTCATAAACAGAAAAAGAGTCTAAAGGGGAATTAACAGATATTAGATTTACTCACCATTTTCTTTGCGACCACCATGTTTAGAGATTGTTAGTTTTCTCTGAATACGGCACAGCAGTGAATCCAAGAGTGAGAAAGAATGGAAGAAAGAAGATGCTCAAGAGTCGAGAAGAAAAGAAAGAAACCCTTAAAGGAGGAGGAGTGGACGACCAGCTCTGAGGGTTGGGCCTTCACAGGGAAGGCTACGTGGGCAATTAGGGCTTCATTTGAATGGATGCAACTGGGCCGTGATTAGGCATTAACATAACATTTTTTTTTTGGGAGGAAACCTGTTTTGAGACATACTCAAAATATTTGAGGCATACCAAGTTATCAGCCGAACCTATGGTTTTTGCCTAGGTTCGGCTGATAACTTTTCAGCCGAATATGCCTCAAATCATTTTGAGTGTGCCTCAAAATAGGTTTCTTTGGGAGCTGCTAGTGCTTGTAGAGTTGAGCAGCAGATGAAATCCAGCGGATTTGGTCAAGTATTCTCATCCGCATCCAATCCACCTAAATGACGGATTTTCAGGTCCAATATGCCGTATAAAAGGTTTGTCGTGTGCAAACGGGTAGATTGGATGCAAGTGCATTACAGAATTTCAATCTAGATAAGATTACAAATACAAAAATATTGTTATTCAATCCATAGTTAGAGCTGCAGTTGAAGCTATGACAAATTTATTTTTTTTAATTGGATAAGGTTGTCAGATGTCCAGTTGGCTGCGAAGAATAAAAGGTTGGACATGATTTAAGAAAACTATTTGTAGTGACAGGTTTCATAGCTCTTGTATCAACCGATGGAATATATCTCTAAGATGAACATGGGTGAAATGATGAGGGTATGAAATACATCATAATTTTCTCTATAGCTGAAGTTCACCAAGATTGAGAAATATTCTCTGATTTGTGAGCGCCACTAGAATGAATTACGTAAAAAAGAAGGGAATGCCTCTAAAATCGTGTGTAGAGTGTAATTTTGGACTCTATCTCTTCATGGGTGGTCACATATGTCATGTGGATGACGAATTCTTGCATGTGGGTCACTTTTTTGAGCACGAGCATCTCAAGGGAGTTCACCCACGTTTTTAGAGAAACATGTACACTTCAGACTCAACTTACTAGCCGCGAGTATGTTTGAGGGGTTTAGAAAGATGCATGTGCCCTAGGTACTGCTTGTGCCCGAGTTTTGTGCTTTTAGAATACTCTTTGAATGAGCGGGTTCAGCTTAGATTGTCATGAGCCAGTTGAGGATTGGATCATGAGACTGAGTCTCTTTACAGTCAGTTGGGACGTATTCGAGACATGGAGAGAGGCTTGCATCCCTAATAATGTTTCTATGAGACCTTTGATCACTTGTCTTTGACCAGCGTCTCTTACAAGGATCTTGATAGGAGTCAGTTATGACCATGTATGTATAGTGGGGCCGACATGACTAGTTGTATCTCAAAAGGATGTTCTAGGAGTCTATCATAGTGACCGGAGGAATAATAACCAGTTTATCTCGTGGGATGTTCAAGGAATTATCGAAGAGGCCTCAGTATGTCGAGTCGGGTCCCAGAGTACACATGACTAGTTAGTATCTCGCGAGGATGTATATGAACCATTCTCCGGTATCAAATAGGGGTTGTTCGTGATGATGGGAGATGGATGTCTCCCCTCATGCTCATAGATCAGTCGCGCACGTTTTATGAGTCTATAGAGCCTCCATTATTAACAGTGTCTTTCCAGAGACGTATACCAGGAATCATGGAACCACAACCAGTTGTGTCTCGCGAGGACGTGCTAAAATCAGTTTCTCATACTCACTCATGAGCAACTAGGGATGTTTCATGAGGTTATTGAGCCTCTGTGATCAGTAGTATCCCCCATGGATTATGCTACAAATCACGACAACACAATAGTGTCTCGCGGGGACGTGTACTAGATATCGTGGCTATAAGTGCATTGAGGACCAAAGGCTGAGTCTCTCTCATGAGAGTTGAGTTTCGACCTATGTGGCTGAGCTTGTCTTTCAGTAATGAGGGTTAAATTTATCTTCAGAGCTCTCTTTCCACGTTTAATCTTCGGACATCTCTCATTTTAGTTTCGTTAAACCTCAAAAACAATTATTGGATCGGAATAATGATTTACCCATAGTTGTAAAATTACCATTTTGCTTCTAGTCTTGAAATGACTATATTATCCTTCATCTAGATTTCATCATCGAACGACATTAAAATAAAATATCTAGATAAGAGTTATTGCATTTTACTTCATAATGGCCTACCCAGAATGGAGGAATGGTCTCCTTCAAATTTTTCATGGTCTCAAAAAAAGAAAAAAAATCGTCCATGAGAACAACTCAAGCAGCCCAACTTTTTTCTATCAATTATCATTCTAAGGCTACCTAAAATTCCTTTGCCAAAGGCCCGCTGCTACTTTGCCAAATCGGTGTGGTCTAAAAATCAACTTTTCACTTCCCTTGGCTAGAGGTGTAAATTGGGACGGGACAACACGTTTATGGCACAACACGTGACCGGCCCAGCACGGGCACAACACGTTTGTTTAATGTGTTGTGTTGTGCCAGACATATAGGCACATCAGCAAGGCACATCATGCGGCACGTGTTAGCACGCGACACAACACAACACGGCACGCGAAGAAAGCACGCCACGTCATGCGTAAAATACTACACAATACATCACATTTGATGCATATTTCACAAAAGAATCATTGTTTTAGCCAGTTTCTGACATTTTATTTTCTTTATGCTAATTTATTTCTGTAATAATATACGTACTAACTAAAATATCTCAAAAATATTTATTTTGGAAAATATAAAATAAGTATGCTAGCTCAACACAGCACGTTTATTTTTTTGGCACAGCACGGCACGCCATTTAACGCAGCACATCACGTCTGAATCTCTGGCACAACCCAGCACGCTAAGCTCGTGAATTCGTGAGCTGGGCTGTGCTGGGCCGACACGTTTTACACCTCCACCCTTGGCCCTTATACTATCTTTGAGAATTTTGACATACCAGTATCTAGAGGTGTAAATTGGGACAGGCCAGCATGTTTATGGCACAACACAGCACGTTAAAATTCGAGCACAACACGGCACAACACGTGAACGTCCCATCATGGGCACATCACGTTTGTTTAATGTGTTGTGTTGTGCCAGACAAATATGCACGGCGGCACAGCACAACACGCGGCATGTGTTAGCACGTGGCAAAGCACAGCACGACACGCGAAGAAAGCACGCCACGTCATGCGTAAAATACTACACTGTACATCACATTTGATGCATATTTCACAAAAAAAATCATTGTTTTAGCCAATTTCTGAAATTTTATTTTCGTTATGCGAATTTATTTTTGTAATAATACATGTACTAACTAAAATATCTCAAAAATATTTATTTTGGAAAACATAAAATAAGTGTGCTAGCACAGCACGACACGTTTATTATTCTGACACAGTACAACACGGCACGCCATTTAGCATAGCACAACATAGCATATCTGAATCTCTGGAACAGCTAGCACCGCATGCAGCACGCTAAGCACGTGATTTTGTGGGCTGGGCTGTACCGAGCTGACACGTTTTACACCTCTACCAGTACCAATGTAGAGAAACAAAAAAATGTTCTCGGCACACACTTCTAGGCAAAGTGGGGAATGCATATGAGTGGTTTCTGACCTATATTCATAAATACAATTAACGGTTGCACCAACCAAGCACCTTCCATTGGGTTGTCAAATGAAATATTACAGATGCCGGCGTGCATCTCGTGGATTTCATCCAAAAAACAAACAATACCGACAATGCCTTAATACACACTACTTCCACATATCTCACTCACTCTACATTTCACCAAATCTTTGGCAAGCTTAACAATGTCGTTTTTTAGAGATCCTGAGTTGTTTCTAACGTACGAACCAACTCAGATTAAATTGCTGAAAATTTTTACAAAATTCGGCGACCCTTTTAAGTTTGGGGCAATAGCTCCCATAGGAGAAGTAATGTTCTCTGTTCATCTCTCTTCCGGGGATAACAAAATGAGCGATTTCGATACTTTCTTCGGCTACTTGAGTAGAAACCCAAACAAGTATGTTAATTGTCAAGGTTTGGTGATCAAGTGGGCTTATAACGACGTCGAGAGAAAGAATGTTACTCATACATGGTCCGCTGAGAAACTAAACTTGTCACTTTTTGGTTTACCTGCAGCTCCGGTCGACGCTTGTGCTAATGAGAAAGAATTAGCTGCAAAATTGGCTGCAGACGTCGAAGAACGGAATCAAGACAAACAAGTACTTGAAAAAAGAATTTCCGACTTGGAAACCACAAATGCAGCTCTCACGGATGAAGTGAAAAAGGTGGAGAATGAGAAAAATGATCTTGTCAAAAATCTTGATGTGGAAAAAGCTGAGAAATTAATTCTACAGACAACTATTGCTAGCCTAGAAGCAAAATATTCCACACTCCAAGAAAAAATAATAAGCGACTTAAGAGTTGAAAATTCCAAACTAGAAGGTGAAGTCGACAGGATAAAGAATGAGAAGAACGGTCTTATGAAAGATCTAGAGGAAGAGAAGGCTAAAGTGTTAATCCAAGAGAAGATAATATCCGACTTAAAGGAAGAGAATTCTACACTTGAACGGGAAGTCGAAAGAGTAAAGAATGAGAAGGAGGCTGTGATGAAAGATCTAGAGGAAGAGAAGGCTAAAGTGTTAATCCAAGAGAAAACAATATCCGACTTAAAAGAAGAGAATTCTACACTCGGAGGTGAAGTCGAAAGATTGAAGAATGAGAAGGAGGCTGTAATGAAAGATCTTGATGGTGAAAAGTCTAATGGGTTAGCTTTAGAAAAAACAATTTTGGAGCTAAAAGATGAGATTGCTGCACTGGAAGATAAGAACAAAGAGTTGAATGAAGATCTGGATAAATGGACACATGAAATATCACATGTTCATAGTAAACTCTCAAGAAAAAAAACCTAAATATGGAGTCAAAACTAAAACAATGTTGTAGATCAAGAGCTTCCGATGAGTTGTCGACGTCCTTCAATCATCACTAAAGAACTTGTTATGCAGCCCGAAGACTATTCCGGTTGGGGTCAAAAGTCACCATCTGAAGGAATTTATCACCATTCCATGCATTCTTTTTATATCAATTCACTTTTTCAAGAATAGTTTTTTCATATCGTTTATCGAGTTCGGTTGGTTAGTTTGCAGCGAAATATTCTAGTTGTAAAGCCTTATAGCCATTTTTATCCTGGCATTTTTAGGTGCGACCCTAAAAGAATTAGAGGCGACTTTTTTATTCCCAACCTATACACAACGTTAAGGGATGTCCAAAAACGCGGAGAATATGTTAATGCCCTTACATAACCGGAAATCATTTTTTGCCCGATTGATATATCTCAATCAGAAGGTTCTTAACGTGGTTATACTACCGATTAAGTTCGTTTTTGTGCCAAACGTGTATCTTGGTTGTATAACAATCGGTAGAATAATAACCTCACTAGGCTACCGATCATAGTAGCTCCTAAATTCCCAAAATTGGTGATTTTGTCGAAGATGAAATTTGGGGCAACTGTGTAATCGGAAGTCGTATTAACTACCGATTATTCTAGTTCCCCAATTCGAAAAAACTGAGATTTCTGCAAAAACAAAATTTGGGGAAACTGTATAATCGGAAGGGAAAGTACCTTATTTGACTACCGATTATACTAGTTCTCAAATTCGAGAAAATTGAGATTTCGGCAAAAACAAAATTTGGGGCAACTGTATAATCGGAAGGGAAAGTATCTTATTTGACTATCGATTATACAGTTCCCCCTGTAAAATAGAGCTGTTTGAACTCTAAACTCTATATAAGGATTGTATCATTTTACCCTCTATGGAACATAAATACCTTGAAACTCTCTCCAACATCATCTTCAACATAATGGCACAACCATTCATTAATCCTACGGAGTTCATGATTGAAGAAGATTTATCTTTATGTAGGCGCTATGTTCAATTCTATCCAAGACGAGGAGAATAACGTATGCAAAGGAGGCGCAATGAGTATGAGTTATTTGAGGAGAATTCACGAAAAATTCTGCGCCGACACCGGTAACCCAAACAACCGCCACTCCGCTGATCTTTTCTGCCGAGTTGTTTCAATACACAGACACGTCGACGAATTCGTCCATTTAACTTATCTTGTGAATCAATATCGATTGAGGGGTGAAACCAATGATGAGGTTATAGCACGATCTCTCGGGGAATGGCGCAGATGGAAAAGATCAAGCTTTCGTTATGAAGCTCATTTTAGAATCCTTAGGGCGATGGAAAGATTTAATCCGTTTAGGACTCGTCCAACACATCCACGACGCTAATCACAATACCTTGTAATAGAATTGTGGAACTTCAATGTAAAATTATGATGATACGTAGATGATATTGTTATGAATTTCAAAATATTTATGAAAATCGGAAGTTTGATTTCTTTATATACCTACCGATTATACTCCAACAGCTATTTATTTCAAAAGAATCTAGTCGTGCCTCGAAAACCACACACAATCGGTTGATTATACATATTGATAAACCTCCGATTATACTACTCTAATGAGACTGAGAACTCTGTTGACAAAACAACCTATAATCGGAAGTATATAACTATCAATATCTACCGATTACTCATAATCGGTTTCTTTGGTTCAACAATTTCCTACCGACTGTGTGGAATAATTGTGCGTAATTTTAGTACAGTCTTGTTAAAGTACGCATCAACGGCCATATTTTCAAAAAATAGAGACGTTGGGACTCTCATCTATATAAGGAGGGTAAACTCTTCTTATTTATGCACCAAACAACACATTTATAGCATCGTGTATTCTACAAATACATTTTCCATCGTCTACTCTTGTGAATTCGTTCTATATCTCAACTAACAAGCATGGCAACGTTTGACGCAGCTGAAGATTTGGTCATTGTGAAAACATGGTATCATGAAACAAGACGTGAAGATGTGATAGCAGGAAGGTTAACACCCAAAGTCTTTTGGGCGAGGGTATATAGACAATTTGTGCGAGAGTATGGAAATCCAAAGAAAAGATCACTCCAACAAGTTCATGATCGTTTCCGACTTTTCCAAAAAAGGGTAAATGATTACATAACGATACAAAAGAGGATGTTTAACACTAGCCACTTAAGCTTGTTGATCCAACAATTTGTAAGTATTTGCATACTTTTTTAAAATAACACCGGGTGTCTAATCTTTCTTACTAAAACGAAGTTGACATAATTTTGTGTTTGTTTATGTAGGAGACACTCGCAAAAAGACAATACTTAGTGGAAAAGGGTGAAGAATTCACTTATGATGGGAGTTATGAATTCCTGAAGTCTGTGGCAACAGTGTGAAGATTGATCGATGGTTACAATCGGAGTTTATTAAGTTATGTAGTCTACCGATTACAGGAAATCGGAAGTTTGTTTCATATGTTGTCTACCGATTCTGGGAAAATTTTTCACTCTTTTTTGTCAGATTTTGTTGATAATCGGATGTTTATTTAATATGTAATCTACCGATTCTAGGAAAAAATTTCAGTTTTTTTGTCAGACTTACAATCGGAAGTAGCATTAGAAAATATGATAACCGATTTTAAGACTGATTGTTTCCGTTTACAAAAGCTTGTATAATCGGTTGATATATTAATAATATACCTACCGATTATAGATTTATACTTCACAGAAGTTTCCAAAAAGTTCCAAAAAAACACATCTTTCAAAAGTAACGATCATTCATCTTCATCATCTGACGAAACCAATTCGAGTAGGCCTTCCGGAAAGTTGTCCTTCATGACGCGATCCCAATCCAACATGTTGGTCTCATATTGTTTCAACCAATCGTTACAATGATTCGTTGGGAAGTAATCACTCCAACCACCCAACGGAGGTAATGGGCACTCTCTCTAAACGGTAGTGAACCTTGAACTTCAACAACTTCACGTTCTTCTTCGTACCCATCCATGTTTATGGAAGTTGGAAACAATCGGAAGTTGGCGACATATACCCTTTCTTCTTCTTTTTTTCTTCTTCTTCTTCTCTCACTCAAACGGAAGATATCTCTTAATGACCCAAAAACAATTTCCAAACACTAATATATAGACCCCAGACTAAGGATTACAGGATTACACTTCCGATTATTTGTATAATCGGGAACTTTATAAGTTGTATATCCTACCGATTATAGCAGATTTCAAAATTCACGAGCCACATGGTTATGCCTGGCTCTGTACCCTCTACACCTATGGATTTTGGCAAAGGTTGGATTTGGGGCTTCGTATAATAGGACGGTAAGAAGTAATATATCCTACCGATTAGGCTAGATTTCAAAATTCATTACATGAAGGATTTTTGAAAAAACTCATTTTGGGGCAACTTATAATCGGAAGGTTGTGGAACATATTAAACTTCTAATTACCGCTGCATCCAAACCACGAACCAAGTGGTTGTGGCTGGATGTGTACACTCAAAATGTATGGAATTTGGAAAGGGTTCGATTTGGGGCTCCTTATAATCGGTAGGTTGTTAAGCTGTACAAACTTCCGATTATAACAGGTTTCAAAATTCATTACGTGAAGGATTTTAGAAAAAACTCATTTTGGGGCAACTTATAATCGGTAGGTTTTGTAACCTATTTAGTTTCTGATTATGGTACATCCACAACTTAAGCCAAGTGGTTATGGTTGGCTCTGCACCCCTCAGAACCTATGGAATTTGGCCAAGGTTGAATATGGGGGTCCTTATAATCGGTAGTCTTACAAGTTGGATAACCTACCGATTATACAAGGGATTATTAGCCGAAGTATCTACACTATAATCGTTAGGTATAGTTTCAATTCAACCTACCGATTCACCTCTAACCTACCGATTATGGTGTAGGCTCCCGATTATATGAGGGTATATTGGCCATTTCGAAAAATCAGAGATAAGGGGTAGCTTAGAATTACGTTTGGGTGACCTTTTTTGTCTTTTAGTGTCGCCCCTATTTCTTTTTGAGTCGCCCCTAAAAATGCTAGTTTTTTTATTAAAAAAAGAAGAAAAAAAATTGAAGAAAATTTTGCAACCAGAAAGATGAACGTTTGTGGATTGTTTAGAGCAAATCCTACGGGTAGTGTCACTCCTTCGTTTGAAGGAGTAAACTACCAATTTGCTCTAATTAGAGTCCACTGTGGGTAGTTTTTACCCCATTCCACCCTCAACACTACCATGCACTCATTCAATTAAACGAGTGGTCGAAAGTGTAACACTAGACGGGGGACGGTCCCCGTCTGGAAAAAAAAAAGTATCCAAAATTCCATACACGGGAGACCGTCTCCCTGTAGATTTTTTTTTTTTCTTTGGACGGCGGACGGTCCCCCATGTAGGGCATTTTAGGGTTTTTTTTTTTGAACTTTTTTCTAGACGGGGGATGGTCTCCCGTCTAGTGTTGATTGAATTAGGTATATCTCGTAGGACTTCAAAGCCACGACAATGAGGGATTTTTTGTTTTTGTTCTAGTGGAGTTCCCGTCCATTAGGACTCACCCCTGTTAAAGAACAAAATCTCCTCTCTTTTTTTTTCATAAAAAAGGAGAAACCTCAAACTTACATGGATAACAAACGTCTTCTGAAGAAATTGTTTGTGTTCATGGGTTGTACATTCCAATTTTGAATATCTAGATAGTTCATAATTGCTAAAGGACTTTCACCTTTCCAATTATTTTGGATAGTGAATCTATTATAAAAGATTGACAGATTTGCTGCCCAAATGATATTGTATCTACTTATTAGAACAAAAGTCATACCTTTATAATTTATATTTGTATCAAAGTGTGAATTGTTTCCAAAGTATGAGCTTTGTTTGAATCTTCTTTCTCTAGCTTTAGCATACATTCCTATTAACAGCTTGAGAGTAGGTTGTGAATCACTTTGAAAAATGATATGATATCCACCAGGGGCGGAACTACAGCCAGGCTTCCTCTGGCTGAAGCCACCCCCAAAAGTTCAAAAGCCCACTTTTTTGTTATCTAAGTTGACTTGGGCAAGCCAATGTCAAGTTTACGTTTAAGCCAGGGGTTAAAAATTGTCCAAGCCCGGGATAAGGGAGATGTCTAGCTCCGTCACCGATATCCACTCGTTTCAATTGCTCATTGAAAAGCTGCCTCAACTCCTGCTACTTCTAATTGTTCTCTGGTAGTACAGTTTCTCTACCTACTTCTAGCTTCAATGGTTTTTCCTGCAAAATCAATCATTGTTAGACCAATCCCTGAACTAGTTATAGGATCATGCATGGATAATGCTATATTTATCGTTATTTCCATGTATCCCGAGTAATCCTGAGATTGACTGCTAGTGATAATCAATGAGTCATCATTTAGAGGGTTGTAGTATAAGGTTTGCATGATATTTTAGTTTTATCTGTTCACCCACATGAAACTATTTATGAATTTACAATCTTCCTTGTTGTTACAACACTATTTTGAATTTTCTTTTTGAACACTTTATTACATCTTTCCTTCCAAACATGCCATGTTACAATACTACAGAAAATCTTTCATTCATTGCATTGTTTCCTCCATCTCTTTGAGTAAACCAACCATTTAACCAATCACGAAAAGTATTAGCATTTTGCATTACATTATCAATATCAAAGTTAAGATGCATCCATACCTGTTTAGTGAAATTACATTTCATAAATAAGCGAGTAAGATATTTATCCTCTACATTACAGAGTTTGCAATACATCTATTTCTAGTATCATAGCAACAACTCTCGTACTATTTGGAAATATAAAGTCTGCTGACTTCCAGATAAAGTTTTTAATTGAAGGGGTTATTTTCATTTCCCATATTTTGTTCCACCGCATGTTAGTTCCTTCCGTAAAATTAATATTTTTATATAAAAATTTAACACTAAAGATACCTGTGTCGTTTAGGCCGTGTTTGGGAGCTTTGACTACATAAAGCTTAGTTAGGGAATTTTTTTCTCTAACTTGAGCAGGATTATCTCAAGATGTATTAATAAAGATGATGTTTGTCTTTCCGTTATATCCATCACGGGTTTATCATGTATTATGTTTGTCTCTCCATATTTTAAATCTGTATTTTTATAAAATAATTATGTATTATGGATAAAATTGTCGGAGAAAAAAATAAAAACATAACAATAAAGTTAAAAAAATTGAAAATATTTTGATTAATTAAAATAACTACCTCTATAACCGTCTAACCCATGCAAGGATATTGGTATCCTGGCTATTTTGGAGAATAGCATAACCTTGCTTTTTTAGCTTCCTAAAATCAAGGAAGATTTAGTTGTTCATATCCTAGACTAGAATTAGAATAAGACAAACATAATTTAAATGTATTTTCTTGATAACCCAACCTATGATAGGTATTTCCAAGGGACCAAACACGACGTTAAAGTACAGAATCTGAGTTCATGTGCCTACTAGTACTTTTCGCGTCAAAGATGAATTTCTTTTTTCTTCGAAATGATGGAGTATTGAAGTTAATGTCAGAGAACAGCGGGTTTAACTATACATTATCTGACTTGATTTGATGCATTTACCTGTCTCGGGGGAAAATACAGATCTTGCATCCTGCACCACATCCGAAATCTTGTCTGGAGATCCCGGACACGTAGCTTTTGGTCAATTACTAGTACTACTTGTCCATTTGGATTAGTTGGGTTAGCCAGAGTCCGGACGTCTAGATAACCAAAAATGATAGTAGGAAAAGTTCTCGCCGCTTGCTCATCTGTGGCGTCCTAGCTTGTTCTTTTTTTATGCCTAGAGTGCGCTTCTAGCTGGACAGATTTTGGTTCATCAGTGATTAAGTGTCCAAGAAAAATGCACAAGCACGTTCGGGATGCCTACTCTTTGTTTAATGGTTAGAGTCGATACGGGAAAGGACACGAGGAACAGCTATAACTACGAGATACAGTGTGATTTTCTGATAATATCTATATATGTAATGTGCATCACAATCGGATAGCAAAATGTAGATCGGTACAAGCATTACAAGTTGACAACTTGACATTCATGGTTCATCCACGTTATTCATTTTATTTTATGGGCAGTGTAGGAGAGAAATATCGCACAAGACTAACCCACAGCCTCGCCCTCACTAAGACAATTATTAGTACAAGCGAGGAGAGAAATTATGCGAAGGAATACAAATGCGACAAAGGGGACAAACACGAGAACACCCACACGAAGAGCACGAAGCTGCAACGCGAGAGATAGCGACATCTTCCCAAAGCCTGGCGAATAAGACAGAATGAACAGGAATCAGCTAACACAGATTTGCACGTGAACTCAGTTGTCTTCTACCATGATGACCGACTATATAAGGATTCAAATAATGAAGAGAGAGGCAGGTTGAAAACAGTTCAGTTAAGAACAAGAGTAGAGAGCCATCACTAGAAGAGAAAAGAAGAAGAAATCATTAGAATTAGCTTATACTATCATCATTATCTTTACATGTATGGATCCTTGTGATATCAATAAGAACATCATATTTTCCATATAAAGCTTGTGTGAAGATCATATCTAGTGTCAAGGGGTGGATAATATCATTAATGTTTGAGTTTATTTTCATAACTTAGACTTAATGTTCTTATCACTTCTTTGGGTGTAGTTGTGGGATTTTCCGCAACTACATTTTGGCGCTAGAAACAGGGAGGATTATCCTCACCTGCTAGCTAGTAGCTAGAAACTACCATCTTCGAAAACAGCTGATTACTTTCTCATAAAACCCTACCTTTGGAATACTTTCATCATTATAAAGTCCTAGTGAAAATCGACCACTTGATTCAAAAAGTGCTGATCAAGAATCACTCGCTTCACATAACTTTGTGTTAGAGCATAGCTCGGTCGACCTCGCATCCGTTGCTATCTCAAGCATGTTTCTCAATGTTAGTGATCAAAACTATGAGTCTTGATTTCTAGCCTACATAGCTAAGTCTCGGACTAGGATAGAAAAGTGTAGTTGAGCTCAAGAACTTCATGGCGATTCATCATACAACGACGAAGATCTACTCAAGGAAC
This sequence comes from Papaver somniferum, assembly GCF_003573695.1. Classification (NCBI taxonomy): domain Eukaryota; kingdom Viridiplantae; phylum Streptophyta; class Magnoliopsida; order Ranunculales; family Papaveraceae; genus Papaver; species Papaver somniferum. The sequence goes on from NC_039359.1 coordinate 151,578,759, forward strand.
CGTGGAACTTCATCAACAAAAAGGTATGTGTAGACTTGAACTTATCTATCACTCAAAAGTCTATCTCTTCTATCTCCTATTTCTTATGAGACAAAATTCGTATGCTATATAGAATGGATCATACACATTTGATATTTCGAGCCGAGTATATATCGCATATCTATATCTCGAAATCATGTGTTGGTAAAGTGTTTCGCTTTGATCAAGTTTATCTTCACCTAGTGACGAAAGTCATGAAAAGTTTCAATTACTTTGAGAATTGCTCTGACGCGAAACGATCTGTGAATAACGGCTATATAACGTCATCTGATAATGTCTCAATGATTGAATGAGAGTTTAGATTACATAATCATGTATTCCTTAATCCGAAGTTTTTGAATTTTGTTGATTGAGAGAAACCGGAGGAATTTCCTTTGCCAAGTCCGTGAACTCAGTCCGTGAACTGACGGAAGTTCTTGTACCGAGAATTTCTGCTGGGATTTTCCAAAAACTCGTTTGCGTGTAAGTCCGCGAACTCATTCCGCGAACTTAGTCCGCGAACTAGCAAAAGTCTCTTTGCCGAGATTTTCTGTAGAGTTTGGAAAACTCCACCGCTTGTCTTAAGTCCGCGAAATTGTTTGTGAGCTTAAGAGGTTATTATCTAAAGATGTGCTCTGAACATGAAACTTAAATTACTAAGGAATGCTTTATGCAAACCGTGGCTATAAAGTTCATGAGCCGATTCAATCGAATCGAATCATCTTTGTTTCAATTGTGTCTTGTGTAGTTACATAAGATCTCATAGCAATTGAACAACTCTCTAACTAGTTCATTTGAGTCAATTGAACTAGTTATGGTGAAGAAGAACAAGGTTAATATGAAATGCTCATATGGTTAACCTTTTTGGGTTACTATGTTGAACCAACATACACGTACACGTTTGGGCATGGTTTTCACAAACCCAGTAAACGTCTACCCAAGTGTGTGTGACAAGCTAAGTTTTCGATCTAACGGTTGAAAAATATTAGCTTGAATCTAAATCAGGTTTTCATCTAACTGTGAATATGGATTGCTTTGTAACTAAGGCAAAACCCCAATTTGAAGACTATATAAAGGAGGCATCTAGCATTGTGCAAAACTAATCCCCAAACGTCTGTGTGATACTAGTGCGCTCGCTAGAGTCGATTCTCCTTTAACCTTTGGTTTTCTTCTCTAAAACCAGGTTAACGACTTAAAGACTTCATTGGGATTGTGAAGCCAGACCGATACTACTTTTATCGTAGTTGTGTGATCTGATCTTGCATCTTCTATCGTACGAGTACAATCTTTGATTGGGTTGAGATCGTGAGAGTTCTCCGATAGGCAAGATAAAGAAGTCACAAACATCTGCGTCTCACTGTTTGTGATTCCTCGACAAACCGCTTGTGTAGTCAAGAAGGATTGTTGAGAGTTGATTGATTAATCTAGGTTGTTCTTCGAGAATATAAGACCGGATTATCAATTGGTTCTTGTTTACCTTGATTTTATATCTTAAGACAGAACAAAACCTAGGGTTTTTCTGTGGGAGACAGATTTATCCTTTGATAGACTTTTATGTGTGAGATAGATTTTTTTATTATCAAGTCTGCGATTTTGGGTTGCAGCAACTCTTGGTTGTGGGTGAGATCAGCTAAGGGAATCAAGTGCGCAGTATCCTGCTGGGATCAGAGGCGTAGGAGTACAACTGTACCTTGGATCGGTGGGAGACTGATTGGGGTTCAACTATAGTCCAGTCCGAAGTTAGCTTGGGGTAGGCTAGTGTCTGTAGCGGCTTAATACAGTGTGTATTCAATCTGCACTAGGTTCCGGGGTTTTTCTGCATTTGCGGTTTCCTCGTTAACAAAACTTCTGGTGTCTGTGTTATTTCTTTTCCTCATCATATTTTATATAATTGAAATAATACAAGTTGTGCGTTAAATATCATTGGTTGGAAATCCAACCTGTGGTTGTTGATTGATATTGATTGATCCTTGGACATTGGTCTTTGGTACCGTCCAAGTTATCTCTCTTTGATAAAGACTCACAGATTTCCATTTGCTTGAGTAAAGATCAAATCGATAGATTGAGATATAAACTCTTTGATTTATATTTTTATTGATTGAGTCTAACTGTCTAGTTGATTCTCATAAAACGTACATTGGAGTTTGTCCATACAGATTGCTAACCGAAATGTTGGGTGGTGTTGTTAGACCCCCGATTTTTCAATTGGTATCAGAGCAGTCAAACACATTAAAGACCTTATAAGTATGTGTTTTTAAGTGATCTGACTCTATGTACAGTAGTGCTATCTCAATAAATGCACCACCAGATCCTGGGATTTCAGAATTATCTTCCATGAATGATTTAATTAAATATGTAAAAGAAATTCTATCTAAACCTCCACCAGGTTTAAAATCCCTTGAAGTGTTTTCAAGGCTTGAAAAGAAGCTTGAGAGCTTATCTCTTGATGTTGAGTTATACCTCCAGAAAGAGCAAGAATCTCTTGACAGGCTAAATCAAGTTATGATGAATAAAATTTATGTTGAGGTTGATATTGATTTACTAATCAGTGAGAGCAATGCTCCTCCTCTGCGTAATCCAATTAGTTGTAACAAACTAAACGAATTACAAGAGAAGTTTAAATCTCAGTCATCTGAGTGTATCACCTCAAAGCATGAATTGATTCGTTGCTCAATTCCTGATACTTCATATCAAGATAGTAGTATTGCCTCTTTTATGAAGAAGCTAGGATGTCTCTGTTTATCAAAATAGTTTCCCCTCGCAGTACTAAAAACTATCTGCAGGAACTGTTTTTTATAAGTTGGAAAAAAAGAAATTAGAAACACAAATCCTTTTGGGTTCTCTTGAAGTTCTTTGATAGACTTATAAAAACAGTTCGTTAGGTGTTTCTCAACACTACAAGATGTAAGAGTTGCTGGAAAGAAACTCTCTCTTGGTTCCATGGTGAGCAAGACAATGTTCATCTCAACACAACTTGTTTGTATTGAAAGTGCATCCTCACCAAGGAATGCCCTGTTACGGTAAAAGAATCACAAGAACTGGGGCACACAGATTGTGTTCAGTAAGGATGTAGATTTCGATTGAATTCTTATAAAAAGGTATGTCTATAAACCTGAGCAATATTTGTGTTTTTACTTGCTTAAGTACTTATTATGATCCATGTACCTTGCTTATCGTTCATTTCTACCTAACTTGATCGATGTTTAAGGTTCTTATATGTTTAGGTTTGAAAATAGATGTTCCGGATGTTTGGACTTCATGGTACATATTCCAAGGATGCATACCATCATTTAAAATAAAAATCCAGGGGTTTAAGTTCGCAAACCCAGTCTGCAAACTTTTTTTGTCATGAAAATTCGTTTGCAAACCCGTATGCATACTTGACCTCGATATTAGGTAAACTTGTCTTGGTCGTAATTTCTTCGTCCAAACTCGGAATGAACTCATTCTTTTTACATTCTCTTCCTCTTTGAATTCTCTTTAAAATGGAGATGATAATTATTGATTTTGTATGAGTTAAGATTGGTATTTGTCCTGTCTCTTGTTTTTGAGTGTTTTGCTCCATTTCGTCGCACATGTTCCACTTCTCTTGGACTTGGGCACTTAGATTCTTGGAGTAATACTCTTCTAAGATAATTTGTAGCTTTTACTAGAATGTTGTTGGTGAATCACAAAGAAGGAAGTTCAAGAATGGAAATTAGTACGCATTGCTATGGGATTCTTGAATGTTCACAATCATCCTTTGTGAACTATGGTGCATGGTCGTTCGTGAATTTGTATGTTCTTCTTTGTGAAAATATTTTTATACGCCTTTGGTAGCTATTCTTGGTGTAAATCCGGACGGAAAAGATTGATTCTACCCTCTAAGGACAAATCGTCTTATATGTGCATTACGAGTTTGTCTTGATGCCTAGAAAACTTCTTATGAGAATTTATTCTTGTTTTTGAGAAGGATTACTAGAGTTTGGAATAGCCATTATTGTGATTACACATAGATATGTCCAACTTTTTCATCTTCTTATGTTTATTTTTTAGGTTTATTGGTTTTAAATTCTAAAAATATTTGGAGGGTGATGTTATTGCAGTATTAATCTTTATGATTTTGTGATATTGCAATATTTTTATGGGATATGTATTGTTTGCGTCCGTGAACTTGAAGGTCCCATATTGTGTCAAAAGTAAAGTCGTTCATAAATTGATATTCGTATTGATGAAAGGACGAATGGACTTTTGACAATTACAAAAGTTATGCCTATGCAGTCATTTATTTGATGGAAAATAGGATGAAATCTTTTGTTTGACAAGGATAAAGTTTATTATGTCGTTATGCAAATAGTGATGGAAAATAGAATAGATCCTTGTATGTTATCCACGGTATTGATCTTCATTGATCCATTTTGTTATGTTTTACCGTGAAGGCTCCATTGTGTATCTTATGTTGAGCACCTTACAACTATGTCGATTAATATTGGCCTTGTTGGTTGTTCCATGAGATGCTATTTGTTGAGAATTCTTGAACTAAATTAATCATCTTGATTGGTTATTTAGTTATTTGCTCCGAAAGTCTTCTTTTGTCGAGCAAAATCATTTGACAATTAAATTGATTGCTTCGGTGATTAGTTTGGTTGTGTATACCAATTAGATTAATTATAGGTTCTCTTGTAATTAATCTAGTTGAGTTTGTCATATATTCCACAAGTTCTTGTGTTGAGTATATAAACGGCTATACTAATCATGGTCTATTGGTTGATGTAGTCGTATATTCTGTAAGGTTTTCCTTATGTTGAGTATTTGAACGATTAAGGTAGTCATCTCCGTGTGGTTATCTTAGTCGTAGCTCCGTGAGTTTTCTTATGTTGAGCACAATCAATTAAATTGATCACTTTTGTGGTTTGATTTAGTTTCTTATTCCAATTAAATTAATCATGAGTTTACTTGTGATTAATTTGATTGAGTTTTGGATATAGAAAATCATTTCCATGGTTTTTGGTTTCCAATTAAAAAATACTTCTTTTCTTTCGAAATTAAGGTCGCTCTTGTTGTTCTTTCGGGAATGACATCAAATGGGGGAGAGTTCTTTTGAACTTGTGCTTAATGGTAATATCTTGCGGGGCGTGCGGCTGTGGAATTTTATAGGGGTTATCTTGTATCTTAAAACTCCTTGATGAATGCATTTATCTTAGGCTTTATGATTGCATCTAAATTAAGTTGGTATGTATTTTTCTTTTAGTCTATGAAATGTCTCTTGTGGAAATTTCATTATGATCCCGTTCTTGTACCTTTGCCAATTTTATTGACAAAAAGGGGGAGAAATATTGTAGCTCACACTACAAATACATATGGTTTTTGGATCATTATGTAAGGGGGAGTGGTTTCCATAATCGAGATGGAGTATTGACTAAGGGGGAGTGATACATATCACCATAGTGTTATTGTTAAAGTCGTGATACAATTGGACTTTGATGTTACATAATAATACTGTGACATTGTATAATATTGATCGAGAATTCGATCTCTCATTGTTATAGCTACGGACCTTCAACAACGGTGATGCTAAACTTACAACCTTTGGGATCATTGGAGTACTTGGAAGGACGAAGATTTCAGGGAACGTTGAAGATTAGACTATGGAATAGGAGCCACTAAAGTTTATCTTTTTTGTATTCCATATGTATTAATAGTTTTGTCACTAAAATTGACAAAGGGGGAGATTGTTAGAGCATATCTCGGTCGACCTCGCATGCATTTCTATATCAAGCATGTTTGTCAATGTTAGTGATCAAAACTACGAGTCTTGATTTCAATCCTACATAGCTAAGTCTCGAACTAGGATAGAAAAGTGTAGTTGAGCTCAAGGACTTCATGGAGATTCATCATACAACGACGAAGATCTTCTCAAGTAACCATGGAACTTAATCAACAAAAAGGTATGTGGAGACTTGAACTTATCTATCACTCAAAAGTCTATCTCTTCTATCTCCTACTTCTTATGAGATAAAAGTCGTATGTTATATAGACTGGATCATACACATTTGATATTTCAAGCCAAGTATATCTCTCCTATCTATATCTCGAGATTATGTGTTGGTAAAGCGCTTCGCTTTGATCAAGTTTATCTTCACCTAGTGACGAAAGTCATGAAAAGTTTCAATTACTTTCAGAATTGCTCTGACGCTAAACGGTCTGTGAATAACGGATATATAACTTCCTCTGAGAATGTCTCAATGATTGGAATGAGAGTTTAGATTACATAACCATGTATTCCTTAATCCGAAGTTTTCGAACTTTGTTGATTAAGAGAAACCGGAGGAATTGGATTTGGAAAGTCCGCAAACTCAGTCCGCGAACTGACGCAAGTTCTTGTACCGAGAATTTCTGATGGGATTTTCCAAAAGAAAATTTGCGTGTAAGTCAGCGAACCTAGTCCGCGAACTGGCGAAAGTCTCTTTGCCGAGATTTTCTGCTGAGTTTGGAAAACTCCACCGTTGTCATAAGTCCGCGAACTTGTTTGTGAGCTTAAAAGGTTATGATATAAAGATGTGCTCTGAACATGAAACTTAAATTACTAAGGAATGCTTTATGCAAACCGTGGATATAAAGTTCATGAGCCGATTCAATCGAATCGAAACATCTTTGTTTCAATTGTGTCTTGTGTAGTTACATAAGATCTCATAGCAATTGAACAACTCTCTAACTAGTTCATTTGAGTCAATTGAACTAGTTATGGTGAAGAACAACAAGGTTAATATGAAATGCTCATATGGTTAACCTTTTTGGGTTACTATGTTGAACCAACATACACGTACACGTTTGGGCATGGTTTTCACAAATCGAGTAAACGTCTACCCAAGTGTGTGTGACAAAAGTTTTTGATCTAACGGTTGAGAAATATTAACTTGAATCTAAATCAGGTTTTCATCTAACAGTGAATATGGATTGCTTTGAAACTAAGTCAAAACCCTGATTTGAAAACTATATAAAGGAGACATTTAGCATTGTGCAAAACTAATCCCTACACGTCTGTGTGATACTAGTGCGCTCGCTAGAGTCGATTCTCCTTTAACCTTTGGTTTTCTTCTCTAAAACCAGGTTAACGACTTAAAGACTTCATTGGGATTGTGAAGCCAGACCGATACTACTTTTATCGTAGTTGTGTGATCTGATCTTGCATCTTCTATCGTACGAGTACAACATTTGATTGGCTTGAGATCGTGAGAGTTCTCCGATGGGCAAGATAAAGAAGTCACAAACATATTCGTCTCACTGTTTGTGATTCCTCGACAAACCCTTGTGTAGTCAAGAAGTATTATTGAGAGGTGATTGATTAATCTAGGTTGTTCTTCGGGAATATAAGACCGGATTATCAATTGGTTCCTGTTCACCTTGATTTATATCTTAAGACGGAACAAAACCTAGGGTTTTCCTGTGGGAGACAAATTTATCCTTTGATGTGTGAGACATATTTGTTTATTATCAAGTCTGCGATTTTGGGTTGCAGCAACTCTTGGTTATGGGTGAGATCAACTAAGGGAATCAAGTGCGCAGTATCCTGCTGGGATCAGAGGCGTAGGAGTACAACTGTACCTTGGATCAGTGGGAGACTGATCGGGGTTCAACTATAGTCCAGTCCGAAGTTATATTGGAGTAGGCTAGTGTCTGTAGAGGCTTAATACAATTTGTATTCAATCTGGACTAGGTCCCGGGGTTTTCTGCATTTGCGGTTTCCTCGTTAACAAAACTTTTGGTGTCTGTGTTATTTCTTTTCTGCATTATATTTTATATAACTGAAATAATACAGGTTGTGCATTAAATATCATCGATTGGAAATCCAACCTTTGGTTGTTGATTGATATTGATTGATCCTCGGACATTCGTCTTTGGTACCGTCCAAGTTATCTCTCTTTGATAAAGACTCGCAGATTTCCATTTTCTTGAGTAAAGATCAAATCGAGAGATTGAGATATAAACTCTTTGATATATCTTTTTATTGATTGAGTCTAACTGTCTAGTTGATTCTCATTAAAAGTATATTGGAGTTTGTCCATACAGATTGCTAAGCGAAATATTGGGTGGTGTTTTTATACCCCCGCTTTTTCACTTTGAAAATAAAGTCTTGACAAGTTATCCCTCTTGAGACAGTTGAAACCACAATAAAATCCCCATCATATTTCCTCTGACCATCAGAAATCTTGGCTACCAACATCTTTGATTAACAAAATGGTACGGATAACATCAAGAGAAGCACACAATATCGCAACTCGAAGAAGCAACAAAGTAGCAGACCGGAGAAAAGCCAGAGGCGAGGCTGAAACTTCAGCTGAAGGAGAAAGGTGAGGAGTAGAGAGGAAAACTCGAAATCGCAGTCTGCGTTCCATCGTAGCAACCAGACAGCAGGACAATGATACTATCTCTCAAAATCCAACATAACAAAATAATGACTCAGAGAGGGTTATATATGAAGAAGGAAGTGTACACACGACTGATCTTGATACTATGGAAGATGAAGAACGAGTAACAAGAGGAGAAGGTGAGGATCCCAACAACGAGGATCAGCTAACCATTCGACAGCTGAGAGAGCATCTCGCATGAGACAGGCGAATTGAAAGAGAATTAATGCAAGGACTCGAACGAAGCAGAGCAAGAGACGCAGAGTTAGCGGAAGAGCCAGCAAATTTGGCAATACAAAACGCCATGTTGATGTAAGAAAATCACAGACTGAATGAGAACATACAAATGCGAACTCATACTGGAGAAACGGAAACTCAAACGAGCATAAGTTCACCAAGGAGATGGAGGAGACATCGCAGTGAGGAAAGAGAAGTACAAAACGACCATGCTGAGTATGAAAGGGAGGTGCGTGAAAGAGAGAGCGAAAGAGAAAATGCATGAGATCTAGAAAGGAGGTCTCAGGAACGCAGAGCAAGAAGAAGAAACCAAGAAAGAATAGAGAACTTGGGACAACGAATGCAAGTGTATAACGGGGAAAGAGGAAGCATCTCAGAGCGCGAAACCCAAAGATTTCAGAAGAGAAACTAGTCTGGAAAGGGAAACTAGAATAGACATAGAAAGAAGCACGACAGAGCAGAGGGAATTAGAAGCAGTCATACAGAGAGAGCGAGAACACGTTAACGTTAATCAAGCAATACTGCAACAGCTTGAAGAGCTCAAAGCGGCCATGAGAAGTAATAGTAGGCGAGGAGGAGGAAAAATGAAACTGGACGAAGCAATTGAGGAGGCAGGGCGATCCCCTTTTTCGCGTGACATTTTGCAAGCCCCTATTCCCGCGAAATGCGTCTTACCAACCTTTTCCAGCATCTTCGACGGAACCGGGAATGCAGTCCAGGAGAAGCTTCATTATGGTTCGACAATTTGAGAGAAGGATATGTGACTTCATTCGCACAGTTGCAAAGGTTATTCTTAGGGAATTATATAACAAGTAGTCACACAAAGGCAGGGATCGAAAACGTGTTTACCTTGAAAAAGGCACATGAAGAAAGTCTGCGAAGCTTGGTCACGCGATGGAGAACCATGTGCAGCGAGTCAACCAGAGAAGTATCCGAGCGACATTTAACCGTCGCATTCATCAATTCCTTGTATCCCACCGATATCCTATATGTGGAAATATTCTGAATCAGACATGAGATAGGCATGCAAGAGTTAAGGGAATACCAAGAAGAGTTCATAACACTAGAAGAAAAGCAAAGAGAAATGAACACCAGCTTGACGTCCATCACGACTGCGAAGGGAGGAAACACGACACTTGTACCAAGAATACTGAATAATATCGAGAATACCCCTAGAATTAGACATGAGAGGCAAGTCGCAGGAAAGACTACGAAAGAAGTAGAAATCATTCATACAACTACCCGGTGAGAAGATACGACAATCAAGGAGGACGGTTCAACAATGACCGAAGAGCTGGGTAGAACCACCATCTGAGATTTGAGCGAAAGATGAATTACCCGCCCTTTGATGATGTAAAATTACCTAGACTGAATGCCCCAATAGAAAAGATATAGGGGGAGGTCATACTAACTCATGAAATTCCAGCACCATTCAACATAGGGCATGAAACCCCGCGAGGAGCAAGAGCTGGTGAATTCTGCATACACCATCGGTTTCATGGCCACATTACTACGAATTGTAGAAACGTGCGAAAGTACTTACTAGATCTAATTAAGCAAGGAAAGTTGAACCGATATCTGGAGTAAGGCGAGATACCAAGATCACAACCGCGATCTTAACCAGTTGTTATTCACCACATTGAAATCGGGCAGAACTCGACGCAAATAAACTCAATCATCCATTCCACAAAGGATATCAATAATTTCCATGATAAGATTTTAAGAAAAGTCCATAAAAGATATTACAATGGTGAGGAAATACACCTGGTGACGCGAAGTCGCGCGCTAGAAGCAGCCAATCTCCTTCACCATGGAAGATGTACCAGTAGAGGCGGGAACACACTCAGACCCACTGGTGGTCACTATGACAGTGCAACCACATTATAAGTGGAAAGAAAATGCATAAGAAAAGGTGCAACCTTAGATGATCAACAATATCCTGGTAGATACCGGAAGTTCCGTTGATATATTATTCTATCATGCATTCAGAACCATGGGGTACCGCGACTCAGACCTGATCCCATCCACTTACACGATCTATGAATTCAATAGTGTTGCTTGAAGACCAAAAGGAGAGATCACTTTGATCATTCCCGCGGGTACCTTGGAAACAATGGTCACTTTCTGTGTCGTAGATGTGAAATCGTCATACAACGTTATCATTAGAAGACCCTGGATCCATGGGGTTATGGGGGTCGCGTTAACCTTACACAGACGAATTTGGTTCCCCATACCGACATGAATTGGAGAAATCATGGGAGACAACACCAATGCGAAGAGGTGTAACGAAGCTGACGTTCGACATTATAAAGGAAAGGAGAAGTTAAGAGAGAAACACAGGCAAAATATGAAAGATGACAGGCGAGCAGAGAGACTAATGATTAACATGATAGGGAAGGGAGAAGAGAACCAAACAAAAAAGAAGGAGTATCCAAATGAAACCATGAGACAAAATGCGTGGGATTAAATCCGTCCAGGAACAACTAGTGTGGGTACGAGCGTACGAAGAGTAAAGAGGAAGTTGAAGCGTAGAAGGACGAAGATGGTCTGTGAAGATAACCAACCGGAGAAGGTGATCCCCGAGAAGATAGGATAGACTGGTGAAATAACGGAATACACACATCAAACAGAAATAGGTGATGCATCGAAGGATTTATACATGGATGCTCATGCCCAATTAGGATTGCTCAGAATGGGAAAGGAGGCTCTATTTAATCTGAAAAGAGAAAGAGGGGAAAGTTTGAGGAACCTAGTATCAAGGTAGAGGATCCAGTGCGATAAATGCATAAATCTCGCAGATAGCAAGCAGGGAAACATTGCTATCAAAGCAGGGGAAGGCGACAAAAACAGGCCACGAGAAAGAAAATCAAAACACTATGATGAGATGATGTAACAAAGAAAGTTGTATACCGACTCAAGGATACACGAGCATGAAACAAGTTCCTTTGACAAAAAAGCCAGCAAGCCAAAGGCGGAATCAAAATCTACACAACGAAGCTGCAAAGATTACTCGTAAGACCTTAATAGGGGGTTGCGAGATATTATTAAAACCTCTACCTAGGGAGGATGGGACTACATTTATGGCGTGTCAACTTAGTTCGCACAACACTGTGCGACCGGAGGACTGCACAATGTGTAAGATGCGACCCTTAAGCCCTAACGCGCGTCATAGCTGCTGATCCCAGGAAAGTTACTTATATTGGGGGCGAAATGCCTATCCATAGGAGTCCACTGAGAACGAACCACTCAGCGAATAAGTTATCCGGTATGGGGTGTAAAAGCATGCCAATGGAGGTAGAAGATGTCCTGGAACTTGTGATACACTCGGTCCAAAGAAACCCCACTTAGAGTGTGATCTCGTGTCTAATAAGCCACATAGGCTAAAAGCACGAGGTTGCGACAACACTGGTCGTTTTATCACTGGATGGGTGGATCCCTATAGGATCAGAATCTCGCAACGATAATATTTCAGCGAAATTATCAACAACACAATACAACAGCGTCGCAGAACAATTTCAGGAAGAATATAATAAATGACGTCAGCTAAGATCACGAGAAAGATGTGATAGTCCTGCGAAAATTAGAGATCTTGCGAAATTAATATTTGTAAGGTTGCGAGAATGTCACAGATCATACCAGAAAATAAAGGACAGATTAGCTGTCATCCACTATGTATTTCCCTATAAATAGTCGTTCAAGTTGTAAAGAAAGGGGAGAGATCTTTTTTGAGTAAGAAACAAGTAAATAGGAGAGAGAAAGTCTAGAGCAGAGATCATTCTTGATTTCTTTATCTTTTCTTGTAAGAATATTCAAAGGTTGGTCAGTAAAATTAAGAGTGTAAACCTAAAAATGAGTTGATTAATAATGAAATCATATGAGGGGTGTAGTGTAGGATTTCCTGCAACTACATAATGGCGCTAGAAACAGGGAACCTTGAAGATTGAAAGTTGAAGATTGTTGTTGAGAATATTCAAATTAAGAAAGTGATTAAATAAATCAGTGAACCAGTTAAAAGAAAGATGAATAGAATTAATGAAGATGATAAAAGATTGGAGTGTAATATGATAACAAAAACGATGGTTAATGAATTCCATGAAAACATCAAAGGAAAAATACATAAACGAAATTTTGAAGGAAGGAAAGTTATGGCGGTAGAAAAGACATCACCCTTGAAAGATTGGGAAAAGCAAAAAATTACATTCATGGCGGCAGAAATACCAAAAGAAAATTTGAACCACACATCTCCATTGGTTATCACAGTGCCTATTACGCGAAAAGAAAAGGAGACAACGACAAAATCCACAAGAGAATGGATATTGAACAGAACTTTAATCGATACAGGAAGTTCAGTGGATATAATATTTTATCACGCATTCCGGGAAATAGGATTTAAAGATGAAGAAATGTCCAGTTCAACATATTTTGTTCACGGCTTTGGAAAATCCACAACAAAACCTAAAATAGAGATTGTGGTACGAATTCCACTTGGAGAAATCGAAACACATGTAACGTTGTGCGTGGTGGATATGGATTCGCCATACAATATGTTATTAGGAAGACCATGGATACATGCGATAAAAGCTGTGGTATCAACGTTGCATCAATGTATTAAATTCCCCACACCAAATGGAATAGGTGAAATCAGAGGAGATGTTGACAATGCGAAATTATGTCATCAAATTGAAGTAAAGCATTATGAAGGACAAGCAAAAAAGAAGCGATTTCGCAGAAAGTTGGCAAAAGAAGCAAAGAAAGAAGAAGAATTTAGAGTATATATGATAAGGGCAAAAGAAGGCAAAGGAATACCCAGCGAAATTTCGGAAGAAGGAGAAGGACCTATGAAAACAATAAAAGACCCAACACCAATGGGAGAACCTAAACCCAGTTACACTGCCGCAGAACCAACAAAAGAAATAAACGTTGGGACTATAGAGGAACATCTAATATTGAGAATTGGAACCAAAATGGATATGGAAGAAGAAGAAAGAACTGTTAACTTGTTGCGAGAATATAAAGATGTTTTTGCACGAAGCATGGATGAGATACCGGGAATAGATCCATCAATTGCATGCCACAAGTTGGAGATTAACAAAAATGTGAGACCATTTAAACGGAGAATAAGAAAAATTGCAACAACTTACCATTTCCAAATAGAAGAAGAACTGCAGAAAATTCTTGATGCGGGAATCATAAGAGAAGCTAAATACCCAGAATGGATAGCGAATATGGTCATTGTCCCAAAGAAAAACAAAGGAATCAGGATTTGCATAGATTTCACTGATTCAAACAAAGCTTGACCAAAGATAGTTTTCCGTTACCAGATATTCCTCAAATGGTGTAATCCGCAGGGGAAACGATACGGTATCATCTTTAGATGGGTACAAAGGGTATAACCAAATCCCTCACGCTGAAGAAGATCAAGAACATACTGCTTTCTTTGCCCCTAGAGGTTTATATTGTTACACGAAAATGCCATTTGGTTTGCGAAATGCGGGAGCGACATACCAAAGAATGGTAGAGAAGGTGTTCGCAAAATGGATACACAAAACATTAGAAGTATACGTGGATGACATGTTAGTAAAGAGTAAAGAAGCTAAAGACCATGTACAAGACCTGAGGGAGATTTTTGAACAAATGCGGCAGTATAACATTAAATTGAATCCTGAGAAGTGTACTATTGGAGTTGCATCGGGAAAATTTTTAGGCTACATTGTATCAAAGGAAGGAATACATGTTGATCCAGAAAAAGTGCAAGCAGTTCGTGACATGCCAACACCAGCAACAATAAAAGATGTACAGAAGTTGAATGGGCTTCTAGCTTCGCTGGGGATATTCATTTCGCGATCATCAGACAACTGCAAATATTTTTTTGATATACTCAAGAAGGGTGCGAAATTTAAATGGACTGATGAATGTGAAAAAGCTTTTCAAGGGATCAAAGAACATCTTATGAATACAACTATTTTACAAAAAGCAGAATCAGGAGAAGAATTATTGATCTATCTTGCGACGACATCGCATGCATTAAATGTTGTGTTATTGCGAGTAGACGCAGGAGTGGAGAAACCCATTTATTACATTAACAGAACTTTTAATACTGCCGAGAAGAATTACTCAAAGATTGAAAAGTTAATATTAGCATTAGTTTATGCATCATTTAAGCTTCGCATATACTTTCAAGCACACAAGATAAAGGTATTAACAAAAGTACCAATTGAATCAGTGATAAAGAATTCTAAAAGATCAGGAAGAGTGGAGAGATGGAATGCACAAGTAGGCACTTTGATATTAAATATGAAATTTTTTCTTCACCAAAATCACAAGTTGTTGCAGATTTCTTGGCAGAATTTCCTTTGGAAGAAGATGAAGCAGTAGAAGAAATGATGGATGTAGAAGAAGAGCATGGAGATCCAAAAGATTTATTAACAGAACCAAATAGATGAGAGATATTGGTAGATGGATCATCAAATGGAGTTGGAATTGTTTTAATTTCGCCAGAAGGAATAAAGATGGCTTTTTCATTCAGATTGGAATTTGCATCCACTAATAATTAAACAGAATATGAAGCTGTGATACATGCCTTAAAATTCATAATAGAAATGAAACTAGAAAATGCCAGGATCACTAGTGATTCACAGCTAGTTATTCGCCAAATAAAGGGAGAGTATACTACAAATGAACCATCCTTGAAGAAATACAAGAAGCTGGTTGAAGAATTATCAGCGAAAATCCCAAAAATAAAATGGAGGCACATTTCAAGAAAGGATAACAGACTCGCAGACGCTTTTGTTTTCATCTCAAGCATGATGACAGATCCAACTGCGAGATGCATAAAAACACAAACACTTCTGTCACCATCAATCAATAAAGAAGAAGAAGACGTGGATGCGATGATAATAGACAATGAAGAAAAAGAAAAAATGAACAATATCGCAGACTGGAGAATGGAACTTCATGCATATTTGGCGAAAGGAGAAACACCAAGAAATAGATTGGAAACACACAAGTTAAAAATCCGTGCAACGAATTATGAATTAAGAGATGGGTTGCTATACCGAAAATCCTTTAATGGACCATCACTCAGATGTTTGACACGAGAGGAAGGAGAAAATGTGCTAAAAATGTTACATAGTGGGAATGTTGGCAATCATAGTGGAGGAAGATCTTTGGCACATAGAGCAAAAATGCAAGGTTATTACTGGCCATACATGTATGAAGATGCAAAACAAATATCAAGACGTTGCGAAGATTGTCAGCGGCATGGAAAGAAAATACATGCACCTGGAGCACCATTGTCATCTTCAAACAGTGTGTGGCCTTTTGGAAAGTGGGGCTTAGATATTGTGGGGCCATTTTTACCAGGATCTGGACAAAGAAGATACTTAATAGTCGCAACAGATTATTTCAAAAAATGGACAGAAGTGATGGCAGTACAACATATTCGCGATAAAGATATCTTTACATTCATATTCGAAAACATCATTTGCAGATTCGGAATTCCTGCACAGTTGGTATCTGATAATGGGAAACAATTTGAAGGACAGAATATAGAAATGTTGCTTAATGCATTCAAGATAAAATGTGGAAAGTCTACTCCTTTGTATCCACAAGCTAATGGGCAAGTAGAAGCAACAAACAAAAAAATTGCAGATATATTAAAGAAGAAATTAGAAGGACATCACAGAGCATGGTGCGAACAAGTACATAATGCAGTATGGGCTTATAATACAACTAGAAGAGAAGCTACGGGAATGTCACCTTTTTGTTTAACATATGGAGTTGAAGCGGTGTTACCAACAGAAGTTGTTATTCCGACAACAAAAGGAGAAGCTTGGGAGAAAAATCTTAGTGCGGGCTTGATTTTAAATAAACTTGATAAATTAGAAGAAAGAAGAGAAAAAGCTTTACAACATATGGAGAATTATCAGCGAAGATTAGCCCGAGAATATAATAAACGTGTCAAAATACGCGAATTTCAACCAGTAGATTTAGTTCTGCGAGAAACACCAATATATCAGCGAGAAAATGGTGGAAAATTAGCGAAAAATGGGATGGACCTTACATCATTAAGGAGATAGTTGGAACATGAGCTTATAGATTAATGGATCCAGAAGGAAGAGATGTTGGTCATAGATTAGACAGACCATGGAACAGGTTGTACTTAAAAAGATATTACCCGTAAGAATCTTTGAGAAGTTATGGATTCTGAAAGAATAATTGCAATATTACTCATATCAAAACAAGATCATGATGTGCGAAATTTTCGCAGAGATAATCACATAACAATGACATAAAAGAAAGGGGGGAACATTTATGGCATACACCCTAGTTCGCGAATAAAATTTCGCAAGAGGCAAATGTAAGACCTAAAGTACGTCATATTAGGGGGTACCTGTTGCATGGCTCAGGGAAAGGCTACACCGCTACCAGAACCTGATTCATGGAGATTTGGGGTCAATAAAACCCATCCGGGAGGGGCACCTTGGATTCTCAGCTTAAGCATGTGACTTGGGTTGGGCGACTAAGGTAATAAGGACTCTCCCAAGGAGTGCAGATATGATCAAAGCGCCGAGGTACACGGTTGACTCAAGAGTGCCAGGGACGTCTGAAGCGTATCTTGCCATTCTTGACAAGTCTTGGCTTATACCGCACTCGGCCTGAAGAAAACCCTACTTAGGGTGTAGTCTCGTAACCATAAGCCCTATAGGTAAAAGAGATAAGAGGTTGTGAAAACAACTGGTTGTTGTTAAGACTGGATGGGACGAGCTAACCTTGTATGGTAGAAGTACGCCTCCTTGAAGTGGCAACCAGGGGGAGATAAGGGCGGCACCCTCCATTAAGGAGTTGATAAGTGTCTTAAGACGCAAATGTCATGAGGCTTTTTATTCGCAAGGATATTAAGGCTTGTCATATTTGTGCAACAATCCTGAAGAGGCAATAATACAAAAGAAAAGGATAAGAAGAGATCAATGGGTTTTCGCATGAAAGTACGAAGACGTCCTGCGATTTCGTCGCAAGACGGCAATGTCATGAGGCTTTATTTTCGCAAGAATATTTAGGCCTGTCATATTGTCGCAACATTCCTGAAGAGGCCATAATACAAAAGAAAAAGTTAAGGCAAGATCAATGGGTTTTTGTATGAAAGTGCAAGGACGTCCTGCGATTTTGTCGCAATGACAAGAGGTGGCATAATAAGACCTTTAATTAGGAAGGAAAAATAAGACCACATGATAAAACAAAATACTTATAATTATTCGTAACAGATTATTTTTTGCAAGAAAGATAATGAGAGGAAAGTATGGGAATCGATACACAAGAAGCATTATCTTTCTCATCAACAAAATATTAAAAGGAAAAGTTGATTCCAAAGTTGGTTGAAAAATGTAACTCGCAAAAGTGATAAAAATAAGACAGTTCAAGAAGACAAAGCATGGGCATGACCATACCATTCATAATGGACATCGAGGCATAGGAAGATACGCGAAGGAAACACACTCCTCTCGAGATAAGTATACCCGAACCTAATTTAAATATTCTAAATAACTAAGAGCATAGGCATGACCATACCATTCATAATAATAATTGCCTCACTTCGATTTAAAGAACTGCGAAGCATTACACCGAAAAGTATAAATTTTAACTCGCATAAGTGTCATTTGCATAGAAAATGTACCAAGGAGATGGGAAGCAGAGGCAAGTACGAGAGTAACAAAACATCCGTGCTCCCCACCTCCTCGGTCAGAATACTTGGAAGCATAATAAATATAGGTAAAGAAAAGATTACTTGTTCTAACTAACAACGCAGGAACAAAAAGAAACATCCAAAGTCAAACTTGCCCCCCAAGCTTGGGAGCACCCATAGTTATAAGAAAAGTTAAATACAACTGAAAAGATAAAACGCATGAAGAAACAATGTCAGAAGAAGTAATGGAAGGGTCTGCAACCTCGGACATAGGAGCATTCTGAACTGAAGCATCAACACCGCCAGTAGACTGTTGATCCAAAACAATCTCATCAGTAGCTTGCTGAGAAGGATCCTTCTTTCCCTCTCCTCCACCATCAGGAATAAATGTCGCACCCTGAGCTTCTCTCTCGAACGGAACCTCCTCTTCCTCCTCGTCATCACTAACAGGAACTTGGGGATACACCTCGCGCGGAATATTATGCTTCCCACAAACCCAATTGACCGTGATCTGAGACTCATCGTTCACGCAACGCTGAGATAATTTAGAATACTTCCTCTCATCCTCTTCCGCAAAATATTGATACTCCTGATCCAGAATCAGATAAGAATGCTCCAGTTCCTCCTTACTTTTCCTTAGCTCATCGCGCTCCTAGGAAATGTCAGCTACTAGGCGAGAATATGCGGAGAATTTTTGAGATGCGGAATCTCGTTCCTTAAGAGATTTAGTCAAATTCCCCTGAAGAGTCTCCAATTTCCTCTTCATCGCGACCACCTCCCCTTCGAGAAAGGAATGATTAAAACAAATAAAATTCAGTCAAGATTGAGACAACAACTATAGCAGCCTTAACAACTACCTTCATTTTGTGAAACTACTATATGAAGACCAGACAGAATTACTGGGTGACGATTAGCATTTTGCAGTAATCGGAAATCTTCTAAAGCCTTATCTCGTTTCCGACAATCTTCATCCTTCTCGCGTGACAGCTTCGCTAACTTGGACGCGAGATCATTTGACACGGCCTTCTAGGATTGAATAGAATTATCCAATAAATTACGATCTCTAGAAAGCCTGTAATAAGCGACATCAAAGGAAAGCTTATGATTCTTCAAATAGCGAACGTCTTGGGATAAGGTTTGATTCTCATCAAGAAGGGCGCGATTTAACATATTAGATACCTCTAAAGCCCTAGCAAGCTGACCAGACAAAGTACAATGTTGATCTGAACGAGCGCGCCAACCAGAATTATCAATTTGAAGATCCACGATATGATTACTTAAACCCCGATGATCACCCTCCAACCAAGTAACCTGAGCTTTAAGAGCATCGCACTCACCTTGAGCATCATTCGCGGCAAATTCAAACTCGTAGCGCTCAGATGTACGCTTTCGGTTTAAGGCTTAAGTATGAAAGGCCTAAAATTAAAAGGGATGGTACGAAATCAAAATATACAGAGAATGGCAGCATTGTAAAAAATCTCACCTCTAAGCTCTTCATTTCTTGCGCGAAGATTGGTGACTTCGTTCGCCTCGGAAGACAATTCATACAACTGCTTCTTTAGGTCTACAATAGCTTCCTCAACCTTGGAAAGCTTTTCAATCTCAACCAAACGACGGCGAAACTCCTATAAAGCACCAAGAATTAGGATCAAAAGAAATAAAGAAAAAGAAAAATGAATACGAAGAGAAACTAACCTCTGAGGCAAGAGCAGTACGCTTATCGCAATTAGAAAGCAAGGGGGATTCAGACCCAGTTCGCTGAGGCGATAGACCTAGTGCGAGGGAAATTAAGTCTGACCACTGCGAAACCTCTGTAGCAGTGTTGGCTGGAGAGGTATCAGCCCCAACAGTATCGATCACAGCAAACCTCTCCTCCTTAGCGACAGCAACGCTAGAAGTAGCACAAACCATAGTAGACCCCTCTGAAGCATGCTCAGGAGCGAGCGAAGAAAGTGGTTGGGGAGAAAGGCTGGTTAATATTTCACCCTTTGGCGATGCGACGGGCATCAGAGTTAGAGGGCTAACAACGTGAACGAGATCCCCACTACACGAGCCCCCCTTTTTATGCGATGAAGTCTCCTTTCCAGGTGAAAGTTTCCGCTTGCAGGACCCCTTTTTATCACATTTTTCCGATCCACGGAAGGATTAGCCGGAGGCCTCAACAAAGTAGGTCTGAAATGGCAGAAAAAATATGGGTTACTAAAAGAAAAACAAACTCAAAATAGCAATAACAAATACATGAAAAACCTGACAAGAACGCATAAATACCGAGGAGATAATTCGTTAGAAGAAGGAACAGAGGATTGACTCGACATGATAATGAACTTGTAAGATTTTGCAGAAGAAGAAGAGGAGAAGAAATAAAAAATGAGGAAGATAATAAAGGAAGATATCTCACCCAGGAGTATTTATAAAGAAGGAAGAAACTGGCTGTAACCGTAACCGGTCAGCTTAAAATTCAGATGTGTCAATCAAGAAAAGGAAGAGTGATTACACGTGGGAATAATCACACGGAAAAACCGGAAGGATGTCGGAAGAAACGAAAATAATACGAGGAATCAATTAAAGGATTCTCGCATCATTCCAATTACATAAGAATAACGCGAGAAGAGGCAAAATATAAGGGCGAAATATCGCGCAAGACTAACCCACAACCTCGTCCTCACTATGACACTTATTAGCATAATCGTGGAGAGAAATTATGCGAAGGAATACAAATGCGAAAAAGGGGACAAACACGAGAACATTCACACGAAGAGCACGAAACTGCAACGCGAGAGATAGTGACATCTTCCCAAAGCCTGGCGAATAAGACAGAATGAACATGAATCAGCTAACAGAGATTTTCACGTGAACTCAGTTGTCTTCTACCATGATGACCGGCTATATAAGGATTCAAATAATGAAGAGAGAGGCAGGTTGAAAACAGTTCAGTAAAAGAACAAGAGTAGAGAGCCATCACTAGAAGAGAAAAGAATAAGAAACCATTAGAATTATCTTATACTATCATCATCATCTTTACATGTATGGATCCTTGTGATATCAATAAGAACATCATATTTTCCATATATTGCTTGTGTGAAGATCATATCTAGTGTCAAGGGGTGCATAATATCATTAATGTTTGAGTTTATTTTCATAACTTAGACTTAGTGTTGTTATCACTTCTTTGGGCGTAGTTGTTGGATTTTCCGCAACTACAGGCAGAAACTGAATTAAAAATAAATAAATAGAATGACGTAAGCTTATTTTTAGATTCAATTATTCAATATACGAGGATTCGAATTTTCAGTCTCTCTGTCACGTATTCTTAGAATTTTATGTTTATTTTAGGGTTTTGTTATTTTGTACACCCATGCATAAGATAAGAGTCAATCATTGGCATTGGAAATGATAAAAAACAATAATAAAAATTATGAGAGATAGTGTATTTTGCATTGGAGAAGGTAAAACTCATGGGTTTTTTGAATTAATCTTTATAGAAGTGCAAACTTACCTTCTCCAATGCAAAATACACTATCTTTCATAATTTTTTATTGTTTTTCATCATTTGCAATGCCAATGATTGGATCTTATCTTATCTTGTACATGGGTGCACAAGATAACAAAATAATATTAGAGGATCGAATCAAAGTGCCAATTACATTTTAAAACTAAAAGCAAAAAAATAAAGAATAAATTGATAAACCTAGTCAAATTGGAGTATACCCAGATTAATTTGGGTATACAAAATAAAACAACATAAGTTCATTAGAAAATAAAACCCAAAGCCCCTTAGTCAATTATTTTCGAAAATGGCTAAACTGCCCTTGTTTAATTAACACTGATCAACTTGTTTAGTTTAATTTATTTAAAGTTATGAAATCTTGTTTTGGTTAGATTAAACTTATGAATTTTGTTGGAAGATTTTTAAGATTCTTTTTTTGTTGTTTTGAGAATATTATTTTTAGCGGAAATGAAACGACACTAGCCAAATACTTCTAAAATGGGGGATTGCAAAAATTTTAATGGTTTCATTTTCAAAATTACAAAAGAAATCAACACTTTTAGAATTGAAAGTATGAAAAGTCGGCAAGGTCGACAAATGTGGAAGATAACGACCATCATTAGCCGGCATGTTGATAATAAACAATAATGCCGACTAAATGTCGACCATCACCACCACTGATGGATGGTCTTTACACCTCTTGGTCGAGCCCTCTCTCTACCGTAATTAGGTTTTTCTACCTAATGCTCTGCAGAGCACAGTTTTGATTAGGATTAAACACTTATTATCATCTTTACACCACACGGCTGGTCCCACTGCCACCAATGGCCAGTTCCCTCTATCCATTGTTCGTTCCTCTTTCAACCAATCATTGGTTCATTCATTATCGAAATTAGAGTTCTGAACCTAATGCTCTACAAAGCATAATTCGGAACAGGTTCAAACACCAATAATTTTCATATTGATCCCGCTATCAATATTTTAATTAATATTTTATTGATTCAACTATCAATATGTAATTGTTCTGCAAAGCAATATTTCTCATATTGATTCAACTATCAATGTTCGAGAAGCAATATTCCATACTGATCCAGCTATCAATATTCCATCAGTTCATCAACCAATATTTAGTTGGCTCATTAGTCAATATTGGTCTATCAACCAATATATTTTAATACAATAATCTCTCTGCTTCGTCATTAGAATTTCTCGTGACATGGTGAATCAAGAACGAACCTTCTTGTTCATTGTTCATCCTCATATGACTTCCTGTCAAATGCTTGACACATAAAAAATACATATATACTTGTTTATGATCGATTCTGCAATCTCATTAAACCTATACTCACTAATCCAAATCATTCGACTATTAACGTTGTTTTAGCTAGAAAACTAATGTCACAATCATCAGTGACCCATCAGAATCAATGTCTATGGTCCATAAAGTATTATTGTCATCTCAACTGGCACTTCATGCCTCATCCATCATGACCATGAATTATGAACCATGTTCAATTATTAGTTAAGACTCATAGTCCAACTAGGTCAACGATTGATCATTTAAATATTTGTTTGCAAAACATACTTTCACATGAGACACCAATTCGTGTCACATGGGGGGTATTGACTAGGTTTTTGGTCTGACGGTGTACAACACGTGCGATGTAGCATACATCCACGGTGAGAAATGTGAGTAATTCGTGATGGCAGATGAAAGAGTAAATTGAATAGTGGATGGACAATCAACCAAGTCTGCACGCAAAGTGGAATTGGTTTACAGATGATTTCCCACTTCCCCATTCTTCCACTCCTCTTCAAGCGTCGCCACTTACAAGAGATCAATGTGTTAACTATTTCTGCAATATATAGGTTCCTCCACTTATGATTTGACAAGAAAACTTAACAAGACTCAACGTAACCAAATCTGCGGCAGTTAATTATCAAGCACTTGCAGAAGATTTCTCTCGGTCTTACATGGAGAAATCATCTTAAAAGCAGTTCAACACATTATTCATCAATCAATCATCACTACACATTCTCAGCTTTCTCTCCCTACAGACCGACCCTTTTCTTTCCTTTTGAGCGAATTTTGAATATGGAACGATCATTTTCTTGGTTTAGGCCAGAATGATATAGAGTAGTCTCTCGAACTCAAAGTACTCTCATTGTCAAATGTTAAAAGTGGCACCCTATGAATCCGCGGATGGTAGGTCCCAAGGACATGTTCCACTCGGGACATCTCCCGGTGCAAAAGCACAGTTAGTGTAGAACTGCTCGTGGTGTTATTCAAAATTCTGGAGAGGCATGTGGGTTCGGAAGAAAGTGGGGGAAATGGATGGTGGCGGAGCCGGAAAACTCTAAAGGGGGCTAAAAAAAATTATATAAATATGGGGGCTAAATTTAATTTTTTGGTGGACTAGTCACTAATTACATGACAAAATGAAGTGTATTTATATGATTATGCAAAAAAAAAAAAAAATTGTGTGTGCTGGTGGTGGTGGCCGGGGCCGTAAGTCTGAGTCAAGTGGCTGGAAGTCATTTGCGCTAAACCCACACTTCTTCCATTCTTCAGTTATGCTTCAAACTTTTCCTTGAATCAAGAGGATCGACCGTGATGTTTATAGATGAACACTCATCTAGAATGACCACTAGACTCGGACTAAGCCGTGCAGAACCTTGGTCACGCTTACTTAAACATTCATAGTTGCAAATTTGACATCACAATATTCAAACTTGTGCAAATTATTCTCCACGTTCAAACCCAAAAAGTTGATAGAAAAAGAAAAACGGCCAATGCCAACAGTATATTCAAACACTTTGACTTGCGCTGTGCGCAAGTTTTTCTTCCATGATGGTGTAAAAATAGTCAAAAGAAAGAAACTTCTGCACCTAACTAACTTTGTTGAAAAGACTCTAAACACATACGACATTTCCTGCTACGCGTAACATTTTTACCGATATCTTAATACAAATTCAGCACAGAGCCGAAGAAAAGAATCAAAATAATCAATTTTCAAACATTTAGCCACGAAAGAGTATATTCAAGCACCATGGGAATCTGTATGTCCTGTGCATCTTCTGGTAATGGTGACGAAAACATAATAAAAGATATATATGAAAACGCAGTTATTATGGATTCAAGGTCTGATAACAAAACTCTAAGTTTGATTGGTTCTGTTTATTCACAACAAGGTAGTAAAGCTACAAACCAAGATTCTGCTCTACTTCAACAGGTACATATTTCTGCTGCATATAGTGAATTTCTTTGATGCAGTTTTTTTTTTTTTTTTGAATTAAATTATGCTTTGGACATTTTGAAGGGTTTTGGTACGGATGGCGGAGCTTTGTGTGGAGTATTTGATGGACATGGAATAAATGGCCATGTCGCGAGTAGATTAGTCAGAGAATTGTTACCCAGTTTATTGTTAGACCAGAAGAAAACGATTTCTTCGTCGACTGATGGAGATGATTACGTTGAGGAATGGAGTAAAGCTTGTGTTGGTGCTTACCAAATGATGGATGATGAACTTAAAAGTCGTCGAGAAAATTTGGATTGTTCATGCAGTGGAACTACTTCTGTGACCATCATAAAAGAGGGTCAAGATCTTGTTATTTCTAATCTTGGGGATTCGAGGGCCGTATTAGGGAGTACTAATTCTGATAATGGTGACATGATGGCTGTTCAATTAACAACTGATCTAAAGCCTAGTGTACCAGAGGAAGCCGAAAGAATAAGGAAGAGTAAGGGTCGAATATTCGCACTTGTAAATGAAGCTCACATTGAACGTGTATGGTTACCTAACCAGTATTATCCTGGACTTGCCATGGCAAGAGCCTTCGGAGATTTCGATCTCAAGGAGTACGGAGTAATTGCAGTTCCGCAAGTGTCTCATCATCGCTTAAACAACAATGACAAATTTGTGGTTCTTGCAAGTGATGGGGTAAGACTCATCGTCTCCTTCTCTCTCAATAAGTGTTTTGATTTATTCATGTTATTGATTGTTTGAATGAATTTAGGTGTGGGATGTGCTAAGCAATGATCAAGTTGTATCTATCATATCCTCAGCAAGACCAGAAACGGCTGCCAAAGCAGTGGTAGATGCGGCTGTTGTTGGATGGAGACGATTTCCACATGTTAAAATGGATGACATCTCTGTATCCTGCATGTTCTTCCATGAGAGTCCAAACTAATAGATACAGTTTCTCTGCTTAATCTTTATTCGACTCCAGTAAATTACCATGTAACAAGATTGTTGGATATTGGAAAAAAAAAATATTAACCTAGAGCAACGCGCTCGCTTAGCATAAAGGGGTCGCATTACCAATTAGGCGTCCAAGGCGCAAAAGGCCTGAACTCTTTTATTTTCCTGGTCGCTCCAGGTGCCCTAAGTGCAAAAAACGTGAGGTGAAGGGCTTGGCGCCTGGCCTCCCCTCGCGCCTCACACAACTTAGAGATCAACTACAGAGTAAACAATTAGACGAAACAGAAAAGCTCATTAATCTGGTCATGACCCAAAACTTGCGAATTGGTCACTGTGACTCTAAATATGCCATGTTTGAACCAAACTACTGTGCAACCCAAAGCTAGGAAAAATTGCTCATAAATCAGCTTTCATATGCTCGCCATGTAAAAACTAAGATGTCACATTCATTGACGGTTGGCAGCATTACATACACGTATTTCTACGTAGTGTTTAAGTGTCACGCGGATACTTTTCCGTAGCGTGTCCGTAGAATCGCATTAAACTATAGTAGTATTCTGCTGATACTTGTCAGATGATGCTGCTTCCCACGCTTGCTTAAACATCCATTTTTGCAAATTTGATATTACAATATTGAATATTCAAACTTGTGCAAGGTTAAACCCAATAGATTGATAGGGAAATGGCCAACGCCAACTTTAGACATTGTTTTCAAACAATTTGACATAAACTATTTACAAGTTTTTCTTCCATGGACCTCATTTGCACTTTGTAAAGGAACTTTTGAGGTGATCTAAATTTTATGCTTCGCCAATGAGGTAATCCAACTTTTATATTAAACCAAATAAGGAGTTTCTAAATTTGTTGAGAAGAGTACATTTTCAACTCACTACAAAGAATATTTCTGCACCTAACTATACGAATATCAAACTATAGACACATACGACATTTTCTGATACGCGTAGCGTCTCATTTTCTACCGAATTTTTGTTATAAATCAACAAAGAGAAGAAGAAAAGAATCAAAATCAATCAATTTTCTAACATTAAGCGACGAAAAGTATATTCGAGCAGAGCACCATGGGAATCTGTATGTCTTGTACATCTTCTAGTAATCCTGACGAAAGCATTATACATGAAAATGCAGTTATTATAGATTCCAGGTCTGACGGAACCCCAAAATTGATTGGTTCTGTTTATTCGCAGAAAGGTGATAAAGCAACAAACCAAGATTCTGCCATACTTCAACAGGTACATAGTGAATTTCATTGAAGCACAGCGATTTTCTATTGCACTTTTTGTTGTGAGTTAAATTATGGTTTGAACATTTTGTTAATGTTTTTCTATCTGTGTGTATTTTGAAGGGTTTTGGTGTGAATGATGGAGCTTTATGTGGAGTATTTGATGGACATGGAAGGAATGGTCAGGTTGTGAGTAAATTAGTCAGAGAATTGTTACCCAGTTTATTGTTGGACCAGAAGAATTCGTCGACTAATGGAGAAGATTATGTTGAGGACTGGAGTAAAGCTTGTATTGGTGCTTACCAAGTGATGGATGATGAACTTCGAAGTCGAGAAAACTTAGATTGTTCTTGTAGTGGTTCTACTTCCGTTACCATCATAAAACAGGTGACTAACTTCAATTCTTGTTTGAGAATCATATTTTTCTAAATGGTTTTTGTTCGTGACTAATTTAAAAATTCATGAAACAGGGTGCAGATCTTATTCTTGCTAATCTCGGTGATTCAAGGGCTGTACTAGGGACTAGTTCTGATAATGGTGAACTAATGGCTGTTCAGCTAACAACTGATCTAAAGCCTAGTGTACTAGAGGAAGCTGAAAGAATACGGAGCCGTAGAGGTCGAGTTTTTGCACTTCAAAGAGAAGCTCATATTGAACGTGTATGGTTACCTGACGAGGATTACCCTGGACTTGCCATGACAAGAGCTTTTGGAGATTTCGAGCTCAAGGATTATGGAATAATAGCCATTCCACAAATCTCACATTATCATCTAAACATCAATGACAAGTTCGTTGTTCTTGCATCTGATGGGGTAGGCCTTCTTACTCACACCATCATTTAGACAAGTTCGTTGTTCTTGCATCTGATGGGGTAGGCCTTCTTACTCACACCATCATTTAAACATGTAATCTAGCTGCATATAGTCTGTTTTTTTTAAAGGTATTGATTGATTGTGTTTTATGATTGCAGGTGTGGGATATGCTAAGTAATGATCAAGTTGTGTCGATCATGTCCTCAGCAAGACCAGAAACAGCAGCCGAAGCAGTGGTAGATGCCGCTGTTGTTGGATGGAAACGGTTTCCGCATATCAAAATGGATGACATCTCTGTATCCTGCATGTTCTTCCATGAGATATCACAAAATCTGTAAACAGTTCTAAGTAATAGCTAAATGATGCAACATTTTCAGTACTATTGTTTACCAGCTATATGACCTTTCAGCATTCTCTAGGGAATACAATTTCTATTTCTATTTCTTTCCCTGGCAGACTGTAATGCAGTACATGGAATACAATAACTTGACAAATACAGTTTCTCTGCCTGACATTATAACTGCAAACCTCATTGTTAACTTTAGGGAAGAAAAAGAAGCGCTGTTTTGCTACAACCTTGAAAACTAAGAATTCAATCCAAAAAGAAAAGCAATCTGAAAGAACTAAAATCTTAATATTCGCAAAACTTCCTTCCAGTTATACTAATAGCTAGACAAAATAAACACGGTATTTCAGCGAAAAGTCTAATCATCAGCTTCTTCAACGACCTTAGTGCCCAAACCTTTGAGACCTTCTGCGGGAATTTCTGCTACAGTGACGAGTGAGTAGAGCTCCTCCTTGGCATCTTCATCATCATTTCTCTTGCGAGCAATGCGAACCCTAACTCTTCTTGGGACACTGCGGATACCCTTGCTCCAGATGTGTTTGTTCAACTTGACGTCTACTCTCACATCCTTTGTTCCCATGGCATTCTGGGCAAACTTCCTAATCTCCTTTATGGCCTTTGGTGCCATCTTCTTGAAGGTGCTGTAGTTCAAAAAAGTAGTCAGATACCAATATCAACCACCATTTATTATTTTCTGATGAGCATATAAAGAATAAAATTATAGTTCATACAATCACAAGTGTCTAGTATGACCCTAAACAACAAGCACAATGGATGTATGAAGCAGACACAATTTTATGATGAGCAACATCATTCCTTTCTAAAAGATTTGGGTTTGGGATTCAAGTTACAGAAGGTGTTGAGCACACCTAACTCGCCCAAGTCGGTCTTTTACTAAATCAATAGAATTTTAGGTTGTGTAAATGAAATAAAAACAGAGCCAACTTGAAACATGCATTCAAAGCAAATATTGGATGAAAAGATATGTAGTTTATACTAGAGACTGAAGTGTGAGGTACAGAATTCTAGAAATTTGAACATTAATGCATCCTAGAGAGGCGATTTGAAACAAACGAATCAGAATTGTCCTACCTAGGAAGTAAAGACTGAAACTCTAAGGCTCACCACAGAAACATCCCTGTAATTATTGCAAGAAACGGAGAGCTACAAAAGGAGGTTTAACTTTGTGGACGTGCCTTTAAAGTGTGTCCACGTGACACTCAATTCTGATTGGTTACATTCAAAAACCAATCAGAATCAAGTGTCACATGGACATACTTTAGAGGTGTGTCGACAAAGTAGAACACCTGCATATATAAAGCATCAAACACATATTCTTATCATTCAAAGCTCTACTGATACTGGTGAACAAATAACCTTCAAAGCTTACAAAACAAATAATCTGATAAAGAGAGAGTTCAACATTGACAATCTTAAGCTTCAAGTTCCATTAATTGAACATTGTAGCATTTGCCAAGCATTCACGACCAATTTGAATATCATGAATGTGCAGGCAACTACAAACCAACAAAACAAACCAAACAACTTGTAGAGAAAAACTAACCCAAAATAACTTTCAGTTTGCTGACTACAAGTAGAATGCTTACAATAACATTACCATGTACTGCTATTGATAGAACAACAGAAAAACAAACTCAAGAAATCAATTTCTGGCCTATGACCACACTTATGAGATTGAAATTGATCCCTCTAAACATATCAACAAAAGCCAGACTTGTACATATTCACCAACAACAAAAAAACATAAATCTATACACAAAAATGGAATAGCACTTAAATCCCATTATCCCGGCTTTATTAAGATTGCAAACAATTCACATATGGAGCTTCAAATCACTGATTCACTATGCTTGGTACCCATAAACTGTTAGCAATTAAATTTTTGAGAGAAATCCTATCTTATTTATCCTGAATCTAACATGGCAGTTCATTTGTGCCCAATTTTTCTGAGAAATTCTTATGATTCTTTCAGAACCAAATCACATCATATACACTAAGTTCAAAGTACAAGGAAATCAAACCTAGCTTCTAATCTCTTCAGTATAACGAACCCTAAAAACCATTTCTGTGTTGAGAGTACTTACACTCCATGAAGGCGTTTGTGAAGATTGACGGTGTACTCCCTAGTAACAACCTCCTCCTTTCTGCTCTTAGTCTTTTCAACCA
Source organism: Papaver somniferum (assembly GCF_003573695.1). Lineage (NCBI taxonomy): Eukaryota > Viridiplantae > Streptophyta > Magnoliopsida > Ranunculales > Papaveraceae > Papaver > Papaver somniferum. The sequence goes on from NC_039359.1 coordinate 151,609,357, forward strand.
TCTTCACAATCTCCTCCTTCTCCTCCTCTTTAACAAATCTCACAGAGAATAAATCTACAAAATCAAACACAAATTCCTTAGTTCCAAATCTAACAGACCGAAAAATCTACAAAATTAAAAAAAAAAATTACTTTGTACCAAATCCTTAGAACACGAGATTTGATTAAGAAATCGAAACACAGTCTCGATCTAAGAACAGGCAGATAGAGAGAGAGAGAGTGGGAGAGAAAAAGGACCTGAAGGCGCAAGAGGCAGAAAGGAACGAAAGAAAAACCCTAATTGCAAAACCTTTTATATATTGGTCAGTGGAATTGGATGGGTTGGAATCGTTGGATATCTTTAGGTATCCTAGCCCAAGCCCTAGATCACGAAAGAGTTCAACAAAAAAAGAATTATTTTTTATGGACCATGATTTTTTTGAGTGGACCATGGTTTTATTAGGTCACCTTCCCTATAGTGATAAGGGGTGTTCTAAAATGTTGAAATGATTAACATACCCTTAATCTAATTTAATTTAAAACCAACCTAATAACTACCTATATATATAACCACCACCACCGCCCACCACCTCTGATTATCACCACCACCAACCACCACCACCACCCACCACTGTCGATTACCACCACCACCACCTCTGATTATCACCACCACCAACCACCGATTACCACCACTACCTCCTCCCACCACCACCGCCACCGCCTATTTAAGAAATGTAACAACATCAATGCAATCACAATTAAGTTCGGTTACATAATAATTTTATCGAGTATAAAAGACGTCAGTCGCAACCTGATTCTGCCATGGGACCACTCCGGAGGTATTTTCCAACAAACCCTTCACTTTAATTTGATTTTGATTGCTTCAATCAAATAAAAATCATCAAAATAGGGTTTTAATAGGAGTTACAGAGCCATGTTCGGTTAGGCCGATTTTCCAAAAAATCATAGTTTACTAACCGAACTTCTTGAAAATGAAGAACACAAAGAACAGTTCGGTTCTATTGGATTTAAAACTAAGTCATCGAACTCTCTGTTCGGTTGTTTCGCAAAAAATTATAAAACTACAAAGTAACCGAACTCCACCCTTAGAACCGAAAAAATAACAAATCCAGTCTAACCGAACTGTGTTGTTGTGGCCACTATGTTGAGTTCCAAAATAACCGAACTTAGCCAATAGAGTTCGGTTTGTTCGCAAAAACTTTTAAAACTACAAAGTAACCGAACTTAGCCAATAGACGCTGGAACTTCACATTTTTTTTGTTTGTTAAGTTCGGTAACTTCACAATTTTATCGCAGAAACCGAATTCAGAGTTCGGTTGGTTAGCTGTTAGGTTCAAGTTTGCGAAATAACCGAACTTTGTAAACTTATATACTCTTATATTACGTAAAGTTCGGTTAGATCAAAAGTGCATGCAGTTTGCGAACCAACCGAACTTTGTACACCAAAGTTCGGTTAGTTGAGAACCAACCGAACATAACGTTGTAACTCCTAGAAATTATATTATTTGAGAGTTCGGTAACCTGCGTGTTTGGAACAAGTAACCGAACTACACTTTCAGATGAGTTCGATTACTTGTTCATCTCACGGGGCCACCGAACTACAGCTTCAGATGAGTTCGGTTACTTGTTCTTCGTATAAAGTAACTGAACTGTTCAAAATCCAGTTCAAATCCGGATCATTTTGAAGATTAACAAATATTCTAGGAGAGGATGGAGATGAAGAATCAGATGAGTTTTCATCATTTGAATACTCAAACTTAGTGAATTGGAAAAAAAAAATTTTATTTTCCATGTTTTTCTCCTTCATCTTCTCTAACTCTACTCTCTCAATAATTCTACTCAACTAATAATAAACCCATCTTTTAATTTAATCTCAGTAATTGTTTTTAACTAAATCATTCACTAATCATAACCTAAAATTAATTAAGAGGATAGATTAGGTATTAAATAAATAACTAGATATGGGGTGACCTAAAATTACTTCTAATGCCTTTACCCAAACTAAAACCATGGTCTCCCCAAAAAAACCATGGTCCCCAAAAAATCGTTCCAAAAAAAGTTTAATGACATTTTGTTAGGCTACCTTCCCCTTATGAGGGGTGTCCTAAAGTCCTTGTTCAAATTAGGACTAACCTAATAATCTCCCTGTACTAATAACTTAATTAAAACTCCAATTTATAAATACAAAAATACAAGTTTTTCTACTAACCAATTTCATTTTAAACTCCTTTTATCCTCTTATTTTTTTCTTCCTTTTTCATAATAGTTTTAAATTCGAATTTTAGAAATTTGTGTATCAGAGGTACTTCTGACTGACCCACGTCTTCTTTATATATTTGTGATTGACAAATTAAATGAGTAGTGATCATAAAAATTGAAGTTGCAGAGAAAAGTTCGGTTAGGAATTTTGTGGAAAAAAACTTCGTCGAACTAGTCAAACCTTCTAGAAATGAAGAACATGAAGAAAAGTTCGTCCATTTCGCTAGAAGAAAATGCTAGCCAAATTTTCTGATTCCTAACCGATTTTTTAGATAAAGTCAATTGCGTCGCAACTTTTTTTCCTCATAACCGAACTTTTCTCTGAAATCGTATATATGTAGTTCGGTTATGTCGCAATTTTTTTTCTCTTAACCGAGTTTTTCTTTGGAAACCTATAAATTAAGTTGGGTTACGTCGCAATTTTTTCTCTCATAACCTAACTTTTCTCTAAAAGCAAAAACTCTAATACTTTGTAAAAGAGAGAGCGCGTAAATCGAGCGAAAACTCGGGCGATAAATAGGTGTCTAACACGGTAATTTTCTTCAAATTTCTGATGATTAATAAGTAAAAAGCAATCTCAGATGGAACAATCAAACTTGTTGAGATTAAGTAAAGCAATAACAATAGAATGTTCTCAGGTGCAAGTAGATCTGATACTCAAATGATGGATTTACAAATTGAGTTAGGAAAGATGACGAAATAGACAGACAAAGGTTTGAAGAATGGGTTTCAAGATGAAGCCATGAGTATTTATCAATTAGATGATGGTAGAGATACCCACTGTGCCCTTTTCCTTCCCAGCAGGTTAAATCAAAATTCATCTCTTATCGTGATGCTTTTGTGAACTCTGAATCAAGACGGGAAAATTACTTTCGTGATTGGGGATTACAGGATTTGGAGATGGAATTCGAAAAAATTTATGCGAATTAAATAAGAGAAGCTGAATCAAATGATCGTTTTCTGTTAGAGCATTGCTCGGTCGAACTCGCAAGCGTTGCTATCTCAAGCTTGTTTGTCAAGTTTAGTTGTCAAAACTATATGTCTTGATTTCTAGTCTACTGTAGCTAAGTCTCGGACTAGGATAGTTAAGTGTAGTTGAACTCTAGACTCCACGACGTTCATCATATGAAGACGAAGAACTACTAAATGAACTGGTGGAGCTTCAACGACTAAAAGGTATGTGGATACTTGAGCTTATCTATCACTCAAAAGTCTATTCTATCTCTTACTCTTGAGACAAAAGTCGTATAATCATATAGATTTCCATTATACATATTTGCTATTTCGATCCGTGTTATCTCGCGTATCCTTTTCTCGAAATAAGTGTTGGTAAGATTTCGCTTTATCCAAATTCATCTTTACTCGTGACGAAATTCATGTTGATATTTCAATCTCTTGAAAATTTCTTTGATGAAAAATAGTTTGCGAATAACAACTATATAACATCCTCTAAGAATGTTTCAATGATTGAAATGAGAGTTTAGATTATGTAACCATCTTTGGATATAAGCATAGTGTGTTCGCACATTAGTATATAAGTCCATAAACCGGGAACCGTTTGCATACATATGTGTGTGTGCAAAATGATTGAAGGGGACAGGTTAAGTGCGTACCCGTGCTGGCGGTTCACGTCCGTGAATTTCTACTGAGTTTGGTTTTGACAAACTCTTAACTAGTCACCTTAAGTACGCGTACTGGCGGAAAGTTTTCACCAGAAAATTTCTGTTGAGTTTGGAAATCAAAACCAACTCAAAACCGGTTGCTTAAATACGCATACCTGTACGCATACTTAAGCTGGTTACTTTATCAAATCGATCAGTTTATGAACTTATAACATTTAAATAATAAGGAATGCAATCTTTGTAAACCATGACTATAATTTTCATGAATCGATTCAAATGAATCAAACCGATTTTGTTTCAATTGTGTCTATTATAAAGATCTAAGAAATTGAACAACTTTCTAACTAGTTCATTTGAATTATTTGTTGTGAAGATGAATGTGATTGATATGGAAGTGCTCATATGGATAACCATTTGGTTAACTACTATGAACCAACTAAGTGTACACGTTTAGCTACGGTTACTCAAACCTAAATGAAATACATTTCATTTGTGTATGACAAGCTAAGTTCGATCTAACGGTTGAAAGATATTAGCTTGAATCTAATAAGGTTTTCATCTAATGGTGAATATTGAATGCGTTATTAAGATAACATTGATTGCAAACCCTGAATTGAAATCTATACAAAAGAGAACTCTAACAACTGGAAAACCTAATCCCCACACCTCATGTGTGATATTAGTTGTGTTAGCTAGAGTCGATTCTCCTTTGACCTTAGGTTTTTTCTTGAGATCCTGTAGGTTAATGACTTAAAGACTTCATTGCGATTGTGAAGCCAAACCGGACTACTTTTCTTGTACGTAGGTTTGTGATCTGATCTTGTTGTTTCTATCATACGAGTACAATCGTAAGATTGTCTTGAGATTGATATCTCCGATAGGTAAGATAGAAAAGAAGTCACAAACATCTTCATCTCATCATTTGTGATTCTGCAATATCTTGTTTCGCTAGTCGATTAAGATTATTGTGAGGTGATCAATAATTCTAGGTTGTTCTTCGGGAATATAAGTCCGGGTTATTGATTGGTTCTTGTTCACCTTGATTTATCAAAAGAAGTAACAAAAACTCGTAGGTATTTCTGTGGGAAACATATTTATCTATTACTGTAGACTTTTCTGTGTGATACAGATTTGTATATTAAAGTCTTCGACTTTGGGTCGTAGCAACTTTTGGTTGTGGGTGAGATCAGCTAATTAAGGGAATCAAGTTCGTAGTATCCTTCTGGGATCAGAGACGTAAGGACCACCATTGTACCTTGAATCATTAAGAGATTGATTGGGGTTCAACTACAGTCCAGACCAAAGTTAGTTTGTATTAAGCTAGTGTCTGTAGAGGCTTAATATAGTGCGGTGTTCAATTTGAACTAGGTCCTGGGGTTTTTCTGCATTTGTGGTTTCCTCGTTAACAAAACTTATGGTGTCTGTGTTATTTCTTTTCAGCATTATATTTTTTTATACAAATAAAATATCACAGGTGTGCGTTGTATCGATCAATTGTGAAATCCAACCTTTGGTTGTTGATTGAAATTGACTAATCCTTGAACATTGGTCTTTGGTACCGTTCAAGTTTTCATCTCTTATTCAATAGGGCTCGCAGATTTCTATTTGCTGATTGCGGATTGAATTAAGAGGTAAACATATTAACCATTGATATATCTTTCTTAAGATTGAGTCTAACTGTCTAGCTGATTCTCTTGAAAGAATATCGTAGTCCATACAGATTTCTAATGGAAATATTGGGTGAGGTTGTTAGACCCCCGTTTTTCAATTTGTATCAGAGCAGTAAAACACGTTTGATACCTTGTAAGTCTGTGTTTGTAGCAATCTGACTCTATGGACAGAAGTATTATCTCTATAAATGCACCACCAGATCCAGGGATTTCTGAATTCTCTTCCATGACTGCTTTGATTAAATATGTAGAAGAAATTCTATCCAAACCTCCACCAGGTTTAAAATTTCTCTTGATAAGCTAAATCTAATCATGATGAATAATGTTCATGTTGAGGTTGACATTTTTTTACTAATCAGTGAGAGAAATGCTCCTCCTCTGTGTAATCCAACTAGTTATAGCAAAATAAACTGTTTACAAGAAGATTTTAAGTCTAAGTCTTCCGACTGTACCACCTCTAAGCATGAACCAATTCATTGGCCAATTCCTGATACATCTTACCAAGATAATAGTATTGTCACTTCTTATGAAGAAATTAGGATGTATCCTTTTATCAAAAGAGCTTCCCTATGCGATACTGAAAATTATCTGCATAAACTGTTTCTTATAAGGTGTAAAATAAAAAATCAGAAACACAAATTTTCTTGTGCTCTCTGGATGTTCTTTGAAAAACTTATAAAAACAGTTCCTCGAGTTTCTCTCAGTACTGTAAGATGTAAGAGTAGTTGGAAAGAAACTCTTTCTTGGTGCCATGGTGAGCAAGACATTGTTCACTTCAACACAACTTGATTGTGTTGGAAGTGCATCATCACCAAGAAATTACATGTTATGTATACGGTGAGGCAAGCACAAGAACAGGGGCGCACAGACTATATTCGGTAAGGATGTCGAATTCGATTGGATTCTTCTAAAAAGGTATGTCTATAAAGCTGAGCATGATTTCTATTTTCAATTGATTATAGTACTTATAATGATCCATGTACCTTGCTTATTGTTCATTTCTACATAACATGATCTGTGTTTAAGGTTCTTAAATGTTTAGGTTTGAAAATAGTAGTTCGGGATGTTTGGACTTCATGGTACACATACCACGTATGAATAACATCATTTAAATCCAACATATAGGGCTTTAAGTACGCATACCCGTTTGCATACTTCTCCAGCATGAAAATTCATTTGCAAACCTGTACACACACTGACCTGTAGACGTCGATATTCGGTACACCTATTTTGGACGTAACTTCTTTGTCCGAACTCAAAAGGAAAACCAGAGGAGTAAAAGTTTTAGAACCCAAAAAAAAATTGTCCGGAGTGAAACTTAAGAAGAAAAATCAACACTAAAACAGGGTACAACACACACCATTTGTCAAGAAGGAAATATCTTCTTGGATTTTGTGTGTATCTTCTCAAAGGTATCAAAGAGGATACACATGATAACACCGTCAAGTTGTAACTTGATGAACATGAAACTCATCAGAGGTATTGAAACATCCATTTTTTTTCTTGGTGTGAATCAGAAGTCTTATATATGTGAGACTTTATCGAAATCAACAGAAACAGGATAGAAGTTACGCGAAGCAGTTGCTTTGTTTGCCTTACTGATCTTGCGCTTGAGACTGTTGATGTTGGTCTTGAGCTCCGAAACACGATTATTGATATGAATGTGATTAGCAACGTATTTTTGTAGAAATGTCATCCTTGAGAAGAAAAAAAGAATTTTAAGGTTTTTTCTTTCCACAAACCCTCTTTCTCTTCATTGACTTTTTAGAGTTAAGAGTCATCCATATAACATTGTTCTTTTTAAAAGTGTAAGCAGAAGTTGAGTTATATTCATAATCAGGAAATCGCTCATCACAACAATTTTCTTGATTGAGGGATGAGTCTGTAACTGTATACTGAGAAGAGGGTTTAATTACTTCTTTTGATATCCAAACAAGAATGTTATGAAGTTTTTCATTCTGTAACCGAAAATGACATCTTCTTTCAATGTGACCTCTCTTTCCGCAATAATAGCAGTTGACAAGAATGTTTTTAACCGTTCTCAACTGAGCAACCCTATAGGGATGACAATATTGAATTCTAAAGACATCAGCTGATGGAGAGGGTTTTTCACTTTCACAAGTGGTAACTTTTTCTAGAGGAAGGTTACTAGTGAAAAAGCAGGGGTCTAACAACACCACCCAACATTTCGTTTAGGAAATATGTATGGACAAACTCCGAAACACTCTACTAGAGAATCAACGAGACAGTCAGACTCAATCTAGAATATAGTGTCTCAAGGAGTGATTATCTCAATCTCTCGATTTGATTTTTACTCAAGCTAAAACAATAGCGAGTCTTTACCAAGGAGAGATAACTTGGGAGGTACCAAAGACCAATGTCCAAGTGTTAATCAATGAAATCAACAATCACAAGATTGGATCTCCAATTGATTAAGCTTCAACGCACAACCTGTATTATTTCAATTATATAAAATATAATGCGGAAAACAAATAACACAGACACCAGAAATTTTGTTAACGAGAAAACTGCAAATGCAGAAAAACCTCGGGACCTGGTCCAAATTATATACACACTGTATTAAACCGCTACAGACACTAACCTACTACCAATTAACTTTAGACTGGACTATAGTTGAACCCCTATCAGTCTCCCACTGATACAAGGTACAGTTGCACCCCTACGCCTCTGATCCCAGTAGGATACTACGCACTTGATTCCCTTTGTTGATCTCACCCACAACAAAGAGTTGCTATGACCCAAAATCGCAGGCTTTGATAATAAACAAATTTGTATCACACAGAAAATTCTATCAAAGGACAAATCTGTCTCTCACAGATAAACCCTAGTTTTGTTCCGTTTTTTATATGATCAAGGTAGCACATGAACCAATTGATTAATCCTGTTTTATATTCCTGAAGAACAACCTAGATAAATCAATCACCTCTTAATACTCAGTTCCTGAATACACAAGAAGAATATCGAGGAATCACGAACGATGAGACGAAGGACGTTCGTGACTTCTTTATCTTACCTATCGGAGAAATCAAACGTTCTCAAGCCAATCAATCGATTGTACTCGTATGATAAAAAAACTAAGATCAAATCACACAACTACGATAAAAGTAGTATCGGTCTGGCTTCACAATCCCAATGAAGTCTTTAAGTCGTTAACCCGAATTTGAAGAAGAAACTCAAGGGTTAATGGAGATCGACTCTAGGGAGCGCACTAGTATCACACAATAAAGGTGTGTGGGGATTAAGTTTTGCTCTAGATAGATGCCTCCTTTTATATAGCCTTTCAAATCAGGGTTTTCGCTTAGATATGAAGCAAACTCTATTCACCGTTAGATGAAACCTGATTCAGATTTAAGCCAATATTTCTCAACCGTTAGATCGAAAAATAAAGCTTGTCAAACACACAAGGTAAACGTGAACTAGGTGTGTGAAACACAAGCTCAAACGTGTACGTGTACGTTGGTTCAATACAGTCACCAAAAGGAAATCCATATGAGATTCTCATATTGACCTGGTTCCTCATTCATCATAACTAGTTCACTTGGCTTCAAACAAACTAGCTAGAGAGTCATTCAATTGCTATGAGATCTTATGTAACTACACAAGACATAATTGAACTCAAGATGATTACGATTCGATTGAATCGTCTCAATGAACATTATATCCACGATTTGCATTAAGCATTCCTTAGTAATTTAATGTTTATGTTCAGAGCACATCTTTAGATCATAACCTCTTTAGTACACAAACAAGTTCGCGGACTTAAGCATCGGTTTGAGTTTTCCAAAACTCAGCTGAAATTCTCGGGTCGATAACTTCCGCCAGTTCGCGGACTTGGTCACACAGACGAGTTTAGGAAATCCCAGCTAAATTCTCGGTCGAGAACTTCCGTCAGTTCGCGGACTTGGAAAGCCAATTCCACAATCCTACCGATTTCTCTTGCTCAACAAAGTTCAAAGAACTTCAGATCAAGGAATACATGGTTATGTAATCTAACTCTCATTTCAATCATTGAGACTTTCTCAGAGGGCGCTATCCCAATCGTTATTCATAGATTGTCTTCACGTCAGAGCAATTCTCAACTTAGTGATTGAAAAATGAAGATAAACCTGATCAAAGCAAAAAGCTTTACCAACACATGAATTCCAAGAAAAAGATAAGCATTGAATACTCAGCTCGAAATATCAAGTGTGTTTGATCTAGTCTATATAGCATACGACTTTTGTCTCATAAGAAGTATGAGATAGAATAGATAGACTTTTGAGTGATAGATAAGTTCAAGTCTTCACATACCTTTTTGTTGATGAAGTTCCATGGTTCCTTGGTGTAGATCTTCGTCGTTGTCGTTGAATAGCCATGAAGTTCTTGAGCTCAACTACACTTTTCCTATCCTAGTCCGAGACTTAGCTAATAGGATATATATCAAGACTTTATAGTTTTGATCACTAACATTGACAAACATGCTTGATATAGCAACGCATGCGAGGTTGACCGAGCTATGCTCTAACAATCTCCCCCTTTTTCAATTTTAGTGACAAAACTATTAATACATATGGAATACAAAAAAGATAAACTTTAGTGGCTCCTATTCCATAGTCTAATCTTCAACGTTCCTTGAAATCTTCGTCCTTCCAAGTACTCCAATGATCCCAAAGGTTGTAAGTTTAGCATCACCGTTGTTGAAGATCCATAGCATAAATAATGAGAGAAATCGAGATTCTCGATCATTATTAAACAATGTCATAGTACTATTATGAAACATCAAAGTCCAATTGCATCACGACTTCAACAATAATACTACGGTGATATGCATCACTCCCCCTTAGTCAATACTCTATCTCGATCATGGAAACCTCTCCCCCTTACACAATGATCCGAAAACCATATGTATCATGTAGTGTGAACTACAATATTTCTCCCCCTTTTTGTCAACAAAATTGGCAAAGGTAAAAGAATGGGTTCATAATGAAATGTCCACAAGAGACATTTCATGACCAAAAGAAAAGACACACATCATCTTAAATTTATATGCAATCTTATAGCCGAAGCTAACATCATTCATGAAGGAGTTTAAATATAGATAACCCCTAAAAATTCCACAGCCGCACTCCCCGCAAGATATTACCATTAAGCACAAGTTCAAAAGAACTCTCCCCCATTTGATGTCATTCCCAAGAGAACAACATGAGCGACCTTAATTTCGAAAGAAAATAAGGATTTTATTTGGACACTAAAAACCACGCGAATGATTTTCTATATCCAATACCCAACCAAAATAATCACAAGGAAACCCATTAATATCTTAATTGAATAAGCAATTAAATCAAAAACACAAAAGTGATCAATTTAATTGAAAGGTGCTCAACATAAGTAAACTCACGGAGCAACGAGCTACGACTAAGTTAATTATACAGAGATAACCAACTTAACTGTTCAAATACTCAACATAAGGAGAACCTTACGGAATATTAGGATACTCAACATAAGGAAAACCTTACGGAATATATGAAAACTCAACTAGATTAATTACAAGAGAACCTATAATTAATCTAATTGGAATACAAAGAAACCAATAACCAAACTAATCACCGAAGTAATCAATTTAATTATTTTGGGATCAACACAAGAGAACTTATGGAACCCCGATTAAGGTATAAAAGGATTGACACACCTAACCGTTCATGTACTCAACATAAGTAAGAAGAGAAGAAGACTTATGGAGTACAAAACTAAATAACCAAACTAGTCGATTAATATAGTTTTATATGCTCAACATATACTATCTTAAGGAATAACCAACAAAGCCAACAAAATCGACTTAGTTGTAAGGTACTCGACATAAGACACAAAATGGAGCCTTCACGGTTTTTCATAAGATACATCAATTAAGATTAAAACCGCGGATGCACAAGGATTAATTCTATCTTTGCATCACAAAGTGACATAATAGACTTTATCCTTGTAAAACAAACAATCACATCCTACTTTCCATCAAATATATGATTGCATAGGCTTAACGTTTGTGATTGTCAAAAGTCGATTCGTCCTTGAACCAATACGAATACCGATCATAAACGACTTTACTTTTGACAAGATATGGGACCTTCAAATTCACGGACGCAAACAATACATATCCCATAAACAATATTGCAATATATGAAACCAATAAAATATTGCAATAAAAATCATCCTCATAATATTTTTAGAATTTTATAACCAAAAACCTAAAAAATAACAAAAGAGAATGAAACATAAGATAGCTATGTGTAGTCACAATCTTGGCTATCAACGCATTAGTTATTCTTCCAACTAAACCAAAAAGAAGACTTCCTAAGCTTTAATGTCTTTGAGAAATTCAGCATCATTCCCAAACTCCTTATCGTCAACAGCCATTCGAACATATGGTTCGCGAAGATAGGAGTTAATATCAACAAACTGTCTTGGCTAATTATATCTAGCCAGGGCTCTCTGAATCTCCAAAGATCTTGAAACAAAAGACTTTATTTCAAGAATCTCCTTTCTTACTTCCTTCAATTCATCAAGAACATCGAAATACTTCTGAGAATTAGAAGGAACAACCTTTGCCTTTCTTGTTCTTTTTCTTTTCAAAGGCCTAGAATTATGAGATTTTCCTTTTTCCTTGATTGAAGGATTTACAATCATATTGACATCTTTTCTCTCCATATACACAATCTTAGAGAACAGTTATAACCAACTGATTTTGTGGATGGAATTCACAATATCATAAAGCAGTCTTGGGATATAAAGAATGTCACAGGAAAAAAAGAATGTAGGGTTCGGAACCTATAAACAGGTTCACGGTCGGTCAACTCTAAACCCTATAAAGAGTAGAATTGTCGATAAAGACCCTTTCTTTTATTAGATAGACAGGAAAAAAAAACTAAGAAAAAACAGATTTTCGTATAGCCTGTGAGATTATAATCTTGTCTCTTTTGAACAGGCATGAGACAAGATTTATCAAACAACACAATTAATTTTGTTGTGCTGAACAATAATTTGTCCACCACTTTCCTCAGGTGAGGAAATCACAGGCTTCTGTCTATCAAAACTATTCAACCATACTTTCTTCTCAAATGGTCTTGCTTTGCAAACCGACTTCTTAAACGAAGATAAAATCTTACATACCTCAGCAGTCTTCTGAGCGAGTTTAAGTTTTCTTGCCAAATGATTAACTCTTCGGTGAAGCTTGTTGGCGTGCCTCACTTGATGTTTGTACTTGTAATACCTTGATAGTTCGTGTCCCTTCATTGAACAAAATGAGCACGTCAAACTTGGATAATATTCAGGCATCCGTGGTGCGACAGCAGCTAAGCACAAAGTAGATCCCGAAATATTACAATCTGAGTTTCCTTATGGTGAGACAATTGAATCTTCCATCTTGATTGGATCTTCTTCTTTTCCAAACCCATCGAGGTTGCTATATGTATTGCTGCAAGTATCAAAATCGATATTTTCACAATGAATTCCTACACTTGATTTCCTATCTTCATCAGAATCATAGGTATCTGACATCTCATCAAGTGTTACATCCAGACCTTTGTTCCCAGTGTATTTTCTATGATTAGGGAATTCGTTAGCGAAATGGCCAAAACCATTACACTTAAAGCACTGAGGCATGTCCTCGTCAACAGCCTCGTCAGCGTCCCTGTTTTTAGGAGGTACGCCACCGTGAGGTTTGTCTGATGACCTAGGTTTGTCTCTTGAAAACCTTTTACTTCTCCTCAATAAAAGATCCCTAAATTGTCTTGTGATCAAGGAGACTGATTTGTCAAGATCTTTGATAGGTGTCTAAAACACCTTGATATTTATCTATTGTTTATGCTTTCTTTGCTAAGTTTTCTTGTAAATTATGCATTTTATGTTTGACTTTGAGTTTCAGGTACTTTGGAGCAAAAGAAGAAGAAACGTCGCTTAAAAGGGGCTAAAGTGTCATTTCATGTGCAACTGCTGTTGGAGGCGACTTACTTCTCATTACCCACTTTTATTTCTTCATCTCTATCTGAAAGGCATGTCGACTTTATTGAAGCGAATTATGTCTGAAAAGCATGAAAACCTTAGTGATGTATACAAATTGAAGAAAAGAAGTGAATGTGAGAAGTAAGAGATGGCTGCTCGAGAAACTATTAAAGACACCCAGAAAAGCGTTAAAGGAACCCCCAGAAATGTCCCGGAGGAGTTGATAAAGTCACCCAGGAATTTTTCACTATATACATCCCAAATTACTCTTTATACCCCACAAAGTGCTATTCGCACCCCCAGAATTGCTAAATGTACCCCTGATTGCTATCTGCACCCCACTGTTGGCTAAGGGGAAGGTCATCTTCTCCATTCAAATTTTGAAATTTGGCGGGAAAAGTGGATTGGAATTAGGGTTGAAGCTTTGGGGGCCGTCCACTGAGATTCAATCATTGAAACTAAATGGGTTTGTTCCTAAGGACTAAACAGGTCTGGTAATGGTATTCGTTTCAACCAGAATTGGCTAGATAATCTGCAAAAGATGAATCAGTGCTCACTAAAATTGGCGGGAAAAGTTGCTTTTCACGGGCAGATTTAGGGCTCGATTGTTGAAGGTGTTCTAGGGAGACTAAAGAGCTGAAATATATTGGGTTTACTTTTTAGGCCTAAACAGGCTTGGTATAATCGTTTAAATGGACTCAAATTGGCTACATCATCGGAGTTTGAGATAAACAGGGTCTCGAGTTTTCTTGGTTTTACATGAGACTGAAGAAAGAATTATTCTCGGGATTTTGTGAATTGCTTGGGAAATACGCAAACATAGGGAAGATATCTACCAAATCTGAGAAGTTTGGATTAAACAGAGAAGCATATGAAGATAAAAAGGAAATAAGAAAAATATCAGGTAACTTTGCTTGAAAGAAAAGAGGAGATTTCGTCGAGATTTCTTGTCCTAAAAGGTTTCTGTGTGTATAAATACGAGTATTGGGAGTCATCTAAGGTTACGTTTTACTCTGGGAAAGAAATAGTTAGTTAGAACGAGAATTCGTGAAAGAAGAAACGTAGTTCTAGCTGCTGCTGAAAGAAAAACACAAAGAACAAACACCTTTCATAAACAGTCGCAAAATATATCGTTTTACAACCACAGAAGAGAAGTATCGTTCTACAGTGCAGTAGCGAAAGACCTTTTGCATCTAAGCCGTGGTGAATTAATCTTTTGTAGCTAAGTTGTTTCTGTCACTAAACACCTTTAGCGACTGAATAATCATTGTAAGCGATTTTTGCTCTTTTTGAATCAATGAATAATCAATTCTTCTCCAATTTTCGTTCTATGAGTAGCTAAATCTATTCTCTAGGGTTTTGGAGGAAACTATTTTTAATGGGTAATATTTAGTATTTAAATTCTTTGACATATTTACTCCATATTTGTGTTTTCAATTGTCTAAAATTTTTCTCTTCTTTGTAAGCTTCGTAAAAACTGTTTTGGGTAGTTTGAGCTGCCGATCTTTTATAAGCGAAGGAAAATTAGGCCTTAGAATAGTGACGAAAGTCGTTAAAAAAAGATCTTATAACATTATATCTTTCAAAGCATGAGATTGAGTTCGAATTGTTTTGAGTAAACTAGGAGTATTATGTCAAAGTTTTAATTATTGAGTTTACAAACGTGAGAAGTAGTGGAATCCAAAGCCCTAGATTCATCTCTCCTTGATAAATCAAAAATCAGTTTTAATTAGTTTGTCTTAATATTTTTCTTTAGCCAAAATCTTAAAAAGAGTCCTAGCAATGAATCTTTCTTACCACTTGTAAAAACTACATCAGTTTTTGGCGCCGCCGACGCGGACTTGCCTTTAGGTTAGGTTTTAGATTTATTTTATTTCTTTTTTATAGTTTGTTTTATTTTTACTTTTCTTTGATTTTACTTTGGTATTTTTTGTTTCTGGTGTGCAGGATTGACTTGAAGCTAAAGTTGGAAAGTTAGACTTGCCTGCCATAAAAGGAGAAAGCCCGAGATTTTAATTTTAAGGACTTTTATTTATTCGTTTCTTTATTTTCTTTTGGACTTGTAATTTTCTTTTATTTGGTTGTTTGTTTTTATTTTATTTATTGAAAAAAAAACACGCACACACCAATTGCATAATTCGTCGTGCACCGATTTTAGGAAAACACGTGGTTTAGTACGGTGAACCCTCTGGGCGTTATCATCCGAAACACCACAAGCCTCAGCCTCGTACCTTTAGGTATATTTTGCTGAGGTAGCCCAAGCTTACCTAATTAGTGAACCCCAGCATTTGCATGTGCACGATTTTATTGCTTCACTAGTATTCTTGCTTGTGTATGCGACGTTGGAAACGGATAAGAGATAGACTTGAGGAAAACGACCTTTTTGATTTGAGCCCGACCCGTTTCACAGATCTAGGTAATACTTCTATTTTTGCCGAAATGGTTAATGAAAATGAGGTAAAGGATGGTGAGAACCCAGTAAAAACCCTTAGGGACCGTTTGAACCCGTCTAGAGTGATGCGTGAACCTGGGGTTGTTCTACCGACCACTACCGTTAAGTTTGATATTAAACCAGGGACATTTGGCATGCTATGTAAGTTTAGGGGGATAGAGAATGAGAACCCGTATACCCATATACGGGACTTTGAGATGATTTGTGACACCATGAGTTATCAAAATGTCACCAAAGACGATGTTAGGTTGCGTTTGTTTCCTTTTTCCCTAGAAGAAAGATTCGGTCAGTGGTATCATATCATTCCTTATAAATCAATCACTACCTGGGATGGACTTGTAGAGGTTTTCGTTAAAAAATTCTACCCACGCCATAAGACTGCTGATGTTCGACAGTCATCCAAACCTTTAAGCAGAAATTAGGTGAACACCTACACGATTATGTAGAAAGGTTTAATGAATTGTTATACCAGTGTCCACACCATGGCTTTGATAAAGGCCACATGGCCCAAATCTTATATGAGGGCCTTGATAGTGAAACCCGAATGCAGGTAGAAACAATTAGTGGTGGAGAATTTACCCATCAAGACCCAGATGAATGTTTCGATGAGTTCATAGAGTTAGCTGAAAAGACTCGTCAATGGGCTTCAATGAGGGAGCCCGAAATAACTAGGAATCCTATCCATAGGGTCAATAGAGTTGATAATGGGTCTGATATCCTTATGCGTCTAGAGGCCTTAGAGATGAACCATGGGTCCAACCAGACTATGAGTTGTAATAGTGATCCTAGAACCTATCCATGTACTATTTGTGGTGACCAAAATCATGTTGGACCTCAGTGTCCCCTGTTTTACCCTAGTGAAACTACCCGTGACCAGGTTAGTGTCCTACATGGCGGTATGAACTCTAAATATGAGGGTCGACCCAAGTTTGACCCATATTCTAATACTTATAACCCCGGTTGGAGATATAACCCTAATTTCTCATGGTCTAAAGGTACCAATCAGGGTGGCCCATCCAGCAACCCACCACCAGGTTTTCATAGGAACCAAGTTCAAGTCCAAGAACCGAGCCAAGCTGAGAAAAAAGTGTCATCTCTAGAGGAAACTCTAATTAAATTTATGGAAATTAGTACCCAAAATTCTAACCAAAGTAGCCAAAAGTTAGACGACTTTGTCCTGGCAAGTCAACGTTACCAACAGAACACTAGTCAAGCTATTATCAATTTAGAGACTCAGATAAGTCAATTTTCGAACCGGTTAAATGATAGGGAGCATGGGAAATTTCCTAGCCAACCGACTCCAAACCCGAAAGGAGTTCACCAGGTTAATGGGTCGGGTAGTTCTAACCACAATGAACATGTCAAAGCAGTTATCACCCTTAGGAGTGGTAAAACTCTAAAGAACTCGGTAGAACCACCAAAGGATAGTAGCCCAACTGAAAAGGAGACTGAAGTTGACCAAACTTCGTCTAAGGACCCTAATGGGCCTGATAGCTCTAAGAGTCCAAGTGAGGAAGATACCCCTGAGAGAGTGTACATACCAGCTGCACCATTTCCTCAAAGACTCGCTAAGAAAAAGCCTAGTACATATGCTGAAATCCTAGACATCTTTAAACAAGTTAAGGTCAACCTGCCCTTATTAGATGCAATTAAACATGTACCGGCAATGGCCAAGTTACTAAAAGAGATGTGCTCCGTCAAGAGAGACGCTAGTGTCCATAAAAAGGCATTTTTGACCCAACAAGTTAGTTCCATAATCTCACAAAAGTACCCAGTCAAATTTAAAGATCCTGGTTGTCCTACTGTCACATGTGTCATAGGTAAAGAAACCATATACAATGCTTTATTAGATCTTGGGGAT
Source organism: Papaver somniferum (assembly GCF_003573695.1). NCBI lineage: Eukaryota > Viridiplantae > Streptophyta > Magnoliopsida > Ranunculales > Papaveraceae > Papaver > Papaver somniferum. The sequence continues at coordinate 151,627,215 of NC_039359.1, forward strand.
AGTGTGAATCTTTTACCTTTCTCGGTATATGAGCAACTTGGACTAGGGGAGATGAAACCAACTAGGATAACGCTACAGTTAACCGATAGGTCAGTCAAAATCCCACGTGGAATTATTGAAGACTTTTTGGTTCAGGTAAAAACTTTATTTATCATGTTGACTTTGTGATTTTAGACACTCAACCTGTCTCTAGTCAAGATACCAATATCCCAATCATCCTAGGTCGTCCATTTCTAGCCACTGCAAATGCAGTCATACATTGTCAAACTGGCCTAGTAGAATTTTCCTTTGGGAATCAAAAATCTCGGTGAACGTTTTTAAGGCGTTACAAGCCCCACCGGACCCTGAACACTATGAGTCCATATGCGATTGATTCTCTAGTTGAGAATACCTTTACCACTAATAGTGTTAGAGATCCTCTAGAGGCATGCTTGGCCCACTTTGGAGCCTACTATGATGAGGATAAACATTTTGAAGAAGTTAATACGTTGTTAGACTCCGCGACAGTAATGAATTATGGAAAATGGAAACCTAAACCAGAACCTCTTCCACCAACCATAGATAAACCCCTCCCATCATCAGTTAAGGAACCCACCCTTGAATTAAAGATGCTACCAGATACACTGAAATATGTATTTCTTGGTAATAAAAATACTCTTCTTGTCATAATTGCCTCTGACTTAGAGCCCAATCAGGAAAGTAGACTAGTTAGTGTTCTCCGAGAGCACAGGACTGCAATAGGGTGCACCATAGAAGATTTGAAAGGAATTAGTCCCGCAGATTGTATGCACCACATCTACCTAGAAGAAGGTGCCAAAACCTCAAGAGAAATGCAGAGACGTTTGAATCCTAATATGAAAGAAGTTGTTCGCATTGAGGTGCTCAAATTGTTAGATGTGGGTATCATATACCCCATATCTGATAGTAAATGGGTCAGTCCTGTCCAGGTTGTCCCAAAAAAGTCTGGGATTACAGTAGTTGCGAACGAGAACAATGAATTGATTCCTACCCGTGTTACTACCGGGTGGATAGTTTATATAGACTACCGTAAGCTGAACTCAGCCTCTAGGAAAGATCACTTTCCTTTACCATTCATCGACCATATGTTAGAAAGATTAGCTGGTCGCAACCATTATTGTTTCTTAGATGGATATTCTGGTTATAACCAAATCCCTATAGCACCGGAGGACCAAGAGAAAACAACCTTCACATGCGTATGCCTTTTGGGTTGTGCAATGCACCCGCAACATTCCAACGTTGCATGCTAAGTATATTTTCGGACATGGTTGAGCGATTTCTTGAGGTCTTTATGGATGATTTTTCGGTTTTTGGATCCTCTTTTGATGAATGCTTGCACCACCTTACACTAGTTCTAGAGCGTTGTAAAGAAAAGAACTTAGTCCTTAATTGAGAAAAGTGTCATTTTATGGTTAAATCTGGAACAGTGTTAGGACATGTGGTGTCCTCTAAGGGAATAGTAGTTGATAAAGCCAAGGTTGACCTAATTTCAAAATTAAGTCCACCTAAGAATGTAACAGATGTTAGATCTTTCCTTGGCCATGCTAGATTTTATCGTCGTTTCATCAAAGACTTTAGCAAGATTGCCTTACCTCTGTCGAACCTACTTGCTAAAGATACTTCCTTTGTATTTGACGAAGCCTGTGTTGCAGCTTTTGAGAAGCTAAAATCGTTGTTGACTTCTGGCTCTATTATCCAACCACCCGATTGGAACCTCCCATTTGAACTCGTTTGTGATGCGTCCGATTATGCGGTTGGTGATGTCCTTGGCCAACGACGTGATAAGGCACCTAATGTGATTTATTATGCGAGTAGGACCCTAAACGATGCCCAGTTGAACTATATAACCACTGAGAAAGAAATGTTAGCCATCGTTTTTGCTTTGGAGAAATTTAGATCATATCTCCTAGGGTCTAAGGTCATTGTGTATTCTGATCATGCCACTCTTAAATATCTCCTTTCAAAGAAAGATTCAAAACCTCGTCTGATTAGATGGGTATTGTTGTTCCAAGAATTTACTCTAGATATTCGTGATAAAAAAGGGTCTGAAAATGTAGCAGCTGACCATTTATCCCGTATCCTTAATGAAACTAGAGATGAAGAGAAACCGATCCTTGACACGTTCCCCGACGAACAATTATTTTCCATCTCTGTGTTACCCTGGTTTGCTGATATTGTCAATTATTTGGTAACTGGTCAAATTCCCGACCATTGGTATAAACATGATAGAGCTAAATTCTTGTCTGAGGTTAAATACTTTTTCTGGGATGATCCATACTTATTCAAATACTTCCCTGATCAGATCATCCGTAGTTGTATTCCTGACAACGAAATCTCCAGTGTTTTGACTTTTTTTCATTCCGGAGCTTGTGGGGGTCACTTTAGATCTAAGAAAACAGCCGCGAAGGTTTTGCAATCCGGTCTTTGTTGGCCAACTTTGTTTAAGGACTCCCACCTATTTTGTCAAAGTTGTGATAGATGTCAAAAGTTAGGGAAGTTAACCCGAAGTAATATGATGCCTCTTAGTCCTATACTAATAATAGAAATATTTAATGTGTGGGGTATAGATTTTATGGGCCCTTTTGTCAATTCATATGACAACTTTTACATCTTATTAGCTGTTGACTATGTGTATAAGTGGGTTGAAGCAATCTCTACCAAGACAAATGATCGCCACGTTGTGATCAAGTTTGTTAGAGACAACATTTTTTCTCGATTTGGTATGCCTAGAGCAATCATTAGTGATGGAGGTACCCATTTTTGTAACCGGTCTTTGGAGACTCTCATGAAGAAATACTCCATTACCCATAAGGTTTCTACCCATTACCACCCACAAACTTGTGTCCAAGTAGAAGTGTCTAATAGGAAAATTAAACAGATTTTAGAAAAAACCGTGAACCCTACCCGAAAGGATTGGTCTTTGTGCTTAATAGAAGCTTTGTGGACTTACCGAACCGCTTTTAAGACTCCACTAGGGATGTCTCCGTATAGACTTGTCTTAGGTAAAGCCTGCCACTTGCCTGTAGAATTAGAACACCGAGCTTTTTGGGACATTAAACGGCTAAACTTTGACCTATCTACTGCTGGTGATAACCGTAGACTGCAACTCAATGAGTTAGAAGAAATTCGTAATGATTCTTACCAGAGTGCGAAAATTTACAAGGAGAAAACAAAAATATTTCATGATAAATCGATTATTCGAAAGACATTTGAACCAGGTCAAAAAGTTCTCCTTTACAATTCCCATTTACATCTTTTCCCTGGTAAATTAGGGTCTCAGTGGTCCGGACCATATTTTGTCAAAATTGTTTTTCCTCATGGTGCAGTTGAAGTTGAAAATCCGAAGAACGGAGAAACTTTTAAGGTTAACGGTCAATGGTTGAAACCCTTCCTGGAGTTACCCAGTCATGCAATCGAAGAATCGGGGCTGAGAGATCCTGTCTACCGGGATTAATTTTAATGGGTAACAACGTCTGGCTGAAGACACTAAACTTAGCGCTAATGGGAAGCAACCCACGCATAGTGATATTAAGGTCCCTCTGGAGGACCCTGTTGTACATTAGTTTGTTTTTGTTTTTGTTGCTCGCAATGAAAGGATTACTACGCTTCATCCAGGTACTATCTTTCCGACTTCTCTCTCTACTGATTCCTCTTGTTACTTATATTTTTGGTATTATACTTTAATTTGAAACACTGAGGACAATGTTAGATTTAAGTGTGGGGGTTAGGGAAAAACTTTTAGTTACTTTTTAAATATAAAAAAATAAAATAAAAAATAATAAAAAAATATAATAATAATAAATAAATAAATAAACTCCATAGCCTAGAAATTTGTGCCAATTTAGGATGACACTAACCAGTCTAAGTGGATGGAAACAACTTGGTTGTAGGAGTTAAGGAACCCAATAACAGAGTCTATTCATAAAAAGACAGAGTTCAGGTGTTATAATGGAATCATCACACTACGTTCATCACATTATGTTCTATTTTGCAAAAATTTTATGTTTCTTTAAGTGATTTGGTGGGGTCCAACACATCGAATTGTTATGCCGGATGGAATAGAGTGGTTGAGTTACTAAATAATAAATAAGACCCGACCAATCATACCAAACGGAATATATTATAAAAAAAAAAGAAAAAGAAAAAAAAGACACTTGGATAGCAATATGTGTGCGTTTTCCCTGTCTCCGTCGCCTAAGCAAGCGTGGAACGCAGGATCCATGGGAACTATCATGTAATCTCCTGAAAAGAAGCATGCGCTTGGATCCAAGAAGATCTAATCATGATGTGTTCAACAAAAAAAAAGTGTTAATGTTCAATGAATAAAGTCGACCATTGGTGCCCTTGTATATGCCAGTTATGTTGAACTAGAATTAGGATTATCGACCCCTGGTTCCCTTGTATATGCCAATTGGGTTGATATTAGTCCAGACCAGTAGCTCAATCCATTAGAATTCATAGGTTCATCTTGGCGGAGGCCTTCAGACAGATATGGAAACACCGTTCACCTTCTGGTTAAACTATATAATAATCTATTCATGTGATTTGTGTGATTCCAATTTTGATGTCCATTGTGTGACTATCTAAGTAGATCTATGTCACTTATAAATGAATATGACTCGCATCCGGGTACTTCCTTTTGTAACCAATAAAGTATGACAACCAAGGAGATTCTTTAGTGTCGCTCCTGAGTTTTTCACAGATAACTAGGGTTTGGAGTAAAAGTTTTTGTAGGTAGACCTCTGGTAAACCTTCCCGAGACTATAACTCGGCCACTAGGGCCACCTAGGAGTTTAAAGGCTTGTTATGCGTGCTAACTATGACCGTATCCTGAACGAGATGGAGTTGTATGTATTTTAATTTGATTTGCTCGAGGACTAGAAAAGTCTAAGTGTGGGGGAATTTGATAGGTGTCTAAAACACCTTGATATTTATCTATTGTTTATGCTTTCTTTGCTAAGTTTTCTCGTAAATTATGCATTTTATGTTTGACTTTGAGTTTCAGGTACTTTGGAGCAAAAGAAGAAGAAACGTCGCTTAAAAGGGGATAAAGTGTCATTTCATGTGCAACTGCTGTTGGAGGCGACTTACTTCTCATTACTCACTTTTATTTCTTCATCTCTATCTGAAAGGCATGTCGGCTTTAGTGATGTGAATTATGTCTGAAAAGCATGAGAACCTTAGTGATGTATACAAATTGAAGAAAAGAAGTGAATGTGAGCAGTAAGAGATGGATGCTCGAGAAACTATTAAAGGCACCCAGAAAAGCGTTAAAGGCACCCCCAGAAATGTCTCGGAGGAGTTGATAAAGTCACCCATGAGTTTTTCACTATATACAACCCAAATTACTCTTTGTACCCCACAAAGTGCTATTTGCACCCCCAGAATTGCTAAATGTACCCCTGATTGCTATCTGCACCCCACTGTTGGCTAAGGGGAAGGTCATCTTCTCCATTCAAATTTTGAAATTTGGCGGGAAAAGTGGATTGGAATTAGGGTTGAAGCTTTGGGGGCCTTCCACTGAGACTCAATCACTGAAACTAAATGGGTTTGTTCCTAAGGACTAAACAGGTCTGGTAATGGTCTTCGTTTCGACCATAATTGGCTAGATAATCTGCAAAAGATGAATCAGTGCTCACTAAAATTGGCGGGAAAAGTTGCTTTTCACGGGAAGATTTAGGGTTCGATTGTTGAAGGTGTTCTAGGGAGACTAAAGAGCTGAAATTTATTGGGTTTACTTTTTAGGACTAAACAAGCTTGGTATAATCATTTGAATGGACCCAAATTGGCTACATCATCGGAGTTTGAGATAAACAGTGTCTCGAGTTTTCTTGGTTTTACATGGGACTGAAGAAATAATTATTCTCGGGATTTTGTGAATTGTTTGGGAATTACGCAAACATAGGGAAGATATCTACCAAATCTGGGAAGTTTGGATTAAACAAAGAAGCGTATGAAGATAAAAAGGAAATAAGAAAAATATCAGGTAACTTTGCTTGAAAGAAAAGAGGAGATTTCGTCGAGATTTCTTGTCCTAAAGGGTTTTTGTGTGTATAAATACGAGTATTGGGAGTCATCTAAGGTTACGTTTTACTCTGGGAAAGAAATAGTTAGTTAGAACGAGAATTCGTGAAAGAAGAAACGTAGTTCTAGCTGCTGCTGAAAGAAGAACACAAAGAACAAACACCTTTCATAAACAGTCGCAAAATATATCGTTTTACAACCACAGAAGAGAAGTATCGTTCTACAGTGCAGTAGCGAAAGACCTTTTGCAGCTAAGCCGTGGTGAATTAATCTTTTGTAGCTAAGTTGTTTCTGTCACTAAACACCTTTAGCGACTGAATAATCATTGTAAGCGAGTTTTGCTCTTTTTGAATCAATGAATAATCAATTCTTCTCCAATTTTCGTTCTATGAGTAGCTAAATCTATTTTCTAGGGTTTTGGAGGAAACTATTTTTAATGGGTAATATTTAGTATTTAAATTCTTTGACATATTTACTCCATATTTGTGTTTTCAATTGTCTAAAATTTTTCTCTTCTTTGTAAGCTTCGTAAAAACTGTTTTGGGTAGTTTGAGATTCCCATCTTTTATAAGCGAAGGAAAATTAGGCCTTAGAATAGTGACGAAAGTCGTTAAAAAAAAGAGAGCTTATAACATTATATCTTCCAAAGCATGAGATTGAGTTCGAATTGTTTTGAGTAAACTAGGAATATTATGTCAAAGTTTTAATTATTGAGTTTACAAACATGAGAAGTAGTGGAATCCAAATCCCTAGATTCATCTCTCCTTGATAAATCAAAAATCAATTTTAATTAGTTTGTCTTAATATTTTTCTTTAGTTAATCTTAAACCAAAATCTTCAAAAGAGTCCGAGCAACGAATCTTTCTTACCACTTGTAAAAGCTACATCAATCTTCATCCGAAAAATCTTCCTCAGACTGATCATCCTCAGAGACATGAACACTGTTACTTTTGGCCAGTAATTTAGTGTTCTTCTGTGCTTTAAAGGCAACATCCTTTCCGACTTTGGATGTATGCTCATGGTCAAATATCTTAAGCTTTCCAACCAAGGTATTTCTGGAAAGAGTATCAAGGTTATTCCCTTCAACGATGGCATGCTTTTGAGACTCGTATCTAGATGGCAGCGATCTGAGAATTTTCATCACAATGTCCTTTTCAGGAATAGTCTTACCCAATGCAAAAGATGCATTAACAATTTCAGACACTTTGTGATTAAACTCATCAAATGTTTCTTCATCTGCCATACGAAGGTTCTCCCAATCGGAATTAAGGTTTTGAAGCCTAGCTTCCTTTTCATTGGAGTTTCCTTCAAATACAGTTTCTACCTAGTGCAAGTAGACACATGGTGTTGAAGACTTGGGGCAATGGCATGTATGATAGCATTCAACCCTTCAGAATTCTTCTTTGCAGCAAGAATCTCAACAACATTATATAAACCTATGTCTTTTGGAACGGTTCCTTCTCCAGCTGCAACAACGGGTGCATCATATCCATTAAAAATATATACCCATGATTGAAAATCACGCGATTGAAGAAAAACTCTCATAGAAATTTTCCACCATAAGTAATTGGAGCCATCAAAGACTGGTGGTACGTTTACAGAGATAACACTTCTGTCCATAGAGTCAGATCACTACAAACACGGACTTATTAGGTCTTAAACGTGTTTGCCTGCTCTGATACCAATTGAAAAAGCGGGGGTCTAACAACACCACCCAATATTTCGTTTAGGAAATCTGTATGGACAAACTCCGAAACACTCTACTAGAGAATCAACTAGACAGTCAGACTCAATCTATAATATAGTGTCTCAAGGAGTGATTATCTCAATCTCTCGATTTGATTTTTACTCAAGCTAAAAAAATAGCGAGTCTTTACCAAGGAGAGATAACTTGGACGGTACCAAAGACCAATGTCCAAGTGTTAATCAATGAAATCAACAATCACAAGATTGGATCTCCAATTGATTAAGCTTCAACGCACGACCTGTATTATTTCAATTATATAAAAGATAATGCGGAAAAGAAATAACGCAGACACCAGAAATTTTGTTAACGAGGAAACCGCAAATGCAGAAAAACCCTGGGACCTAGTCCAGATTAGATACACACTGTATTAAGCCGCTACAGACACTAGGATACTACCAATTAACTTCGGACTGGATTATAGTTGAACCCCTATCAGTCTCCCACTGATACAAGGTACAGTTGCACCCCTACGCCTCTGATCCCAGCAGGATACTACGCCCTTGATTCCCTTTGCTGATCTCACCCACAACAAAGAGTTGCTACGACCCAAAATCGCAGGCTTTGATAATAAACAAATCTGTATCACACAGAAAATTCTATCAAAGGATAAATCTGTCTCCCACAGATAAACCCTAGTTTTGTTCTGTTTTTTGATATGATCAAGGTAGCACAGGAACCAATTGATTAATCCGGTCTTATATTCCCGAAGAACAGCCTAGATAAATCAATCACCTCTCAATACTCAATTCCTGAATACACAAGAAGAATATCAAGGAATCACGAACGATAAGACGAAGGACGTTCGTGACTTCTTTATCTTACCTATCGGAGAACTCAAACGCTCAAGCTAATCAATCGATTGTACTCATACGATAGAAAACTAAGATCAGATCACACAACTACGATAAAAGTAGTATCGGTATGGCTTCACAATCCCAATGAAGTCTTTAAGTCGTTAACCCGAATTTGAAGAAGAAACTCAAGGGTTAATGGATATCGACTCTAGCGAGCACACTAGTATCACACAAGAAAGGTGTGTGGGGATTAAGTTTTGCTCTAGCTAGATGTCTCCTTTATATAGCCTTTCAAATCATGGTTTTTGCTTAGATATTAAGCAAACTCTATTCGCCGTTAGATGAAACCTGATTTAGATTCAAGCTAATATTTCTCAACCGTTAGATCGAAAAATAAAGCTTGTCAAACACACATGGTAAACGTGAAATAGGTGTGTGAAACACAAGCTCAAACGTGTACGTGTACGTTGGTTCAATACAGTCACCAAAAGGCAAACCATATGAGCTTCTCATATTGACCTGGTTCCTCATTCATCATAACTAGTTCACTTGGCTTCAAACAAACTAGTTAGAGAGTTATTCAATTGCTATGAGATCTTATGTAACTACACAAGATACAAGTGAACTCAAGATGCTTACGATTCGATTGAATCGGTTCAATGAACATTATAGCCACGGTTTGCGTTAAGAATTCCTTAGTAATTTAATGTTTATGTTCAGAGCACATATTTAGATCATAACCTCTTAATTACACAAACAAGTTCGCGGACTTAAGCATCGGTTTGAGTTTTCCAAAACTCAGCAGAAATTCTCGGGTCGAGAACTTCCGCCAGTTCGCGGACTGGGTCTGCGGACTGAGTTCGCGGACTTGGTCACACAAACGAGTTTAGGAAATCCCTGCAGAAAGTCTCGGTCGAGAACTTCCGTCAGTTCGCGGACTGAGTCTGCGGACTGGGTTCGCGGACTTGGCAAGCCAATTCCACAATCCTACCGATTTCTCTTGCTCAACAGAGTTCAAAGAACTTCGGATCAAGGAATACATGGTTATGTAATCTAACTCTCATTTCAATCATTGAGACTTTCTCAGAGGGCGCTATCCCAACCGTTATTCACAGATTGTCTTCACGTCAGAGAAATTCTCAACTTAGTGATTGAAAGATGAAGATAAACCTGATCAAAGCAAAAAGCTTTACCAACACATGAATTCCGAGAAAAAGATAAGCATTGAATACTCAACTCGAAATATCAAGTGTGTTTGATCTAGTCTATATAGCATACGACTTTTGTCTCATAAGAAGTAGGAGATAGAATAGATAGACTTTTGAGCGATAGATAAGTTCAAGTCTTCACATACCTTTTTGTTGATGAAGTTCCACGGTTCCTTGGTGTAGATCTTTGTCGTTGTCGTTGAATCGCCATGAAGTTCTTGAGCTCAACTACACTTTTTCTATCCTATTCCGAGACTTAGCTAATAGGCTAGAAATCAAGACTTTATAGTTTTGATCACTAACATTGACAAACATGCTTGATATAGCAACGCATGCGAGGTTGACCGAGCTATGCTCTAACAACTAGCATGACCAAAATTAGTCTTACTAGAACTTGAAGCGTTTATACCCTTATAGCCCAGACCACGTGTATCACGATGTTCTTTACATGCTCCTAGCATGAAAGACAATTTTGTAGATATGGAATTAAATCTTTTCAAATTTTCTTCCAAAGATTTTACCTTCTCAAGAGCAGTACTGAGACTGGTCTCCAATTGTTTGTCTCGAGTGAGAAAAATGTTTTCTCTTTCATTCAAACATTTTTGTTGAGAGTCATGCCTTGCTTCAGAGTCTGCAAGTTTTTCCTTCAACACAAAGAGATTTCGACGAAGCATATCACATACAGAATTCTTTGAACATATCTCTTTGTCACGATCTTTAAGAGTAGCTTGCAGCAGGTTATAACCACAATCATACCCTCTAAAGATTTTTATCATTTTCCTGTTTTCAATACAGAGTTGAGTTAGAAATTCAACTAAGCACGATGTTGACTTATTTTTCTTCAGAAGACGATCAAAAAGGATGATATACTGTGATATTTCCTCCTCCGCGTCCTTTCCTTCATCTGAATCAATTTTATCAGAAAGTTCATCTAATTTATCTGGGCATGCCTCCCAGTTAAACACGAATTTATATTGTGGAGGAGATACAACAGTATTCTCAGAAGAAACAGGACTTTGGACTAAGTCAGACTGTTTTTGGGATGGTGTAGCGTGATCAGAGATGTTCTCGTTCATATAATTGTTTATCTAGGCATGCCTCCTAGTTGAACATATACTTATAAGATCTTAAACGTTTTTTCGTGCTCTGATACTGATTGAAAAAGAGGTGGTCTAATAACCTCACCCAATATTTCGTTCGACAATCTGAATAGACAAACTCCAATATACTTTTAAGAGAATCAACTAGACAGTTAGACTCAATATTAGAAAAGTATATCAAAGAGTTTATATCTTAGTCTCTTTAATTCAATATGCATCAACAAATACAATTCGCGAGACCGATTGAATATAAGAGATAAAACTTGAACGGTACCAAAGACCAATGTTGATGGATCAATCAATTTCAATCAACAACCAATGTTTGGATTTACCAATTGACCGATTCAACGAAAAACCTGTGATATTTCTATTATATAACAAAATATAATGCAGAAAAGAAATAACAGAGACACCAGAAGTTTTGTTAACGAGGAAACCGCAAATGCAGAAAAACCCCGGGACCTAGTCCAGATTTGAACACCACACTGTATTAAGCCGTTACATACACTAGCCTACTACCAATGAACTTCAGACTGGACTGTAGTTGAACACCAATCAATCTCCTACTGATTCAAGGTATAGAACGCTCCTTACGTCTATGATCCCAGCAGGAGCAGTTGACTCCCTTAGCTGATCTCATCCACAACCAAGAGTTGCTACCCAAAGTCAAAGACTTGATAAACAAATCTCTCTCACACAGAAAAGTCTATAGATTGAATAAATATGTCTCCCACAGAAATACCCAAGAGTATTTGTTCCTTCTTTTGATAAATCAAGGTGAACATGAACCAATTGATAAACCAGACTTATATTCCCGAAGAACAGCCTAGTATTACAATCACCTCACAATAATCTTGATCGCATGAAAGAGAAACAAGATATTTTGGAATCACAAACGATGAGACGAAGATATTTGTGACTTCTTTTTATCTTGCATATCGGAGAATAAATCTCGAGCAAATATTAGAGAAGATAGTACTCAACACGATAGAATCTTCAAGATCAGAACACACAAATACAAAGAAAATAGTTGGGTCTGGCTTTAGAATCCCAATGAAGTCTTCAAGTCGTCAACCTATAGGGTTTCATGAAAAAGCTAAGGTTAAATGAGAATTGAGTCTATCTTATGCAACTAGTAACACACAGGAGGTGCGGGGATTAGATTTCCCAGTTGCTAGAGTTCTCCTTTATATAGTTTTCAAATCATGGTTTGCAATCAATGTTAGTTTAGTAACAAAGCATTCAATATTCTTCGTTAGATGAAAACCTGATTCTCTTCAAGATAATATCTTTCAACCGTTAGATCGAATTTATCTTGTCACAGACAAATGAAATGCAGTTTTCATTTAAGTTTGAGTGACCGTACCTAAAAATGTACACTAGGTTGGCTCACCAATAGTTAACGGTGGTTAGATATATGAACACCTTCTTATCAACCATATTCATATTAATCACAACTAGCCCAAATGACTTCAAGTGAATTAGTTAGAGAGTTATTAAATTTCTTAGATCTTTTCAAGACACAATTGAAACAAAATGGATTTGTTTCATGAACATTAGTTTCCATGGTTTGCAAAGTTTGCATTCCTTATTATTTAAATGTTTTAGTTCATGAACCAACGACTTTTGAGAAATAACTATCCAAAATATGCAAAAGGCTACGCATACTTTAGTCACCGGATAGAGTTTGTTTTGGTTTCCAAACTCAGCAGAAATTCACGGACGTGAACTTCGTCGCCAGTATGCGTACAAGTACGCATACTTTGGTAACCGGATTGAGTTGGTTTTGTAAGCCAAACTCAGCATAAATTCACGGACGTGAATCTTCCTCCAGTATGCGTAAGGGTACGCATAGTTACCCAGTCTTCATCAACCATTTTGTATACATACAAGTATGCACACTTTAGGTTCCTGGTTTTGGACTTACATACAAATGTGAGAACACAATATGTTTATATCCAAGCTTGGTTTCTCAACATAAACTCTCATTTCAATCATTGAAACTTTCTTAGAGGATGTTATAATAGTTGTTATTCACAAACTATCATCATCAAAGAGATTTTCAAGATATTGAAAGAATCATATCGAAACATTCCAAGCCTACATCAAATGGTTGTCTCACACAAATCATGTACGATGTTACTCGGAGATTTCACATGATGAAGATGAACTTGATTAATGCAAAAGCTTACCAATACATATTTCGAGAAATATATAAGCGAGTCAATCTCATCTCGAATTCTCAAGTGTGTGTGAGCGAAAACTATCGTAAAACGACTTATGTCTCAAAGATAGGATATATAATAGAAATAGACTTTCCAAGTGATAGATGAGTTTCAGTCTCCATATACCTTTTTGTTGATGAAGCTCCACAAGATCTCCTTAGTAGTTCTTCGTCTTCAATGATGAACCGTGAAGTCTAAAGCTCAACTACACAAAATTATCCTAGTATGAGACATCTAAATAGTAGACTAGAAATCAAGACTTATATTTTTGATCACTAATATTAACAAACAAGCTTGAGATAGCAACACTTGCGAGTTCGACCAAGCAACGCTCTAACAATTGTAACTCACAAATAAAAGCTTTTCTCAACTTAGGCTTCGCTTACAACTTCTTTTCTTGCCTGTTAACTCCCAGGGCCTCATATCTAACGAGAAAGCATATTTTTCAGCAATTGCAACTTTGGGGATATCTTTTCTTTTTATTACTCCCAACAAAGCCACATGGCACCACAACCATTCTACTACGTAGTGATGCCATGTTAGCATCATTATATATACACGTCGTCTCCATGTCATTAGACAATTGTTCACTCTAAGAGCTTCTCCAAGAGAAGGCACAAAAAATCCTATGTGAATTTTTTATTTATTCCTTTTATTTATGGAATCTATACATAGAGTAAATATCGGACCTCGTATCTAAAAACTATCTCCCGTAGTAGAGAATTTTAACCCTTATAATCGAGAGAAAATTGGTGAAAAACATGACGTGGAGGTGTAGACGGAGGTGCAGATAACATTTTTTTGGAGACCTCCGTATTTAATAATTGGTCCCTCTTAGCTTATAGGACCCTATTGTTGGAGATGAATTTATGCCAAACAGGGGTCTAAAATCCTATGTGTCACTAAAAAAAAAATCGTCCTCTATTAGAGATGCTCTAATAAGAAAAGTATCGTAATCTTAATAGACTATACATGCATTGTTTGGATGAAAGAATAGGAATGAATTATCTATTTAATTTGTTCATAAACTTATAAAAATTGATTCAAACCTATCGATGCGATTTTAATCCCTCCGAGTCTAATATGATGACGAAGTCAACAAGTTCCACTTACAAAAACGAAGAGTTTCATTTCGTATACAAAGAGACACATTCTAAGTGAGGATGAACATGACAAGTTAAAACCATACGGCCTTCCCTTCATAGCCGTAACGGATAAAAGGTTATATTTTCCAAAACTACCAGCCTCGGGGATGTAGCTCAGATGGTAGAGCGCTCACTTAGCATGCGAGAGGTATGGGGATCGATGCCCCACTTAAAAATGCTTATATTTTGCAGTATCCTAATCTGAATGTTTCTGACTTGATCATGGATGGAGAATCCAATAGAGTTGTTTGCTTTATGTAGCTCTCCATAATTACCAACTATTGACGGATGCGTGGATAAGCTCATTTAAAGTGGCGCAGTTACAGGTTCCTTCTCTGTAGCTTCAGTTGTTCAACTCGTAAGGACAAAACATCCAGTTGAAACATGGGCCAAGCATATCTGGAAACCTTGTGCGCATCCGTCTATTTCAAATGCATATGAAAAAATGAAGACAAAAGGATTTCAGCTTACTTCAACGTGTTGTTTTTGCAAAATTTTTGAATTATTACAGAATCAGTTAATTTTTGCTTAAGCCCTTGGGATTTTGTTTCTTGGTTTTCCCTTTAAGGGGTTTCTTGCTTTGGTTGTATGATCAATAAAAAAACAAAATAAAAATTAAAAAACTTTTGTCGTCTGTTTATGTTTCTGCTTTTTAGCCATAAGCTTGAACAAAGGATATAACAGGAAGGAAACGGTTTCATTGCCAAAGTCTTTTATTTTACATATAGATAGATAGACCATCACAAGTAGGGGACAGCTAACGTAAATAAACAAACCAGAAGAGACCGTCCAAGTGACTCAAACAAGAAGACCCAATAACATAATCAGAGACACAAAAGAGAGTAATAGAGAGAGAGTTTTGTTACTGTCAGCAGCATTTTTGTGAGGACGATAATTTGGTCGTTGACTGTAAAGTGTCTGAATTCCTTGGACGTCATCAGGTGTTAATTCTCTCTTCTTTGTTCTACGATGAATGCTCCTGAACATAACAGCGTCTGGATCGGCTGAGTGATCTAGGCCAAGTAGATGTCCAATTTCATGCGTTGCCACCGACTCAAGATCAAATGCGTCGGGTCGTTTCTCCCGATGGAAGTCAATTGACCAAATTACTGCTCCATTAAAATGCATCTTAGCTATTTCCGGTGCAAACGCGTGTGCTAAGACTCCCTGTGTAAATGGAAAACCATCACCATGGTCTCCATAGTAAAATCCGATCGTGATATCTGCGCCATCATAGTCTTGGGTTTCCGTGAAGTTAAGTTGAACTACTGACGACCAACTGGTGAAGGAAGAATCAAGAGCTGAAAGAATGTCATCTCGGTTGATGTAGTCAATCATGAAGATGGGAGAGAGGGCGTACGTTAAATTTGACTTTCTCCAGGTTGACTTGCCTTTGATTACTGTGTAATGATCGATGTTGTGTAACAGCTCCGGAGAGCTCAGGTCTGAAATTGTTGGAAGGGTTGGGCTGACAGATATGGCGGTGTAGGGAAAGCATAAGATTAGAAATAAGAAACAGATCAGGTAACAGTTCTTAGCTTGTATGTGGTTGATATCATCCATGAATGTTGCTTTTTCCGGGAAAAAGAAGGTGGAGAAATTCATCGAGAGCAATTTGAAGCAGAAAGAGACAACTTGATCAAATTAATTGCACGTAGAGAAGAAAACAGGGATGAAACTAAGCATTTGCAAGAAGAGGTTGATCTCGAGAAAGGGTCTGTGATACATCATTTGACTGAACTCATGATTCCTCAATCCGCTTAAGGAGAATTCTAGCGTTGGTTCATGCTTGCAAGTAGAAGTTGTAGGAAGGGATATATATGCCGGAACTGAGAAGTGTCAGAACTGAGATACAAAGGAGCTACCAAGTAGCATTACAAGACAGTAAAGTGACTGTCAAGGACCAAAACAAACATGAGAACAAAAACCGACCAGACTGTAGAGCTAAGAAACACCTAACAAAACATTCCAATTGTGAAGCACCGCACTGAGAAAGAAACCTGCAAAGTTGATGGTGCCTATAGACCAATTATAGAGCTAAATCTTTACATCATCCAGTAGCTGATCAGAGGTCTTGAAATAGACACCCAGATAACTCACGGCACTTGTTTTTTCTTTTTCTTTTTTACTTCTTTTGATTTCTAGGCTTTAAGTTCCGAAGAAAATGACTGCACTTATTTTCTTCCTTTTGAAGTCTAGCTAGCCTTGTATATTCCGAGGAAAATGAAAAGACAAATATACCGAAACTCGTCTGGTGTGGTGCTTCCAGTCCGTAATAATAATACTGTTACATCTCATTTCCATGTTGTTTCTCTGAAGATTCGAGTTACTCGAAATGGAGTTTGAAAAATGAGCAACCAGAAGCAACTTGCGTTTGTTTTCTGCCAGAAACTGCACGCACTAGTTTATCCCCATTTTTGTGTATATATTTATGACAGATGTGTGTAGGGTTCTAGGCTGGACCTTTGTATGAAACCGTCCTCTTAAAAGTTCAGTGGAGTTTGGAATTAGTAGCTAACCTTTGTTATACTTGACTTTATTATATTTGGTACAGACATCAAAACTTTGGTGGAATGATATTAAGTCCTCATAGCTAACAAAAACAGTAACAAACAACTCATAACACATTAGAAATTTGTTAGGTGGTTGCACCTTGTGCAATGAAATCTGTTACTAATAAGATGAGATGTGAGATTAAAGTAATTATTACTGACTGGAAACACCGCACTAGACGAGTTTAGGTACAGTTTTCTTTTCATTTTCCTCAGAATATAAAAGGCTAGCTAGATTTGAAAAGGAAGAAAATAAGTGCAGTCATTTTCTTCCGAGCATAAGCCTAGAAATCAAAAGAAGTAAAAAAAAGTAAAAGGACTCGTATCTATGTTCCTGCATATATATCCTTTCTCTCCAACTTCCACTTGCAAGCATGAACCAAAGCTAGAATTCTCCTTAAGCGGATCAAGGACTGTACCGACTCATGCAGTCAATGATGTATCAGACTCTTTCTCGAGATCAACCTCTTCTTGCAAATTCTTGCTTACGTATATGCTCTGCTTTCTTGTATTCGTGCAATTAATTTGATCAAGCCGTCTCTTTCTGCTTTAAATTGCACTCAATGAATTTCTCGACCTCCTTTTTCCCGGACAACGCAACATTCATGCATGATATATGATCCACATAATGTACACACGAGAAAAACAGGTTCAAAGTGTTGGAAAATCAGGGTAACAGAGGATGAAAAACCAGAGGACGAAAAGAATGTTGTATCACTGGAGCTTCAAGGCCTTGCGATTCTTTTCAGCAATTATTTCGACCCTTCCCAATAAACTGGCGAGTATAATCGGTCAGCGAAATATTGCTGTCAGGATACAATGAAGCCCTAACAACGTTGTTGGATTCAAAGGTTGTACTCCCTTGACCCAACCAAGAACACACTGTATTTGTTTCTAAAGATGCTTAGAGAGAAAGAGTTTTTGATGATTGTAATGGAAAGAATCCTTCGCTATTTATAGAGGGTTTCATGCCTTTTGGAGATGTCGTTTCATCTTCAAAAGACGCTATCAAAGGTCGTCATCCATTAATGGGAAGAGACGCGATTGTAGAAAATTTTGGAAACCGAATTAGGTCGAACATAGTCGGGAGGGGCTATGCCCCCGGACCCCCTTCGCAACGGCAAACAATATTGAAAATATCTAACACAAAGTGCTGTTTTCTTAGAATACACTAGTATAGCACGCACGCCCTACTGTGGAATAAAGGACCGAAGTCAAGAAATAAGAAACATTATAACGAAACCATGCAGGTAACAAAAATCGAAACACGACTCAAGACTTGCAGTGGTAACAAAATCTCTTGTGTTGGCTTGGGCTAGTGCGTTTGGTTTCAATGCTCATCTCAACTTCTCTTTTTCTGTCCAACACTGGGACAATCTCTTTTCGTAATTAGTCTGTAATTTTTTGTTTTTGTCTTAGCTACCACTGGTAGCTCCTCTGTACATTCTTTTCTTCTATAAAATCTCTCTTTCTATAAAAAAAAAGACCTGCAGGAATGTCAACGCTACCAAGGGAATAATCAACAAAGAAGTCGATCGGAAATTAATGCTTATAATTGGGAATCGGTTACACAAATGTTTTTTTGCCCAATTGTAAAGACTAGGAATGCTACAGAGAAAGGGAGAGTAGAAATAAGAGAAAGTGTTTACTAATGGTGTTTCATGGTGAAGAAACATGATAGAGTTGATAAACGAGTAGATTATGGATTATGATGATGAACAAGTTTATGATTATCATATGATATGGATTGTGTAGAACATGCTTATCAATCTAAGGTTGCATGAAAATCATAATTTTATGTGGATATATGTTTTTTTCCTGCCTTACATTTAGAAACCTTTCTAGGTACCTTACAACGTGAATTGGTCATGAATATAAAATGAAACTTATATATGAGTTGCTCATATTTACATAGAGCTTTTATTCACTCGATTTGGACGACTGGAGATTTTTCAAAGTTCACTCGCCGTAACTGAAAAACTGGACATTTCAGTGAGACAGCGTTTTAGTCGACATTTTAAGGCTTGATCGGAACATAATTAGCTCCGGACTAAAACTATAGAGTTGTAGAGGAGACTGTCATATTTGATATGAGACAATAATTTCTCAATTCGGATCAAAATTGAGTATTTTAGAGACCTTGAAAGTTTGGGGGTCGTGCTGTTAACAAGTTGTATAAAAATTGAAAATACCCCAAAAAAATGCATGCCCGAGTCAGCTCAGTGAGTCAACTGAGTTGGACCCGATTCGTGAATCAGATAAACTGCGTAATTGGGATGGTTTCAGTGTGCCGGTTCAGGCCCATTGGACTTGGCTTAGGCCAAATATCTTATTTTGACATTTTGGAACCTTTATGGTCTGAATTCGGTTCCTTCTGAAAAGTTGTAGAGTTTTTCGAGACCTTTAATGACACCAAGATTGACCTGATTTGGATAATTAGATAATTATTTATTCCAAAATTACATTACTATGTTATAGAACTATCAATAAAATTAGAACTGTTAGTTATTTGACTTGACATTATCTGGAAACTTGTATAACATTGTGTTATGAACATTATATGAGCTTATTGGATAAATTCTTAGACTGCTTATGTGACTAAAAGTTAGTCTATATTAACAACGACCTATTCAGAAGAATGAACCAGTGAATTGAGGATCTTGAGGTAGGTGAGGCTTGTCATCAAAAGAGGTGGGAATCTATGACGAACTCTCCTGTGTTCATTATTTGTTTAAAAAAAAATCTATACTTTATGAAACGCATGCATATCTTTGTTAGTATATGATATGTCTAAGCATCTATATATGTATGTAAATACAAACTAGTTTTCTTTTATATTTTGGGATGTGATTGGATATTTAGAAACAACTAATATCTGTGTTTTGGGAGTATTTACTTATTTTCAAAAGCCTCTTCTTTCCATTGACTGGAAAGTGGTTACAATCTTTACTTGTTCTTATCAAGAAAGGAAGAAGGTTTCCTTTTGGTTGGTATGAGATGTCTTCCCCACAATAGTATATAGGTGGAAATGCCACGTAATATATTTCTCTAAATTATTTAGGGAAACTCACATCTCATGCATGGATGTATGCTTTTATGTAAACTTACTTTTTAAAAGCTACTATAATGTGTTTTGGTATTTAGAGAGAATGATGATGAGAATATTATATACGATTGTTGTATTGACGCATGGTTTGAATGGCCAATTTTATGACAGGCCCCCTGTCGAATATGATGTTAGCACCATTTGTTTTCTTTGAGTACTTTATATATAGGGTGTGTGCATGAATGAGTTACTGGTAAGGTTAAAAATTTATATCCAATTTCGAGGCCGAAAACCTCAGGGCGCTTTAATTATCATTGAAGATTCCGAAGAGAGTCATCCTTACTACTCCGAAGGATTACTTCGCTCAACTATCTTTACTGTTGTGGATGTGTGATGGATGATTGTTTGTAGAACTTTATATTTCAATACAACTATTATTTTCAATATGATTTATTTGTTTTCCGTGTTTTCTCGGTTTTCTGCAAAACCTGTATTGTCTTTAAATCATACTAGTGTTTACTTGAAAGTTAGTTGTTGTTTTTACTGGGAACCCCTTTTAGGGATGATGTGCTCACTCAATTCCCACTTTCAGGTTTCAGAGACAGATCAAGTTGGGCACGTGGCGATGGTCGTTAAAATCTTGGAAGCTTTGAGGAGTTGAGTCCGATTAGTGGGTTAGTTTCTGCTATGTTTATTTTGTGTTTATATTCTATTTGTAAACCAACTCACTATTGAATATGTATCATTTGAGAGGAGTTCATATATATAATTCAGAGTGGGTTTATACTTGGGTTACTCAATTTGTTCATTGGGAGAAATAAAAATCGATGTTTTGATGAAATCGCAGATAAAATGGAAACTAGATTACAATCTTGGAAAGGGAAACTAGTTAACCAAGCTGGTAAAAATACTCAAATTCAAGCAGTTGTCTCTTTGATGGCTCAATTTCAGTTGGGATTTTTCGAATTCCAAATACGTCTGTTAAGAAACTAGAAGCTCTTCAAAGAAATTAATGGTGGAATAATAATAAAAAAGGTGGTAGACTGATTAAATGGAAGGAACTTCATAAACCAAAGCGTATGGGAGGTTTAGGGTTTACAGATACAAAATGTTTTAATGAAGCTTTATTAACAAAATTAGCTTGGCGCCTTCTTCATGAGACAGATGCCAAATAGGTTCAAGTTTTAAGAGCCAAATACTTTAGGAAAGTTGATCCTCTATTTGGGAAGATTAAAAAAAAACGTACTTGGATATGGCAGGGAATTCAACAAGGGTAACAATGGATTCAAAAGTTTCATATGTGGGAAATTGGTGATGGGTCAAAAACAGATGCTAATAAGGCTAACTGGTATGGGAAGTATATAGGTCAGCACTCTGACAATTTCAACTTGCATTATCCTAATATAAAAGTATCATCTCTTATTGATCATCAGAACAAATATGGAGACAAGAGGTTCTAAGTCAGATGTTTACCAATGATCAAATTATGAAGATTAAAGCTATTCAAATACCTCCTCAACCAGATGAAGATATTCTAAGATGGTCTCTTACTAGAAATGATTCTTTTTCAGTCATTTCAGCATACAATGCATATTAAAGCAGCGGTCTAATCTGGAAATTTCTAGAAAACAACAAAGAATGTGGATGCTAATTTGGCATTTGCGTGTCCTTTTAAATGTCAATTTTTCTTGTGGAAAATTACAAGGGATATTCTTCCTGTGTCAGCTATTTCAAAAAATGGGAAGAGTGGTAAATGGTAACTGTGTTTTGTGTGATCAAGAATTGGAGACGAAGGATCACTTATTACTTCACTGTCCTTATGCAAGAGCTGTGTAGTTTGGGGTTTCTCAAGACATTCTTCAGGATGCTTATGGTTATAATTATCTGCAAGATTGGTTTCTATCTTAGATAGAAACAAATCATTTGGTTTGTAGTGCTAGAAAACAACTTATTAACCTGGCAGTAGTTACTACGTGGAAAATTTGGAAAAGTAGATGTGTCAAAGTGTTTGAGAATAAGAGTATAAGTCCAATGGTTGTTATTCAGCAGATCTTCTCCTTTTGTGCACAGTTTCATATTAGGATTCATATAGTTCAGTCTAATATTCATATCAAACCTAGTTGCATAAGTTCTAGGCATTGGATTCCTCCTCCTCTTGATTGGATTAAATTGAATGTTGATGCTTCTATAATTCCTAATACTAATATTGCTGGTGTGTCTTTTGTGATTCGTAATCATACAGGAGCTTTGCTGGAAGCCGTGTCCATCTCAATGATAGCTAGGGATGTTGATTAAGCTGAGGCTCTAGCTGTTCTACAAGCTGTCATTGGGTGGTGGATAAAAGATGTAGCAAGATCATTATTGAGGGAGATAACAGAATAGTTATGGAAGCTTTGAAAACAACATGTATGGATGCAGTTAGATCGGAAGATAATTCTTTACTATTAGAATGTTTGACTGTTATTAGTCAATTCCTTCTAGTCAGTTTCAATATCAACCTAGGAAATGCAATAAGGTTGCTGATACTTTGGCAAAATATGCTCTAGTGAATAGATGTAATGACCATTGGATTTCTAGTATTCCTAGGGTTATAACATCTCCTTTATGGCGAGACAATGCTGATGTGCAACAATATGTTTAGGTTCTAGTATTTTAATTCTATGTTGTTGTTTAAGTTTAGTTGGTTTGTTATGTATTCTGTCTGAATCTTCAGTCTGGTTGTACTAAATCTTTGTTGTGTTCTAATAAGATTATATTTCTTCAAAAAAAAAAGAGATCCTTCATGCTCCGGATCGTTTACACCAAAAATTCCTCTACACGATGCCGCGTGTTCTCATTTCAAAGTATAAAATCAAAATCAAATATTCTGAAAGTTGTTTAAATTAAAAGATTTTCATAAAGATAAAAGTGGAAAATGTTTATTCTCCCTTGATTAATGAATAAGATATTACAAACAATCCATTTTACACCAAATATCCTTTAAGATTTATATAATCATGAAAGAGATATCTCAATTAGCTACTCCTTCCGTTACTTTTTAATAGGCTGGTTTGGTTTTTAGAGAAAATTAAGGAAATTAAGAGAACCAATCATTGAAAGTGGTCCTCATGACACTTCAATAAAACAAGTGAAGTGAAATGATCCCCATGACACTTGTCAGCAAAAGAAGTAAAGTGAAATGTTCCACATGACACTTGTCATAAAAAGAAGTTAAGAGGAAAGTGGTCCCACAAAACCAAAGTAACATTTGACTTACCCAATTAGGAAACCAGCCTATATTTTTGAAACATTTATTTATAGAAACCAGCCTATTAAAAAGTAATGGAGAGAGTAGTTGTTTAAATTAAAAGATTTATATGAATCAATAGGTATCAATTAATATTGTTTTGGTAACAAAGTGAATGAAAATCACATATATAAATGAAAAAGATATCATATAAATGCATAAATATCATACCATATATAATTCTAATTCATTTTATTCATATAAATGAATCTAGTTCAATATGGATTAATATGTAACAATTAATATTGCTTTGGTAACAACATGTATAAATATCATACCATATATAAAAATTTAGATTAGATATATTATCAATAAATGAATAAGATATCATACCAAAATAAATCATATTACATGTATAAAATCTTATAATCTTCCCATCGATCAGATATTATGTTTGTATAATTCATTGGTAAACATGTCAAAACTTATCGGCTTAACACATTGGTTACTCATATTAACGATACTCATTAGCGAAGAATTAGTCGAAGGAAGAAAGATTCCAAATTCGGTGAACAGAGCAATAATCAAAACTATCAAGGTGAAATTTTGCTTTTACATTAAGGTTTATATATTTGACCTCATGATTTTACCTCATTGATTTTCACCTTGTAGGTTAAAAGTGGTGAAATTATCGACTGCTATGATATCTACAGACAACCTAGTCTTAATCATTCATTGCTTCGTAATCATACCATACAGGTTTAACACACACTTTTCCTAATATTATAGACATTCTCATTTCATTCTCTTAATAAATTACTTTGCTTTGATTATTATGAAACAGATGCAACCAAGTTTTGATCCGAAAGATATGAAATCAGATAATTTGGGAACACTTCAACTCAAACAAACTTGGCATGATTTTGGATCATGCCCGAAAGAAACTATCCCTATAAGGAGGAAAATGAAAAATTACAATCCAACATTTTTGCGTAAGCGTCATCGTACAAAGCTATCTCATTATAATAGGACTCCTAATGCATCACAACCAAGCAATTTCGTAGACCTTCACGAGGTATATGAAATCAAATACCATTTTATGATTTTTTTTCGTACTATAGTTATGCATAGTGTTAATAATGAAGATACATAACGAATACTCTACAGTATGCAACAGTTGAGGCACGTGGAAATTTTCTAGGAGCACAAGCAAAAATAAATCTTTGGAAACCGGTTATTGAAATGTCAGCCGAAATAAGTATATCTCAAATCTGGGTTACAGCCGCTGAAGGAAAAGAAACTATTGAAACTGGATGGATGGTAAGTTATTCTCCTAAAATTAAATGTAAAAACAATTATATCCTCTTGTGAGCACCATTAAAATTTGTTTCTTTGTTTTTAATCAGGTCAACCGACCTTTATATGGAGATTATGAGACCAGATTTTTCATATACTGGACGGTAAGTATTTTTATCCTTTTTATTTTTATTTTTTGGTAATAAAACCATTAGTATTTCATATTGTTGAAATGGAATTTATTAATGTTTATGGTCATATTTTTAAGATTATCAATCAATTTAATTAATTTTTCTTATTAGGACACAAACTTATTCTGTTATAATGACCTATGTCCTGGTTTTGTGCACACATCGTCAAGTATCGGCCTTGGTTGCAGTTTCACTGAGTTATCAACTTTCAATGGAGACCAAAAGGACGCCCTCTTCAGCATTCACAAGGTAAACAAATAAAGTGATCAAATTATCATGCCCCATTACTAGCTTCAATCCAAAAATTAACATTGATATATATATATATATATATATATATATATATATATATATATATATATATATAATCAATTTAACAGGATCAAAGTAGTGGACATTGGTGGATACAATTACAAGGAGAATCAGTTGGTTATTATCCAAGTTCTCTCTTCACTGAATTATCAAACAAAGCAACAACAATACAATGGGGTGGAGAAATAGTTAATGCCAAAAGTAAAGGGCGGCATACTGCGACTCAAATGGGTAGCGGTCATTTCCCTTCGGAAGGTGGTTTGAAAACGTCGAGTTATTTTAATTGGGTTCAAGTGGTTGATGAAAATAACATGAGCATGGACCCTAAAGATTTTGACTTAGAAGCTACAAATCCAAATTGTTATGATTTGAAGGTTGACGACAGCCATCGTGATACAAATGGCTTCGGTTTTTATTATGGAGGTCCTGGCTACAATGATAAATGTCCATGATTTTCTACATGGTCTAAAAAATAATTTTTTTATTTTGAAAATTTCCAAAACATATGCCTGTTGACCATATTATCCCTGGCCAAATTGGGGTATACCCATATTAATTGGTGTATACTTATTTTGTTCCCAACCAAGATAGTGAACTAAGGGGTTCTAATATGTGTAATAATATCAGAACCATTTTCGTTATCTAAAGAACACGTTGAGTGAGTAAACAGTCTACCATGTAATTATCATATCCCAATTAGTAATCAGTAAACAGTCTACCACGTTGAGCTCGCCATGAATAGTAAGCTTAGACTATGTCTCATATTTAAAGAAGACATCATCGAGAACCTGTAGATGGTTACATAAATCAGATAGTTAGAACATTATAATTAGTCAGAAAAAATAGTACGTAACTACATAAGATGGACTTCCATACATTGAGCAAAGTAAAGCCACACAATATGCATCGGAAAATCAAACATAACCCAACGATGCAACTCAAACTTGTCTTGGCACCTTAGTTTGACATATAACTAATGAGTACTTATTAGAGTTTAACATTTTTGAAGTCTATGGACGTCATTACACGAACAGATACCTAACACCATTCAAATTTTGTGGACGTCATTACACGAACAGATACCTAGCACCATTCAAACATTGAAGAAAACCAGAGCAAAGGGGAGTTTATCCATTTAAGACTTCATGAAAGCCATAAAATCAAAACAATGTATTCAACAAATAAACTGATTCCAAAGTAAATCAAAATTTAACTTGAGACTAAGATGAAAATCAGGATTCAATGAGCTTTAACATATCAAATGCACTGAAAACAACAAAATAAAGCCAAGATTTAAGAATTTCGATTACCTGCTGGACCTTGTAACCCAAAACACAGAAAAATTGAAGGATGTTAGCCATACTCCCAACACCTCACCCTCTGCAAAAACCTCATCACATCGGCTTGTTTCTTCCCCCATAACTCAAAATGTATTGTAAGCACCTATTTCACCAGCAAAATCATTAATCCTAAGAACCAAAATGTTTGGATACATAAGGGGAAACTACAATCTAAAAAACAGTAGTTTCAGCAGATTATAAACAAATCTAAGCACCAGAATCCATTGGCCTGATTCAAGAACCCTAATAACATTTCTAGTAACTAAAGGCTAGTTTGGTATTGCTGTGAGTTTTAGAAAAGTGCTTTTCTGTTATATTGTGCTGTGTGTTGCTGTGTTGTGTTGTGGAAATAAATCAACATTACGTTTGGTAAACTATAATTTAAAAAACACTGTGCAATTAACAAACTGTAAATTCTGTTTGGTAAACTGGTATTTTAAAGTGCCAGTGATGTAGTTAATGAAGATAAACATATTTCAAAAATTAGTTTTAAATACAGTTTTATTATATTAAATTATATTTCTAATTTTTTTTATTTCTATTTTTTTAATTATAATAAAAATATGTAAATTTTTTTTTGGGTAATCTGAGTAAATGGCTCCCAACGATGTTCTTTATTGACTTGGTATTTCTAGTCTTATAGAAAATATTTAAAAAAATCACATAGAGCTATTGGTTGGCAACCTAGCAACAAGCTGGGCACCAACCCCCCTCTGAATAGCAATTCCTACTCTATAAAAAACAAAACTACCATAATCACTACTAGCGTCATTATTAACAAGATAATTCTTCAGACACTTAAAAAACATAAAGTATCTTCGCCGAGCTCACCCAAAGTAGAGAAGGCCAAGACCCCCAGACCATAACCGAGTGAAGTGCACTTGTCCACATACTTAGCACGCTTCCTTGAAACTGCCTTAGAAATGGCTTTCCCTGGGACAAAAGAATGAACACTATCACCAGTAAAGGGAGAGACAACAGTAACATCCGTACAAACATCTTGCCCGTTTTCCCAGTTGAGAACAAGAATATCGGCAGGCCTCAAGTCTTCATCCTCATCTGAAACAATACCCAGAGAAACCTCCTTGCGAGCTCGTACACTATCTTTGTAACAAATATCAACAGTAATATCACGAACAACATCATGTCGAAATTTACTTCCAACATCTTTAGCACAATGAAGCGCATCGTCTCCAAAAATGTCCATAGATTTGTTGCAACTAGTGTATAAGCTATTCTCAACAAACAGAGGAATACCGAGACGATAACAAAGCACAACCCGAAACTGTCTAGGCCCAATGCACTGGTTAAGACCACTGATGGCACAACAAGTAGATAATCTTGAGCATGCTTGATACGGTTACACTTCCATAAAACAGAATCTCTTGCAGACATGGAAAATTGGTATGGGATTTGCTTCTTAATTGCATCAAAATAAGTGACTGCCAGGGAGTGCATGGAAGAGGGGGGGGGGGGGGGGGGGGGGGGGCAGTATCATCGAAACAGTAAGAAAAAGGTAATCCACATACCTGAATAAAGTTCTGAAGAGCCAACTGATAAGCAAAGCCTTTGTTTGTTGAGAATAAACTACCCAGAATTGTCTTCTGTACAAAAGCGGTCTGATTCTGAGAGGCAAGGAAACAGTAAGTACGGGTATCCGCCATGGTGTATATGCCAAGTCCACCATCTTTGATAGGAAAAGTAGCTAATCGCTGTTGTGGAGGACAAAACCCTGCACCATCTCCAGTAATTAAGAGTCTCAAATACTTAAGCAAATGATCGTCAAAAACATCAGTGGCTGATTGCAAGGCCGCTGGATTGGTAGTACGCATTGCAAAATATAGACGAGACACACCAGTGCAATTACGAAGTAATAGAATCTAACTCTGATGGTCCATGAGTTTTTTGATTGCATCCATCAGTTGAACAGTTTTATTCACCCTGGTCAACATCATATCACTAATGAAGCTCGGATCCAAACTCACAGGTCCTCCCAAAAACTTAACACCATTAGAGGGCCTACCAATATCTGGGGAAAAAACACCGTCTAAAGTGCTTCTGGGATCAACAGATGGCCAAAAGACTTCGGTTTTACGAACGTTAAGATGTAGCCCCCTGTTAGGTCCTTCAAACTCTATTATACTAAAGGCCTTGGTTACTTCCAAAGTATCCCCAATAATGGTACCATCATCAAGGTACCAAGAATGCAAATCAAGAGTGCAGCGAGAAGCAATAGTCTTCGCAAGAGGATGAAGAGTCAAAGCAAAAAGCAAGGCACCAAGGGGGTCCCCTTGCTGAACCCCGAGAGCAGAAGACAATATATATTGATCATAATAGAGTTTAGCAGGTCACAAATAACAAAACTCTACCCAGCGAGAAATACCTGGACAGTGAAGACGAACCTCTTTGATGAGATGAGACCTACTCACGATGTTGAAATCATTGGAAAAGTCAATAAGCAACATTGACATTATGTCCGAGTAACCTTTCAACTCTAGTAAGCTATTTACAGCATATAAAATACTCTCCCCACCGACAGGCAGACCAACTCCAAATTGATAGTCGCCTAAATAAGAGGTCATCTCTTTCCCGACTGAAAAAGCAGCAACTTGGAAACCAGCCTTCGCCAAACCGTACCAACCGCAATTGGCCTAATACCACCCCCTGGTTTAAGTAATGGATTCAAAGACGCATTGGCAATAAACTCGCCCAAGTTATTGGGGCATTTACCGTGCAACCAAAGATTGACTACCCCAGTAATCGAAGCAAGTAAATTATCCGCCACTGCAGCTGCAGCACCACTCATAACATCAACCAAATGTTGCGCTCGTAAGCCATCTCGCCTGCAAGAAGTACCCTTTGGGAAGCTCTTAATAGCTCCCAAGACAGCCCGTGAATCCACCGTAATTGGGTCACCTATCACAACATCCGAAGGAACAACAGGGGGAGGAGCTGAAGGATGCTTATCTTGCAAATCCATATAAGTATTCTCGTTACGCGGAGCTACCCTGATGAAGAAAGTACCCGTATTGCAGCCGAGTATTGACCGCAGCTAATCTTCTTTTGGCAGGCCAAAATATTGGCAACGCCTTGTTTCTTCGAGTCTTCCTTTCCATTCCCCATTCGGACAGGTTGCTGTAATAGTTTCGACACCAAAATGGAGCAGCCATTAGGATATTTCCACACCGAGATGGCCTGGTTTATTGCTGCTATCTGCAGCTTCTTACGGCTACCCGACTTTGCCTCAGCGGAGTTCTTCGGTCTAAACAAATTTAGCGTGCAAACTGGAAGAAGTAAGAGTTGTAGCCACATGAAAATGTTACCTGGTCTTGCGATAACTCTATCGAGACAATGCTTCAGTTCCCTGGAGAAGCTAAGCCGGCATTAGTGTGGAATACACTTCACAGTAGTGAATTGCCGTTGGAAGATGGTGCTCAATAAGTCTGTGGAAAGAAGAACACCAGTATCGAAACTCAAGGGGAGAGCTTCAACACCGTCTGTAGAGTCAACACAGCTCACAACACTGGATAGTGTTAAGCTAGCAGCACTGCCTGGTTTGACAAGACCGTGTAGAAGGAAATATGCCCCATCTCCGTTAAGTGGGCCGACAATTAACTCACCATGAACAACACCTTGTCTACCTCTACAAGGCATCGACCAAGCATGAAGATGCATGCAACGACAACACAACCACATTCGAAGGCTGCATAGAAGCTTCTCCCAGGAGAGATAAATGTTCAAATCGGTAGCAATCAACTCTCTGCAGAAATCCACCTTAGTTGCTGATGAAAGATGTCTGTCTTGAAGGTGTTTCAAGAAAGAAACCTTAGCTTATCCTCTACCATTAACACAGTCACGAAAATTATGGAAAGTCTTGAACGGGTAATGGAAGGTAAGCTCATCAGATGAGACTGTGTCGGTTGATGCAGAAGCTTCAAGGGGCTGTGATTCAGACGAACGACAATGGGAGGAAGCTCTGGTGAGAATCGCCATAACGGTCTGTAAACAAAACCCTAAAAGAAGAGTAACCTAAAACCCTAAAAACCAAAGCAAAAACGCAGGGAAAACGAAGGGAAAAACGAAAGAGAAAGGAAAAATCGAAGATACAGGAAACCGTGGAATCAAAAACCAAGAAGAAATCCGAAAAAAACACGGTGGTTCTGGAAATCAAGGCCGGTTTTCAGACGCCGAGAAAAATCGTCGGAGCAAACCATGAGAGAGAAAATTGCTATTGTTATTATTTGTTATAAATTGTTCTGGTTTTTTTAGTTCTTGTAATATTTATTTTATTATTTTATTTTTATTATTTAATAAAAAAATTATGATTATGGTTTGCTTAAAAAATATTATTATTTTGATATATAATCGATTAATATATTAGATAAAGAGTATTACATTAAATATTTGGAAGCCTAACAAGCTAAGCTGCAACAACATAGTACTACATTAATTGAACAGGTTTCTGTGCTAGCCTACCAGCGAGCCTTATAGGGAACCTATCCAAGGGAGCCAAAGCGGAAGGGGATGAGATTGTGTCACAAGGGGGCAAGATAACTCTACATTCCATGTTAATTCCTGCAAGGGGATCGAACCTGAGACTTCCTGGAGCGCATAAAACTTCGAGAAACGGGGATGACCAGCTGAGCTAGGGGCCCGTTCTTTTAATCATTATTGTATTTATCATTTTAATCATTATTGTATTTATTATTTTAAAATGAAAAATGAAAAAAAAATAGAGAAATAAAACAAAAGTTAGAAGTATAATGTTAAATGTACAATAATGTTAAGTGTACAATATTCTAGGGTAAAACTTGTCTTCATAATAAAATAACAAGGTTAAAATAAAGAATTAGTTAAATAGAATTACGTGGGTCCACAACTTCTGCTTTTCCAGCTTTTAAAAGTTAGCGTTGAGTGGCTTTTAAAAGCAGACTTAGAACGAAAGTGCTTCTCTCCAAAAGCACTTTGAGAAAAATTTACCAAACACAATTTTTCGTAAAAGTTTGTTACAAGTTTGTTGCAAAGTGCTTTTAGTTGAAAAAAGCAATCCCAAACGGGGCTTAAGCTGAGAAAATTAAAAACCTTGGATTTAAACGAAAACCCATCCCCAGAAATATCAGTAAACTGGTGAGCAAAACAAATTTAAACAAAAAATATCATACAAATCGAATCCCTAATTACAAAAATCCAGGGTTTCATTTTGATGAAAACCCCCAAAACTGATTTAAGATAAAACGAGAAGAGATTGAGTAAAAGATTTTGCCCAATTTTGTTATAGAGATGGAGAAAGAGTTTACCCTTTTTGTTGCACAGATGGAGAAAAACCTCAACAAATCCAACATCAGAATCATTAAGAATACCCATATGTAAGAAAGTTTGCAGTTGAAAAACAATAAAAACATCAAAACCCAAACCAAAAACTACTTAATCATGCTCATAATCAAAATCCTATCTTTATCATTTGTACCCTAACTTCAAAAATCGAAAAAAATACGTAGAACATAGTATAAAATCAGATCGGAAAATCAAACCCCAACTTTAAATTAGTAGAATAAGAAGAAGAAGAAAACCTAGATTTGTTTCAATATTCTACAAAGGCGACTAACTAGAAAGGAGAAACAACCAACGAAAAAAAATAAGTGAATACCCTTAATTCAAAATCTAAATAGATCGAAAGTCGATTTATATATGAGAGATTGAAGAGTGACCACGTATTGAAAAGAAAATCTACAGGTGGAAAGTGGTTTTGGTAAGTATCGTATCCAAATCAGGCATTCAGGAAGAGTAGAAAATAGAGAAGAGAGAGCGAGAAGAGATAGAAGAAGGTGAGAGGAGGATTTCTCTCTCTTCCGTAGTATAGATAAGGTGGATTTGTGAGATGTTTCATCTCCAACCGTCCATCATTAAGAATAATAAATCCTAGCCATAAAATTATCACGGAAAGGATACTATTGAGTTTTCATTGTAGAAGTCATCAAAAGTGCTAATGAAACGATGCTATGACTTGGCTCGGAGGTAAACAAGCTGCGTCGTTGTAGAAGTCAACAAAATTTCTAATGAAACGATGCTTTGACTTGGGTCAAGGACATTTTTTTTTCTTTTTTTTTTGCTAAATCACCCTTTTTTTCATTTATTGACAAACTAAACGAATACAAATGTTACTATAAAACAATAGACAAAGTAGAAAAATTACAAAAAGTAAGGAATCTTAAGAATCAATTTTAAAGTGACTAAGAATTTGGTTTTCATAGTCATTGTTCTACCTGACCCCTTTTATTCTGACACCATGATCTTGAACAATCTTCATAACCCTGTGCTTGAAACCATGAATGTTAACATCACCTCTTCAAAGAAAACTCTGTTTCTTTGAAACCACAACTTCTTAATAACAGAACAAGCAGAGATTATCCATACTTCATCAATGATAGGACTGTGCTGTTTAGCTGCAGAAAAAACTTCTGAAAAAGAGTATGGTCTGGGAAATTGAAACATATTGCCAAGCCAATTCCAAACCTAAACAATGAAATCACAAAGCCACAGTGTATGCTCCATAAAATCCTGCTCTGATTTGCAGATACAACATCTAGAAGGCATTTCATATCCTTGTTTTATTTTCATGTCATCATTCACATAAACTCCTTGTAGAAGCTTTTAAATGTTGCTGGCAATAGTTGGGTGCAAAGATTTCCTTATATATAAGAAGACCAATCTACCTTGTCTTCCTTGTGTCTTATTTTCTCCACTGCCTTTGCATTATTAAACATTCCACTACTATGTAGGTTCCATATTATGGAATCATTTCCACTGTGAATATGAGGCAAGTTATCAATCTGTAACAAGTGTTGCAACTGAGGATGTATATTCCATTGATCATTAATGATTAAGTCCTGAACTTTCAACTGCATATTGTTATGAACAAAATCAGTATAACCAATTTCATTAATTAGTGGGATGATCCATACCAGTTATCAAACCATACTGAGATGCTAGCACCATTTCCAATCTTACAAGAGATTTATTCTTGTAAAGTAAGCCAAGCCCATTGCAAACCTGCTCTTACTGATGATAATTTCTATTTTGAAAACCATATACCATATTTATCTTTGAACTTAGCTGTAAAAGCCAGAGCCCATTCATCTGATGAATATACCAATTTCCACATCATTTTCATCAGCAAAATTTTGTTAAGAACTTCTATCCTTCTAATACCCAAGCCACCTTCAATATATGGCACACAGATCTTCTTCCAAGATAAAATTTTTTACTTTCTAACCTCTCCATCACCTGACCATAGAAAGTTCCTTATTAGTTTTTCACATATCTTAATAACTGAAAATGACCATTTATAAACTGCCATATTGTAAAGAGGGTAGCTGCACAAAACTGTTTTTACAAGAATCAGTCTATCATGAAAAGATAATAATCTTCCTTTCCAAGCTGCAAGTTTGCTCTGAAGCATAAGAACTATTGGCCAGGCCATTTCAGTAGTTACTCTTCCTGGAGCTAGAATGATACCAAGATACTTATCAGGAAAATTAGATATATCCATACCAACTATGTTGCTAATTTGTTGCTTTCTGGTTGAATTAGTACCATTAATGAAACACTTGCTTTTGGCTTTGTTAATCATCTGGCCAGAGCTATGTTGATATTTGTCAATCAGCTTAAATAGACAAAACAAAGTCTTCTTAGCTCCATTACAGAATAAGAAAACATCATCAGCAAAAAATTAGTGTGTTGGATATATTCCATTTCTAACTACCATTGGAGTTATCTGCCTTGTATTAACCAAATTTGTGATATTTATACTCAATACATCTTCCATCAAAATAAATAAAATAGGGGATAAAGGATCACCCTGCTTAAGACCCCTATGCATTGAGAAGAAGCCGCATGGTCCTCCATTGACCATTACTGATAATTTTGCAGATTTAAACATGGTTAACAACCAATCACACCAAGATGATGAAAATCCATATTTGTGCATAACTTTAAGAAGAAAAGTCCAACTTACAGAATCATAAGCCTGTGATATGTCCAGTTTAAAAGCCACATTACCGCCTCTTCTCTTTTTCCTCATTTCATTTACCATCTCTGAATCTAGAAGTATTTGTTCTTGAATGCTTATTCCTTTAACATAAGCAGCCTGTTGTGATGAAATTAACTTCTCCATGAGTCCATTCATTCTGACAGAAATTATCTTTGTGAAAATTTTGAACAATACATTACTCAATCCAATTGGTCTATATTGACTTGCTTTCTTAGCACCTGCACATTTAGGAATGAGGGTTAAGAAATTTGAATTCAGGCCTTTGGGGATAAATCTTCTTCTCCAACAAAATTGTATGGCATCTTTTAAATCCAATTGAATTATATCCCAACAACTTTTATAAAAGGATCCAGGAAATCCATCTGGACCAGGGGCACTATCTGAGTCCATTTCAAAAACAATTTTCTTGATTTCTTCAGTGGTGGGAATGGAGTCCAACATTTCTTGGTCTTCATCTGTAATAACTGAGGGAATAAATCAAGCAATTCTTCAGAAACATCAACATCTTGAGCTTCAAATTTTTGTTGAAAATGATTGACTAAAGTATCTGCAATTTGAGATTGATCACTAATAATATTTCCATTTGTATCTTCTAGTTCACTAATTGTATTTCTTGCTTGTCTAATCTTCATTCTAGCATGGAAGTATGCAGTGTTTGCAGAACCATCTTTAATCCATTTTTCTCTTGATTTAAGTCTCGTAAGAGTCTTTGCTTGAACTTCTCTTGTTGCATGTTCATTTTGTGCTGCTACTAAGTTGGCCAAAAGATCTTCATTTAAGGGATTTTGTTCCGATAACTCCATTGCTTTTTGAACTTTCTCTTCTGCTTCCTTAATTTTTGTATTAATATTACCAAATACACTCCAATTTCACTCACTTAAGAAATTTTTTTTAGCTTTTTTAGCTTCTGCATGAAAATAAAAGATGGATCACCAATAATATTCTCAGTCCATACTTTGTTCACTTCACTTAAGAATGATGGATGATCAATCCACATTTTCTGAAATTTCCAGGGAACATTCTTTGGTCTGGGTATGCTTGCACAACCACATAATAATGGAGCATGATCTGAACTATCCTCAATCCAACCTTATATCCCCAATCACCATACTTCTGTAACCATGGAGAGTTGAAAACAACTCTATATAGAACACATAGGATTCTTTTTGTTCCTTGTTGACGATTGGACCAAGTGTATTGCTGACCTATACTAGGAGCTTGAATTAAGTTACATTCATTAAAGCAATGAATAAAATCAATCATTGAAATTATGTTTGGAGCTTTACCACCAAATTTCTCTTCAAGTGAAATTATAGCATTAAAATCACCTAAAACAACCCATTGTTTTTGTAGCTGACTAATGATTTCCATCTCTGACCATAGAAACTTTCTTTGACTCTTTTTAACATGAGCATGAACACCAGAAACTAATACTTCACCAATACTGACAGTTACCATTTAGCTAGACATTGAAATAACTTGAGGAATAGATAAAGAAGCATTCCAGAATAATCATAAATTACCTTTTGTAGATGAGGTTGAATTATGTATCACCATACTTTTCATTCCAGGGAGATTTAATTGACTGCAAAAAGAAGCACTACAAGAAATTTTTGGTTCTGCAACCCAAACTAGAGATGGGTTAAATTGATTCACCAAAGACCTTAGTTTATTCTGAGCCCTAGGTCTTCTTAGGCCCCGAATATTCCAATATATGATCTTCATCTTGGTGGTGGAGGATTTTTGGTACCTCCCTTACCATGATTTTGTGTGAGATTATGTTTCTTATTTGTAATAATTGGATTACCACCTTTAGCTGCACCTGGAGAATGTTGAGAAGTGGAAGAAGTGGAAGTAGAATTAATCACTTTCTTTTCAACCACTTTTTACCATGAAGTAACCTTAACAGTTTCATCAGAGAATGTCCCTGTCTTTCCATCTACAAATTTGATTTGAGGAGTTTCTACAACATCAGCTGTCTTATCTTCATTAACCATAATATCTTCAAGAATATTTTGTTGAACACATTCAAGAGGACTGAATCTCCCAGTAGTAGCATTGTGAATAATTTGATGAACTGGAACTGTTGGAGTAACATGAATTGTATGGATGACAGAGTCTTCATTGTCATCTGTTGATGTATCACAAATATCAAAGGGCAATGACCTAGTGACACTTGCTGAAGATAAAGCATTAAAATTGTTTGTTGAACTTGTTTAGGCTGCTGAAGAATTTCTGAGGAACTCTTAGGCTGTTGTGGAGTAATTATGTTTTCTGAATTAGTTTCATTCCTTTTTGCTTTTTCTACTCTACATTCTGTGATAAAGTGACCTACCATTTTGCAGCTATTGCAGTATTTTGGACAATCTGTAATGGAAACCTCTTGAAAAAAAACCCCATATTTAGTCCCAATCCATACTTTGTTTGGAACTGAAGAAGAAAAATCTACCTCAACCAAGACATTTGCATAATATCCAACATCACATTTAGTTGTTGCCTCGTCAATTTTAATTGGAGTTCCTATTTCTTTACAAATTTTGGACAGAATTGATTCACTCCAGAATTCAAGACCTAAACCTGGAAATCTCACCCAAACAAAATCCTTAGAAGTTCTTTGGCTAGTAGGTCGAAAATTATAAACCCAATTTCTAACCTTCAAAATTTGATCTGTAACTTCCCATACTTGAGACTTGATGTAGTTACGGTCTGTAGAATTATCCAATTTCATGGTAAAGAAACCTCTACCT
Source organism: Papaver somniferum (assembly GCF_003573695.1). Lineage (NCBI taxonomy): Eukaryota > Viridiplantae > Streptophyta > Magnoliopsida > Ranunculales > Papaveraceae > Papaver > Papaver somniferum. The sequence continues at coordinate 151,664,236 of NC_039359.1, forward strand.
AATGGAATTAACTTACATTCCCCAGTTAATTTCCATTGATTTCTAAGAATTATTGCAGCATCAACAAATTTGATCTTCTATAAATTTAATCTACCAATTAAAGAAAAACGCCATGGATCTAAGCTTTTCTCAAATAGTTCATCAGGTAATTCAATCGAAGGAATTTTCATTCCTTCTACTGAAGAAATATTATCAGACTCAGAGTTCGTTTTAGATCCCATTTTACGAAGTAAAACACCTGAGTTAAAACCAATTAATTCCAGAAAACATGATGAATGATGTAAGATTCAACAAAATCACCTGAAATTAATGCTTGGTTGACCAGAAATCAAAGAACGATGAAGAGAAATTTTCCGAGTCCAACACCGATTCCGTCGTCGAGTCTAGAGCCGCACCCCCAAGAAATGAAGTTTACATGCCTCTTAGGATCAAGGACACTTTCTGTATGTGGTGACATCGCTATAATTAGTTTGTGTCGTTTCATGATGTCTCAGATAGCCATTTTCCGCTAGTGTATGATTTCTTGTATTATTATTTATTTTTCAAACTGGGATCTCCAATTTTCTTCGGATTCTGTTAGGAGTTTATTATCATCTGACCATAAATTTATCTTACGATTGGTTACGAAGGGAAAATCAACCGTAAAGTGGTATGAAAAGTTAAAAACTTCAAAAAAATTTTTTTACGTATTTTGGTTTCTATTTATCTTATAAAGATTCAATCAATCTTTTTTACTTCGACTTATTTTCCCTCCAAAGACCCAAAACATTAACTATTATTTTCTATCTCTAACCGGTGTTAGTCAAATGTGATTTCAAATGACTTCTGGGAAGTTTCCAAATCTATTGTTAGTCCATAGAGATTTTCAGAGAGTTTTAGAATGTCTCTTGTTATTGGTTAGAGACTTTTTTAAGTCATTTAAATTCTCTGAAACTACATGTTATTGGATTAAGATTTCATAAGAGTCATTCCACCACTCTTGTTATTCGAAGGAGAATTGAAAGTCATTGATTTGTGTTTTTCTGATATTTGGAGAGACTTTCTTTGGAAAATAGGCATGGTTGAAATCTCTCCTTAAGAGGTGATATTTTGGGAGACTTGGAAATATAGGGAATATTTATTTTGGAGAGCATGACCAAATTTTTTTCCTCCTTTTTTGTTTGAGTTGGTGATCAAAGAAAGGGCCCTTTACAACGACAAGATGCTAACCAGTGGCGGACGTAGAAAATAAAATATAGGATGAATGGAACAAAGAGAATAAAAACTTAGGCATAAGACAACATTGAGAATTATTTTTATAATGACGCATATTTTACTAGGTATTCATGGTACTTTTATTAACATTATAATGTGCATGGCAAAAAAATAGGATTTGAAAAGAGTCTTTGTGATTTTTAGTGAAAAAAATCGTGAGATTTATTTTGACAATGACCACATATTTTACTATGTATTCGTGGTACTTTTATTAACATAATAATGTGGATAATAAGAAAAAACAGTAGATGTTTTGAATTTTTAATTGGATACCATACTTTTTATTTCTCTACAAGTCACAAAGACTCACTACAATACTCTCTGAAAATCACTTGAAATCTTTATATTTACAGAGAATCTCTGGAAGTCACTCAAATAAAAAATCTATGGAATTCTATAAAAATCTTATTTGACTACACCACTGTAATTATAAGTTAAAATTATTAACCTAGATGAGCTAATGAAACTAAACAATTAACACTAATTAAGTGTGTGCCGTTTGGCCGGCATGAACAACATTTAAATAAAGTTTTTTTAAATTTAAGATTTTTGTTAAAGGGAGAGCAAAACTGGATTTGAGGAGGGCAAAAACTGTGGTTAACTCACTTATTTGGACCGATTTATTATATTTCTGCGACTCAGACAATAATAACCTTATTAACGCATGGATTCTTGGCACGCTCCCTATAAAGATGAACTTTAAACTTCCACCATTTTGTTACACCGCCGGTTTCAAAGCCACAACAACCATCACTTCCGTGACGCCACCACTGCCCCTTGGTCAATTTCCGCCACCATTGGAGAACTTATGATTTCATTATGCAAAAAAAGGTTTCAAAAATTCTGTCAAACGTATCATCAATTCAATTAAGTATTCTCAAACGGAAAATAAAATCCAATCAGATAAAAAATTTGATTATTGAAACTTATAATTACCTCTAGAGTACAATTTAACTTTGGTACCAATTTTTTAAATGGTAGAAATGATTGGAAAGAGCTCGTAAAATCTATTACTTTAAAAAGTAATTTAATCTGACGGCAAGTACAACGAAACAGTTTGATTTGAAGAACAACTCACAAACTTGGTTGATATTTCCTTCTTTGATGTTGGAAAAACCGTCGCGCAATGACTGAAGTTAGGGGAAAAAAATTGGTTTACATTTGGGAATCCTGTACAAAAGTCGAAGTTAGTAGTCAGAAGGACGAGGGTAGTGGTGGTGTAGCGACATGGATGGAAGTTCATGAAACTAACATCTTCGATTAGGTTAATCATTAGATTCTTTATACTTTACTAGTATAACACGCACGCGCGATGCGCCTGCCCTTCCATTCCAAAAACATCAACCTGTTCATTTTCAATCACTAATGCATGTTTATATAAAATGTATATTTTCGTAAGTTATGTTTTGCAAATACAAAGAAAATCCTCCTCGCCCACGCAAGGTTCATCCACATCACCGACTGGAATCCGCAGCTGTACTACATGTTCATCTTCGGATGTAAAATATTTGCTTTCTCCCGCAAAGGTGACCTGCTAAGAGCAAAAGTGACCTATTAAGAATGTTATGACTCAAAATTATCGGTTACAGAAAATACGTACTTACCGTGCAACTGAAGGTCATATTATGAGAAAATCATTACAATTTTTAAGCCACCAGCAAATTATGTCAAAGTTGTGGCAAATTGACCACAGAAGATAGCTATGACAGCATCCCTATGCATTCTACTAAACCCAAAGGTAAAAAAGATTATGCTATATCACTCCTGCTAAGTAGTCCGTATCATCCAGTAAAGTTGTTTTTGATGACAGAAACCACCTCCTTTTATAATCCTTCCCTTAAGAGTAACAAAACAATACAGAGCTAGGAGTACATTCCGGAGCTGATTAAATATACACAAATGACCAAACTTACCTGATAACAGTTAGACGAATTGTCTTTGCAGACATAAATTGTTTTCGCAGACGTAAACTTACCAGACCACATAGTTAGTACCCTAAAAGAAAAATGTAACTTGTACCAAAAAAGAATTGCACTTTTCATTCAAAGACATAAATTTCTTAGCAGCGTACATAATCACCATCACCAGCTGTTTGAAGAAGTTGACAGTAAATAAAACAATATCAACACTAAAGTAAACATATTCTGGCTTACCATTACTCGTTCAAGCTAGTTCCCCATTTTTATTCTGGAGTCGTTGATGTGATGACGTTACGTCTCTTTTCAAGGAAAGCTTCCCTTTCGTGTATTTTCATTGAGCTTTGCTTGGCTCTCTCAAGAATTCGGCAATGCTGTAGCTCATTTGTTCTTTAGTGTGTGTCCAAATCATGGTGACGTTGCCTTTTCCTTTCATTTATCATATCCATTTTCTCTCGAATTCGAGTTTGCTCTACAATGCGAGGACTTCCATGGAGTTCTGGTACAATGCTGTGCTCCGTTGATGTTTCTATCAACTGCTGAATTCTAGTGTGCCCTATGATTCTAGGGCTATGGGAACGAAGAACTTGTTTGTTTGCAGCTGACTCGGCGTCTGAATCTGAGTCAACCCCTGACTCGGACCGAGTCAGCAGTCAGACCGTTTGTTTTCCATTTTGAGTCAGATCTGACTCGACCTCTGACTCAGACATAACCCCTGACTCGGACTCATTTGAGTCAGGTAACAAAATACCCCTGACTCATGGGACCAAACCACTGACTCACTTATTTCCGAGTCAGATGAGTCAGATCTGACTCAAAACAAACATATCGACTCAGATCCAGATGAGTCAGGTGATTTCACTCAGATCCAGATGAGTCAGATCCAGACGACTCAAATGAGTCAGGAATAAACAAACATGGTGGAAGACTTCTTTGTCTTCCATTATAACCTGAACCAAAAATCAAAACCAAAACTTCTATTATTCATGTTCTCTGTGCCAGAAACTTGTACAGCCTTAACCAAAAATCTATGGGTTACAAATTTTAAAATTGCAATTCACAAATACTATGGGCTCACTGAAAGCAAGTGTAGCATTTTCTCATAAGATTTGAACTTACTGAGAAGGGAAACCCAAAATAAGAATCACCAAAAACAGTTTGAAAATCGGTGGCTGGAATTCCCAAATTTAAATGAATTAGATATAGTTAGGAAGTTGATCAAGCTGGGTTGATATTTGATGTTAAGGTTTCATATGTTCAGCAGCATAAGAAATGGAAAGCAATTGCAATGGTTTCTGAAATCGGGAAGCCAGAATCAAATTTTAGGTCAAAAATTGAGGTGAAAAGATTGAAATTCCCAAAATTAAAGAAGAATAGGATCCAAAACTGACATACCTGGGTTAAAATATGATGTTAGGTCTTAGATTTGTCGCAGCCGTTGTTCTTCTTTCATGGTGGAGGTGTTTCGGTAATCATGGCGGAGGTTCTCGGAAGTTTTGGCGAAAAATCGTTCACGACAGAAGGAAAGCTAGTTTTCTATTGTTTAGGCAAGTTACGACTTCACCCTTTCTGTCATAGTTAGATGGAAAAATAAGTGAGGGATAGACTAGTAATTAAGGGTGGCCACGGTCCAAAGGCCTCTTTTCTTTGTATTAGTAAGATATCAAAACAACTTCTGTTCTCTCTCCTTGACCCGCCCCCCACCTTACCCCATTTTGTATTTTTAAATTTAACTCAATGAAGAAACAGCCACCGTACAAACCACCCATACAGCAAACACCACCAAAACCTTCAAAGAAATTATCAGACCTGACTCATTACTCAGGCACGCCTGATAAGCAACACTACCCCCCCACCCCCCACCCACAAAGTTCTCTTCTTTCCACGGTTTGCAATCATGACTCCCACTCGTGAAAATGACACACAGTCATAGTTAGATAACCCTGCAGATCACAACTGTCAATGGGAACCCACATGTGAAAATGACACACAGTCACATCGAGGAAGAAGATATACAGGAGGCTTCGACAGCAAAGGCTGCACACAATGCTACAATTCCCTTGGGCCCTACTAATGACAAAGAAGATGAACCAGCTGTTACAACCCCAGTGAAAACATACAAAAGGAAAGAACGGAAAGAGAGGAAAGGTATCCCAAAACACCTCATGCTTTCCCCTACCCATGATTTTGGAGCATCACCACCACCATCCAAAACTAGGATATTCAAATCTCTATCTGCCTTAAACCATCTATTATCTTTCTGTGTGAAACTTTATCATCAACACCACATATATCTTTTTTGCACTCTCAGTTAGGATATGATGAATGTTTCTCGGTTGATTGTAATAGAAGAAAGGGACGATTATGTTTGTTGTGGCAATCCACCCTTAGGGTTAATGTTCTAGTACCTAATCAAAATCTGATTCACGCCTACATCGAACATATCTGAAATTCACCACCTTGGATCTTCACTGGTGTTTACGGCCCTCCTCAACCTCAAGATAGGATTATATTCTGGCAACAGTTCAACAGCATCATCCCCTCTCATGATCTCCCATGGCTAGTTATGGGAGATTTCAACGAAGTGCTTAATCAGTCGGAGAAAAAAGGTGGTAGACCGGTTGGCAACAACCAGGCTAGTCAGTTCAAATACATTATCAACACCAATGCTCTGATTGACTTAGGTTTTCAGGGCGACCCATACACTTGGTCGAACAATCAAATGGATGGAAACAATGTGTTAGAACGCCTAGACCGCGGCCTCAGCAACCAATCATGGCTGGATCTTCACCCAAACTCGATGATCAAACATCTTCCAAGGATTGTATCTGACCATGCACCATTGCTACTCCAAGAAAGGCACATTAGACACCAAAGGTCTAATAATTTTAAATTGGAACATTTATGGTTCCTTCACCCCCCACATGCAAGAGATTGTTACAGAGGCATGGAACCAAGGCCAACTACCTTCACCACCTGCCAACCTCCTCAACAAAATGCTCAATACTGCAACTGCTTTACAAATTTGGAGCAAAGATACTTTCGGCCATCTGCCAACACTCATCCGCGAGATGGAGACTGCAATCCAAGGGGCCCAATCAATGTGTGCAACTACAACAGGCACAAAACATCAGTTTTGGCTACAGACAGAACAAGATTACATACACACACACCTAATGCTGTCCAACTGCAATGAAATCTATTGGAAGCAACGTTCAAGAATCCAATGGCTTCAAGAGGGAGACCTGAACACAACGTTTTTTTCACACAAAGGCAACAATCCACCGACGCATCAACCATATCTCACAGATTCAAAACGGACAGGGTGTATGGCTCACTGAACCGGGAGCAATACTAAGAGAACTACAAATTTTTTACACAGGCCAATACACAGGCACGTCGACAACTATTGATGAGTCTTTATTTCACTGCATCTCCAACAGGCTAACCCCAGCACAATGCCAAATTCTGTCTCAACCAGTCTCAGAGGACGAAATTCTAAGGGCGGTCAAGTCCATAGGTATCAACAAAGCTCCAGGCCCGGACGGATTCACTAGTAAGTTCTATATTTCCTTCTGGCCACTGTTAAAAAACCAAATCATAGAAATGGTGAACCACTTCTTCACACACTCCCATATTCAGCACCCAATCCACCATACCAACATCACCCTAATCCCAAAAATCCAAAACCCAACAAAACCAAACCATTTTCGACCAATTGGACTCTGCAATGTCGTCTATAAAATAATTGCTAAGATCCTGGTTAACAGAATTCGGCCTCTGCTACAATTCATGATTAGCCCATTTCAGAGTGCTTTTATACCCAACATAGCCATACATAACAACATTGCTATTGCCACAGAACTCTTTCACCATACAAGAGCCTTTCCACCAACAAAGACTCCCAAAATTGCCCTAAAATTGGATGTACAAAAGGCTTATGATAGCATCAACTGGGGTTTTATAGCAATGACCTTGGATAAAATGGGATTTCCCACAAGTTTCAAAAACCTGATCATGGAATGTATTACATCGGTTTCCTACTCCATCAACTTCAATAGATCTGCACAGGGGAATATCATACCTTCTAGAGGGTTACGCCAAGGTGACCCTCTATCACCCTACATATTCATCCTATGTTCAGAGGTCCTATCAACGAATCTTGGAGTTCTGGAACACAGAGGTGAGCTACAAGGGCTCAAAATTTCAAGGAATAGTCCACCAATCCTGCACATGATGTATGCAGACGACTTGCTAATATCAATGTCAGCCAGCTCTGAATCATGCTCGGCGCTACAAACAGTTCTAGGAAAATACTCAACTTCGGCTGGCCAATCAATCAACAAAGAAAAATCTTCCATCATTCACCACCCCAAACTTGAGCCGGCATTGGTTCACCATCTACACTAGTACTTCAACATCAACACCGCCTCAGAACCGCCGTTGTATCTGGGTATTCAGTTTCGAAAAGGCAGAAGCTCATCCCACTTGTTTAGGGAGCTGTTACACAGGATGGAGAGGAAAGCTAGAGGATGGATTGCCAAATGGGTCAATCAAGCTGGTAGAGTGGTGCTGATCAAAACATCACTCACACCAACTGCAAACCATGTGATGCAGGCACAGCTGCTACCATGTGATGTCCATATAAATATGGACAGAATCATCCGCAATTTCTTTTGGGGGCACGATAGCTTAATCAAAAAAATGCATCCAATAGGCTGGCAGAAAGCAACTCTACCAATTGCATTAGGGGGACTCGGCATAAGAAAGAGCAAGGAGCACAATCAATCGCTTTTCCTTAAACGAGTTTGGCACCTACAGCAAGCGGACTCATCTACATGGACCAAAATTTGCACACCAAAATATTTTTCAACAGCCAACATCTCAATATCTATCCCAAAGCCTCAATCATCAGCCAGTCATTTTTGGAAATGTTTAGCTAACCTATCTCTTAGTTTGCAGGAGTTATGTTTTTCGAAGATTGGAGATGGCAACACAACAACCATTAACCAAAACTAAATCCCCCACTTAACACCCAACTAGCACCATCTTTTCAACCCGTATCTCCCACCAACTACAAAAGTCAACCACTTCATCAACCTACATTCTAATACCTGGAATCATGACCTAATCCTCACCCATTTTCCCACACACCTAGCCCATAGCATCATCATCATTCACCTTCCATCGGATCCAGTACAAGATACAAACATATGGCCTTTCTCCAAAACAGGCAACTACACGGCAAAATCAGGATACATACAACTCCTATCCCAAACATCCATAACCCAAACAAACCAAAACCTTCCCCAAGTGCCAATGGACTACAAAGCAATTTGGAAAATCCACTGCCCACCAAAAATCAGGCTTTTCTTATGGAAAGTCGCGAACCGAGGTCTACCAACTTTTGAGAGACTACATCGATTCAACATCACCAACCACAATTCGTGCCTACGCTGCAACAACCACGTGGAATCCACACAACATCTTTTCTTCGAATGCACCCAATCAAAGAATACATGGCAACTGATAATCACCCACCTACAAAGAAGCCCCAACAACAACATACATCAATCTCAATATGGACGACAACAACGACAACGACAAGCACTCAGCAATATCATATGCCCATCCAATCTACAAGAAATAATGAAAGATACACACAGTGAATACACAACCGTACTCCCCAGCTTTACAGCATGGTACATATGGCTAGCTCTAAATGAAACAGTCTACAAGAGACAACCACAAACCCCAAGCCAAACATTCCAAATCATAATGGTGGGGTTTGAAGAATACCAATGGGCTCAAAAATACATGGCTCCGATAATGGCGAGCGGACCAACAATGGAAAGACAGCAACAACGACAACGAAATTCGACATCAATCATCTACATAAGATGGACGACACCACAAACCAACTGGATTAAAATCAACAGGGATGGCGCTTCAAAAGGTAATCCAGGACCAGCGGGAGCAGGAATCATATGCAGAGATACTGATGGCAACGTAATCAAGGCGATGGCAGCACCACTAGGTATAACCACAACAATCCAAGCGGAAACCTGGGGCTTACTCTTAGCCACCAAGACAACTATTCAACACCAATGGCCACAGGTTTGGTTCGAAGTGGACTCAAGCTCATTAGTCACACTTCTACAAACAAATGAACCAAAGCCGTGGTGCCTCATGAATATGCTGAGCGAAATCGCGTCCCTAATGCAAGATATCCAAACCTACAAGCTCACACATGTTGAGAGAGAAGCAAATCAGGTAGCAGACGAACTGGAAAATCAGGCAATCAAAAATCAAATGCACGGCAACTCATCAACAACAATCAGCTGGGAAGCAACCTGCCCAACCTTCTTACTTAACATTGTACTTAATGATAGAATGGGAATATCCTTTCCGCGAATTGTAACTCTTTCATAATTAAATAAAAAGGTTTACCTCTTTCAAAAAAAAAAAAAAGGTTAATCATTATTGTTAGATTGTGGCCGTCGGAAGAAACCGTGTGTTAACAAGGTTAATTTTGTCCGATTCCCGTAAACACTCGAATCAACAACGATTTTTTGCACTCCTCAAATCGTATTTTTCTCTCCCTTTAACAAAAATCAAATTTAACCGGATATTTCCATAAACTCGATACAAGAATACTTGCGAACTCCCGAAGTTTGTGACAGGCCCACCTATCTTGGCCTGAATTTTCTGATCCTGTGGATGCGGGCTTTGTGCACCGGACTAGTCCTGACCGTTCCACACTTTAAACTCGGTAAATTTTCAATTTCTTTAGATTTTTTTTTCCTCCAAGGCTATGGGTGGTAAAAAGAGCGCAAAACCAGCAGCAGCATCAGATGGGAGAAAGAATAAAGCACAAAACTATGGGTGGCGAAGAAAGCGCAAACCTAGAAGCTCCGGCAGTATTATCAGATGGAAGAAGAAGCGAACGTCGTCGTCCACCATTACCAAAGGCAGCACCATGGCTTGTTTTTCCATACCAAGTAAAAGGTAATGAACAAAATCAAGCTTTTTTACTATATCTGTGATCCTAATAACAAAACTTGTATAAAACACATACCAGAATTGAGTGGAAAATCTTTTTGGCAAAAGCATTCTCATCAAGGCTGGTTAGTTGTTATTTGTGATGATAGAAAATATAACTATGCCCCGAACTGGGAATTTGGTGATTGTTTTCTGTGGAATCCTGCATCATTAGAGACCATTCAATTACCTAGCTTGTTACCTTGGTATCATGATCACACACCGTATGAATATGAAGTGGTAGACTGTGTTTTGTCATCCCCTCCTAGAACAATTGCTTATTTTGATAATGCTGATGAGCCAATAGTTTTATTTCTTTTCCATCTTCGCGAAGGAGATTCTGGTAATATGCTTTTGGTATTTTGTCATCCCGAAGAAGAAGAATGGGAAGTAAAGTATCTTTGGTCACAAGATACGGTGGATGTATTCTTCATTCATTCTCTCTGTTGTTTCAAAAATAGGTTATATCTTCTGTCTCTATATGATCAACACTTAGAGATTGATAAGGGAAAGCTTCGGAGTGACGCTAATATGCTTTACGCCATTTAAGACGACCGACAACACCAGACTTCCTTCGAGATGGAATGAGGACTATATTGATTACACAAAGTTTCATGTGGAATCTTCTGATGAACTCTTCGACGTTCAAATACATTTTAATGCAAAACAAAACATAAAGGTATTCAACTCAGTAGTTGTGTTGAGGTTGGATTTCTCTTCAATGGAGTGGAAGGTGGTGACTTGCTTGGGAATCTCGTTTTATTTATCGGCAGAAACACCAGATTTTGTTGCTCGGCGTCCAAATTGGGACTCACAGGTGGTTTTATTTATTACACACTTCCAGAAGATCAGGGTTTATACAAATTTGAAGTACAAAGTAGCCGTAATTCTGTTATTTTGCCGTGTTCAGCGCTGCCAAACCCATGGTTTTCACCGGGTTGGATCATCATTCTTGGTGGACGGCAACAAGAGGAAGAAGAAGATTACACGGGAAGGGAAGAACACGAAATAAATATAACTGCCTATAAAAAGAATGAGAATGACAAAGAAGGGGAATTTCAAGAAACATGTACTCCTTGGGATATTCTTAATGCTGACATCAAAGAGTGTCGGCGCAATGCGGAAATGTGATGGGTTTATGGAAATGAATTTAGGAAGAGAGGTTGGTTAATTGAAAGGTGAGGCTTATATTAATATGAAAATGAAAATATTACAAGAGGCTTGTGTAGCAACTTTGGCTTACACTAGTTGTTTACAAAGAGACACTTTGGCTCTTACTCTAAACTCTAGTTCTCACTCTAACTCTTGTTTACTCACTTGAGTTTTTGATTGTTGTTGGATGATCCCAAATGAATCCATCCTATGCCTATTTATAGGCTTCATGACCAACTACTTACTTCTCTAGATAGTTCTATCTAGACTCTTCTTTACACTCTCAACTTAGATATTACAAGAAAATTCTAGAGAAAAGAATTCTCTAGATAATACTTGATGTAAAGAAGGCCTATAAGATTCTAGCATGTATTGGGTTTTATTTAGTGTAGATGATTATTGGGCTTTACTTATTGGGCTTTCTAGAATAGTCACAAATTACTTATGTTTTTAACAACCCCTCTTAATTTGTGATGTTAAGCTTTTCTCTAAAATGATTGAATTTATCCACCGTGACTGCTTTTGTGAAAATGTCCGCATTTTGTTCTTGCGTCGGACAGAATTGGAGCTCGATTTCCTTGTTCTCTACCAACTCTCTGATGAAGTGATGTCGTAGCTCTATATGCTTCGTCCGTCCGCACTGGATTTTTTGTCATTGAAATTGTAGACATATTGTCACAGTAGATAGTCGTCGGCTGCTTTTTCCTTTGTTGTAGGTCGGTCATTATTCTTCTCAACCATACTGCCTCACATGATGCACTTGTTGATGCTATGTACTCTGCTTCGGCTGACGATAGTGCCACCGTAATTTGTTTTTTAGAACTCCAAGAGATAACTTTTGTTCCCATACAGAAAACATAGCCTGATGTGCTCTTTCGATCTTCAATAGAACCTGCCCAATCGCTATCTATGAAGCCAATCAAATCATTATCTTTTTGTCTTGTACATTTGATGCCAAAATCTTTTGTTCCCTTGATATATCGAAGAATTATTTTTGCGGCGGCATAGTGTAACTTGCTTGGCTCCCTCATAAACCGAGAAACAATGTTGGTTGCATTGACGATATATGGCCTTGTATTTGTTAAGTAGATCAGTGAGCCGACTAGACTTCTGAATAAGGTTGGATCAACTTTTGTCGATCCATCATTTTTTACCAACTTCTCATTGGTACCCATTGGAGTTGCAATTGGTTTGCAATCCATCATGTTGAACCTTTTCAGTAAGTCTTCTGCATATTTTTCTTGGGAAATGAATATTTCTTCCGGAGATTGTTTTACTTGAATCCCAAGAAAATATCGCATAAGTCATAATTCTGTCATCTCATATTCTTTCATCATCTCCTTCTTAAATTTTTCTGCCATCTCTTGTTTTGTACTGGCATAAATTAAATCATCAACATAGAGATATACGATTAGGAAATCCGTACCTTGTTTTCTTATGTAGAGGGATGGCTCACTTGGACTCTTTTCGAATCCATTATCTCGGAAATACTTGTCGATTTTGCTGTTCCATGCACACGGTGCTTGCTTGAGGCCATATAGTTCTTTGCGGAGATGATAAACCATGTTTTCTTTTCCTTTTCGGACATATCCTTGAGGTTGTTCAACGTACACCTCTTCTTCAAGTTCTCCGTTTAGGAACGCCGACTTTACGTCCAATTGGTAGACCTTAATTTTTAGTTGAGTTGCCAAAGCTAACATCATCCGGATTGTTTCCATGCGAGCGACTGGGGCGAATGTCTCGTTGTAGTCGATTCCTGGTTGCTGGGAATATCCTTTTGCAACTAGCCTTGCCTTGTGCTTTTGAATCGAACCATCTTCGTTGTACTTTGTCTTGTAGACCCATTTCAGACCAATGATCTCTTTGTCACTTGGCTGATTAACAAGCTCCCATGTCTTATTTTTCTCGATCACTCGCATTTCGTCGTCCATGGCATGTCTCCATTTTTCTTCTTTTGCCGCTTCCTCATATTTTTGAGGTTCTGCTATAAATGCACAATTATATGTATCATAAATATCTCTTAGGGAACGCACCTTTCTAGGTGGGGCACTTGCTTCGATGAACTTGGACTTTGTTGTGTTGGACTAGGAGATCGCGGGCTTGCTGGTGGAGTACTTTCTTCTTGACGTGGCTGATCTGGATCGTCTTCGATGAGTAGTGGCAACTCGTAGTTGTCTTCTTCATCATTCCAATCCCATGATTTGAATTCATCAAAGATTACATCTCTTGATATTACCAGTTCCTTTGTATCTGGCTTTAGAAGTCTATAGGCTTTAGACTCCTCGCTATATCCGATGAATATTAGCTTTTCTCCTTTTTCATCAAACTTTTCTCTGTGTTGAGATGGAATATGTGAATATGCAACGCAACCAAAAATTTTGAAAGAAGTTACCGCAGGCTTTTTCTTATTCCACGCCTCGTATGGAGTTTTGTTGTGAACCGCTTTTGTTGGAGAGCGATTAAGGATGTAGACTGCTGTGTTGACTGCTTCCGCCCAGTAGGTGTTGGGTAGCTTCCTTGCTTTTAGCATACTGCAAGCCATTTCCACGATCGTACAATTTTTCCTTTCCGCGACACCGTTTTTTTGTGGAGTGTATCGGATAGTGAGCTCCTTTTTAATTCCATTTTCTTTGCAGTAGTTGATAAACTCTTTTGAAGTAAATTATCCTCCACGGTCTGTACGGAAAACTTTCAATTGATGGCCACTTTGCTTCTCTGCCAGCGCCTTGAATTCTAGGAATTTAGTGAATGCCTCGGACTTTTGCTCGAATGTACACCCACATCATCCTGGTATAATCGTCCACGAATAAGAAAAATATCTTCTGTTGTTGAGTGAAGTTGTTCTTGTCGGACCGCATATATCAGCGTGCACCAATTCGAGGGGCCTTCTTGCTCTCCACGATGTCTTCGTAAATGGAAGTCTATGAAACTTCCCTAGAATACAACCTTCACATACTTTATCTCCACCGTCGATATTGGGAAGACCAATTACCATGCCTTTTGATTTTAGAACCTTTAAGGATCTGTAGTTGAGATGCCCGTATCTCAAATGCCATAGCTTTCCTTCGTCAATATGGTTGGTACTCATTGCACAATTTTCAATTGATGGCATAGATAGGGGAAAGACAAAATTTCCTGACATTTTTACTTTTGCCACCAATTGATTATTAATTTTATCATAAATTGTGCATTCTCCGTCTTCGAAATGTAGTGAGTACCCTTTTCTTATAAGTTGTCCAACACTTAATAAATTTTGAGCTAGGCCAGGAACATAAAGAACATCAGATATGTATCGAGTTTTACCTGACCTTGTACGTACGGATATGACTCCTCTTCCTTCAACATTCTGGAACTTTCCATCTCCGTTTGACTGGCGGAATCTCTTGTTCCTCCAATTTTACGAAATATTCTTTGTTTCCTGTCATATGGCTGCTGCATCCGCTGTCGACGTACCATATACCTTGCGATTCTTGTTGCGAGGTGAGGCAGGAATAAATACTTGATTTGAGAATTTTTTCTCGGAATAGTTTGCTTCATTAAAGCCAACAATCTTTTCCATGTGATTTAATTTATCACTTGGTGCACTTACTTGCAATTTCAGTTGCATGTCCAAACTTTTTGCAAACATTGCATCGGAGATTTGAGGAGTATTTTTTACGTACCTTTGATTGTTGTTTCTATAACCTCCTTTTCCTTTTCCACGTCCGTGGTAGAAATTTCTGGGTCCTTGAGTTGACATCGACCCTTTCTCGTACTGCGAGTTGGATGACGATCCCCCTCTGGAGCTTTCTTTTCTGGCTTCTGTATTTTTCTTCTCACTGAAATTTATTTTTGATTGAAATGCATGCTCCAATGGTTGCTCCGCGAACCTATTTATTCTTTTTTCGTGCGCCTCGAGTGAACCCATTAATTCATGTACCGAGAGAGTCGATAAATTTTTTGATTCTTCAATGACAGTGACGATATGATCAAATTTGAATGGTAAGCTTCTTAATATCTTTTCTACCACTCTTTTATTTTCAATGGTATCTCCATAACTACTGATTTGATTTACTATGCTAGTAACTCTTGAGAAAAAGTTCGGGATAGTTTCATTTTCTTTCATAAGTAATTATCAAAATCTCGCCATACATTTTGTAGTTTAATGGAGATTACCTTTTCTGATCCTTGGAATGCTACTTTGAGAATATTCCAGGCCCCCTTTGAAGTTTTTGCCACCGAAATTCGAGGAAAAATAGCTTTGCTTACGCCCTGTTCTAGAAACAGTAGTGCTTTAACATCTTTCTTCTTATTTTCCTTATATTCCTTTTTTCTGCGTCAGTCCATGACGACAGTGTTTCTGCTGACTCTGGTACTTTATAACCCTCTTCTGCAAAATCCCATAGGTCTTGTGAAATGAAAAACGTCTTCATTTGTAGACTCCAATAATCGTAACTCTCACCATCAAAAATTGGAATTAGACTTTGGGCATAATTGAAACCTTGAATACTTTGGTTAATTGCCATGGGTAGAGTTTTACGATTACTGGGTTAGGTTTGCTCTGATACCAAATTTGTTGGAGCAATGCGGAAATGTGATGGGTTTATGGAAATGAATTTAGGAAGAGAGGTTGGTTAATTGAAAGGTGAGGCTTATATTAATATGAAAATGAAAATATTACAAGAGGCTTGTGTAACAACTTTGGATTACACTAGTTGTTTACAAAGATGCACTTTGGCTCTTACTCTAAACTCTAGCTCTCACTCTAACTCTTGTTTACTCACTTGAGTTTTTGATTGTTGTTGGATGATCCCAAATGAATCTATCCTATGCCTATTTATAGGCTTCATGACCAACTACTTACTTCTCTAGATAGTTCTATATAGACTCTTCTTTACACTCTCAACTTAGATACTACAAGAAAATTCTAGAGAAAAGAATTCTCTAGATAATACTTGATGTAAAGAAGGCCTATAAGATTCTAGCATGTATTGGGTTTTATTTAGTGTAGATGATTATTGGGCTTTACTTATTGGGCTTTCTAGAATAGTCACAAATTACTTATGTTTTTAACAAAGAGTTGGTAGCAAGTTATCTTCATCCATTGGATTACCTTCAATTTCGTTCAGTCTGTAAAGAAAGTCGAGAGATGATGCCTGCATGGAAGCCAACATTGGTAACTACTAGTATCACGGAGACTTCATATTTATTTCCTTGGATGGTGTTTTGTAGAGATACCAACGACACTGTCTACAATTTCGTAATCCCTGTTCGTAATAATGAGAATAACCATCTCATAAAGTTTTCCGAGCTGCTCCTTGGTGCTACTATCCGTTATCAAAAGGGCGGATGGTTATTAATGTCCAGAGAGGAAATCCTATACTTCTACAATCCTTTCACAAGGGAAATCATCAATCTTCCGCCCTTGCCGGAGAATAATTTTTTCTACGTCTTGCCGAAGCATTATTTCTTTTCTAGCATTTGTTTTTGTTCGTTTCCGACTTCTGCAGACTGTACAGTTTTCGCCATTGATCAATGTAAGTTAAGTAACCCAAGAATAATCACTGTCTACTCCATTTCCAGAGGAAAACAGGACCGGGATTTTCTTAACTTCGACAATGCTATTCAGTATATGCCATTGTGTAAACCTCCAATTTTGCATCAGGGGGCTTTCTATTGCGTAGATTATAACGGAATCATAGGAACAATTAACTTCGAGGATAATACCTGGAAGGTTCATGGTATACCCTTTGACAGTGATGAGGATACTGTTAAAAACATAATTTGTGAAAACCCAATAAGTAAAGCCCAAATAATCATATACACTAAGTAAAGCCCAATACTAGAATTTTCTAGGTCTTCTTTACATCAAGTATTATCTAGAGAATTCTTTTCTATAGAATTTTCTTGTAATATCTAAGTTGAGAGTGTAAAGAAGAGTCTAGATAGAACTATCTAGAGAAGTAAGTAGTTGGTCATGAAACCTATAAATAGGCATAGGATGGATTCATTTGGGATCATCCAACAACAATCAAAAACTCAAGTGAGTAAACAAGAGTTAGAGTGAGAGCTAGAGTTTAGAGTAAGAGCCAAAGTGCCTCTTTGTAAACAACTAGTGTAAGCCAAAGTTGCTACACAAGCCTCTTGTAATATTTTTCGTTTTCATATTAATATAAGCCTCACCTTTCAATTAACCAACTTCTCTTCCTAAATTCATTTCCATAAACCCATCACATTTCCGCATTGCGCCAACAAATTTGGTATCAGAGCAAACCTAACCCAGTAATCCTAAAACTCTGTCCATGGCAATTAACCAAAGTATTCAAGGTTTCAATTATGCCCAAAGTCTAATTCCAATTTTTGATGGTGAGAGTTACGATTATTGGAGTCTACAAATGAAGACATTATTCATTTCACAAGACCTATGGGATTTTGTAGAAGAAGGTTATAAAGTACCAGAGTCAGCAGAAACTCTGTCGTCATGGACGGACGCAGAAAAAAAGGAGTATAAGGAAAATAAGAAGAAAGATGCTAAAGCACTACTGTTTCTACAACAGGGCGTAAGCAAAGCTATTTTTCATCGAATTTCGGTGGCGAAAACTTCAAAGGAGGCCTGGAATATTCTCAAAGTAACATTCCAAGGATCAGAAAAGGTAATCTCCATTACAAAATTTATGGCGAGATTTTGATAATTTACTTATGAAAGAAAATGAAACTATCCAGAACTTCTTCTCAAGCGTTACTGGCATAGTAAATCAAATCATTAGTTATGGAGATACCATTGAAAATAAAAGAGTGGTATAAAAGATATTAAGAAGCTTACCATTCAAATTTGATCATATCGTCGCTGCCATTGAAGAATCAAAAAATTTATTGACTCTCTCGGTACATGAATTAATGGGTTCACTCGAGGCGCACGAGAAAAGAATAAATAGGTTCGCGGAGCAACCATTGGAGCAAGCATTTCAATCAAAAATAAATTTCAGTGAGAAGAAAAATACAGAAGCTAGAAAAGAAAGCTCCAGAGGGGGATCATCATCCAACTCGCAGTACGAGAAAGGGTCGACGTCAACTCAAGGACCCAGAAATTTCTACCGCGGACGTGGAAAAGGAAAAGGAGGTTATAGAAACAACAATCAAAGGAACGGAAAAAATAACTCCTCAAATTTCCGATGCAATGTTTGCAAAAAGTTTGGACATGTAACTGAAGATTGCAAGTATAAGTGCAGCAAGTGTGATAAATTAAATCACATGGAGAAAAATTGTTGGCTAAATGAAGCAAACTATTCCGAGAAAAACAATTCTCAAAATCAAGTATTCTATTCCTGCCTCACCTCGCAACAAGAATCACAAGGTATATGGTACGTCGATAGCGGATGCAGCAGCCATATGACAGGAAACAAAGAATATTTCGTAAAATTGGAGGAACAAGAGATTCCACCGGTCAAGCTCGGAGATGGAAAGTTCCAGAATGTTGAAGGAAGAGGAGTTATATTCGTACGCACAAAGTCAGGTAAAACTCGATACATATCTGATGTTCTTTATGTTCCTGTCCTAGCTCAAAATTTATTAAGTGTTGGACAACTTATAAGAAAGGGGTACTCACTACATTTCGAAGACGGGGAATGCACAATTTATGATAAAATTAACAAGCAATTGGTGGCAAAAGTAAAAATGTCAGGAAATTTTGTCTTTCCTCTATCTATGCCATCAATTGAAAATTGTGCAATGAGTACCAATCATATTGATGAATGCAAGTTATGGAATTTGAGGTACGGGCATCTCAACTATAGATCCTTGAAGGTTCTAAAATCAAAGAACATGGTAATTGGTCTTCCCAATATCAGCGGTGGAGATAAACTATGTGAAGGTTGTATTCTTGGAAAGTTCCATAGATTTCCATTTACAAATAAATCGTGGAGAGCAAGAAGGCCCCTCAAATTGGTGCACGTCGATATCTGCGGTCCGACAAGAACAACTTCACTCAACAACAGAAGATATTTCTCCTATTTGTGGATGATTATACCAGGATGATGTGGGTGTATATTCTCGAGCAAAAGTCCGAGGCATTCCCTAAATTCCTAGAGTTCAAGGCGCTGGCAGAGAAGCAAAGTGGTCACCAACTAAAGGTTTTCCGTCCAGACCGTGGTGGAGAATTTACCTCAAATGAGTTTATCAACTACTGCAAATAAAACGGTATTAAGAAGGAGCTTACCGTCCGATACACTCCACAACAAAACGGCGCCGCGGAAAGAAAAAATCGTACAATCGTGGAAATGGCTCGCAGCATGTTGAAAGCAAGGAAGCTACCTAACCGTTACTGGGAAGAAGCAGTCAACACGGCGGTCTACATCCTTAATCGTTCTCCAACAAAAGCAGTTCTCAACAAAACTCCATATTGGTGTGACAAGCAAAGACACACAAAAGCTTGCAAGTATACAAGGCCAAGTTATGATATAGAAGGTAAGCAGGGGTTTGTCCACAGGGAGAGGAGCATACAAGAAGTTTTCCTAGCTAAAGTGTGTAGTGATGATGCAAGGCAGAGCAATATGGCATACAGACAAGAACCACAGCAGGGAAAGATAACAGACAAGGTAAATTAGCAAAGAACCAAGGCTTGGAAGCCAAGGGCAGAGTGAGGATTGTGCACTGACTTCAGTGCACAGAAGCTACAAAGTGCAAGAAAATAAAAGGCAAGAAAATTAACTGAGTTGAAAGCACACAGGACTGAAAATGCAAGTTACTGAGAAGGGATTGGTGGTTAAGCCAAGGCTTAGGATCCACCTTGTGTCCTAATCAAATGACATGTTTCTAGGTTGTGTTTGTTCCTATGCATACATCTAGAAATAGAAGAATACTAAATTTCTCAATAGTCTGCCCCTAGCATTGGCTGTCTTTTGACAGCACAGCCAATCACAGGGACTATGTGCATTGGTATCTCCCATTTTCTCAAGCAAAACAGGGCAACAGGAGAACTATCCTAGCAACCTGTCAATTGACAGTACACAAGGCTTCAACTGAGCCTTAGCTTAGTGCTATTTAGCTCATGCTAAACATGGATAAAGAAATAACATTCATCATATGTGATAATTCAAACACAACTAGCAACATTTGAGATAACTAAAAACATATGCAATTTTCAACTTGTTAACTGATAAGCACTGAAATTGAAATTCATAAAAATTTGTAACAAATTCTCTACTGGCTAGTCCAGAGAGATACACAGTGTGTTTCACACACTCCCCACAACACCAATTTATACCCAATTACCCATTTAGGGTTTTCCCCCAATTTTCCCCCAAAATCAGTAGAACTAGGGTTTGGTGAAATTGATTTACCTACTGTTGATGAGATACTCGCTCCATCTCGTCGACCCACTCTTCTCATGCTTCTTCTCGTTCCTCTCATGCTTCAATTGTTGCTTTAATCATCACTTATATCCCCAATTTCTCACCTAGGGTTTCAGTGAGCAGAGAGATGAGAAATTGGAGAAATTAGTGATGCTAAAGAGATGGTACGTGATGGTGATGATGGGCTTAGGTAGAGTAGAGTCGGGGAGAAAATAGTGGAGTGATTTGGGGTGAGGTGGTGATGATGGAGACGGACATGGTGGTGGTACGGAGTATGGTGGTTCTGCAGAGGGGGGTGATGGAGGAGATGGGTTCGATGGAGAAAGGGGAAGGGTGCGTTTGTTTGAGGTCTAGGGTGTTCGGCACTTGGGTGTGAGGCGAGTGTATCGAGTTTGATGATCTGCGACGCTGAGCCGTGGGATAGGGAGATGAAAGATCAATCGGACGGTGAGATGAAGTGAAGCTTGTAGCGACCGCTGGATTATATAATACAACAAAATCAACGACGCCAGATGGAGTTAGGTGTTGTAGTGTTAGGCGGAGATATCAAACTTCGATGCACAGCAAGGGAGCGACCGTCGGATGCTTCTGAGAACTGATCTGACGGCTGAAGACGCAAGCGGGTATGGATTTGGGTTTTAGGCTTTTGGGTATAGAATATGGGTTTGGGAAATGAGTTTGGGCTTGGAAAACCTTGAGCCCACTTCTTCTTTAAGAACAACTTTCTTCTTCTTGAGCCCATTTCCAGCTTTTTGGACGTGCGCTCCATTCTTTGCGGCTTCCTTGCGTGATTTCTCCCGGCTTTTCACTACTTTTCCGCTCTTTTCGCTCCGCGACTCATCCGAACTTTATTTATTACCTAAAAATGCAAAATTAATTAATAAAAATATTTATTCTTGAAAACAATGAAAATACAGAATATGGGATAAAATGTAGAATTAATGCATAAAAGATGAGTTAAATGCCAACAAAAAGGGATAAATATATACAATATTTGGCACTCATCAAATACCCCCAAACCTGAATTTTACTTGTCCTCAAGTAAACAAAACTAAGGAAATCCTAACTATACCACTGTCGTTGGTCTCTCGAATGCATTTAGCGTATGCACTAAGCCTTTTAAACCACTAAGTGTCCCTAGTGGACGAGTTGAAGTCTCGTGAAGGTTTTCTTAGAACGTACCTACAAAGTTCTAGGTCAAAAAATAATCTCATATTCCATCAAATGTGACATGTGCAAAACAGTTAAGCTCACAGCAAAATGGAGATGTCAATCTAGCTATCGAAGGCACAATCCTAGCACTGATAACAAAAAAAGACATGTGATAAGAGTGTAAAGTGTATCTACACATGTGTAAAGAAAGATCTGAAGTTATGACTACTAATCACCAAGAGATAGTTTCTCAGGCTAAGAACTGAGGTCGAAATCTAGCTAGCTGTCCGGACTTTACGAGAATTGTGAATGAGTTGGAGGTATTTCACAATTACTCGCGTTGTACATCAATGGCATACACCCTCCTTGCTTATTACACAAAACAACAAAATAACTCTTTACATGACTCTTATTTACATTGACTATTCTCTTTTTATTTTTGGAACAAGAGATGATGGAATTGATAAATACTTGATTTTTTTGTATTTTCTGATATTTTTCTCTCTCTTTTTTTTTTCTGAATATATACATCGTTTTTTTTTTTTTTTTTTTTTTTTTTTTTTTTTTTTTTTTTTTTTTTGGAACAAGGAAACACTTTTGATACATATACAAAAGGAAACAAAAATTACATGACACTTTGCAAGAGGTAGCCCTTTTTGATGCACCCAGTTAAATTCGATGGTTGTCTTTCTTAATGTAACCTCCACCTTCTATCCCAACCAACCAAAGAACAAGCTAGTCAAGTTTCGTTCAGTATTCTAAAGTGATTGGCAATCGTAACTTCCTATCAAACACCTTGAAGATCGAGGCCATACATGTATTGGTAGATCGTGCGCGTGCAAATTTCTTATCACTATGTGAATTGTGCTAGAATCAGGGTGCCTAAATATCTAGACTAAGACTCCTAATAAAAATACATATTTGCACAAGAGTCAACATTTCAAGGTAAATGAGCTCCATTTTTTATGATTTTTCATTTTTTAATTTTTTATTTTGATTTTTCAATTTTTTTCAAAAGAAGAAGGAGTTCGATTTCAATTATAGCATATTATCATGGTATCTACTCTATACCCCCAAACCTAAACTAAACATTGTCCTCAATGTTTCAAAATATGGAAAGAATTATAAAACAATATATGAAGAGGAACATGCTGAGTAGAGTAAAAGGAGAGAGAATACCCGATTGTACGGCGAAAGCTCGATTAAAACTCCGTTATTCAAGGCAAAAATCCATCATATTAGGAGTCACAATGGATGAGCACAAAATATATACAAAAGGAAATTTAACTAACACATTATCTACAAGAAAATTTTGGTTTTAATGGGATTGGACTTTTTGGGAAAAAAAATTGGTTTGTTGGGAAAAAGACAAATTTTGGTTTTGATGGGAAAACGAAAATTTTGGTTTTTAGGAAAGATTTGGAAAATTTTTTTGGTTATTTAGGGAAAGAGTGGACCAGTTTAGTCCACATAGACTGGGTCCTCCAGGTCGGTTGTTTCAATGTCGGGTGGAAATGGCTCAAGGAATGGCTTTAATCTCTGCCCGTTGACTTTGAAAACGTTCTTGTTGGAGACATCCTCCAGCTCTACAGCTCCATGAGGAAAAACTGTGCGTACTAGGTACGGTCCTTCCATCTGGAACGCAGTTTTCCTGGAAAAAGATGTAATCGGGAGTCATACAGCAAGATTTCTGACCAGGAGTGAAGGATTTGCGCAGAATACGCTTATCATGAAATATCTTCATTTTGATTGTACAGCTTGGCACTGTCATAAGCCTCATTTCTCAATTCTTCCAACTCGTTGAGTTGAAGTTTCCGTTGAATTCCAGCTTCGTCCAGAGAGAAGTTCAGCTCTTTGATTGCCCAGTAGGCACGATGTTCTAATTCCACAGGTAGATGGCACGGCTTTCCATACACTAGACGATAGGGGGACATGCCAATTGGTGTCTTATAAGCTGTTTTGTAGGCCCACAAAGCATCATTCAATCTCAATGAATCTTTCCTGGACGGGTTGACCGTCTTCTCCAGAATGTGCTTAATTTCCCTATTAGACACTTCCACTTGTCCACTAGTCTGAGGGTGGTACGGAGTAGTAGCAACCTTGTGAGTTATGCCATACTTGCGTACTAAAGACTCAAAGTACTTGTTACGAAAATGTGAACCGCCGTCACTGATGATCGCTCTAGGGGTACCAAAACGTGAAAATATGTTCTCCTTTAGAATGAAAGTACCACCTTGTGGTCATTTGTTCTGGTTGCTATGGCTTCTACCCACTTAGAAACGTAATCAACTGCGACTAGGATGTAAACTTGCTGTCAGACATGGGAAATGGACCCATGAAGTCTATCCCCCAAACATCAAAAATCTCCACAATCAAAATGGGGTTCAATGGCATCATGTTTCTCCTCGAAATGCTTCCTAGCTTTTGACAGCGTTCACAATGCAACACAATATCATGGCAATCCTTGAACAATGATGGCCAATAGAATCCACACTGCAAGATCTTTGCAGCGGTTTTCTTGGCACTGAAATGGCCTCCACATGCTTGGTCATGACAGAAAGATATCACATCTTTCTGTTCAGTGTTGGGGACACATCTCCTAATGATTTGGTCTGGAGTACTTAAACAAATATGGGTCATCCCAAAGGAAATGTTTGACTTCAGCCAGGAATTTAGAGCGGTCTTGTCTCGACCAACGTGAGGGCATCCTACCTGTAGCGAGGTAGTTAACAATATCAGCAAACCAAGGAAGGTCTGAGATAGACATCAGCTGTTCATCTGGGAATGATTCTCTAATCAGCTCACATTCATCAATAGACTCTAAAGTTAATCTAGACAAATGATCAGCAACCACATTCTCACAACCTTTCTTATCACGGATTTCGAGATCGAATTCCTGTAATAAGAGTATCCATCGAATAAGGCGAGCTTTAGCATCCTTCTTGGAAAGAAGATACTTCAAAGCCGCATGGTCTGTGTATATGATGATCTTAGACCCTATCAGATAAGATCTAAACTTGTCTAATGCGAAAACGACGGCAAGCAATTCCTTCTCGGTAGTTGAATAATTGAGTTGGGCATCATTAAGGGTTTTGCTAGCATAGTATATCACATATGGTAGTCTATCAACTCGCTGTCCTAAAACAGCACCAACAGCATAATCAGAGGCATCACACATAAGTTCGAACGGAAGCTTCCAATCGGGTGGTCGGACTATAGGAGCGGTGGTGAGAAGGGTTTTTAATTCCTCCCATGCCTTCACACAAGCATCGAAATTGAAGGCAACATCTTTGGAGAGAAGACTGCACAGAGGTCTGGAGATTTTGCTGAAATCTTTGATGAATCGCCGGTAAAAACCAGCATGACCTAGAAATGATCTGATCTCCTTCACAGAGCAAGGTTGTGGTAGATGTTGAATGAGGTCAACTTTAGCTTTATCCACTTCAATTCCTTTTCTGAGATGATGTGTCCTAGAACTATTCCTGAATTCACCATAAAATGGCATTTTTCCCAATTTAGAACAAGGTTCTTTTCTTTACATCTGGATATCACGAGGGCAAGATGCTTCAAACATTCGTCAAACGAGGAACCAAAAACAGAGAAATCATCCATAAAGATCTCGAGAAAACTATCTATCATGTCAGAAAAAATGCTCATCATGCAACGCTGAAAAGTAGCAGGTGCATTACACAACCCGAAGGGCATACGTCTATAAGCAAACGTCCCAAATGGACACGTGAATGTAGTTTTTTCCTGATCTTCCGGAGCAATGTGAATTTGGTTATAACCGGAAAAGCCATCTAGAAAACAGTAGTGACTGTGTCCAGACACACGTTCTAGCATTTGGTCAATGAAAGGGAGCGGGAAGTGATCCTTCCTTGTTACTGTGTTCAACTTCCTGTAGTCGATGCATACTCGCCATCCTGTGGTTGTACGAGTAGGGACTAATTCATTCTTGTCGTTCTGAACTACAGTAATGCCTGACTTCTTAGGCACAACTTGAATGGGACTAACCCATTTGCTATCGGGAATTGGGTATATGATACCCGCATCAAGTAGTTTCAGGATCTCTCCTTTGACTACATCTCTCATGTTAGGATTAAGTCTCCTTTGCATTTCCCTCGATGGTTTGGCATTCTCTTCAAGGTTAATGTGGTGCATGCAAATGGTGGGACTAATTCCTTTGAGATCTGAGATGGTCCATCCTAAGGCCTCTTTGTGTTCCTTAAGTACTTCTAAAAGCTTACTTTCCTGTTCCGTGTCTAAACATGATGAAATAATGACAGGTAAAGTATCAGAAGAACCTAGGAATGCGTACTTCAACGTACTAGGCAATGTTTTCAATTCAAGCTTGGGTGGCTCAACAATGGATGGAATAAGCTTGGAATCAGAGAGTAGGGTGGTTCCACTTCATATTTCCTTTCAGTGACGTCCATTTGAGGTACAGATTCGAGCAGAGATAGGACGTCACTACAGTATGCATCATCATAGGAATCTGGGTTAAAGTTCTCCATACATGCTTGAAAGGGGTCGACGGATAGAATGTTAGTCAACGAATCTTGCATTAATCCTTCAATCATATTAACTTCATGCACATCATCATCATCAAGATTCACAGGTTGTTGACTAATATCGAACACATTCAATTCTACCGTCATGTTACCAAAAGACAGTTTTAACACTCCATTCCGACAATTATGATCGCGTTGGACGTAGCCAAGAAAGGACGTCCTAAGATGACAGGAATGTGACAGTCTGGGTTTTGTACAGGTTGAGTGTCTAAGACAATGAAGTCTACGGGAAAATAGAATTTGTCAACCTTGATCAAAACATCTTCGACCACTCCACGAGGAATCTTGACAGATCGGTCTGCCAGTTGTAGAGTGATAGATGTTGGTTTCAACTCCCCAAGACCTAACTGCTCATAAACAGAATATGGCAGTAGGTTAACACTTGCACCTAGGTCTAATAACGCTTTATTGACCGTGTGTTCTCCTATAGTGCAAGAAATTGTTGGACATCCTGGATCCCTAAACTTGGGTGGAGTTTTGTTCAGAATGATGGAACTCACCTGCTCAGCTAAGAAAGCACGTTTTTGCACATTGAGCTTGCGCTTTTGAGTACACAAGTCTTTGAGGAATTTGGCATAAGCAGGGATTTGCTTGATTGCTTCAAGAAAAGGAATGTTGATGTTGACTCTCTTGAACAGATCTAACATCTCATTGTAATGGGTACTTTTCTGTTGATAGATCAATCTTTGAGGAAATGGGGCAACAGGAAATGAGTTGGCAAAGGGACATTCACAGCAGTAGAATTGTCAGATTTTCCAACTTGCTCAGATTCTTTGGTTTTCTGGGGTTGTGGAGACACGTGGAATTTGTATCAGATTCATTAGGTTCGCCCACGTTGTTCTCGATGACTTTACCACTTCGGAGGGTGGTAATGGCATGGATTTGATCAGGTGAGGTTTCAGTGCAGGATGTTGTGCCTGTTTGAAATATCCTCTTTGGATTTTGTTGGGGTTGGCTCGGAAGTTTACCCTTTTCTCTCTCACATATTTGATCCATCTTTTGATCTAGATTTTTCTGACTTTGCATCAAACTCTGGAACATTTCCTCTAGGGTGGATAATCTCTTGTCGGTATTGTGTTGAGGATATGATTGTTGTTGAGAGTTTGATTGTTGTTGAGGGTTTCTCGGGTGTTGATAACCTTGATTGTTCTGATATCCCTGATTGTTTTGATAGCTCTGATTGGGTTGAGATGGTCCTCCTGAGTGGGTCCTTTTGACCATGAAAAGTTAGGGTGGTTTCTCCATCCTGGATTGTAGGTCTGTGAATAAGGGTTATGCTCTGGTTTTTGAAACATGGCATGTGCCTGTTCAAGCCTAGACTCCTGGACTGCAAGCAAATCGGACAATTTTGGAATTGATGGTTGGGGTCGTTACAAGCACAAACAGACGAAGCGACATGTTCTCGGAGAGTAGTGGTGGAAGGTTTTGAATTTTTATGTAGTTCTAACTCTTCTAATCTCCTAACTATTGATGCCATGTTTGCTCTTCCCTCAAATCCGCTTCAATCCTAAAAGCCTTTGCTTCGGATGTAGTCTTTCTGGTTTCACGGATGGATTCCCACTGTTGCGTCTTTTCAGCTACTTCAATCAAGAAGTCCCAAGACGCGTCAGCAGTTTTATCTACGAATAGACCATTACACATCGACTCAACCGTTGTTCGGGTGGACACATCTAGACCTTCATACAAAATTTGCACAAGTCTCCATTTTTCAAAACCATGATGGGGACATTGGAGCAATAATTCATTGAATCTCTCCAGGTATCTAGCTAAGGTCTCACCTTCTAATTGCACAAAGCTATTCAGACTTTGACGAATTGTCGCAGTCTTGTGGTTCGGGAAAAACTTTTTGAAAAACTCCTTTATGAGGTCATCCCATGTCATGATGGATTGAGGCTGTAAAGCATAGAGCCAGGCCTTTGCCTTATCTTTCAGGGAGAAAGGAAAAAGCCTTAACTTCAGGGTTTCGTCGGTCATTTGAGTGAAACGCAGAGTTCCACAAATTTCCTCGAATTCTCTCACGTGGTGGTACGGGTTTTCATTCTCAACACCTCTAAAAATAGGAAGCATCTGTATTGTGCTTGATTTCAGCTCATAATGGCCATTAGCCTCGGGCAGCAAATACAAGAAGGTTGACTGGCTCTAGTTGGGTACATATAATCCTTGAGGGTACGGGGTTCTCCCATTGTTTCTGGTTGATCTGGACTGTCTCCCTCAGAACTTAGAATTTCGATAGGTTCGTCTGGGTTAATTCTAACAAGTCTGTTTGTCTGGTCTCTGTAGGTCACAATCATGTCCTAGTAGGTACCTTAACTAACATGTTGGTCAGACAGAGCAATCGGAAACAATTTGGCCCACAAGGGTTATGAAGATTTGGTTTTGAATGGGTTTTGGTTTAAAGAAGGGGTTTTGTTTTTGGTTTAAAATTGGGCTTTGGAAAATTTTTGAACTAAACCTAGCATAAATTAGCACAACTCATAAAAGAAAATAAAAACAATAATAATAATTAAGACAAGCCCATAAAAGAAAAAAAAAAAAAGAAAAAAAAAAAAAAAAAAAAAAAAAATAATACAGTCCCAAATATAAAAAAAAAAAAAAAAAAAATAAAAATTATTACAATCCCAAATAAATAATTAAATTAATTATTACAAGCCCGAATTTGAATTTAAATGAGGCCCAAGTGGGTTAACTCATGGGTTAGGCTTACTTGTTTTTGGAGGGAAGCCCAAAAATAGGCTTTTAGTCCCCTTTTAGTTGCACAGCCCAGTTGGGCTTTAGGATCGTCCTAAGCAGCTCACGTCAAGCCCAGCAACAGGTGGAGCAGAGCCCAGCAGCAGCACGAAGCCCAGCTCAGAAGACCACGAGCCCAGCAACAAAGGAGGCAGAGCCCGCAGCTTGGTGCCCAAGAGCAGAGTTACAAGCCCAGCTCAGTTGGTTCAAGCCAGCAGCAAGTTGGATCAGAGCCCAGCAGCAGAGTTGCACAAGCCCAGTTGACAGCTTCAGTTGGCAGCCCAGTTGGCTTGGAGCAACAGCAGCAGCACAGGCTTTGCAGCAGGCTTGGCAGCAGACAGCAACAACAAATAATGCACACTCAGCAGCAGTTAGCAAGTGAACAAGATAGCAATGAACCACACAACTAGGCAAGCACAACAAGGCCACAACAGCTATGAAAACTTCAAAAATATGGCAGCCAGCTCCCCGGCAGCGGCGCCAAAAACTTGGTGTGACAAGCAAAGACACACAAAAGCTTGCAAGTATACAAGGCAAGCAATTATGAATATAGAGGTCAGGGGTTTGTCCACAGGGAGAGGAGCATACAAGAAGTTTCCTAGCTAAAGTGTGTAGTGATGATGCAAGGCAGAGCAATATGGCATACAGACAAGAACCACAGCAGGAAAGATAACAGACAAGTAAATTAGCAAAGAACCAAGGCTTGGAAGCCAAGGGCAGAGTGAGGATTGTGCACTGACTTCAGTGCACAGAAGCTACAAAGTGCAAGAAATAAAAAGGCAAGAAAATAACTGTTGAAAGCACACAGACTGAAAATGCAAGTTACTGAGAAGGGATTGGTGGTTAAGCCAAGGCTTAGGATCCACCTTGTGTCCAATCAAATGACATGTTTTCTAGGTTGTGTTTGTTCCTATGCATACATATAGAATAGAAGAATACTAAATTGCTCAATAGTCTGCCCCTAGCATTGGCTGTCTTTGACAGCACAGCCAATCACAGGCACTATGTGCATTGGTATCTATCCCATTTGCTCAAGCAAAACAGGGCAACAGGAGAACTATCCTAGCAAACTGTCAATTGACAGACACAAGGCTTCACTGAGCCTAGCTTAGTGCTATTTAGCTCATGCTAAACATGGATAAAGCATAACATTCATCATATGTGTAATTCACACAACTAGCAACATTTGAGTAACTAAAAACATTGCAATTTCAACTTGTTAACTGATAAGCACTGAAATTGAAATTCATAAAATTTGTAACAAATTCTCTACTGGCTAGTCCAGAGAGATACACAGTGTGTTTTCACACACTCCCCACAACACCAATTTATACCCAATTACCCATTTAGGGTTTTCCCCCCAATTTTCCCCCCAAAATCAGTAGAACTAGGGTTGGTGAATTGATTTACCTACTGTTGATGAGATACTCGCTCCATCTCGTCGACCCACTCTTCTCCTGCTTCTTCTCGTTCCTCTCATGCTTCAATTGTTGCTTTAATCATCACTATATCCCCAATTTCTCACCTAGGGTTTCACAGTGAGCAGAGAGAAATTGGAGAAATTAGTGATGCTAAAGAGATGGTACGTGATGGTGATGATGGGCTTAGGTAGAGTAGAGTCGGGGAGAAAATAGTGGAGTGATTTGGGGTGAGGTGGTGATGATGGAGACGGACATGGTGGTGGTACGGAGTATGGTGGTTCTGCAGAGGGGGGTGATGGAGGAGATGGGTTCGATGGAGAAAGGGGAAGGGGGCGTTTGTTTGAGGTCTAGGGTGTTCGGCACTTGGGTGTGAGGCGAGTGTATCGAGTTTGATGATCTGCGACGCTGAGCCGTGGGATAGGGAGATGAAAGATCAATCGGACGGTGAGATGAAGTGAAGCTTGTAGCGACCGCTGGATTATATAATACAACAAAATCAACGACGCCAGATGGAGTTAGGTGTTGTAGTGTTAGGCGGAGATATCAAACTTCGATGCACAGCAAGGGAGCGACCGTCGGATGCTTCTGAGAACTGATCTGACGGCTGAAGACGCAAGCGGGTATGGATTTGGGTTTTAGGCTTTTGGGTATAGAATATGGGTTTGGGAAATGAGTTTGGGCTTGGAAAACCTTGATCCCACTTCTTCTTTAAGAACAACTTTCTTCTTCTTGAGCCCATTTCCAGCTTTTTGGACGTGCGCTCCATTCTTTGCGGCTTCCTTGCGTGATTTCTCCCGGCTTTTCACTACTTTTCCGCTCTTTTCGCTCCGCGACTCATCCGAACTTTATTTATTACCTAAAAATGCAAAATTAATTAATAAAAATATTTATTCTTGAAAACAATGAAAATACAGAATATGGGATAAAATGTAGAATTAATGCATAAAAGATGAGTTAAATGCCAACAAAAAGGGATAAATATATACAATATTTGGCACTCATCACATATGAAGCTTGGCATAAGAAAAAGCCCGAGGTAACTTCTTTCAGAATTTTTGATTGCGTAGCATACTCACATATTCCATCCCAACATAGAGAAAAGTTCGATGAAAAAGGAGAAAAGCTAATATTCATCGGATACAGCGAAGAGTCTAAAGCATATAGACTTCTAAATCCAGATACAAAGGAACTGGTAATTTCAAGAGATGTTATTTTTGATGAATTCAAATCATGGGATTGAAATGATGAAACAGACAACTACGAGTTGTCACTACTCATCGAAGATGAGCCAGATCAGCCGCGTCAAGAAGAAAGTACTCCACCAGCAAGCCCGCGATCTCCTAGTCCAACACAACAAAGTCCAAGTTCATCGGAAGCAAATGCCCCACCTAGAAAGGTGCGTTTCCTAAGAGATATTTATGATACATCTAATTGTGCATTCATAGCACTAAAACCTCAAAAATATGAGGAAGCGGCAAAAGAAGAAAAATGGAGACATGCCATGGACGAAGAAATGCGAGTAATCGAGAAAAACAAGACATGGGAGCTTGTTAATCAGCCAAGTGACAAAGAGATCATTGGTCTGAAATGGGTCTACAAGACAAAGTGCAATGAAGATGGTTCGATTCAAAAGCACAAGGCAAGGCTAGTTGCAAAAGGATATTCCCAGCAACCAGGAATTGACTACTACGAGACATTCGCCCCAGTCGCTCGCATGGAAACAACCCGAATGGTGTTAGCTTTGGCCTCTCAACTAAAAATGAAGGTCTACCAATTGGATGTAAAGTCGACGTTCCTAAACGGAGAACTTGAAGAAGAGGTGTATGTCGAACAGCCTCAAGGATATGTATGCAAAGGAAAAGAAAAAATGGTATATCGTCTCCGCAAAGCACTATATGGTCTCAAGCAAGCACCGCGTGCATGGAATAACAAAATCGACAAGTATTTCCGAGATAATGGATTTGAGAAAAGTCCAAGTGAGCTATCACTCTACATCGAAAAACAAGGTACAGATTTTCTAATCGTCTGTCTCTACGTCGATCATTTAATTTATGCTAGTACAAAACAAGAGATGGCAGAAAAATTTAAGAAGGAGATTATGAAAGAATATGAGATGACAGACTTAGGACTTATGCGATATTTTCTTGGGTTTCAAGTAAAACAATCTCCCGAAGAAATATTCATTTCCCAAGAAAAATATGCAGAAGACTTATTGAAAAGCTTCAACATGATGGATTACAAACCAATTGCAACTCCAATGGGTACCAATGAGAAATTGGTAAAAAATGATGGAGCGACAAAATTTGATCCAACCTTATTCAGAAGTCTAGTTGGCTCACTGATCTACTTAACAAATACAAGGCCAGACATCGTCAATGCTTCAAGTATTGTTTCTCGGTTTATGAGTGAGCCAAGCAAGTTACACTATGCAACCGCAAAAAGAATTCTTCGATATATCAAGGGAACAAAAGATTTTAGCATCAAATATACAAGAGAAAAAGATAATGATTTAATTGGCTTCACAGATAGCGATTGGGCAGGTTCTATTGAAGACCGAAAGAGCACATCAGGCTATGTTTTCTGTATGGGAACAAAAGTTATATCTTGGAGTTCTAAAAAAAAAAGTACGGTGGCACTATCATCAGCCGAAGCAGAGTACATAGCATCAACAAGTGCAGCATGTGAGGCAGTATGGTTGAGAAGAATAATGACCGACCTACAACAAAGGCAAAAGCAACCGACGACTATCTACTGTGACAATATGTCTACAATTGCAATGACAAAAAATCCAGTGTTCCACGGACGGACGAAGCATATAGAGCTAGGATATCACTTCATCAGAGAGTTGGTAGAGAACAAGGAAATCGAGCTCCAATCCGATGCAAGAACAAAATGCGGACATTTTCACAAAAGCAGTCATGGTGGATAAATTCAATCATTTTAGAGAAAAACTTAACATCACAAATTAATAGGGGGTGTTAAGAACATAATTTGTGAAAACCCAATAAGTAAAGCCCAAATAATCATCTACACTAAGTAAAGCCCAATACTAGAATCTTTTAGGCCTTCTTTACATCAAGTATTATCTAGAGAATTCTTTTCTCTAGAATTTTCTTGTAATATCTAAGTTGAGAGTGTAAAGAAGAGTCTAGATAGAACTATCTAGAGAAGTAAGTAGTTGGTCATGAAGCCTATAAATAGGCATAGGATGGATTCATTTGGGATCATCCAACAACAATCAAAAACTCAAGTGAGTAAAGTAAGAGTTAGAGTGAGAGCTAGAGTTTAGAGTAAGAGTCAAAGTCAAAGTGCCTCTTTGTAAACAACTAGTGTAAGCCAAAGTTGCTACACAAGCCTCTTGTAATATTTTCATTTTCATATTAATATAAGCATCACCTTTCAATTAACCAACCTCTCTTCCTAAATTCATTTCCATAAACCCATCACATTTCCGCATTGCGCCAACAGATACATATCCGTACCCAAGTTTCCTGGTGAAGATGGGAGAAAGATCTAATATTAGTAAAATTAGGATGTCAAGAAAACCTGGTTAGAATCTATAAACTGAATTTCCCCATCATGGACTGGGTTGACTGGGTTGAAGTTGAAAGTTTGGGAAAGCATATGTTGTTCATCAGCCACACCTCTTGCATCTCAGCAATTGCACCAAACAGTCAAATGGAGAACAAAATATATTTCCCTAGTCAATGTTCGAGTGGAGATGGGATTCTATTCTTTTCACTTGAAACAGGCAGATATGATTCTTTTGGGGGTCGACATTCTTCTAAGAATTTATATGACACAGAGGGCTGGCGTGAAAACTGCACTTGGATTGAACCTAATTGGATGAAGTTTACTCCTCAAGAACTCAACTGGCTCGAGCCTCCCGGGCTATGTTGTCAAAGGCGCTCTAAGGGTAGAGCCAGCGCCTGGGAAAAAAAAGCTCCCAGGCGCCAAAATAAAGCTTGTTATGTAGGTTTCTAAATCCCGGGCGCTCGCCTGGGGCGCTCGCCTGGGGCGCCTCGCCCAGCGCCTTTTACAACATAGCTACCGGGTTGAAGACTTATGTGTTATTCTTTCTAGTACATTTTTCTTTGTACTGTTGTTTCCAGAACAAATACATGGTAAAAAGATCTATCACGAAATTATTAGTTTGATGACCCTACTGAGTCTATGGCCATTTTTGGTTGATCTTTAAATATATCCAGTCATGTCATCACCTTTGTTTAACCATACTAACGTTTGTTTGGAAGTCTATTCTCAGCTGCTGTTACTGGTAAATGATTCCATTGTATTATTAAATTTTGCTAGAACATTGCAATAGAATTAATGCCGTTTGCTCTAAAATACTCCCAGGTAATGGTTGATCTTTATCAGAAGCTGCCCTTCCATTAATACACTTTTCCTAGTCTACGAGTGTTACAAAATTGTGAAATTCCTTCTCAGAGAAGCTAGCTCACCTTTTGCATTCTTTACGTACACTAGTATCAGCTGCGTATAGCCCTTAACTTCTTCTCCAAGTAAGTCATCTTCCCGAACCCTATTCATACCCGAACGCTTTTCAGTCACAGATTCATTCACCGCATATAAAGCTCAGTACTGCTTTTGCGATATCTGTAGATTCCTTTCTTCCGTACCTATGGGTGGTGAAGAAAGCGCAAAACTACCAGCAACAGCAAGAGGAGTATCATCATCAGATGAGAGAAGAAGAGGACGTCGTAATCCACCATCACCAAAGGCAGCACCATGGCTTGTCTTTCTTTACCAAGTAAAAGGTAACAAAGAAAATCAAGCTTTTTACAATATTTGTGAACCGAATGACAGAACTTATAGAAAATTCATACCTGAATTGAGTGGTAAATCCTTTTATCAAAAGAATTCTCATCAAGGCTGGTTAATTGTTATTTGTGATGATGAAAATTATAACTATGGCCCCAACTGGGATTTTGGTGATTGTTTTCTCTGGAATACTGCATCATTAGAAACCATTCAGTTGCCTAGTGTATTACCTTGGTATTATGAGCCGTATGAACTGGTAGACTGTGTTTTGTCATCCCCTCCGAGAACTGGTGCTAGTACAGCTGAGGATGAGCCAATGGTTTTAATGCTTTTTAAGCTTCAGGGAAGAGATGTTGGCGATCAAAATATGTTTTTGGTATTTTGTCACGTTGAAGACGAACAATGGAGAACAAAATGGATTCTGCATGCAGATGCGATGACAGACATTTGTTATCTCTGTTGTTTTAAGGATAAGTTATATCTTATGTCTTGGCGAGATCGTGATCGACACCTAGAGATTGATAAGGAACAGCTTTGGGATGAAGATAATGATACCCTCACTGTAAGGAAATTTAAGATAAGTAACAAAACTGCATTTCCTCGGAGAGACAGTCAGGATCATCTTGATATAATATGTCATTATGTAGAATCTTCTGGTGAACTCTTCTACGTTCTAATACTTCACAATGGAATGCAAGACATAAAGGTATTCAACTCAGTAGTTGTGTTGAGGTTGGATTTCTCTTCAATGGAGTGGAAGGTGGTGACGTGTTTGGGAGACCATGTTCTGTTTATAAGAGATGATACCAGATTTTGTTGCTCGGCGTCCAAATTGGAACTCACAAGTGGTTGTTGTTAAGCAAGTAACAACTTCAAATCAACAGACTGTCAGTCATGAGAAGACTGTAACAGAACAAGTTAGAAAAGTGTTTTTGGTGAATTCTTCCACACAGAACTGGTGGAGATGGCTTTGTTATTTATACTTGGAGAATGAATCTCAAGTTGTTACAATTTGTTACACAGATAAACATTGTTGAACGTAACAGCTTTGAATAACATGGAAATAGCTAACTTATTTGGAGCTAGTTATACGCCTACTTTTGATGTTATGTTACAGTCTTCTCATGACTGACAGTCTGTTGATTTGAAGTTGTTACTTGCTTAACACCTCCCCTCAAGTTGTACTTGAGTTGGCGAATGTGCAACTTGTCTCTTACGAACTGAAACCTTGGTGACGACAATACCTTTGTGAAAATGTTTGCCAATTGATCTTTGGAGCTGATAAAACGGACATGAAGTTGTTTACTTGCAACCCTTTCTCTGACAAAGTGATAGTCAATCTCTATATGCTTCGTACGAGCATCAAACACAGGATTGGCTGTGAAATATGTAGCACCCAAGTTATCACACCATAGAATATGAGTAGAGATTGAGATACCTAGCTCAAGCAGAAGAGATTGTATCCAAATTAATTCAGAAGTAGCAATAGCAATCCCTCTGTATTCATCCTTAGTGCTGGATTTGGACACAGTCCTTTTTTTTCTTGCACTCCATGAAATTAAGTTGCCGCCAAAATAAACGCAGTATCCACTGGTTGAACGACGATCATCCAGACTCCCTGCCCAGTCTGCATCCGAGTAAGCATGTAAACCAAAATATTGAGATGGCTTTATATGAAGACCATAATTCACAATATCTTTGAGATAACGAATTATCCTCTTAACAAGATCCCAGTGCTCGACATAGGGATCATGCATATGTTGGCAAACCTTATTTACGGCAACTGAAATATCAAGCCGAGTAAGATGTAAATACTGCAACGCTCCTACAACGCTACGGTAAAGTGATGAATCAACAAACTTTTCTGAGCCTCCTTTCTGTATCTTCACATTAGGAGCAAGTGGCATACAAACCTAGTTTGGTGCGCTTGAGCAAATCAGCAACATATTTTCTTTGAGTAAGCACCAGATCTTGTCCTTGTCTTATCACTTCTACACCCAAGAAAAATGACAAATCCCCCAAATCCTTGATAGCAAATTCAGCACCCAAATCTGCAATGAGACTATGAATTTGACCTGGATCAGAACCTGTGACAATAATGTCATCAACATACACCAGCACATAAGTTGTTGATACATTTGTTTTCAAAACAAAGAGCGAGCTATCTGCAATGGATGCTGTGAAACCCAACTGAATTAAGTATGTGCTAAGCCGAGAAAACCAGGCCCTAGGCGCCTGTTTTAGCCCATACAATGATTTATGAAGCTTGCAAACGTGGTTTGGATAGTGTGGATCCACATAACCTGCCGGCTGCTTCATATGTACTTCTTCCTCCAGATTACCATGCAAGAAAGCATTCTCCACATCCAACTGCTTCAACGACCAATTATTCATGACTATTATAGATAGTACTAGACGAATTATGCAAGGTTTAATTACAGGACTGAAGGTCTCCCCGTAATCAATTCCTTCATGTTGGTTAAAGCCCTTAGCTACCAAACGTGCTATACATTTGGAAATGCTTCCATCAGGATTTTATTTTACCCGATAAACCCACTTCGATCCTACAACATTCATTCCCTTCTCATACTTCACCAAGGAATAAGTACCGTTTTGAATGAGTGCATTGATCTGGACATCCATAGCTTTCCGCCACTTTGGAATTCTAGTAGCAATGGAGAAACACGTTGGTTCCATGAAATCTTCATCTGTCAATGGATGTTTAGTAGCAGACAAACACAACTTTTTAATTGGCTTCGTAATTCCATCCTTCTCCCTTGTCACCATGGGATGAGATACAACATTACTTTGAGCCACTTGTTCTTCAGTAGCATTAGATTGCTGAACTGTGGAGCCAACTGACGCAGCAGAAGTTGGAGAAGGAATCTCTGGAGATTCTTGCAGCTGGGGTGGAGAAATATGTGTAGGAGATTCCATCGGAGATCCATTTGCAGACAAGGTTGCTGGTGATGACGCATGAGCATCATTATGACGTGCTGGAGATTGTGCAGCACCATCTCCCTGAATCATTGGTAAGTTACCATGTCTAAAAGATTGCTTAATTAAAACACTTGTGCTAAAGGGTATAATACCTGGATTTTGGCACCGGAGATTGCTTCTTAAGATATAAGAATGGGAAGGATGATTCTTCAAAACACATGCACATGCCTGGAGATATAGATTCTATTTGTTTCCTTATGCAAACACAAATATCCCTTGTGTGCATTACTATAGCCAATGAAGACACAAGGTAACGACCTGGGTTCAAGCTTGTGAGTATTATATTGTCTAAGACAAGGATAAGCTAAACAAACAAATACTCTCAAAAAAGAGTAGTTCGACGATGTCTGGAATAACAATTCTAACAGAGTTTTTGTTTCTGAGCTAGATTTTGGAAGCCTATTAATGAGATAACAAGCAGTGGTGAAGGCATCTGCCCAATATGACTCAGGAAGGTGTGCATGAAAGAGTATAGCTAGACCAGATTCAGTGACATGCCTAATTCGACGTTCTTCCAAACCATTTTGAGGGGAAGTATGTGGACACGAAAATCTGTGTTGAATTCCTGAGTCATTGAGATATGAAGTAAACTTCTTATATTCTAATGCATTATCAGATTGAAATATTTTTATTTTATGATATGTTAGGTTCTCTATTTGCTTGCGAAAGAGAATGGAAGTTTTGAATGCATCTGATCTCTGAACTAAAGGAAAAACCCAGGTATAGTGAGAATAGACATCCATAAACAAGATATAATAACGAAAACCAGTTCTTGATAAAGAAGGAGAAACCCAAATATCTGAGACAATCAAGCTTAAAGGCTTGTCATAAACAGCGTTGCTAAGAGAAAAGGATAATTTCTTGCTTTTACTAACATGGAAAGAATGACAAAAAACAGATCTTTTATTCTGAACTGGAAGGGAAAACTGATGACATATCTTGGAGACAGTGCGTAGCATTGGATGCCTTAATCGCTGGTGCCAAAGGGGAAGAGAAGATGAGACCAGAGCTTGTGGTTTTACTGGTTGCTCTAGCATATTAACTCCTTCAAAAATATAAAACCCATTCTTATTGAGTCCTCTCAGCAGCGTTATCCCCGTGCGCTTGTCCTTTACAACAAAAAATGAAGTGTGAAATTCAAAATAGACATCATTGTCTTTACAAAATTGTGATACTGACAGCAAATTAGTTTTTATCTGAGGCACATGATAGATATTATTTATCTGAAAAGATCTTGACTTAAACGTGAAAGATGCATTACCAATGTTTTCTATTTCCAATGCATTACCATTGCCAACATGAATATGCTCAGTACCATTGTACTCATGAGGAATTGTCAGATTGCGCATGTCTGCAGTGAGATGATGGGTAGCTACAGTGTCTGTTACCCATTGATTGCCAGCATTTCCTCCAGGTAGTGCAATATAAGATGCTGGTTGTCTTGGATTGTTGTTATTCGGCTTCTCATAACGAAACCAACATCTGTCTCCTTAATGGCCTTTTTTTTTGCATATCTGACATTTCTCCTGAAACTGGGTGCTCCTTTGAGAGTGCTGATTGCGACGATTGGGATGATAAAATCCACTGTTCTGGTTATTGAAACTCCTTTGATCTGGTTTGCTAGAGAAAGCATAGTTGGAAACTGCGACATTAGCAACAGGGGTCTGTAATAATGACAATTATTGCTCGAGCCTCATGTCGAAAGTCTGAAGATGAGAATAGAAAGTCTCTAGTTCCATCCCCTCCACAGTGCTCAATGAAGTTACAATTGGATCGTAACTCTGGTTCAGGCCATTACTGATTGCCTGCTTCTTTTCATCAGCAGATACTGTGCTCCCTGATTCTGCTAACTGATGAAATAAACTTTTAGCTTCACTCAAATATGTTTTCAAAGATTTATTACCTTTTGACATGCTTTGAAGCTGCTTCTTCAGGCTCATCTGGTGAGCAAACGTTTTTGGTGCATACTCAGACTCCAATTTATCCCAGATTTCTTTTGTTGTAGTAAGTCTCGCAACATTGCATAGAACCTCAGGAGTTAAGGTTGAATTTAACCATCCAACAATCAGAGAATCCTGTGATTCATAAGCAGTAAATTCAGGATTTATGTCTTCACTGTCAGGAAAAGTTCTTGCGGGTTTTTGTTTGGTTCCATCAATGAAACCAGTAAGCTCATATCCTTTCAGGATGGGTTTAAACTGAGCTTTCCAGAGTAAGTGATTGGTTTCAGTATGTGTCAAGGTTACCAGATGATGAATCTGTACCTGACGAAGGGTGTTTGTATTTTCTTCCATGATATGTAGGGTTTTGATGTTTGTGTTGTGTTTCTGGATGTTGTCTTTTTTTTTTTTTTTTTTTTTTTTTTTTGTATTTGTTGGTAGGGTTTTTGAGTTGCGGAAGGTGGCTTGGATCAAGGCTGATACCAAGTTAGAAAAGTGTTTTTGTTGAATTCTTCCACACAGAACTGGTGGAGATGGCTTTGTTATTTATACTTGGAGAATGAATCTCAAGTTGTTACAATTTGTTACACAGATAAACATTGTTGAACGTAACAACTTTGAATAACATGGAAATAGCTAACTTATTTGGAGCTAGTTATACGCCTACTTTTGATGTTCTGTTACAGTCTTCTCATGACTGACAGTCTGTTGATTTGCAGTTGTTACTTGCTTAACAGTTGTGTTTACTACACACTCCGAGAAGATCAAGGTTTGTACAAATTTGATGTACAAAGTAGCCGTAACTCTGTCATTTTTCCGTGTTTAAAGCTTCCAACACCATGGTTTTCATCAGATTGGATCATGATCCTTGATGAACGGCAAGAAAAGGATAAAAAAGATTGCACTGAAACGTCGGCAGTAGTAATAAGTGATTCAATAACTAGTGAAAAGAATGAGAATGAGAATGAGGACGACAAGGACGAAGGATTTGAACAAGCAAGTTGTTGGGACATTCTTGATGCTGATTCCAAGGAGTTGGTAGCAAGTTATCTTCATCCACTGGATTACGTGCATTTTCGTTCAGTCTGTAAAACAATTCGAAGGATGATGCCTGTATTGAAGTCGACATTTGCAACCACTAGTATCACGAAGACCTCTAATTTATTTCCTTGGCTGGTGTTTTGCAGAGATAAAAACGATACCGTCTACAATTTCAGAATCCCTGGGCGTGATAATGAGAATATCTCATAAAGTTTTCCGAGTTGCTTCTTGGTGCTACTATCCGTTTTCAAAAGGACGGATGGCTATTAATGTCAAGAGATGAAGTCTTATTCTTTTACAATCCATTCACAAGGGAAGCCATTAATCTTCCTCACTTGCCGGAGCATAATTTTCCCGATGATTTTACGGACTTGTCGAAGCATTATTTCCCTTATGGAATTTGTTTTTGTTCGTTGCCGGCTTCAGCAGACTGTATAGTTTAGGCCAAGAAACTAATAAATTATGGGTATCGAGGGTTCATAGATCGGAAAACAGAAATCAAAGAAGACAATGTTAAAGTGGTTCGGCACTAACGCCTACGTCCACTGACAGAACCCCGTAGGGTGAATTGGATTAATGATCTCCAAAGTTTTATGATTCTGGGATAAGTTACATTTACATAATGAATCATATTTATAGGTTTATTGAATAAGCAGTAAACCTAGAGCAACAAACTATCTTGACCAGGTACACTATACTTATCTAGCTACAATACAGGATTATATGCGAGAGACTTGGTCTTCCGATTATCTTCACATACTAACTTCCAACAGATTCCAACAGAAACCGAAGAACAATAACTTTCTACTCAATTACAAAAGGAAAACAGGATTGGGATATTTTCAACTTCGACAATGCTATGGAGTACATACCATTGTGGAATCCTCCAATTTTGCATCAAGGAGCTTTCTATTGCGTAGATTATAACGGACTTATAGGAACATTCAACTTAGAGGATAATACCTGGAAGGTTCATGGAGCACCCCTGATTGGGAGTTATGAGGATAAATATCCGTACCCAAGTTTCCTGGTGAAGAGTGGAGAAGATCTAATATTAGTAAAATTAGGAAGTCAAGAAAACCTGGTTAGGACCTATAAATTGAATTTCCCCGTCATGGTCTGGGTTGAAGTTGAAAGTTTGGGAAAGCGTACGTTGTTCATCAGCCACACTTCTTGTGTCTCAGCCATTGCACCAAACAATGAAATGGAGAACAAAATATATTTCCCTAGACTATGTTTGAAAGGAGAAGGGATTCTGTTCTATTCACTTGAAACAGGTAGGTATGATTCTTTTGGGGATCAGCATTCTTCTAAGAGTTTATATGAAACAGAGGGCTGGCGTGAAAACTGCACTTGGATTGAGCCTAGTTGGACGAAGTTCACTCCTCAAGACCTCAACTGGTTCGAGCCTCCTCTTTAGTATTTTTGTGTGTAGTTATTCTTTTTGTACTTTTTTTTTTCTCGTCAGAATATTTCTTTATATACAAATTAATCTCAAAAGAAATGAGTCTGTCAGATATGAACAATTAATGACTAGGAATATTATATTGATGACTTTAAAAACCTGTTCTCCTTTCACATATATGATCAAAATGTTTTACATTCGTGGATGCTGACAAGTGACAACCATAGTGGAAGGTGTTGCCGTAGTCATCTGACTTTAATATGCCACCACCGTAGCGATGACGCTTTCCATCAGCACTCATCTGGCCTCCACGTGCCTGAATAATGACAAGTAAGTTCGTCTTCTAGATATTATAACCAACGGACAGTTACTTAAGCTGACATTTGACGAATACTGTATAGAACAATTAATACAGTTTTAACTCGAGCATTAACTCTTGTCCTACAACTCT
Organism: Papaver somniferum; assembly: GCF_003573695.1. Classification (NCBI taxonomy): domain Eukaryota; kingdom Viridiplantae; phylum Streptophyta; class Magnoliopsida; order Ranunculales; family Papaveraceae; genus Papaver; species Papaver somniferum. Next base: position 151,707,415 of record NC_039359.1, read on the forward strand.
TTACTAATCAAATTAGGAAACCCATCTCAATATGGAAACGGATCTAAACAGGAAGCCCACAGTTTTCTTAAAATTTTACATTCATCTTCATCGAATATAAAGGCTCAGTACTGCTCTTTTGATTTCTTCCTCCGTAACTATGGGTCGTAAAAAAAGCGCAAAACTAGCAGCAGGAGTTTCATCACATAAAAGAAAAAGCGAACGTCGAAATCCACCATTACCAAAGGCAGCAGCACCATGGCTTGTAATTCCTTATCAAGTGAAAGGTAATAAACAAAATCTAGCTTTTTACAATATCTGTGAACCTAATAACAAAACTAGTAGAAAATTCATTCCTGAATTGAGCGGAAAATCTTTTTGGCAAAAGCATTCTTTTCAAGGCTGGCTAATTGTTATTTGTGATGATCGAAACTATAAATACGCCTCGAACTGGGATTTCGGTGATTGTTTTCTGTGGAATCCTGCATCATTAGAGACCATTCAGTTACCTAGTTTACTACCTTGGTATCGTACGTATGAATATGAACTGTTAGACTGTGCTTTGTCAATTACTTATCCTGATAATGCTGATGATGAGCAAAAGATTTTGATGCCTTTATTACTTTTCGAAGGAGATGATAGCATTTATGATAAGATTTTGGTATTTTGTCTCCCTGAAGACAAACAGTGGAGAACTAAACGGGTTTGGTCTACAGATACGGGAGACATATCCTTCACTACTTCTCTATGTTGTTTCAAAGATAAATTGAATCTTATTTCTCTAGGTGATAAACACTTAAGGATCGATAAGGGAAAGCTTTGGGATGACGATGATGAATCCCTCACTGTAAAGCCATTTGAGACAACTAACAACACCGGATTTCCTTGGAGAGGGAGTGGGGACCAAATTGATTACATCTCTTTTTTTGTGGAATCTTCTAATGAACTCTTTAATGTTCAAATACGTTTCAATAAAAAGCAGAACATCAAGGTCTTCAACTCAGTAGTTGTGTTGAGGTTGGATTTCTCTTCAATGGAGTGGAAGGTGGTGACTTGTTTGGGAGATCATGTTCTCTTTATCAGCGAGAAAACCAGAGCTTGCTGCTCGGCGACCAAACTAGGACTCGCAACTGGTTGTCTGTATTACACATTTCCACAAGATCAGGGCTTATACAAATTTGAAGTACAAAGCAGCCGTAACTCTGTTATTTTGCCGTGTTTAAAGCTGCCAAAGCTATGTTTCCCGTCGGGTTGGATCATGATTCCAGATGGACGGCAACAACAAGAGGAAGAAGATTGGACGGAAAAGGCAGTGGAAAAGGAATCAAGTATAATTGTTTACGAAAAGAATGAGAATGAGAAGGACGGAGGATTTCAAGAAACATGTACTCCTTGGGATATTCTTAATGCTGATTCAAAAGAGTTGGTAGCAAGTTATCTTCATCCGTTGGATTACGTTCAATTTCGTTCAACTTGTAAACCAATTCGAGCAATGATGCCTGTATCGAAACCGACATTCGCAACAACTGGTATGACGAAGACCTCGTACTTGTTTCCTTGGATGGTGTTTTGTAGAGATAACAACGACTCTGTCTACAATTTCTTAATCCCTGTGGGTGATAATGAAAACTATCTCATAAAGTTTTCCGACATACTTCTTGGTGCTAAAATCCGTTTTCAAAAGGACGGCTGGTTATTAATGTCCAGAGAGGAAATCCTATTCTTCTATAATCCATTCACAAGGGAAACCATCAATCTTCCGCACTTGCCGGAGCATAATTTTCCGATCGGTCATTCGCCCTTGCCCAAGCATTACTTCTGTTCTAGCATTTGTTTTTCTTCGTGGCCGACTTCTGCAGACTGTACAGTTTTCGCCATTGATGAATCTACCTTAAGTGACCCAAGAACAATCACTGTCTACTCCATTACCAGAGGAAAACAAGATTGGGATATTTTCAACTTCAACAATGCTATCCAGTACAGGCCATTGTGTAATCCTCCAGTTTTGCATCAAGGGGCATTCTATTGCGTAGATTATAATGAACTCATAGGAACATTTAACTTAGAGGATAATACCTGGAAAGTTCATGGAACACCATGTTCCAGATATAGTGGTGATACACATCCGTATCCAAGTTTCCTGGTGAAGAGTGGAGAAGATCTTTTATTAGTGAAATTAGGATGTCAAGAAACCCTGATTAGAATCTATAAATTGAATATCCCCGTCATGGACTGGGTTGAAGTTGAGAGTTTGGGAAAGCATATGCTATTCATCAGCCACACTTCTTGTGTCTCAGCCATTGCACCAAACAGTGAAATGGAGAACAAAATATATTTCCCCAGATTATGTTTCAACGGAGAAAGGATTCTATTCTATTCACTTGAAACCGGTAGGTATGACTCTTTTGGGGGTCGACATTCTTCTAAGAATTTATATGACACAGAGGGCTGGCGTGAAAACTGCACTTGGATCGAACCTAATTGGACAAAGTTTACTCCTCAAGAGCTCAACTGGTTCGAGCCTCCGTTTTAGTATGTAGTTTTTCTTTTTCTTCCGGGTTGAAGTACTTGTTCTTTTTTTTCTTTTACATTTTTCTTTGTACTGGTAATTCTAGAAACCGATACTTCTGCGTTCATATGCGTATGATCAATATGTTTTACATTAGGAGGTCCGGATTACTAGCTAGACAACCATAGTAGAAGTTGTTATGATGGTATTATTCTTCTTCAAGTTCACCCAGTCATTAATAGGTATGAGAAGCTGCCCTTCCATTTATACCACTTTTCCTAGTCTACCAGTGTTACAAAATTGTGAAATTCCTGCTTGAGAGTTGAGAGAAGCTAGCTCACTTTTTTTCACTTCATGTACGTAAAATTTTTGTTCCCTTTTGTTTTATCAAGTTTACTCATGGCCCTTCACTTCTTCTCCAAGCAAGTCATCATAAGTTATAGGTATTCTTGGCGCCATTATCTCTTTGTAACTTTGCGATCATTAGCGTCAAGTTTCTTCAGAATCCATAAATATGCCACCAGCATAGCCATAATGCTTTCCATCAGCCCTCATCTGACCTCAACGTGCCTGAATTGCATCCACATGCAAGTTTAAAATCTCAATTAAGAAATTTCCAAGGAGATTACGACGGGAGGTTACCTGAAAGTATCACTGAAAAGTGCATTTCTTACAAAACTATAACCGATCTGAAAAATCTTCCAAAAGTATGACCATGACCGGTCAACAGACATGTATGCCCTAATTTTTTACGAAAATACTGAATTTTGTCCTCAGATGTGTACATATCGACGACATATGTGTGCAATCGCGTAAGGATGTGTAGATATCCTTTCATGAGTGTGTACATATAGACACACTGGTACCCCATCATTTTTTTAATGATGTGCACATATTATATGTAGACATCCAGAATTTAGGCATAATCATATGTTGGATAAGTGTACACATCCATGTTTCGAATTCTAGACATCAGACACTATTCATAAAATATGTGGACATCAGGCTATAAATAGGTGGACATCAGCTATAACGTGTGGACATCTAACTATCCATATATAGACATCGGACTATAAAGGGTAATTTGGGTATTAGATAATTCCAGTCACACTTTTGGAAGATTTTGAGCATCAGTCACACTTTCCGAAGAAATGCACTTGTTAGTGATACTTCCAGTAATTTCCTCGATTGCGACGGAATATTAACAAATAAGTTGTTTTTCTGGATATCACCGTGAAAAAGGATTATCCAGCAAATGGTAGTACGACATTCAGCTTGAGTTGATGAGTAAGAATTTTCAAAAACAAAACATACAGGAGTTTTATAGTTTCAAACTTTTTTTTTTTTTTTTGTACCGGAAGCTTATCGCGGATAAGCTTAAAATTTAATACAGCTGACGGACTGGCGTGGCTCGTTTGACACCCTAGTTTGCAAAACTGTAAAACTCACTGATTTCTTTCTTCCATAGAACAACTATGGGTGGTGAAGAAAGCGCAAACCTAGCAGCAGCAGTATCATCATCAGATGGGAGAAGAAGCGAACGTCGTCGTCCACCATTACCAAAAGCAGCACCATGGCTTGTCTTTCCTTATCAAGTAAAAGGTAACAAACAAAACCAAGCTTTTTATAATATTTGCGAACCTAATAACAGAACATGCAGAAAATCCATACATGAATTGAGTGGTAAATCTTATTATCAAAAGAATTCTCATCAAGGCTGGCTAGTTATTATTTGTGATGATCGAAACTACAACTATGCACCGAACTGGGATTTTGGTGATTGTTTTCTATGGAATCCTGCATCATTAGAGACCGTTCAGTTGCCTAGTTTATTATCTTGGTATCATACACCATATAAATATGAACTGATAGACTGTCTTTTGTAATCCCCTCCAAGAACAATTGCTTATCCTGATAATGCTGATAATCCAATGGTTTCACTGCTTTTTTGTCTTCGCCGGGGGGAGGATAGTGATATTTTCTTGGTGTTTTGTTACCCCGGGAGACAAACAATGGAGAACAAAACGGGTTTGGCATGAAGATACGAAAGACGCATTCTTCATTCATTATCTCTGTATTTTAATAAAGTACCACACTTTTAATTTCATGTTTAAGAAAGTATCACCGTTTTTTTCAATATTCATTAAATGTCACAACGTTGACATTTTCCATCCAGTTTTTTTGAGAAAACGGTTAACGGCCGTTAGTGCCTAGGTGGCAATAAATCAGCCCTGGTAAAAGACACTTAAGCCCCCAAACCATCTAACTAGAACTGGATCAAATCGGTTCAGTAGTGTGAGCCATTACCGAGTTTTGTTGTGAGTTTGTGCCGAGCCAAATCAAAACTCAATTATTGTTCATCTTCTTATCCAATCATAACTCAACAGTTACAATTACATATATAATAAGGAACTTATAACACAAATAGTTATGAACTTAATTATTATAGACCTGTTGTGTATTTCGGTAGTTCCGATGGAAGATGTATATGTACTCAAAGGGGACATTTATCGAACAGAAGATGTGCATGTTGATGGTGATCGAGAGATAGATATTAATTCATGAATTAAGACACCTTTTTAGTAAATATTCCCTGAAAATACGAATATCATGGGGACCCAGCAATCTAGACACACACAAACTCTGTAGTATCACCGATGTAAGCCATTCATGTCAGAAGATTAACGGCGTAATAGATCCTCTTGTCGACTATTTTCACTGCAACAAGTTAACTAAATGATCAATTGAATTTCAAACAAACGTCAGTAAGATTTAACACGAACCCATGGTCTCAAATTGAGGATTTCCGAACAATAGTTTTAAAATTCTGATGTCGTCGTTGATCATATTTATCGGTATTATAATGAACCATTACTCTTCCTCCTCCTTCTAAGTCTCTTCCTTTTCAGTCAATCCTTCAAGTAAATCATATGCGTGATATATAAACTATAATCCTTAATTTATGAGAAGAGCGTTTGTGTATACTGTATACAGAAGAACTGAAATATAGAAGGGTTAAAAATGATCGGAACTTTTTTTCAATTAAGATACGAGTTGTTAGTGAATTGAGAAGGGTAATTAAGTAATGACACCGTATTTTTTTAGATTTTTCCAATAGCAATTGACTAATTTAGTGGGTCTGGCAGAAAAGTCAACGTTCATGGCATTTTATATATTTTGAAATAAACGGGGGCATTTTATTAAGTCGGATAATGAAAGTGTGTCATTTTCTTAAAATTCCCTTGTTTTAAAGATAGGTTATATCTTATGTCTGCACTTGATAAGCACTTAGAGATTGATAAGGGAAAGCTATGGGATGACGATGATGAATCCCTCACTATAAGGCCATTTGAGACAACTAACAACACCGGATTTCCTTGGAGAGATATTCAGGACCATATTGATTACACGGAGTTTCGTGTGGAATCTTCTGATGAACTCTTTAACGTTCGGATACATTTTAATGAAAAACAAAACATGACGGTATTCAACTCAGTAGTTGTGTTGAGGTTGGATTTCTCTTCAATGGAGTGGAAGGTGGTGACTTGTTTGGGAGACCATGTTCTGTTTATAAGCAAGAATACAAGATTTTGTTGCTCGGCGTCCAAATTGGGACTCGCAAATGGTTGTCTGTATTACACATTTGAAGAAGATCAGGGTTTATACAAATTTGAAGTGCATAGTAGCCGTAATTCTGTTATTTTGCCATGTTTAAAGCTACCAAAGCCATGGTTCTCATCGGGTTGGATCATGATTTTTGATGGAAGGAAACTAAAGGAAGAAGAAGATTGCATGGGAAAGGCAGTGGGAAACAAAATAAGTATAATTTCCTATGAAAAGAATGATAATGAGAAGGACGGGGAATTTCAAGAAACAAATACTCCTTGGGATATTCTTAATGCTGATTCCAAAGAGTTGGTAGCAAGTTATCTTCATCCATTAGATTACGTGCCTTTTCGTTCAGTTTGTAAACCGATTCGAGCCGCAATGCCTGTATCGAAGCCGACATTCCCAACAACTAGTATCACGAAGACCTCACATACATATCCTTGGATGGTTTTTTGTAGAGATAACAATGACACGGTCTTCAATTTCGTAATCCCTGTGCATAATAATGAGAATAACTATCTCATAAAGTTTTCCGAGTTGCTTCTTGGTGCTACTATCCGTTTTCAAAAGGACGGATGGCTATTAATGTCCAGAGAGGAAGCCTTTTTCTTCTACAATCCATTCACAAGGGAAACCATCAATCTTCCGCACTTGCGGGATCATGATTTGCGCAGCAATCTTCGGCAGTTGCCAAAACATTATTTCTCTTCTAGCTTTTGTTTTTGTTCATTGCCAACTTCCGCAGACTGTGTAGTTTATGCTATTGATAAAAGTGGCTTAAGTAGGCCAAGAAGAATTACTGTCTACTTCATTACCAGAGGAAACCAGGTTTTGGATATTTTTGACTTCGACAATGCCATGCAATACACCATTGTGTAATTCTCCAATTTTCCATCAAGGGTCTTTCTACAGCGTTGATTATAACGGACTTATAGGAACATGTAGCTTGGAGGATAATATCTGAAAAGTTCATGGGACACCCCGTGATATATATAATGATACATATCGGTATCCAAGTTTCCTGGCGAAGAATGGAGATGATCTTTTATTAGTGAAATTAGGATGTGAAACAAAGCTGGTTAGAATCTATAAATTGAATTTCCCTGACATGGACTGGGTTGAAGTTGAAAGTCTGGGAAAGCGTACGTTGTTCATCAGCCGCACTTCTTGTGTCTCAGCCGTTGCTCCAAACAGTGAAATGGAGAACAAAATATATTTCCCTAGACTATGTTTGAATGGAGAAGGGATGCTGTTCTATTCACTGGAAACTGGTAGGTATGACTCTTTTGGGGGTCAGCATTCTTCTAAGAATTTATATGACACAGAGGGCTGGCTTGAAAACTGCACTTGGATCGAACCTAATTGGTCGAAATTCACTCCTCGAGAGCTCAACTGGTTCGAGCCTCCTCTTTAGTCTTTTCGTATGTAGTTAATCTTCAAGTACATGGTTTTTATTTGTCCTCTTCTGCAATTTTCTTTGTAGTCAGTAATACTACAAATACAATTTAAACAATTTTCTTCAAGTATGGGAATGTCTTGCATCTAAACAAATTGCACAGTTTCAGGAGCTATTACAACTTCCTGTTTCATTAACCGGTCCTTTCATAATTCACATATCTGATCAAAATGTTTTACATTCAGAAGCTGCCACTATTCCTAGTCTCTTGAGTACGTAAAATTGTGGCATTCAAAAAAACATGCTTCTGCTAGAGAGACTCTCAATTTTTTCACTTCTATTAGAGAAGAATAATTTTTTCCAGAGGAAAATACAAAAAATTCCCAAGGTAGAAAATTAAAATTGTATTCTTTACACAAGTTTCAGAAAAAATATATCATCAAGTTCATTCATGGCTCTCCACTTCATCTACAAGCAAGTCATCATAAGTTACAGGTACCCGAATCCTATTCATAACAGATATCCGTTCTTTTTCTATGTTGGAAGGTTCGGTTCTACAGTTTAGAGGAGGTGCAAGGGCAGCACCATCTGATGTGTGGTTAATCATAGGACCAGCAATTGAGGTTTGTGCAGTCTTTTGCAAAGACGGGTTTAACTCCTTAGGCGCTTGTTGTTTGAATTGCCTCTGCATTAGAGAAAGATATGAGAATCCAAAAAAAAAAAAAAAAATGAAGTAATAAACATGCATTGAAATTTCAAAATATGTAAATAGCCTAGAGAAAGAAAATGTAAGGCAAAAATATTTTAGTCAAACCTCAATTTCCCTGCCCTTGGCCATTATCTCTTTGTAAGCATTAGGGTCACGTTTCTTCAGAATCCCCCATAATATGCCACCACCATAGCGATGACGCTTTCCATCAGCAGTCATTTGTCCTCCACATGCCTGAATTGCATCCACCTGCAAGTTTAAAATTTCAATTTAAAAATTCCAAGAAGATTCTGAAAGAATAATGACAAGTAAGTTCATTTTCAGGATATTAAAGTGAAAACAGATTATCCAACAGAAAGTAGCACATACAGGTGGAGTCGATATGCAAGATTCTTCCTTCTTTACTTTCACTCCTGGGAACAACTCTAGGATTTTGCATAACTAGTAAGGTCTTATCTTTACATTTGCATATCTTTGTGTTCCTTGCATGTCTAAGCTTACATGTCAAAAATGTGGTGAAACTCCAGTTTACCATTTTACCTAGATAGCTGTGACAGTCAGCTGGATTCTCTAGTTTGCAGCTATTGGAAACAAATCCTTACTCTTCACTGCAAACTTCCCAATGATAGTCTATAGTCGATAATAACACCAAAAATGAATCACTGGATCAGAAACCACCATTGACACAACATATAGACTTAAAACAACTTTAGAGCGTTCATCTCAATTACAGACATAGACGTACCATGTTTGAAACCACTCATTCCTTGGATCTGTGTACAAACCTGCTAACGAGTATGAATATATCAGCAAAATATCTTCTCTTACCCTCCAATATCTCTCTCTAAGAAACTACAATCATAAAGCACGCTATGAATTAACTGTCACTAATGTTGTCTTTACCAGTGCAAAATTCCAGATGTAACACAAGCACAAATCAAGTGCAAAACAAGTACACCACCAACTTTGGTACTAAAAATCTATGTTAACCATGATTATAATGATTCTTGTCCTACATCATTAAACCAGTGGAAAATAAGAACATTAAACAAGTGGATAATAACTTAAGCCGACATTTGACGATAAAGTATAGCACAGTACAATTTTAACTCGATGAGTACTTATCGGGTTAAAAGCTAGACAAGACACACTGTGAGAAGTCTCATTTTAATAGTTTTATTCCAGGAAACACTCAAAAAAGAACATCATGGTCACAATTCACTAGCACAACATGTGGAAGAGAAAAGAACATCTCACCTCGTTTACAAGATCGCTCAGAGCAGAGAAACCAAGAATACCCACAGCATTCCGAACCAGATAATGTTTTCTCTCCTTCAAGCGTTTACAAGTATCAATAACGAACCTACAGACACAGAAAAACCAAACCTAATCAGAACTAAGTCAGTATTGTACAACATTAAATGATCCCACACCTTATATAAAAAAGGCAAAATTAGAAACCAATTTAGTTTAATAAGAACAACCAACTTCTTATCTAACCAGTAAAATAGGTGAACTTACTTATTCATGTTGTCGATAGCTGGGGCAGGACCAGTCTTCTTGTTTTTATTCTTCTTTTTCTTCGCCCGGCGCTTGCGAATTTTGCTATTAGATGGTTGGTTTACTGAAACGTCACCCCTGGTTCCCATTTCTGTCAATCCTAAGTCTCCAATCTTTCCCCTGCACTCTCCTTCCTCAGACTTACTAGTTTCAGTCAATTGCAAACTTCCAATTTGTATTCTACACTCCCCTTCTTCTAAAGTCTCTGAATCAAGCATGTCGGAGTCTTGATAATCTTCTAGACTTTCATCTTCATAGATAGCCTTTAATAAATTCTCACTCCCCTCCATGAAACCTAATAATTTATAAGTTGCAGCAAATCTTGATTACAGGTTTTACATATATATGATAACTTTAAAATAAGAAAGAAAAAAAAAGTCGCAAAATATGACACGCAAAAAAATTCGAAAAATAAAACTACTTGCTGTACCAAAATGCTGGAAACATAATTAACGAGTAGTCCAGCACTGATGATAAAGAGAAAATTCTAGACATTGTAGTTCCTACTGGACCACTAATACTAAGGCATGAGAGAATGAATCCATCAAACAAGCAATAGGCACTTGTAGTAGCATGACTGGAACTATGATTGTTAACCAGTTCAAACACAGCTGATTTTGTTGTCGCAGGTAAAATCATCAACTTAACCAATGGAGATACAACAATTGATTATTATAACAGTTATCTGATAAGAAAAAATCAGTATCTGACAACGATTTTCACAAACTATTAAATTATGTTACCAAACTGAAATAGAAGTGAACAAGCCATTGAAAGCGCTACAATTTGTTGATCAGGCCATTTAGACCCATGAGAAGAGAAAAAACGACACGAATAGAAACCAATACAGTTCTGTTAAACAAAAAAAAAAGAAAAAAAAAACAATACAGAAGTGGAAACCCAGAAGTAGATCTGTCGAACGATTAGAAATTACTGTAGGAAAAGGCTCATCTATCAGGAAATGTACCCAGTCGACGTTTTAATCTAGCAGAATCAACAGGCAGATTTATCTACTTATTGCATCCTTGACAATGATTTTATGGCCTGTACGTTATCTGCGAAATTAACATCACATTCCATGACACAACAGTGTCTTTATTTTTCATCTGCTAAATTGACCACTTTAATGGAGATAAGATCTTACCTAGCTTCAACACCGACAATTCAAGTGGTTTATCTCCAGAAAATGGCTGTTTTACTGCATGCAGTAAGCTCAGAAGTGAACAAAAACTTCACGGCATCTTCATTTGGTCTGCAGATGACTCAAAGAATAATGGTTTTTGTTATGAAAAACGATCACAGAAAATGTTAGCTGGTTCACACTAATCTTGTATTGTGCTTTATATGATTCTGTGTTATATGTACACTTGGAGTCTTGCACAGACAAACACCTAAAAAACACCATGCCAACCATAATTTTCCCAATAAAACGTCTAGCAAACAACACATGATTCTTGTATACTTTTCAAAAACAAATTGAGCAAACCTAACCATGCTAAACATCTCAAATCGAATAGGAAAGGACATCTGGGTGTGAAGGGAATTGATAAAGCTACTTAAATATAAGCAACTGCAAAAACTATTCTACCTGAAACTGGCACCTGCATTTTATCAAACAGTTGTGGAGCAATGTACAAAAACGTAAGTGTTTCCAAATAGGTCAGATAGGTTATAACCTAGAATGAATGTCAATAAACATTAGTTCATGAATCATGATTGTTATTTTTATAACCTCTGCAAACAACTATACATGATCATCTCTATAGTTACAGAAAGTTATAAACCCATGTAATGAATATCAATGGGAGACACGAATTCTTACCTAGATAAAAACTAACACTACCACTTCAAATTAAGAATTTCATTTGATGGATTCAACCAAAAAATCACAAACTAAAATTGAACACAAGATAAACCCTAAACCCTTGATTTAATACAAACCCAATTAAGGAAAACAATCAAACTTACACAATCAAATACCAGAGAGTCTGATTAAAAGAGAGGAGTAAGGAATTAGGGTTTCGAATTGATCGTACCTTAAATATATACGTCAGTGATGAGTGTGAGTGCGACAGAAGGAGATGACGATGATGCCAGTATCGGATTTCGGAATTAGAGAATGAGACTGAGAATGTGAGATTTTATATATCGGCATATTCTACAAAAATGACAAAATTACCCTTTTATGTAACTTTTCGATGAAAGGCATGAGAGAGTTCGCCAGTTCGAACCTACAAAAACTCTTAGAAATGGAGGATTACTTGAACAAGGAAGAGCCGGAGCTCTCACAGTCTCTATCCCTGAAAAAGCGGAAGCACTAGGACTGTTGCAGGGAGTAAAGTGGGCAGTTGAACTTGGCCTGTCCAACTTTACTCTAGCAGGAGATTGTAAGAACCTTTTTGATTATCTTAATGGAAAGGAGTCATTGTTAGAATGGCAAAATATTCCTATCTTAGATGAAGCTGTCAACGAATTAAAGTCTTGTAATAATTTTTTGGGATTTTATTTTGTACCACGATCAGTTAATATTGTAGCTGACTTAATGGCCAAAGAAGCCAAAAACTTCAGTTCTTCCCTTAAGAGAAAGACAATACCAGAAGGTTATAAGATAGCTTTGGATGTAGATAAATCAAATGTTAGGGTTGATTCTTTCGCCCCAGCATTAGATGGCTCTACTCAACTTGATGTAAGGGTTACTAACTCCCTAAGTTAGTCTTTTCAATGCATTTTAACTTACAAAAAAAAGAAAAAGAATACACTTGCAAACAAAGGTTAGCATGACTAGATATATTTAGAGATCAACCAATCATAGCCTGATAATTATAGACTGCCATATATCAGCATCAGCAAACTAATAATATCGCGGTTTTTGTTGAAATTCGGGAAAGCATTCAACCATATTAGTTCAACAATGGCTAGATGTTTTTGTATATTTTAGCACTTTGAGAGTTAGGAGCCAACCATTGTATGTTTGTATATATATATATATATATGTTTTGTGTGGAACAAAAAAGCTGAATACCACTGTCGGGCATTTTCATAGCTAATACCTTATGGCAAGATATAAGCTTAATTACTTGAGGTGTTTTTATAGATGTTTTTGGAGGTTGGTGTTTATTAAATGGCTAGTTAGCTAGGTCATATGTTGGTTACGCTTGCTGAAACTTTCTTCTTAATTGTATATATAATTTGAGGCCGAAATACTGGTTCCAGAATGGAAGTTAGGTCAAAAGCTTGAATTCTAGAGCTCCTGGCCCCCTACCAATAGGAATAGAGGGTTTCTGATATATTTGCCAATTTTTTGTTCTCACCGAACACCTGGGGTGGAGATTACTCACCGCTACACGTACCGGAACATTACCCTATATCCCTTTCCTCCTCTCCTCCATTCCCCTCCATCCTTCCCTACTAATACTAAAACTCTGAAAAACTCTACTAGGACTATGAAAAAAATTGTAAGAAAACACCGAGATATACAGGTTGCTCCAACACCATCACTACCAACAGATGAAGCTAATCGCTATTTGCATTCAAACAGAATCAGATATAAACGCCAACTCCCAAGGCATCTATTATCTATCAATCAAGGTTGTTTACAGATCCAGATTTCTTTTCTTATAAATCTAACGGTAGCTTCATATGAGTTTGTTTCTCGCTTCACTTATAAATCCAAACTTGAGTTTGCCAGAGGCATTTATTATTTATCTGTCAAGGTTTTTTATAGTTCCACACTTGGGTTTTGTTTTGGGTTTCTTTTGTTCTTACTTTGCTTATAAATCTAAACTTGAGTTTGGTTCATGATTTGATTTTCTTTTGTTCATGTTGCATGTATTTGATCGGTTGTTACGTAACGTGGTAGCAGTATAGTCCAGAACCCCTCACAACCTCTTGGATCTGTAGAAACTTTAACAATCAGTTCTTATTGTTGATCCAACAAATTTTCAGATTTATAGAATTCAGAATCAGAAGCGAATAGGTTCCTCTCCTCCTATCCTATTGCATCAATGTTTGACGTAACATTAGAGGTATACCACATTTGTAATTTTATAATTGTTGAAGTTAAGTTGTTTACCGTCTCATTATTTGTAATTTTATAATTGTTGAAATTGTTTACTGTCTCATTATGCAGTTCCTATACTGATCAGATGGTATCCGCTTGGCGGGGACTCCAACTAAGGTCTATGGTGATTGCTCATTCTTCACCTTTGTGAAGAATTATCAAGGTTCCATACTTTTGAATCTGTTTTTTAAATGAAAATTCGCATTTTAGTGCTCCTCCAATCCTATATAGAAATTCCCATTTCTGTTTTGTACGTCAATTTCACTCTCTCCTCAATTGCAACTAGAGTGTACACAAACATCGATATAACAGCCGGAAGTGGCATGCGAGACAGGTTAACACACTTTTATTATATTCCTGGGATTGAAATTGGCTTTCAATTGTAGTTTGTATATTAACATGTATTATTTGTGCATATATCTCCTAGGCTCGCGCCTTATCATGTATCCTCCGCCTCATTTGGTCGCAGTAATTATATCTCTGATAATACTATGTTGTTGGCTCATAGGTATTGTTGTTTAATATCTATAGAAAAGCTTCATTTTATAATTCTGGCTTCTTCCAACAAAAAAAAAGTTATTATTGTGTGCGGACGTAGCATAATTGTGTGCCCAATTATTTTTAATGTATCGATACGTTTGTAATTCTTTGCAATGATTTTATTGTGCACCTTTATTCCTCTATGTATATTATTGTAAAGATTTTAGTTCCCAGTTAGTGTTGGATGTCTAGATTGCCAAAAATGAAAGAGGAGCGCAGTTGTACACGCACCTAAAAGAAAAATTTGTTTGGTCATATCATAATAGTCTCGCGGATTATGCGTGGGTGAGGAATACTTATGAACAAATGTATAAAAGCTTTACTAGAAACCTTAACTCATGGTTTAACTTTTTTATGGTGCCGCCTCCTCTTTTCTCTTCCCTCTGTTTTCTTTATTATTGATATGTTTTTCATTGTTTATACTTCAGGCGATAGTACAAAAATATAAAAATATAGGCGCGCTATGGGAATTTGAATTGCATTATAAAGGTGATTTATTTTTTACAATGTTTTTGTGGAGAGATATTTTCTTTTTTGTTTTTGCTTTCTTTGACTGTTTGATGTGTGAATGTTAGTGGAGGTTTTAATAGAATTATTTTGAGTTTTTCCAGCTTGGATGATCAACTCTTCTCATTTTTGTAATGCTTAATGCAACAATTATTTTTAAATTTTTGTATTTTATCAAATAATAAGTAATAAATTTTTGTAAGTATTCTGGAATATTTTCAGTAATTGAATCACAGTATGTACAATTTTGCATTAAATCCCCTTGATTTAATGTTATTCTTCTGGGTCTGTCAGTACAAGAGAAGAGGTGAAGTGCATCTCGTTCGATTTTGCTTGCTTTATATGGAAGGGGACATAAATCCTTCTGGAAAGGGCTCAATCTGCATGGGGCCATGGGCCACGGAAGTGGAATTACAATTTTTTGTTGGTATGTACCTGCTTAGCAATTTTACGTCTTTGCCTATATGTATCACAACTAGCCACTTTGAGCATCATAATTTACTCTCTTTTATCAGTTCCTTTACAATATTGCAAAATTTATTAAGAACAGTCTCTAAATGACAATCTCAAATAATAACTCGTATACTTAGCCATAAGCCTCTGTGTATATTTAGCTATACATTAATGTTATTTATGACCCCAATAGTTTTATTTTTATTTAACATAGCTGAGAATGTTTGGTTAATGCTTTATTGTTTTTGTCTTCCCAGAAATTAGCAAAAAAAATTAAAAAGAAAAAATGAAGAGATAGATACTTTGAAATGTATTGATGTGTGAGATGAAGATGTTTAGGTACCTCATTTTCGTTGCGGCCTGAAAATGAAGATGAAATTGCTACTCATTCTCAATATCAGAGATATTGTCAGGTAATGTTCCTTCAGTATACTTGCAAATGTTTTGAGCTTATTTTGATCTTTTTCCTAGATATAATGATGGTTGAAAAAGCCGGGGTCTAACAACACCACCCAATATTTCGCTTAGCAATCTTTATGGACTAACTCTGAAATACTTTGTTAGAGAATCAACTAGACAGTCAGACTCAATCTAGATAAAAAGTATCTCAAGGAGTTATTATCTCAAACTCTCGATTTGATCTTTACTCAAGCAAATAGAAATCTTCAAGTCTTTATCAAAGAGAGATAACTTGGACGGTACCAAAGACCAATATCCAAGGATCAATCAACTACAATCAACAACCAAAAGTTGGATTAGAGAAGTTGATGATCTTAACGCACAACCTGTATTATTTCTATTATATAAAATATAATGCGGAAAATAAATAACACAGACACCAGAATTTTTGCTAACGAGGAAACCGCAAATGCAGAAAAACCCCGGGACCTAGTCCAGATTGAATACACACTGTATTAAGCCGCTACAGACACTAGCCTACTCCAAGCTAACTTCGGAATGATCTATAGCTGAACCCCTACCAATTTCCCACTGATACAAGGTACAGTTGTACTCCTACGCCTCTGATCCCAGCAGGACACTGCGTACTTGATTACCTTAGTTGATCTCACCCACAACTAAGAGTTGCTGCAACCCAAAATCACAGACTTGATAATAAACGAATCTATCTCATACAGAAAAGTCTATCGAAAGGATAAATCTGTCTCCCACAGATAAACCTTAAGTTTTGTTCCGTCTTTAGATATAAAATCAAGGTAACAGGAACCAATTGATAATCTGGTCTTATATTCCCGAAGAAAAGCCAAGATTTATCAATCACCTCTCTACAATCCTTCCTGACTACACAAGCGAATTGTCGAGGAATCACAAACAATGATACGAAGATGTTTGTGACTTATTTATCTTTCCTATCGGAGAACTTGATAAGTGCGTATTTCACATATATTTGGTGTTTATTCCATGCTAGTATTTGTTGGGTTTCTTGCAAATTATTGTATATTACGCTTGTTTTCTCTTAATTTTGTTTTATTAGGTGAATCATCCAAAAGAAGTCAAATAGCACTTAATTGTGCAATAAAAGAAGCTAGCTACAATTGGAGAAGGCCAAATACCAACTGAAACTCGTTCAGGTACAAGATTTCTACTTTTCATTGTGTAGAGGACGAGAAGACGAAGGCAATGGCGAAAGAATGGAGTCATTCCGAGTTGGTATGAAGAAGTTATGAGCAAAACAAGAACTTGGAAACTAAGGGCAAAATGGTCATTTTACAGGATAAGTGCTATTGGGACCCCCGATGTACGTTAAGGGCAGTCACTCTGCTAAGGGGCATTCAAGTTCAAAGGAACTGCTAAAGGCAGTTCGATATTTTACAAAAGGGGGAGGCAGGAATTCAAAATATGTTGAAGGCAACCTGCCTATTTACTCGGGGCACTTAGTCTTCAATAATCCAAACCAGGCAGAATCGACAGGTTGTTGTTCTTGATGATGATGATCATGATTGATCATGATAGTTATTGGTATATGTGAAAGTCGAATTCAAATACACCATTAGGTCATTGGAGGTAGTAGAAAATATGGGTTGTTGTCTGATTTCGATAACTCGAGATAGAAAACAGAGAACGAGGTTGCTGCCATTGTCGGGCAGTGATGAGAGAGTCTAGTTCGTTGGGAGCTCAGGATGGAGATGCTGCTATATCAGAGAATGGCGTTGATGATCGGAGAAGAAACATGAAGAGCCATCCCCGGCAACGGCGCCAAAAAATGATGAGCGTCGTTTATACAACAAATTAATTACTTCTCTCCACACAATTAACTAGTAATATAATGGCAAGGAGTTCGTTCCCACGAAGAGTAAGGAGTTTTAGTTGTTATAAAGTAACCGAAAAGGGGGGGGGGGGGGGGGTTGATTTTGAATCAAAGTAATTGACAGAACAAAATATAAAAGATTTGTTGTAAATAACAAGGAGAAAGATGACTAGGGAATCCTTCGTCGTCACTGAACCGAAACTTAATTAAATACAAGTTTATCTAATGTTGAATTTATATTGTTATCAACCGTAGAATAGCAATAAGCTCTGCTATCCCCCGGATTCCTATCGTCACTGGCTACGGAAGCGCTCGACTACCAGTTTCTATCCAACTAACCCACCAAGAAGTAGCGCACTCAGGATGTAAATTAGTGGATGCTTTACACTCTGTGAATCAGGTTGATCCTACCATCAGACGCATAGGCTCGGCCTGCTTACCAGTGTTATCTTTATACATAATTGCTTAACAGAATCCGTTTGTCAGCTCTTGCTATTTACTACTTGTGTAAAGAGCTGAGGTGACAATTACACGTATCACCCAACCCTAAACTAGTAGAAGAATTATCGATTGGTTAATTTAATTGATCACTTTAAATAACTCCTCAATATTCTTAAACATTAGAAATAATAAAGATAATTAACAATTAAATAAAACTTGAAATAAATTTGGTTTAAGGAATTAAAGTTTCATTGTTCAGGACTTTAAAATCATCCCTAATTAAAAAGAAGTTTAGCTACTCATAACTAAAAAATTAATAATAATTAAATAAAAAAGAGAGAAAGAAGTTGAATGACAAATAAAAACTCACACGAAAATCAAGTAAGCAAAACTTTATTTCTCTCTTTTTTTTTTGTCTCTAGCTACGAAAGGAAATTATAAAAGAAGAATGTGATTTTTGTTTTGGTATTGGTCTCCTATTTATAACAAACGAGTAATCCTTGGGATCCAAAATAATCGTACTTGATAAGGATCGAAAGTCGGTTCTAATCCCTAGTTAGCAATTCGGGATTCGGCAAACGTACGGAACGTCAAACGTACGAGTATTATACGGTTTTGTAAAATCCAGATTCGGTCAAAAATTCGGTCAACGGGACGTGATTCGTTAGTAATTCGGAACGGCATACGTACGTGTATAATTCGATTTATAAATGTGAGTTCGGCTCTGAAAATTCGGTATCTATATATAACAAATAATTTGTATTTATAAGGTCATAGACCAATTTTTATGCATATGTGTGAGTTATTTAAAGAAAAAATAAACTTAATATGATGATATTAATAATATATACAACATTAGTTATCCAAGAGGACGTCGTATGGTGGTTTAGATGCTTGGTTAGTGAGTTTGAGATCTCTCTCACCTTCACCTTCAAATCTCTTCAGTCGTTTTTGTTTCATAAAAATTACAACACGTCTAATATTCGGTCGTGTATGCTCGGGAGGCAGTAAAGCCCAAAAAATGGGATCTTTGAAAAGTAAAAGCTAAAGAATTTATGGCGAATTAAGCGGACGTATCATTCGGGATACGTAAAATTCGTGAACGGTTCGCGAATAATCCGGGAATGCCACATAATACGCGACTTGGGTTCGGAGTTGCAAACGTACGCGAATAAGACGGTAAAATTCGTGATACGGAAAAATTCGCGAATGATTCGCGAATCATTCGCGAACTTACTAACTAGGTTCTAATCTATGACAGAACATGTGACATTGACTAGGTGTAGCAGACATTACTCTTGTGTACTGCGCACGGCTTATGATCCGTTAGATCCTCTGAGAAACCTTAATATCTTCATCTTCACCGTCGATCAATTCAGATTCAATGCTCCGCGTTACACCAGATCGTCACTTTCTTCAAAACGCGTTAGACATCTGCAGAACTGCTGCACAACGGCCCCACCACACGTCTTTTCCTCCGATCACGTGCTCGCCCTATTCTTCTTCTGATTTGTACGATTGTTGGACTCCCATCACAAGTACAAGCGGGTCCCACTATTCTTCTCTATTGCTGCCATGTTTCACAGCTCCCCTCCTTCTTCGTCAATGGCAGCAACATTGCTTCTTCTTTCCGTCTCCGGTATCATCAACTCGTCTTTGTTCAGCTCCAGTCATTCTATCCAGCTCGAGCTCCAGCTCCATCATCACCCAATAATAGCAGCAGCAACATTCGAGTCTTGATTGTACTCCGTCAACAACGATCCATACTCGACATTTTTTATTCTGGACTACACTTCCAGCAATGTCTCTTCATGTTTCTTCTCCGATCATCAACTCCATTCTCTGATATAGCAGCATCTCCATCCTGAGCTCCCAACGAACCAGACTCTCTCATCACTGCCCGGCAAGAAGAGCGTCTACTTCGGGTTCTGAAGGAGCACAAAACGGCCATTGGTTGGACAATTGCTGACATTAAAGGCATTAGTCCAGCCATGTGCATGCATAGAATCCAAATAGAAGATGATGTCAAGCCAGTGCGTGATGCTCAGCTTAACCCCCCAATGATGGAGGTCGTGAAGAAAGAGATCCTCAAATTGCTAAGTGTGGGGGTGATTTACCCAATTTCTGATAGCAAATGGGTTAGCCCGGTGCAAGTGGTTCCTAAGAAATCTGGTGTCACTGTTGTCAGAAATCAAGATGATGAACTTGTTCCTACAAAAGTTCAAACAGGATGGCGAGTGTGCATAGACTACAGAAAGCTCAATTCGGCTACCCGTAAGGATCACTTTCCTTTGCCTTTCATTGATCAGATGTTAGAGAGGTTAGCGGGACATTCACATTATTGCTTTTTGGATGGTTATTCTGGATACAATCAAATCGTTATTGCACCGGAGGATCAAGAGAAGACTACATTTACTCCCTTTCGGTACATTTGCATATAGAAGAATGTCGTTTGGTCTTTGCAATGCGCCTGCCACTTTTCAGAGATGTATGGTCAGTATATTTTCTGATTACGTGGAAAACATCATTGAGGTATTTATGGATGAGTTCAGTGTCTATGGTGATTCATTTGATATTTGTTTAAATAATCTTGAACTTGTTCTTAAAAGATGCATAGACACTAATCTTGTTTTAAATTGGGAGAAATGTCACTTTATGGTAAACCATGGTATAGTGCTTGGTCATATCGTGTCCTCTCAAGGGCTCGAAGTAAACAAGGCAAAGATAGACTTAATTAGAAACTTACAATACCCCACTTCGGTGAGGGAAGTTCGCTCGTTTCTTGGTCATGCAGGTTTTTATAGGAGGTTTATCAAAGATTTCTCTAAAATCTCAATGCCGATGTGCAAATTGTTGCAAAAGGAGGTTTCCTTTAACTTCGACCAGGAGTGCAAGGATGCCTTTAATAAATTGAAATAATTGTTGACTACTGCACCAATTATTAAGTCACCTGACTGGAGTTTGCCGTTCGAGTTAATGTGTGATGCAAGTGATTATGCAGTCGGAGCTGTTTTGGGTCAAAAAGTAGACAAGAGATCACATGTGATTTATTATGCATCAATGACCCTAAACGATGCTCAAATCAACTATTCTACTACTGAGGAAGAGTTGTTGTCTATAGTATTTGCATTAGAAAAATTCAGAGCTTATTTGGTGGGTACCAATGTGATTGTATATTCTGATCATACAGCACTGCGGTACCTATTGAAAAAGAAGGAGGCTAAGCCAAGACTCATACGTTGGATTATTTTTCTACAAGAATTCAATATTGAAATCAGAGACAAGAAAGGTGTCGAGAATACTGTTGTTGGTCATCTTAGTAGACTTGTTATCTCCGAAGAAGAACTTCCCCTACAAGATCGTTTTCCAGATGAACAACTCTTCTCGATTGAAGAATCAACACCTTGGTACGCTGATATAGTGAACTATTTGGTTACAAGGCAAGTACCTAGTACGATGTCTAATTTTCAAAAGTTAAATCTTAAGAAAATAGCCAAACAGTATGTGTGGGATGATCCCTACTTGTGGAAATACGGTGCTGATCAGATTATCCGCAGGTGCGTACCAAACTCTGAATTTCAATCAATTCTATCTTTTTGTCATTCTTATGCGTGTGGTGGTCATTTTGGTTCTAAACGTACCTCTCTCAAAGTCCTTGAAAGTGGATTCTATTGGCCTACCCTATTTGAGGATGCACATGCTTTTTGCAAATCTTGTGATAGATGTCAACGAACGGGCATTCTAGGTGCTCAAATGCCACTCAATCCTATTCTCACTGTCGAGATTTTTGATGTGTGGGGCATTGATTTTATGGTTCCTTTTGTTAATTCGAATGGGAAATTTTATACACTTCGTGTTGTGGATTATGTTTCTAAATGGGTGGAAGCTAAAGCCACCCCTACTAATGATTCTCAAGTTGTTTGTGAGTTTGTGAAGGAATATAATTTCTCTAGACATGGTACACCAAGAGTGGTTATAAGTGATGGAGGCTCGCACTTCAATAAATCCTTCCATGATCTCCTCAAGAAGTACAACATTACGCACAAGGTTGGTACGCCGTATCACCCACAAACTAGTGGGTAAGCTGAAATTTCAACTCGTGAAATTAAGTCTATTTTGGAGAAAACTGTCAATACTACAAGAAAAGATTGGAGCTTCAGGCTTAATGATGCACTTTGGGCATATAGAACGGCGTATAAAACACCAATTGGTATGTCTCCATATCGGTTGGTTTATGGCAAAGCTTGTCATCTCCCGGTTGAACTAGAGCATAAGGCTTTTTGGGCGGTAAAGATGTACAACATGGAGTATGATGAAGCTGGGAAACAAAGAAAGCTACAAATCAATGAGCTAGAGGAAATACGTAATGATGCTTATGAGAGCTCTCGTATATACAAGGAAAAGACGAAGTTATTCCACGACAAAATGATTTCTCGAAAAAGTTTTGTTGTGGGACAAAAAGTTCTTTTATTTAATACTCGTCGTAAGTTATTTCCTGGCAAGCTGAGGTCCCGATGGGTGGGACCATTTGTTGTTACTAATATTTTTCCTCATTGTGCAGTTGAAATAACTAGTCCTAAAACTGGGAAAGCTTTCAAGATCAACGGCCATAGACTGAAGCCATACTACAAAAACTTCACTACAGTGGATGTTGATGAGATTGAGCTTCGTGATTTGCTCCCTCTGGAGGAGTAATTTGGAGAATGTCAAGTCGGGCTGAGGACATAAAACTAAGCGTTAAATGGGAGGCAACCCATCGGTTTTGTATCTCTATCTTGTGTATTTTATTTTTCTTAGCTTTTCATATCATATTTTGACTTCCCACCTTGATTTTACTTAGGATAAGTCAATTACATTGAGGACAATGTAAAGTTCAAGTGTGGGGGAGCGTTTGGATATTTTGCATATAGAGTTTTTAAAAAATTTGCATAAAAACCTCCAACTTTTAGAGATTTTAGAGTCACTAGCATACTTCTAGGTATGTTTACATAGAGAATTCTGACCAACATAACTGAACTTGGAAGTATTAGGGAACTACGCTCGGATTTCTTACGAATTGGAGTGTTAAATAATGGATTTAATCATGCCCGTGATGCAAATTAGGAGCAGGGAGAAATGCATTATTAGAGTTGTTGATCAATCATTAGTGGAGAATACCTATTTTCAAATCAACAGAGGCACCATACCAGATTTCTTTATAAATGACTAAAGAGCTTTCTTTTGAGTGTGTATCACCGTACGATAATTCCGGGTAGAATGGTGAGCTACCCAACCTTCCACCAATAGAAGCGTTACTCTTTGATCTCTTGAGTGCTAATTTTTTCAATCATGAGGGTGACGTCTATAAATAAAAACCACCTTCTTGTAGTTTGATTTGCAGTTAGCATCATTCTCTCTCTCGCCAACAACAGCTCCATAGAAACACACCATCATCATCAACAAAGGAGCAACAATTCAAGAAAGAGTAAATTTCATATCCAAGTAAAGCAACATACAGTGAGCAGGTTCTTACATATATGTTGAAGACTTACAAATAATGAACGGAATTTTATATCCAAGTATGAAGACTTATTTACAAGAGCGAAGAAAATTCAAAGATGAGAGTTATTGAAGTTTATGATATGAAGACAATACAAGTTATGAAGATCAAAGTGGTAAAGTACTTCTTTCATGGCCATGTTAATTTTGGTTTCATTTTGGTAGTTGCAATATTTTTACAAAAAGAAAAAAAAAAGATTTGCATTTAGGTTGTTATTTGTTCAATAAGGCCATAGAGAAGAAAATTTTATAAGGAAGTTTCAAGCAACAAGGAAATAGAGGAAAAGAGTTAAAAATTGTCGAAGTTCTACGAAGTCAAGAGTTTATCATCAACAGTTGAAGACCGAAGACGAAGACCAAGATGAAGAAGACGAGCCGAAGGAAGGAAGACGTTTCTATTGGATGCTGTGAGAGTGGTGCTTTCGTCACTGCCGATCGGATGTGAAGGTGGTAAGTACTCCCATCCTTGCTATAGTGGTTGATTTCCTTTCTTAAAGATCATCAGAAAAATATCTTTGTTTTCCACGATTTTGTGGAGTCTCCAGAAATTTTTCGGAAGGTTTCCTTCCCACCAGTCAACGTGTGTAGGATTTCTCTCTTCATTCCAACCTGCACACATGTGAGACCCATAAAAAAGCTGTCTTATTGAGTGCAATTATCATAAAACCCCATTGGTGAGGCAGAAGTCGAGGCGAAATGCTTATTGATCGCTCTCAAACACGCGTTCTCTCATTATGGTGTGGTTATTTCTCACTCAAGATTTAAGAAAGAACATGTTCTTTGGTATTTTTAACTTCTGATTACTAGCATGTAGAATCTCTATGTCCTCATAGCTCTTTGGATGCTTGGGACGCTGGAAAGCTTTGAAGTTAGAGTAGGTTTTGTGGGTATACCTCTCGTAAGCCCTCACGAGACTATAACTCGTCCACTAGGGACACCTAGGGGTTTAAAGGATTGCTGCACATGCTAAGTGCAACCGTATCCTCGGCGAAATGGAGTTGTTGTATTTTAGATAGTTTGCTCGAGGACTAGCAAAAGCCAAGTATGGGAGAATTTGATAAGTGCATATTTCATATATATTTGGTGTTTATTCCATGCTAGTATTTGTTGGTTTTCTTACAAATTATTGTATATTACGCTTGTTTTCTCTTATTTATGTTTTATTAGGTGAATCATCCAAAAGAAGTCAAATAACACTTAATTGTGCAATAAAAGAAGCTAGCTACAATTGGAAAAGGCCAAAGATCAATTGAAACTCGTTCAGGTACAAGATTTCTACTTTTCATTGTGTAGAGGACGAGAAGACGAAGGCAATGGCGAAAGAACGAAGTCATTCCGAGTTGGTATGAAGAAGTTATGAGCAAAACAAGAACTTGGAAACTAAGGGCAAAATGGTCATTTTACAGGATAGGTGCTATTGGGACCCCCAGTGTACGTTAAGGGAAGTCACTCTGCTAAGGGGAATTCAAGTTCAAAGGAACTGCTAAAGGAAGTTCGATCTTTCACAAAAGGGGGAGGCAGGAATTCAAAATATGTTGAAGGCACCCTGCCTACTTACTCGGGGCACTTAGTGTTCAATAATCCAAACCAGGGCAGAATCGACAGGTTGTTGTTTTTGATACTGATGATCATGAAATTCGAATTCAAATACACCATTAGGTCATTGGAGGTAGTAGAAAATATGGGTTGTTGTCTGATTTCGATAACTCGAGATAGAAAACAGAGAACGAGGTTGCTGCCATTGTCGGGCAGTGATGAGAGAGTCTGGTTCGTTGGGAGATCAGGATGGAGATGCTGCTATATCAGTTAATGGCGTCGATGATCGGAGAAGAAACATGAAGAGCCATTGCTGGCAGTGCAGTCCAGAATAAAAAATGTCGAGTATGGATCGTTGTTGACGGAGTACAATCAAGACTCGAATGTTGCTTCTGCTATTATTGGGTGATGATGGAGCTGGAGCTCGAGCTGGATAGAATGACTGGAGCTGAACAAAGACGAGTTGATGATACCGGAGACGGAAAAAAGAAGCAATGTTGCTTCCATTGACGAAGAAGGAGCTTTGAAACATGGCAACAATAGAGAAGAATAGAGGGACCCGCTTGTACTTGTGATGGGAGTCCAACAGTCGTACAAATCAGAAGAAGAATAGGGCGAGCACGTGATCGGAGGAAAAGACGTGTGGTGGGGCCGTTGTGCAGCAGTTCTGCAGATGTCTAACGCGTTTTGAAGAAAGTGACGATCTGGTGTAACGCGGAGGGATGATTTCAAAGTCCTGAACAATGAAGATTTAATTCCTTAAATCAAATTTATTTCAAGTTTTATTTTATTGTTGATTATCTTTATTATTTCTAATGTTTAAGAATATTGAGGGGTTATTTAAAGTGATCAATTAAATTAACCAATCGATAGTTCTTCTACTAGTTTAGGGTTGGGTGATACGTGTAATTGTCACCTCAGCTCTTTACACAAGTAGTAAATCGCAAGAGCTGACAAAGGGATTCTGTTAAGCAATTGTGTATAAAGATAACACTAGTAAGCAGGCCGAGCCTATGCGTCTGATGCTAGGATCAACCTGATTCACAGAGTGTAAAGCATCCATTAATTTACATCTTGAGTGCGCTACTTCTTGGTGGGTTGGTTGGATAGAAACTGGTAGTCGAGCGCTTCCGTAGCCAGTGACGATAGGAATCCGGGGGATAGCAGAGCTTATTGCTATTCTACGGTTGGTAACAATATAAATTCAACATTAGATAAACTTGTATTTAATTAAGTTTCGGTTCAGTGACGACGAAGGATTCCCTAATCATCTTTCTCTTTATTATTTACAACAAATCTTTTATATTTTGTCAATTACTTTGATTCAAAATCAAACCCCCCCCCTTTTCGGTTACTTTATAACAACTAAAACTCCCTGTTCTTCTTGGGAACGAACTCGTTGGCATTATATTACTAGTTAATTGTGTGGAGAGAAGTAATTAATTTGTTGTGTAAACGACGCTCATCAGAACTCTCACGATCTCAAGCCAATCAATCGATTGTACTCGTACGATAGAAGATGTCAGATCAGGTCACACAACTACGATAAAAGTAGTATCGGTCTGGCTTCACAATCCCAATGAAGTCTTTAAGTCGTTACCTGGAGTTTAGAGAAGAAACTCAAGAGTTAATGGAGATCGACTTTAGCGAGCGCACTAGTGTCACACAGCCGTGTGAGGATTAAGTTTTGCTCTTGGTAGATGTCTCCTATATATAGCCTTTCAAATCAGGATTTTTCCTTAGGTACAAAGCAAACTCTATCCATCGTTAGATGAAAACCTGATTTAGATTCAAGCCAATATCTCTCGACTGTTAGATCGAAAGACATAGCTTGTCACACACACTTGGGTACACGTTTATTGGGTTTGAGAAAACCATGCCCAAACGAGTACACGTATGTTGGTTCGACATGATAACACGAAAGGTCAACCATATGAGCATCTCATATTAATCATGTTCTTCTTCACCATAACTAGTTCAATTGACTCAAATGAACTAGTTAAGAGTTGTTCAATTTCTATAAGATCTTATGTAACTACACAAGACACAATTGAAGCAAAGATGAATCGATTCGATTAGAATCGGCTCATGAACATTATAGCCGCGGTTTTCATAAAGCATTCCTTAATAATTAATGTTCCATATTCATAACACATCTTCATATCATAACCTCTTAAGATCACAAACAAGTTCGCGGACTTAAGTTAATCGGTTGAGTTTTCCAAACTCAGCAGAAATTCTCGGGTCGAGAACTTCCGCCAGTTCGCGGACTTAACACACAAACGAGTTTTGGAAATCCCAACAAAAATTCTCGGTCGAGAACTTCCGTCAGTTCGCGGACTGAGTCTGCGGACTGGGTTTGCGGACTTGGAAAGCCAATTCCACAATCCTACCGATTTCTCTTGATCAACAAAGTTCAAAAACTTCGATTGAAGGAATACATGGTTATATAATCTAAACTCTCATTTCAATCATTGAAAAATTTTCAGAGGGCGATGTTCAGTCGTGAAGAACAACAAACCTTTCTCGTCAGAGCAATTCCCAAAGTGATTGAAACTTTCATGACTTTCGTCACTAGGTGAAGATAAACCTGATCAAAGCGAAACGCTTTACCAACACATGATTTCGAGTAAAAGATAAGAAATGAATACGCAGCTCCAAATATCAAGTTATATATGATTTAGTCTATATAGTATACGACTTTTTTCTCATAAGAAGTAGGAGAATAATAGATAGATTTTCGAGTGATAGATAAGTTCAAGTCTTCACATACCTTTTTGTTAATGAAGTTCCATGGTTCCTTGGTGTAGATCTTCGTCATTATCGTTGAATCACCATGAAGTTCTTGAGCTCAACTACACTTTTCCTATCCTAGTCCGAGACTTAGCTAATAGGCTAGAAATCAAGACTTTATAGTTTTGATCACTAACATTGATAAACATGCTTGATATAGCAACGCATGCGAGGTTGACCGAGCTATATGCTCTAACAATCTCCCCCTTTGTCAAGTTTAGTGACAAAACTATTAATACATATGGAATACAAAAAAGATAAACTTTAGTGGCTCCTATTTCATAGTCTAGTCTTCAACGTTCCTTGAAATCTTCGTCCTTCCAAGTATTCCAATGATCCCAAAGGTACAATAATGGGTTCATAATGACATTTCTACAAGAGACATTTCATGACCAAAAGAAAGACAACATATCATCTTAATTTAGATGCAATCTTATATTCGAAGCTAACAGCATTCATCAAGGAGTTTTAAGACGCAAGATAACCCCTTTAAAATTCCACAGCCGCACTCCCCGCAAGATATTACCATTAAGCACAAGTTCAAAAGAACTCTCTCCCGTTTGATGTCATTCCCAAAGGAACAACAAGAGCGACCTTAATTTCGAAAGAAAAGAAGGATTTTTATTTGGACACCAAAAACCATGTGAATGATTTTTTATATCCAAAACTCAACCAAAATACTCACAAGTAAACCCATGAATATTCTAATTGGAATATGCAATTAAATCAAAATCACAAAAGTGATCAAGTTAATTGAAAGTGCTCAACATAAGTAAACTCACGGAGCAACAGGATACGACTAAGTTAATCATATGGAGGTGACTAACTTAACCGTTCAAGTACTCAACATAAGGAAAACATTACGGAATACGTGACTACATTAACCAATAGAACATGATAGTGTAGCCTTTCATATACTCAACACAAGAATTTGTGGACTATATGAAAACTAAACTAGATTAATTACAAGAGAACCTATAATTAATCCAATTGGAATACAAACAACCAAACTAATCACCGAAATAATCAATTTAATTATTTTTGGGATCAACACAAGAGAACTTATGGAACCCCGACTAAGATTAACATAGAACATGACCATCTTAACCGTACATGTACTCAACATAAGAAGGAAAACTTATGGATTACAAACTAAATAACCAAGGATGATTAATCTAGTTCATATTGCTCAACATATAACATCTTACGGAACAACCAACAAATCCAAGGTTAATCGACTAAGTTGTAAGGTGCTCAACATAAGTCACACAATGGAGACTTCACGGTAAAACATAGAAAGATGGATCAATGAAGATCAATACCGTGGATAATATACAAGGATCTATTCTATCTTTGCATCATTATATGCATAACAACGTAATAGACTTTATCCTTGTCACACAAAAGATTTAATCATATTTTCCATCAAATACATGATTGCATAGGCATAAATTTTGTATATGTCAAAAGTCCATTCGTCCTTTAAGAATATCGATTCATGAACGACTTTACTTTTGACTGTAATATGGGACCTTCAAGTTCACGGACGCAAATAATACATATCCCATAAAAATATTGCAATATCACAAAATCATAAAGATCAATAATTCAATAACATCATCATCCAAATTCAACAATTCTCATATCCCTTTTGAATGGAATTTATTAAGGAAGAGAATGCAAAAACAATGAGGTAAATCCGAGTTCGGACGAAGAAGTTACGACCAAAACAAGTTTACCGAATATCGACGTCAAGTATGCATACGGTTTTGCGAACTTAAACCCCTGGATTTTGATTTTAAAAGCTGTTATGCATACTTGGTATGTGTACCATGTAGTCCAAACATCCCGAACTATTATTTTCAAACCTAAATATTTAAGAACCTTAAACACAGATCAAGTTAGGTAGAAATGAACGATAAGAAAGATTATTATAAGTATTCTAAGCAAATAAAAGTACAAATCTTTCTCAAGTTTATAAACATACCTTTTTTGGTGAATCCAATCAAATTCTACTGCCTTACCGAACATAATCTGTGTGCCCCAATTCTTGTGCTGCCCTCACCGTATAAAAAGCAAGACATTCCTTGGTGAGGATGCACTTCCAACACAATCAAGTTGCGTTGGGGTGAACAAAGTCTTGCTCACCACAAGTGACCTTTGGATTATCATGAAAGAGACCACTTTTAGAACCTTTCACATCCAATTCCATTTCTCCAAAAAACTTGTTAAGTTCGGACATCATGGATACTGCATTTTCCATAGTCATGGAGTTTTCTGGAAGATCATTCCTTTTCGCACTCAAAACATCATTGTCTTTCTTCGGTATCCATTTCTGAGTGCGCTTAGGAACAGTCAGAACCTTCTTCCCATCACTCTCTTCTAGAATTCTCGGAAGAGAATTGGATTGACTATTCTTTTGCAAGTTAGTCTTTCTCCAATTGGGAGCATCGGATCTTGTCTTCGTCTTTGAGAAATTATCCTTTTGATGACCATTACGATTGTGAAAAGGATTCGTATGACGTTTATAGGCAAATCTAGGTTTACCATAGCACTGATTCCTTTGCCTAAAGGTTGGAAAATTACAACCTGTAACGTTAAGGGGATTAGTCTTAACATATGATCTTGGTTTCACAACTTCTTTTGATGCCCAAACAAGAACATCATGAAGTTTTTCATTCCTTATACGGAAACGACATTTCCTTTCCAAGTGACCTTTATTTCCGCAATAGTGGCAAACATAAGGAATGTTCTTACCTTGATCAGTGTGTGCTGACTTTGGAGGTTGATAAATTTGCTCTTTTGAACCTTAACTGCAGGTGAAGGTATTTCACTTTTGCCATTATTTGAAACCTTTTGTTGAGAATAATCACTAGCCTTGACAAATTTTACCTCTTTGCTAGTACTTGGAGCATCTATTCCCTTATAGCCCAATCCTCGTGTATCACGATGATTTTTACTTGCTCCTAGCATAGTGGTTAATTTGCTTGAACTAGTATTGAACTTTTTCAAGTCATCTTCCAACACCTTGATTTTATAAAGAGCAACAGCTAAATCAGCCTCAAGGCATTTTTCTCAAGCGAGAAAAGCGCTTTATCTGTCATCAAAACTTGCTTGCTGGGATGCAAGTTTTTCTTCTAACAAGAAATACTTTTGATAAAGATTATCAAATTCAAGTGACTTCATACGTAGGTTTTCCTGAGAATCCTTGAGGATCGATTCGTTAGAACGATTCAAAACATAAACACCCCCGTAACATCTTCTCAATTTCTTGTTTGTACGACAAAGATTGGTCAGAAAAGGTGTGACATGAGAAGTTATCATATTTTTCTTTTCCAACGAATTCAAAATCTTAACATACTCAGAGACTTCCTCATCAACATATTTATCAATATCTGAATCACCTTCATCATAAATTTCATCCAACTGTCCTTCTAGGTGTGTTTCCCAGACTTCAACATATTCTACATTAAGAGAATGTTTAGATACTCAACTAGATGTGACGGTTCTCTCAGGTGAATCCAAGCTTTGAAAATCATCTGGTAATTTATGAACTAGTACGTTATTAGAGATAGACTCGTCCATAATCAGATCGCTACAAACACAAACTTATAGGGTCTTTAACGTGTTTGCCTGCTCTGATACCAATTGAAAAAGCGGGGTCTAACAACACCACCCAATATTTCGCTTAGCAATCTATATGGACTAACTCCGAAATACTTTGCTAGAGAATCAACTAGACATCCAGACTCAATATAAATAAAAAGTATCTCAAGGAGTTAATATCTCAAACTCTCTATTTGATCTTTACTCAAGCAAATAGAAATCTACGAGTCTTTATCAAAGAGAGATAACTTGGACGGTACCAAAGACCAATGTCCAAGGATCAATCAACTATAATCAACAACCAAAGGTTGGATTTCCAATTGATTATCACGAACGCACAACCTGTATTATTTCAATTATATAAAATATAATGCGGAAAATAAATAACACAAACACCAGAAATTTTGTTAACGAGGAAACCGCAAATGCAGAAAATCCCCGGGACCTAGTCCAGATTGAATACACACTGTATTAAGCCTCTACAGACACTAGCCTACTCCAAGATAACTTCGGACTGATCTATAGTTGAACCCCTACCAATATCCCACTGATACAAGGTGCAGTTGTACTCCTACGCCTCTGATCCCAGCAGGACATCGCGTACTTGATTCCCTTAGCTGATCTCACCCACAACTAAGAGTTGCTGCAACCCAAAATCACAGACTTGATAATAAACGAATCTGTCTCACACAGAAAAGTCTATCGAAAGGATAAATCTGTCTCCCACAGATAAACCCTAGGTTTTGTTCCGTCTTTAGATATAAAATCAAGGTAACAAGAATCAATTGATAATCCGGTCTTATATTCCCGAAGAACAACCTAGATTAATCAATCACCTCTCAAGAGTTAATGGAGATCGACTCTAGCGAGCGCACTAGTATCACACAGACGTGTGGGGATTAAGTTTTGCTCTTGATAGGTGTCTCCTATATATAGCCTTTCAAATCAGGGTTTTTCCTTAGGTACAAAGCAAACTCTGTCCACCATTAGATGAAAACCTGATTTAGA
The DNA here is from genome assembly GCF_003573695.1 of Papaver somniferum. Taxonomy (NCBI): domain Eukaryota; kingdom Viridiplantae; phylum Streptophyta; class Magnoliopsida; order Ranunculales; family Papaveraceae; genus Papaver; species Papaver somniferum. The sequence goes on from NC_039359.1 coordinate 151,739,925, forward strand.
TTCAAGCCAATATCTCTCAACCGTTAGACCGAAAGACATAGATTGTCTCACAACTTGGGTACACGTTTACTGGGTTTGATAAAACCATTCCCAAACAAGTACACGTATGTTGGTTCAACATGATAACCCAAAAGGTCAACCATATGAGCATCTCATATTAATCATGTTCTTCTTTACCATAACTAGTTCAATTGACTCAAATGAACTAGTTAAGAGTTGTTCAATTTTTATGAGATCTTATGTAACTACACAAGACACAATTGAAGCAAAGATGATTCGATTCGATTAGAATCGGCTCATGAACATTATACCCACGGTTTGCATAAAGCATTCCTTAATAATTAATGTTCCATGTTCAGAGCACATCTTCAGATCATAACCTCTTAAACTCACAAACAAGTTCACGGACTTAAGTTAATCGGTTGAGTTTTCCAAACTCAGCAGAAATTCTCGGGTCGAGAACTTCTGCCAGTTCGCGTATTGTGTTCGCGGACTTAGCACACAAACGAGTTTTGGATATCCCAGCAGAAATTCTCGGTCGAGAACTTCCGTCAGTTCGCATACTGAGTCTGCGGACTGGGTTCGCGGACTTGGCAAGCCAATTCCACAATCCTACCATTTTCTCTTGATCAACAAAGTTCGAAAACTTCGGTTCAAGGAATACATGGTTATATAATCTAAACTCTCATTTCAATCATTGAAACATTCTCAGAGGGTGATATTCAGTCGTGAAGAACAATAGACCTTTCTCGTCAGAGCAATTTCCAAAGTGATTGAAACTTTCATGACTTTCGTCACTATGTGAAGATAAACCTGATCAAAGCGAAATGCTTTGCCAACACATGATTTCGATTAAAAGATAAGCAATAAATACTCATCTCGAAATATCAAGTGGATATGATCTAGTCTATATAGCATATGACTTTTGTCTCATTAGAAGTAGGAGAAGAATAGATAGACTTTTGAGTGATAGATAAGTTCAAGTCTTCACATACCTTTTTGTTGATGAAGTTGTTCCTTGGTGTAGATCTTCGTTGTTGTCGTTGAATCACCATGAAGTCCTTGAGCTCAACTATACTTTTCCTATCCTAGTCCGAGACTTAGCTAATAGGCTAGAAATCAAGACTTTATAGTTTTGATCACTAACATTGACAAACATGCTTGATATAGCAACGCATGCGAGGTTGACCGAGCTATGCTCTACCAATGGTAACTAAAGTTAAGTATGGGTTAGAAAGTATTTTTCTGTTTTCACAATGGTTTGTGCTTCAAGATGACTTAAATTTAATTTACTTGCGGTTAAAGGAAATTTTGGTGTTTCCATATTCAAGGTTGCAATGATCTTCGGTTTTTGTCACAACTACCTGTAGTTTTGTATAAATAGAAGGCATTTTAAACTCTACGGAAAATAGTTATAAAGTACGCATGGTGATTTCCTCACTGTATAATGCATCCATTTTGTTTGTAGACTTTGCGACTATGTGTGGTGGCATATCAGGTGCGACTTTTGTTTTAATTCTATTAGACAAAGTAGACCTGGGCTTATATTGTTGGGGTATTATGTGTGCATCAAGCGATAATCAAGTAAAATATCTTCTTGATATCCCTCTATACTTATGAATCATCAACACAGTGTTGATTATATTAATTCTCAGTTACACCGGTAAATGTTACTTGCTATCTTAGCTCTAACGGAAGAGGACATGGTTCTCAACCGTGTAATTGTGGGTTCGATTCCCACAGATGGCATTGTAGTTTGAGCGGGTTGAATCTCTATAATGCATTATGATGCACCACAAATAGCATTGTAGATTCTCTTTTTGAATAATAAAATGCAAAGAGTATAATATCAACCCAGAAATGTATAATTTTAGGTAGATATAGTTTGATAGATCGATAACACCACTAACATTTAGTGAATCCCATTAAGAAGATCATCTGCAAAATGCATGTACCAAAATTGTTTTTAAGTTCTATCACTAATATATACCTGTGTTTTTTCCTTTCTTTATTTGGTGCACACTCCCATGTGCATTCGGCTGTTTTTGTGATTGTGTATCTTGCACAAGTGCTGACTTTATTTGGTGATTGCAGGCAAGTCATGCATCTAGCACAAGTGATACTAGTTTTCGTTCATTATTAACTAAGATTTTAAGTTTTGTCGAAATCAAGTATACTGCAAATATGGATAATATTAAGTTTTAAATCTGATTATCTACATATGATGTCCCATGAGCAGCAAAATATATTAGAAACTCCAAAATTAGTACAAGTACTTGCTCTTAGAATTTGGGTAAGCCTGACTATCTCAGTGATTATGCAAACAAAAAAGTAATTATACTATCCTACGCAACTACTGGCTAACAAAAAGTAGTACTTAATGACTAAAACTCAAAAAATAGTAGATTGATGTGAAAAAGATGTGTAAAAACAGTGGTGAAAATTATCACGCCATAATTATCACAGTAATATACATGAGCCAGTAATAATCACGCTTTCTAATATGGTTACTGATTGTAAACAGGTAGTGCCTTAATTATCACAGTAATATAAACGACCGCAAAAGGCAACAAAAGATAATGCTTTTGGAAGATGAAACATACAAAACAAAAAAGCTGCAAAAAAAAAAAAGGCTGAGGCGTATGGCAGTTTCTGAAGATGATGAAAACGAAGATGATGAAATACTCAAGAAGATGATGAAATGGCAGACGACGATGATGATCAACATGTTTGAATTGAGTATCTATGATTTCTCTTAGTGATTTGGGTAGGATTACTTTCTTATTAGTTCGATTTTTAGTTACTCTTTCTTAGTGATTTGGGTATATTACTTTATGATTTGAGTAAAATTATTTTCTTAGCGGTTTGATTATATTGTTAGTGATTATTTTGAGAAAATTAATTATTTGCAGTAGTTTAAATTGAACATCAAGTAAATGTTTATAAGTAGTTGTATCTTAGCGTCAGTTGTGAACTATCTTAGTACTTTCAAAATACTTACTGAAGGTTGGCAATTATCTGGAACACAACTTTCAGTTACCACTACATTTTTAGCACACAAAATACTTCAATTAACTTAACCCCATGCAACGCACGTGCAAGATACTAGTTTGCTTGAATTTCAAACCCGGTTCCATTAAAGGCTGCAGGAACAAGTATACTTGAACACTACAATATATATCTAAACACGTAGATATAGACATGTCAATCAGGCAGTGATCGACGACAATGGTGGTTTCTTCTCCGTACATAGCTAGGTAAATATTGTTCCGAAAACAATAAAGTACCATTAAAAAAATGAAATGGGGATGAAAATGCTAAATCTTAAAGTCAGTGGTTCACAAAGAATGAATATTATGGATAAGCTTGTTATGGATAAGCTGATTTCTCCAGTGCAATGCGCTTATATTGAAGGCAGAAAAATCATTGATGGCACTCTTATTGCCAATGAATTAGTAGATTCAAGACTTCGTTCTGGGAATCCGGATATTGTTTGCAAAATTGATCTTGAGAAGGCATTTGATAGAATCAACTGGAGATATCTGGAGTGTGTTCTTGTGAAAATGGGGTTTAGTAGGAAGTGGTGCAATTGGCTAAGGTTTTGTTATTCAACTTCTTCTTTTTCGGTTCTCATCAATGGGTCCCCTTTCGGCTACTTCACTAGTACAAGAGGTGTGAGACAAGGTTTTCCGGTTTCTCCTCTTTTATTTAACATTGCCATGGAAGGCTTTTCAAGATTTATGGACAAAGCAGCTAATCAAGGTCTTTTTAGTGGCTTTTCTGTTTCTCCTACTAGTATTGTGGTCAATCATCTTCATTATGCGTATGACACAATTTTCTTTCTGGATTACATTGATGTTGCTCTTCTTCATTATAATAAAGAAGAGCTACATAATCTGTTTTCAGCATTGCATTGCTTTGAGTTTATAGCTGGCCTAAAGGTAAATACTTTGAAAACCAGACTTATTTCCATGGGAGAAGTTCCAGAATTAACTATGTGGGCTGAAGAATTAGGTTGTTTAGTGGATTGCCTACTTTTTATATATTTGGGAATGCCGCTAGGTGCCAAATATAATTCCATAAGAATTTGGGATCCTATTATAGAGAAGTTTGATGGTCGACTTTCAGTTTGGAGGCGTATTTCGTTATCAAAGGGAGGTAAGTTAGCTCTTTTGAAGTGTATTTTATCCTCTCTTCCGACCTACTGTTTTTCTCTGTTTAAGGCCCCAATCTCAGTCATAACGATTCTTGAAAAAAAGATGCGGAACTTTTTATGGGAATACAATGATGGATCAAAAACATCTCATTTAGTTAATTGGGACATAGTTCGTGCTCTGAAAGAAAGAGGTGGCTTAGGTGTTTGCAACCTCAAAATTATGAATTTAGCTTTGTTGGCTAAATGGTATTGGTGATATGGTGTAGAAAAAAGTAAGCTTTGGTATAAAATTATAGAAGAAAAATACGGGAAAGAGTTCTCCAAATGGGTTCCGGGAAAAGTCAATCAATCCTATGGGGTATCTTGCTGGAGGGCAATTGTTGAGTCTGCAGGTTTCATAAGTGAACACTCGACATTATTCCTCCATTCTGGTACAACCATTGCTTTATGGAATGATTGCTGGTGTAGGCAACAACCTATATCTGTTACATGTCCTAACTTATTCAAGCTTTCCAGAAACAAAAACACTTGTGTGTTGCTAATATGATTTCTAGTGAAGGAAATTGGAAATTCAACTTCAGGCGAGTGCTTACATATGCAGAAGCTCAAGAATATGCGGTGTTGATTACTGCCATTGGTGATGTTCCCCCTACTCGTGATAGCATGGAAGATACAAGGAGGTGGAAATTACATCCCTCCGGTGTGTTTTCTGTCAAAACTCTGTACTCTCAGTTGGTGGCGGAACATGGAGTGAATAACTTTCCCTCTCATTTCATATGGCAGCAGGCAATCCCTCCGAAAATCTGTTTTCTAATGTGGTGTTTGGTTCATGGTAAGCTGAACACTATAGATTTGCTTCAACGGAAAGGTATGAATCTACATAATGATTGTGATTTGTGTTGTGGAGGAGAAGAGACACAAGACCATCTTTTCCTGCATTGTAAGATTGCATACAAGATTTGGTGTAACCTAACACCTTCTACATGTTGGACTTGGGTATTACCGGGTTCAATGTTAGCTTTAGCAGAATCATGGCATACAACTCAATTTTCTGAAGATGGAAACTACATATAGAAATTGATCCCATCAGCAATCATTTCCACGATATGGAAATAAAGGAATAATAGTTGATGATCTCATCTGTGAAGCCAAATCTATGGTTCTAACTTGGTCAGCGGCGGCAGGTCATAAAATTCACCTAAACTTTTCCAATACTGTAATGTCTAATTGGCACTCAATTTTTTTGGTAATTCTCTGTTACTTTTCCTTTTTTTTCATTGCTTCATCTACCTCTGGTAGAATTGCTTGTATATCCTTCTTCTTTTAATATATCTTCCTTTTCGATCAAAAAAAACAAAAAAGTTGGAGACGGTTTATTTATGGGGATATTGGGGATATGCCTCAAAATCGACTGTCATCTTGGGGATATGTGATACGTATTGATCTCTGTACCTTGGTGACTGTTATTATAGAGGAGGAATTCAGAATAATAATAGACGAAAAATAGAAAACATAACACACTAGAAACCAGTTCCGAAGAAATATATCTTCTCTAGATTATGAACAAGAAAACTATTACAATTCTCTCTTTGTTACGCTCACAATCTCTCACTAGTGGAAAATGGGTATTATATAACCCACATCCGAGACCCTCATTGACTGTAGTTAGACCGTGGACCAAATATAGCGGTCTCTGATATGGTAAAAACACGAAAAAAATCCGAGAGCCTATGTAGCCGTCTCTGAATAACTAATTAAATTTACCATTCTGCCCTCCAATTCAGAGACCCTTAGACTGCGATGTAGATCTGATAGTTTTGTGTCAGGATTTTTGGGCCCACACTATGTATGGCCACGATTGAGCAATCTGAGATTCTGAAATGAGCGGGAACGTGGATGAAAAAACCTTATCTCTTCACCCCACTTCATATCTTTCCATCCCTCTCACCTTTGTTTCTCTCTTCATTGTTTCTTCTCTCGTTTGCAAACAACTAAAAACCCAAGCTTTCTGGAACAAAGATTAATCCAAGGAAAAAAATCTCGCCATGACTAAATGATATTACTAGTGAAACTCTGAAACTTTTAATTTCGAGATTCCTCTCAATTGAATCAGTATGAAAAAAAAATTCGATTTAGAAATTAATGTAAGGGGAAATCTTCTTGGGTTTAAATCAGCTACAATCGATTTAGAACTGTCATTTAGAAGATTTCTCCGTACATTTTTTCAATGTTTCGTGATGTTAGTTTGCTACAATCTAGGGATTTATCTGTATTCTGTTCGTTTGTTTTTTTTCAATTTGGGATTTAGGGGTTTCCTGATGAGGATGATGTAAAATTCATTAGAAGTTCAATTTATAAAAACTTCAAGGGATTATGATTGAGTCAAGGTAGTGCTAATGGAGATGTTCTTCCAACTTCTAATAGAAATAAGGCTTTTAATTGAATGGGTTTTTTTAACGTTATTTTTGGTCAATTAGATTTTATGGTTTTTAGTGTGATGTGTGTGTTTTGCAGATGGAAGTTATATCATGAAGAAAAAAAAAGTAAATTATCTTGCTGGTGCAGAAGTTAATTAAGATCGAAACAACGATTTCGATTATTCCAACTTCCGCATCTGAAATTCAAGTATAATTGTTTTTATTTCTCTCTTCGACTAGATTTGTTTTTGAATTTTGAAACCCTAGATTTTTATATGCAGGTTGATATTTGTCATGTTTCTTTGCAGGTGTTGCTTTCAGAAACAATCTAATGAAAAGATGAGGTAATTTATTCAATTTTATTAATTGATTCTTCAATCAATGGGGAGGGTTTTGTGAATGGAATGGTGAAAATTATTATTTTAGGTTATACGTTTGTGGATGAAGGTGGAATTGTAATTTGAGTAATGTTATGGGTTTGATCTGTTTGCATGTAGTATTATTAATTAATGATTTTGATGTTGGGTTTAGAATTTTTTTAAAATTGGCAGAAGTTCTGTATATAATTTTAGAATATCTTGGCTTATGTTTTGCTATAATTTTTTCAATAATGTATTACGTTATGTGTGGTCATCAAAGTCTTCTTTTAATACTGATTTGATTGTTCTTTCCGTGCAGGTAATGAAGATGGTGGTTTGTGAATTATTTTGATTGTTCTTTCTAGGTAATGGAAATGTTGGTGCTAGTGATTCGTTGTAGTATGGAGCGGTATTCTAAAGATGGTGGTAGTGGTGATTTGTAGTAGTATCGGGGATGGTAATGGAGACGTGGGGATAGAGTACTGGATGTGATTAAGTAAAACTACAGAGGACTGCCCATAAATCCGTGACTCGGATCGTGCTCAAACAACATCAGAAGTGAGTACTTCTTGTGATTTAGATAGAGGTTCAAATTTCAAGGTCCTCCAGTAAATTATGTTTACTTTCGTTTTAATTTCATTTTCTACAATTGGTTATCTTTCCAAGGGCACGAGAAATGGGGATACACGTACGTGAATGAACTTTCCCAGCACCTTATTATTCAACTGGTGGAGATCATGTAGCTCCCCTGCGCACATGTGAGTTTTCCTATGCATCTTAAATGCATTTTATAGTCAGAACCTTGACAATTAGGTACTTATTTAGGTCAGATAGCATACTGAATCTTGTACTATAATCTGCACCTCTTATATTCCACAATATCTAACTTGTAGGTTGTTGATGATTTCTAATTTTCTATGCATAACCTTGGATATCTTTAATGAACACTCTGATGCATTCTGATTTTTAATTTCTTATGATTACTAGTTTAGCTTGTGCAAGTATCTTCTTTTTCCCCTGTATCTGCCTTCGATTGCTCCGAATCTTCCGTTTTGTTGCAATCTTCTCCTATCGTAGTTATGGTTGTGTGATAACTTTCATGTAGTTTGTGGCCAATACTGCATGTATATATAGACATCTTCCCCCCAGCCAATATTATTAGTTAAGTTACATATGTGATGTGCGCTGCTAGAATACACCTACAACTAAGGTTTGATTTTTCAAATTTACCTCACACGTGACCTAGATTAGGTTATGGTTATGGTTGTAGTTTAGAATTATGATTGAATCACATAGAATTTGTATGTATGCAAATAATGCAGGAAATGAGTTTTTAGCACTGTTAATGATGAGGTTATTGAATCTGGTGGTAGTAGTTCAGGGAAATTGAGATTGTTGGTGACGATTGAAATGAGATTGCAACTATTGGTGGATTGGAAAGTAAGCTGAGTTTATGATTGTATATAACAATGAGTTTTGCTTGGATTGTATATGATGTTCAAGTGATGTGAATTATAGTTGTGGTCTTAATTAGTCTGGTAGAATGAAAATGATTATGGTTTGATCCCTGCAATTAATGAGCCAATTGTTGTCTACATGACCTATATGTAGGTTTTAATGTGTCAAATTACCTCAAACATGTTCTTCCAAATACTACCCATTGCTAGAATGTCTGTAAAATTACCTCACACTGTTGTCTATATGACCTATATCTAGTAACTTATTTTTTTCTACTGTGTATTATGAACTGAACGAAGTCATTGTAGTGTTGTTGATTTGCTTTGCAGGAAGTCGCATGTGAACCAAGGACACAGCACATTGATGCTCTGCTTGGTATCATTTGTGAAGTATTGTTGTAGGAGAAGCTGAATTATCATTTTGTTTTTTTTATCAGTTGGTTGTGTCATGACATAGCAATCTTGGACATGTATTCTCTGAACTCAGTATTTCATTTTTTTGTGTAGTTTTACACCCAATGGAATGAATGTTAAAATTCTCAGTTAAATTTGAAGTTGCACTTGAATTTCAGTTAAATTTGAGTTGCTTTTAAATTTCAGTTAAATTTGAGGTTGCATTTGTATTTCAGTTTGACTTGACTGTAGTTTGACTTAACTAGACTTGACTGTTTGACTTAAATACCAGTAAGATTATTTCAGATTCAGCCATTCAGACATTTCAGCTGATCAAAATCTATATTTTTTTTATATTATAATTAAAATCTACGACCAGTGTATCCGGGTCAGCATTTAGTTACTGTAAGAAACGGTCTCTGTTCAGAGACCCACGCAATAAGGGTTGTGAAATTAAAAAACGCTTTATAAACGACCCATTCAGAGAACCCTAGAACAGGTCGTTTAACTCGTTTATATGACGTGTTCTGGCGGTCGCGGAATGTCTAATTTCCACTAGTGTCTCTAGGTAAATAATCTTAAACTATTTGCTAAGCTTGCTTTTACAATAATTAATATTACTTCACAAACTTATCTCTAGGTATGTGTGTTCAACCTCCTTTTCTAGGTGTCAAACTTCACTCTCTAGATGTCTTAGCTATAAGCTAAACATCTCAATTTATAGCTTTAACGGTTTCCTAAACCTTTCTAGGAATCTATTTCCTTATCTAAGAATAATACCTTTTTTTAGGTATATTTCTTTATTTAGGAATAATTCCTTTTCTAGAAAGAATTCCTTGTCTAAGTATATTTCCCTTTCTAGGAATATTACCTTGTCTAGGAATATTCTTAATCTAGGAATAATTCCTTGTCTAAGTATATATTTCCTTATCTAGAAATATTACCTTGTCTAAGAAATGTTCCTTTTCTAGGTATATTTCCTTATCTAAGAATACTACCCAAAAATCAGTATTTCTTCCTTAAATTACAATTCTATCCTCAATCCTTCTTGAGGATCACTAGTTCCCGGAGAGAGGAAGATACACATGTATCATGCGCCCCCACTCAAGAACTTGAACTCCTGTGAAAGTTGTTAGATTTGGAGGTTAGGGAACCCGAGAGTTCCTTTCTCCATGCTGAACCATCTCTCCTTGATGGGAACTTGACTTCGACTTCCAATTAGAAAAGCGTCCTTATCTTCTTGTCATGTCTTAGTGTCTCTTCGCTCCGTAATGCAATTTTATTCGAGTGGTTCTTCTCTATCAAACCACAATTCTTCCACATGTGGAAAGATTATCTTGTCATCTCCGTCATTATCTAGTAATGGTGGTTCAGACATCTTCAACCTTCCTAGGTTATCTTCTTGTTGTTTGGTTTGAGTTTCCAAACATACACTACTCGGCTTCTCGTCAATAGAACGGATAAGGATAATGAACTTTGTACTAGCATTCACCAATCTTTTTGCCCGAGTGGCTGTAATCAAGCTCGCTCACTCAAGAAGAGAGTCTATAGCTCGTATTACAAAAGTTTTCCCATCTTTGGTAAAGGTATACTTTTGCTCCCTCCTATGTAATACCGCATCTCGATCCCACAAGTAAGGACTACCAAGTACAACTTGACAAACATCCAATTGAACCACGTTGCATGTAACCTCGTCAATGTATGACTCATCAAAAGCAAACTTGAACGTGCACGGTTCTGCAACCTGTATCCCACCTTCCTTTTGAAGCCACCCTAAAGAATAGGGTTTCGGATGTTTGAAAGTATTCAAACCCAACTTCTGTACCAAGGAATATGAAAGGAAATTCTTTTGACTTCCCGGGTCAATAACAACATCTATAAGTGTCGTCTTAATCTGCATCTTAACTGTGAATAGTCGTTCCCTAAGGTCATCTTTTAAAGGTCCTTCTTTTGCTCCTGCCATAATAGAGATCTTTGAGTTGGGTTCCGTTAGTCCTTGGACTTCTATTGGAGCTTGTGTGACTAGTGCTGCCTTCTTGGCTTCTTTATTCTGCAACCCTTTTGGTTTTAGATTAGGATACTTCATCCAACACTTGTCGACAACAGGTCCTGTTTGTTTGCAATGAGTGCCAGTCAAACCTTCATTGTCTTTAGACTTTCTATTCTCTTTGCTCCTTTCATCTCCTTTAGCGAAGAAACCTCTAGACTTCCCCTTGGTGTTTCCCTCAACATCAGATTTTTTAAGCCTTCCTTCGATAGCATTAGCTTTTATGCTTTCTTCGGGGATAATATCCACCGAAAACATCTTTAACTCCTTCCGTATATACTCATGAAGACCGGAAATATACTTCATATAGATAGCATAATCTTCCAAGTCTAAATCCAAAACCATAGCTTGATTCTGAAACTCCGAAGTATATTCTTTCACGGTTTGGTTGTAGGATTGCTTCAAGTCGTACCACTTGAACCATCTCTCTTCAAGGTAGCCAACCGGATAAAATTGTTTCCCCACAACTTCCTTGAATCCCTTCCATGACAATGCTCCCTTACTTAGGTATTGCCTTTGATAAGCTTTCCACCATATTAGAGCATGCTTTAAAAGCTTCAATGCCGCAAAAGATATCTTCTCCTCCGAACCATATTCAAAGAAAGAAAAGTACGTCTCTAGATGCTCTATCAAATCATCTAATTTCTCTACATCGACACTTCCATCATAAAGTGGAATATCAACATGGAAATCAATTTTTAGATTCTTACCATGATTCATAAACTTACCACGAGGTTTTTTTTCTTTTGTTCCTTTATGAATCTCATCTTCTTCTTCCTCCTTGCTTTCTTCTTCTTCCTCCTCATCCTCTTCTTCCGAACCCCAAGATGGAGATTTCTTTTTCGTAAGTTTCAGATTTGGTGTATTGGAACAAATACAAGCAACCAACTCATCCAGGGTAGTTTGAATCGTCTTCATATCTTTTTCTAACATAACCACCTTCTCGTCGGTAGTTTTTGGTTCATCAGTCTAAGACTCATCGTCAGATTTTGTCAACCTTGGTTTTCTTGTCCTTTTAACGTATTCTTCTTTTCGAGTAACTCACCAAGTTGTTTGTAGAGAGATATAGTGAAGACCATAAACCACTGGAATCTTCCCTAAAATAAACGAACTTTGCTCTGATACCAACTTGATACGTATTGGTCTATGTACCTTGGTGACTATTATTATAGAGGCGGAATTCAGAATAATAATAGACGAAAACTAGAAAACAGAACACAATAGAAACCAGTTCAGAAATATATCTTCTCTAGATTATGAACAAGAAAACTATCACAGTTCTCTCCTTGTTACGCTCACAATTTCTTTAGGTAATTAATATTGCCTCACAAACTTATCTCTAGGTATGTGTGTTCAGCCTCCTTTTCTAGGTGTCAAACTTCACTCTCTAGATATCTTAGTTATAAGCTAAACATCTCTATTTATAGCTTTAACGGTTTCCTAAACCTTTCTAGGAATCTATCTCCTTATCTAAGAATAATACCTTTTCCAGGTATATTTCCTTATCTAGGAATAATTCCCTTTCTAGAAAGAATTCCTTGTCTAGGTATATTTCCCTTTCTAGGAATATTCTTAGTCTAGGAATATTCCTTGTCTAAGTATATATTTCCTTATCTAGAAATATTACCTTGTCTAGGAAATATTCTCTTTCTAGGTATATTTCCTTATCTAAGAATACTGCCTAAAAATCAGTATTTCTTCTTTAAATTACAACTCTATCCTCAATCCTTCTTGAGGATCACTAGTTCCCACATGAGAGCTGGGGCAGAGAGGTGAATTGAGAAAGTTAAAGAAAAAATAGTTTTGATGTATTTCATGTTTGTTTAGTTTATGAGTGAAGAAGAAAAGTTATTATGATGAACATGAAGAAAAAAATGAATTTGATAATGGAAAATTGTTATGAAGAAATTTTTTTGTCTTCAAAATATGTAGAGGTGCTCTAAAATTTTGCTCAAAAGAATTGGTTTTATTTTTCTGTCATGCAGGTGTTTGATATCCTGTTTGGAAAGAAAAAAATATATATGAAAGTGCAAATATTTAATTTGCATAATATGTTAGGAAAGTTGAAATGATGTTGAATGCTGATATGCTAAAGATGATGCTAACAATGATCCTGACGACGATGATTATGATGATGATAACGGAAACCAAATCCGAGATGTTTCTGATTTATGATGATGATGGATGGTTCAATTATGAAGACAATGATATGTCACAACGGTGTTTGAGTTAAGAGAAGTTGTTGGAATATAATCCAAACACGGTTTATAATTATTTGAATTAAATTAGTTTGATTAAGGGTACAAGAGCATATAGCTCAGTGGGATTCTCCAGTAAGGAGGAAGTCAGGAGTTCAATCCTCGCCACCGTAAATATTTGTAATAGATTAATTAGCTGTATATTGGATTTAGTGGTGTTGGGTCCGGCAGTGGAGCCAATCCAACTGCCTGGGTTCGGATAGGGGCATGGGTCTTACTGGGTCCAATGAAGTTTTTTTTCATTGTGTTTTGAAAGGAAAAAAAATTGAGCAAGCATTTTTTGAACGCCCACCTCAAACACCGTTGGATTACTAAGATATGATGTCATCTGAGTTTTAACTTACCTATAGTTACTTTTCAAATTCATGGTGTATCCTTCTAATTTTTAAACAGAATACGTAATCTCTTATTTTGATAAGTATCTTAAACAAAAATCATACTAATGTCTTATAAAACCAATCTTGCAGCGGCCGGTTCAGTTTAATCAAAAAGAAAAATAAGAATCAGTCGTTTCATTTTTCTTTTTTGGCATAATCAGAAAATGATGTGATGAAAAATCTTTTTCACTATTCACTTGTACTTAGTGGACTGATATCGTACAATTCACTTGTATCCATTGAATAAGAGTAAGATGGAACAAGATGGTGAAATTGGCTTGACGACGGACTCTGAATATGGTGACGCAAATACTACCAGTAACATGATTCTATCAGTACAGTCAAAGTAAACCATAATAACTCTCTGATGACGTGGCAAGCGATTTTTGGGGAAATTTTTTAGGGCAAAATTTTCTTCATCTTCAACATGACTGGAGGCACAAAATCTCCATCAATCCCTGCAATAAGCGTAAATCAGAGAGGAGAATCTTATAAATCAGCAACTGGTAATGGTTTCAATATTGGGTATGAAGAATTTCCAAGATTATCAAACTCATCTTCTGAAATTGGTGGGAATTCTAATCCTGAAATTTCAAGATCCAAAATCAATTTTACATCTTTTTTCAAGGATCGTGTTAGCGGGTCTTCATCAACTAAGCTTGCTTTTGAAGAACCTAAGAACCCTGCTGGAGAAATTATTCCTTTTTTCTCATCAGGTGAACTCCAACCCCATATTGATTTGTGTGAAAATTATGTTGTTGAATATTTCGTTGGTAAGAAACTTGCCTTTCCTTTGTGAAGGAAAGACTGAAAAATCAGTGGAACATTAAGGGATAAGTCTCCATGACTGTCTATGGAGAAGAAGCTTTCTTGTTTAAATTCACTCTTGAAGAGGATAGAAAGATGGTACTAGATTTAGGGTCTGTTCACCTTGCAAATAAGCTTTTTCTTATTCTTCTATGGTCACCATTCAGTGAACAACAAATAGGCTCCATCAAAATTGTTCCTGTTTGAATGATACTTTGGGATGTACCTCTTCATCTTTGGAATGCTACTGGGTTTTCTAGGAGTGCTAGTTATGTTGGGAAACCGATAATGACAGATACTCCTACTGATATGAAAATTAGAATGGATTATGCTAGAATTTGTGTTGAAATTGATGTAAACTGCTCATTTCCGGAAGAGCTTCCATTCCAAATTGAGAATGAGAAATTTAAAGTAAGGGCAGAATATCCATGGAAACCTACTTCTTGCTCTCATTGCAGGAGTTTTGCTCACTCTACTGCTAGGTGCAACTCTTATACTGTACAAAAAGTTAAGACTAAGTGGATTCCCAAGATTAGCAACTCTTCGTCAATGGCAGGAACTAGTAATTTGATTGATAGAACTACC